>NC_081183.1:172981363-173716429 GCF_029867415.1 Vicia villosa | reverse complement strand
AAGAAGATTGTTATCAATGTTCATTTGAATCATATTCGTAATTTGTCCTCTTCGATGAGTATTGTTCGATTCAAGAATCTTGGTAATTGCTTCGTTATACGTAATTATAACTTCAACAAGAAAAATAAATAACATAACATATGAAACTTAAAAATTGTTAAAACATAAAGAATCTTAAACTGCAGAAACGTTAAGGACTTTAAAAGTAAATGATCATGAAAGTAAATTCGAAAGTAAAATAAAGATACAGGAATGTAAATGACAAGAAATAAATGGAATGCAGTAACTCAGAAATGTATTCGAAAATGAAATACAATACACATGTATTAAAATGGTGGTGTCATACGTACATTTTCTCAGCGAACTCTTTCTCGTAACACTTGATACTTGAGTAAATATGTGAGTGATTTGTACAAAATGAACACACAGAATCCTAACATTAAGACTCCTATTTATACTAGTTTCGACCTTAACGGTCCTATACTAATCTGCTGCCACGTTTCTCATCAGAACTTCCAGCGAAGCCATCTGTTATTGAACGGTTACGAAACCGTCTTCGAATTTCAAATCTTCCCGCCTGAGTCTATCTTCGACGCGTGGCAGTGTATTAATCAAACACTACTAAAAAACACGCTAAGTAGTAATACTTGAATACATATTCTATGAATTTTGTCTAAGTCCCGAAGACATATGCTTTCATTAGTCTTTCAGTGTTCACTATCTTCAACGAACTTAGAAGTCTGTATCTTCGAGGCATGACCATCAGTAGCCATTCTTTCACTTTTTAAGGGATGACCATCAGTAACCATCTTTCCTTCGATTCTCAACTCCTTCGAAGGACAAACAATATAAAACGAAATCTTCAGCTAACACCCCCGTATCTAAGATCTCTGCTTTTTTTATTAGTTTGATTTAAAAGTTACTTGGGGTTTTATTTTGCTATTTTCCCTTTTTCTTTGGAAATAATAAAGCGCGGTGACGAGTGACGACTTTCACTAAAATATGAGTCAAGTCAATCCGTTGGATCTAATCTCAATTTTCCCGACTACACTAGTCACATCCATGATTTCAAGTTATATGCTAAAAATATATCTTGATTGTATCTACAATGAGGTCGAGATCCAACACTTATAGGCTCCAATATACCTAAATTTTTGTTAACTCTCTCATAGTTTCTTATGTTTTCACTCGCCTAACCTTTTTTTGACTGAGGAAACCATCCATCCATCAATCTCGACTAACGAATTATTTAATTTTTTAGGTATAAACAAAAGTACATAAAAAAGTCATGTTAATAGTCTAAAAATCTTATTAACATAAATTCAAGCGATCCTAGTCATTAAAACTTAACCGTCTGCCCTTATAACACTCTAAAAATGCAAAATTAATATTTTTTTTTTTTGTTTTAAAAAACTTTAACATTATATTTCCAAAACACTGAAAATCTACAAATTTTTATAAAAATTTAATCATTAAATATTTAAAGAATGTCCTTTATATTTTCTTTAGCATTCCTTTTATTATACTTGCTATTTTTATAATAAGTTTTAGAAACAAAATTGAAAAGAGAGTATTTGAAGGATAAATTAATTGTTTATTAAACTTTTAATACACCACGTGATGTCTTATGTATTAAGCATCACACTTTATGATGATGCACCATCTTCTTGAAAACTTTTGACTTTAGTTTAGATGAATGAAGACGCATTAGTTTCTTTTTTCACACATACAGAGTCATGAATCAGTGTTGTTAACTAACAATTTCTGAAAGACCAAAAAAATGGGAGATTCCAAGGTTGAAACAATTTCACGATTAGCTCAATGGAAAATCGACAACTTTGGACCCTGTTCTTACAAGAAATCCGACCCTTTCAAACTCGGAATTTGGAACTGGTAAACTAACACCACATATGTTGTTGAATGAATTCAATTATTTACTAATGTTTGATTTTTGAGTTGTTTCATGTTTTTGCTTTGATTGATTTCAGGTACTTGTCGATAGAGAGAAATAGGTATTTGTATATTCATCTGTTTCCTGAACCTTCGCGTGTTTCTAAAGAACAGCCTCCTATTGCTCGCTTTATTCTTCGAGTTTCTAATACTGCTTCATCTTCTTCCTCCTCCTCCTCTCGGAAATTTTATATTTCACCTGGTATGGTAGTTCAATTGTATACTATATATGCACTTGTTTTGATCATTGTATGGATCAGTCATTGCAAAATCATTCTTGAAATTGAAAATCATGGGTTGATTTAGTTCTCCTTTAATTCTGTTAGTAGGATTAGTTAACAGTAGGGTTAGATTGCTAACAAGAAAAGGTTACTGTTCAGTTCAGAATTAGAAATGTTAGGTGAAATGATGAGGTAGCACTTCAACGCCCAAGTCAGTCAGAGAATGCGAAATAATGCGAGAGCGAGAGAATGAATTTAAATCATACATTTTTCTTCATGTGAGGTACTTTATATATGAAAGTCGGTTGAGATTTCTAAAGTCTGGATCATTTTTGGGGCTTTCCCTTATTGGGCCTCTTGGCCGGTCCTGAACATTTACCACGTTGATTGATTTAGGTTCCTCCACTGATAGGTGATGATAGTTGATAGAGTGGTGATTTTCATGGTGGAGAGGCTAAATTGACCGAGAGGCTTTCAATTTAAGGGACAATTTCACTATTTCCTCGTGATTTATTTTCTTTCGTTTTGCTTGATATTGAAAATCTAGTTTATAAAGTAAAGTCATTTTTTCAAACTCGAGCCGTGTTTGAAAGTGGGATTTGGCTCATCTGAAGTGAGTAGAGAGTAAAGTGTTAAGATCAGGGTTCTTATTTCAATGAAATCATGGTTTGTTATAATATGCACATCATCCATTTGACTTATTCACCATTGATTGATATTGCATACTTTAGAGGTGACACATTTGAGCTTGGGGGTTTTTATTGCGCGAAGATAAGATAGAAAATTTCATGATACTGTAATTTCGGTAAGGTAAGAATTTAATTTTAGTTTACTTTTCCCCCAACCATCCTTACTATGTAGCTGCTGCTACTAAGGAATACTCAAGAAGGGTGTTCTGAAGAGACTGATTGGGGGTAAAAACAAAATTATCCTTGACTTGTATATGTTAGTGAGGTGTACGGGTCTATACAATTTGAGAGATATTTTCAAGACTGAATAAAGATAAAGACCAGTTCTATACTGTGTCTCTCAAACTGTAGAGGCACACGCATGAACACCGAACACGACACTGACACTAGTAATAATTTGAGAAGTAAACCTGATTGAATGTAATCGGTGTCCGACACCTCACACGTGTTGATCACGGATACACCTTCAATCTGAAGTGTCATTACTGCATAATTAGTGAACGGAATCCATTTTTAGTTGTTTGATTTTCTTCATTCTTATTATTCTATGTTAGCAATCTACATGACAAATCCTAGTGATATTCTACTCCATTTCATCCGTTTTTGGTGATCGAAACATAGTGAAAAGAGGTGTGAAAATTATAGCCATTAAGTTCTGTCTGCATCTGCATACACTGCCATGATCTTTATGATGTATTACAATACAAGGCAAATATTTCTAGGTTCCCTAAATTTTTGTGTTAGCACCTTAAATTTGCAACCAATAAGTTTAATATCGCATTTACCTAGTAGCTACTTTAAGATTGTATGATGAAATGCTGATAGAGGTTGGTAATGGTATGTATGTGTTTGTAATGCCGCAGTTCATGAAAGGGTGCTTAGAACATGTGATGACTTTGTCTGGCCTGTGGATACTACATTCCTCGGTCGCTTGATTATTGATGTTGAATTTCTTGACCTGAAGATCTATCCTCTGAATGTGAGTCTCTAATTTTTATAATCATCACTATGCGAATACGATGTTGATGTAAATTGATAATATATGACTTAAGGTTCTGTTTGGATAAACAATTTAATGAAAGTTCATAGCATAAATGCTTAACCTATAAGCTATTTCTATAACAAAAATATAAAATAAAGTTAAACTATTTTCATATAGGATATAAGTTGTTTTTTATAAGCTATCATGTATAGAATTAAGCTGAAAGCAGCTTAATAATATGTAATTTCTAAACCTTTGATCTTTTTTCCCCATTGGAGAGTCAGGGTGGAGAAGCCAGTTCTATATGGCCATCTGACGGAAAACTGCAATCTGTTGCAACTCAAAACACTCTCCGATGCCTCTCTCGCATGCTTGACGAAGCTATACACGCTGATCTCACCATTATAACTGCAGACGGTACACTTAAAGCTCATAAAGCAGTTATGACTGCAACTTCTCCTGTGTTCGAGGCCTCATATCATGACAGCGACAATGAGAAAGATTCATCTACAATCCACATAGAAAACATGTCACAAGAATCATGCACAGCCCTTCTGAGTTACATCTACGGAACAATAAAGCCTGAAGATTTCTGGAAGCACAGGCTTGCATTGCTTGGAGCAGCCAATAAATACGAAATCAGTGATTTGAAAGATGCGTGCGAGGAAAGCCTACTAGAAGATCTCAGCTCGGGAAATGTTCTTGATAGACTAAATGAGGCTTGGATGTACCAGCTGCACAAGTTGAAGAAAGGATGTTTTGCGTTCTTATTTGATTTTGGTAAGATATATGATGTTAGAGATGAAATAAATACGTTTTTTCGCCATGCTGAAAGGGAACTAATGTTGGAGATGTTTCAAGAAGTGCTTACAATTTGGAAATAGGTTATATCACTGAAATTTTATGGCACCCTTGTGTCTGAATCTATGTGTATAATCATGTTTTCAGTTTTTATGTAGATATAGTACTGATCTACTCTCTCAACAACCTAGCTGTTAAAATGTCAAATGGAGGAGTACATTGTTATGTAGATAAGTGGCAAAATTATTTTGATGTAACATGTATTGTATTTCATGGTTTCTAAAACTCCTACATCATTTTCTTAGAGTTGTTGCATTTCATTTGATGTGCTTATTTATAGCATGACTCCTTCATTCACATACACACACTATATTAGAAGTGGAAATAAGCCAGATTGTTTTACAGGGTCTATTTAAAACTCGACTCAGTCTACCTCGACTGATAAAATGTTATCAATTTTATTAATATTAATTGTTTTAATATATAATTAATATTAAATTGAACTAAAATATATAATTTAACTATATTTTTAACTAAATTTGAATATTATAGTCATTAACAAAAAAATGAAATGAGATTTATATAATATAAGTGATGAAAACATCAATATCATGTTTCGCTGAGATATGAAAAACGAACTTTAAAATTTTAGAAGTAAAGTAAAGAATGATCACGGTTTGTCTCAACCTACTTTTAATGTGGAAACAAAACGTCATATAAAGCTAAATTGTCCTAAGAACCAAAATAAAAGAAGGGTAATACTAACATGTGCCTTAAAAGGACATCTTAAGAGTTAAATGTAAAAGCTTTTTATTGAAAATTGTATAATAATTTTATTGAAAATTTATAATTAATATTAATATTTTTATTGCTTTATTTCAATAGAAACTTTCTATTAAAGTATTTCTTAACATGTGTCCTTAGGACACATGTTAGTTTTACCCTAAAAAAAAAGCTGAAAAATTCAAAAAGCCAAAAAAAATAAAAATCAAAGAGGTCATACATAGTTTGGAACAACAATGATATGGAATCTTGAGATGAACTAGAAGATGAATTGAACATATATCTTACAGGAAATCATGAAGATGACGAAAAAACTTCATACTTTTCTTATGATGATTTATTTCATATATATACCTCTAAGGCTATTATTTCTTTTTTTGAAATAAAAAATAAAAATTTGTTGAAAGAAATAGATAACCGTAAAAAAACAAAATACTATAATTAAAAATGGTTCGTTCCTCTTCTTCTCTTTCACACGGGTATGGTTGAACTTAACGAGTATAAACAATGTAATATTTAAAAAAATAAAATTGAAGATTTGTTTATCCGAAGAAGAGACAATTTAAGTCTTCTATTAGGTAATCAAAGATTCCCATATAACAAAGTCAGTCTGGATTATGAATCCAAAAATAATGTCAAAAGTTTTTGCAACATATGTCTTGATTATAACACTTCCAAAGACAATAAACACTCTTAAATATATTTACTTCAAGAAAAATGATCATGTCACTCTATTTTGCCTAACGCCTTCTCACTTCTACAAGGATTATCATCATAAAAAAAATGAAGATTATCATCATAAAGAAAAAATGAAAAATATGCACGATACTTCGTATTTATGTAGTTATGAATTATGATACTAGTTGAAAATTTAAAGAAAATATGCATTCTAATAACATAAATGAATCCAAAACTATTGGGTACCAAAGGTCAACGAGTTAATTTATGATGAGACATGCTTCACAACTCGAATTCAAAATGTCATATTTATAGTGGCTATTCAAATCATATGATTGAAGATATAAATATGTTTTCTTATTTTACTACTACGAGAAGAAAAAGTTTTTCTAATAACAACAAAGATAAATCTGTTGGATAAGAGACTATTGATAAGAGCCATAAATATACAGTTGAGTTGTTCTGATTATTGACATTTTTATAATTTAATTTATTTAACTTTAAGTAAGTTGTGTGTCAAAGTGATAGAATATCCTCAAATTCTTCTATATGCAAGGTCTTTAAAAATTTTGAACTAAAATTTATTTTTTCACGATTAATTTTTGGGTTAAGTATATTTTTGGTCTTTATGAAATTATCAAATTTTATTTTTGGTCCCTATTAAAAAAAATGACATGCTTTAGTCCCCAAAAAATTATTATACACGTAATTTTAGTCCCTGCTATTTTTTAAAATTTTAAAACTCTTTAATTATCCTTAAACTTTTAAATTTTTGAATATTTTTTTCATACGTGTTTAGAATACTATAAAATATTTCTTTATCAAATTTTTTAAAATGAAAAGAATTAAATATGAATTTTTAAATTTCAAAAGACGGTGATAAAAGTAATGCAAATCTCGACTTAGAAAACAAATTTTAAATTCCTTTTTCTTCGAAGAACTTTTTATAACGTTCTAAACATGTCTGTAAAATAATTATTCAAAAATATAAATCGGTTTAACAACAGGACTAAAACTACGTGCATAATAATTTTGTGGGGATTAATACATATCATTTTTTTAATAAGGACCAAAATTTGAGATATTTATAAGGACCAAAAACTTATTTAACCCTTAATTTTTTTTGAAAAAATCATGATTATAGAAGAATTCATATATGCTACCTTTAATAATCTAATCCCTTTTATATTTAGAATTATTTATTTGTGCAAGTATTCTAAATAACACTCTAATAAAAGATCAAGATAAAAATAAAGATCAAGACAGGTATCGAGATCAAAATGAAAATGAAGAACAAGATCAATAGAAAGACTAGTTCAAACTAAAACCAGTCAAAACCAAGAAACAAGCATTGGACATCAAGATCTACACAAGGAATCAAGGAAAACAAATGTCATCTAATCCAAAACGTCATTAGAGATATTTTTAAGAGGTTTGCAACTCGACACTTCCTTAATCACATATCTAACCTTATGATGTTTGTTTCCTGAATCGAGGCAAAGAACACCAATGAAACTCTTATTGATAAAAATGTATTCTTTGCTATGCAAGATGAATTAAATCAATCTGAGAGAAATAATATTTGAAAATTTATTCCTAAACCATCATTTAATGTAGTGATTAGGAACAAATGAGTCTTTCTCTACAAGCTTGACGAAAATGGAAATGTTTTGAGAAATAAAATAAGACTAATTACAAAAGGATACAATCAACAGGAAGGCATGGGTTTTGATAAAACCTATGCCCCTGTAGCTATATTATATGCCATAAGGATGCTCTTACTTTTAACATTCATTTTAAATTTTAAACTCTTCCAAATAGATGTAAAGAAAGTGTTCTTGATCCCTTACATCCAAGAAGAAATGTATGGCGATTAACCTCATGGGTTTTTAAACTTCTCTTTTCCTAATCATCTCTTTAAGGGAAAAAAGGTTTTTTAAGGTTTGAAACAAGCCCCTAGGACTTGGTAAAAACTTTTGAGAAAGTTTCTATTTGAAAATCATTTTTATAAAGGGAAGGTTCATACAACTCTTTTTATCAAGAAAATCGAGCATGTAATTTTACTTGTGTAAATATATGTTGATGATATTATATTTGGTGCAACTAATGAGTCCTTGTGCAACGATATTTTTGATATGATGAAGAATGAATTTGAAATGTCTATGATGGGGGAGATTCAGTGCTTTCTTGAGTTACAAATTCATCAATCAAGGGAAAGCGTTCTTATACAGATCAACTTAAAGAACCTAAAATGCAAAAAGAAATCTAAAGTATCAACAAATATGAAGAAGGTGAGGAAATGTTTCCTCTCAATAAATTAATCTCAAAGTTGAAGTTGTCATCCATGGGGAGAAGTATAATCATAGGTCCTACTTGATTATGCCTCTCTGTGCTTATTTTTTCCACCTCTTTATCAGGTAAGTCATTTCTTTTATATGAGCTATTATTGGGTTCTATGTATTTTTTTGTTTATTACGTCTTTTTGATAATAGCAAAGGGGGAGAAGTATACTCTCAGGAGGAGTGAAGTATACTCTATTTATTTGATAGGGGGAGTTAACCACTCCAAGTCATTTTATATATCCTTTTCTATCTATTCTATCACCTTCCCGAGAGATGTGTTGTCATCATAAAAAAGAGAGAGAATGTAGTTATGTGTGTTGTGCAAGTAACACTATAGTTTTGACGATGACAACAATAAAGTATGTGATAATAACTGTTAGGTATGTGATGATAATTGACAAGTGTTGGTGAAAACTTTCAAGTGTGTTGATAATATTTGTCAAAGTGGTTTTGATCATAACAACTCTTCAAATGATTGCTGATGATGACATCCAATCAAAAAAAGAAATATTTCAAGTCTCATCAGTAAAAAAATCAAGTTACAGTTAAATTAAAAGTTCATTAGTGTATCAAGCAAAATAATTTAAAGACTTGAGATACTTTGAAAGCTCGTCTGGTCCTTCACTTTGATTTTTTTCTTCTAGTATTGATTAATTTATTGTAAAAGGTACAAGAGTAAGTCTTGAGATACTAGCACACACAAATGTTTTTCAAACCTCTTCTCTTTTGTTAAAACCTCTTCAAATCAATTAGGGTATGTGCTTAATTGATTGAAAGCTTATTTAATCAATTAAGAGTGTCCAAATACACAGTCTAATCTATGAAATTAAAGTGTAACACCTCCTAACCGACTAAGGGGTCTAATAAACAATTATGTGACATATATTTTAAAACTCTCCTTATTTTATGTTAGTTAATAAATTAAACCATGGATTTAATCAATTATCTCCTAGAAATGGCCCATGGATTGTTTTTATAGCCATTTTTTTTCTATATAGAAGAGATTTTGCTTATTTTAAAACCCAACAATTTTATGAATAGAAACTTTTCTATCATTTTCTATCTCATTTCTTATATAAAATTTGTCTTTTTCACTAAAGTTGTTGTATTAATGTCTTGCTGAAAGTGCTTATTCAAGAGTGTTGTTCTCTTGAAATATACTTGTATTGAATTTAATAATTGCAAGCTAAACCTGGAAAAAAAAAGCTTGAGTGGAGATTTTTGAGCTAAACCCGTATAAAAACTCTAGTTATTGCTATAAAGTTTTTAGGTAGATCCTATGCAAAAGGTTAAGTTGCAGTGAAAGGTTGTTGGCTGATCATGTGAAAAGCTCAAGTATGTTTTTGTGATAATCTCAAGGAGAAACTCTTAGCCTATGTTTGGATTGATGAAACGTGAGAGAATGGAGCGAAATGGAATGAAATAATGTTGTTATATTCTATTGTTTGGATTGGTTAAAAGAGGGTGAAATTGAGCACAACATGATGGAATGCATTTCATCTTATTCCATCAAATCCTTTAATTTTCATTCCATCCAATTTGGGGTGTATGCATTTCGTTCTATTATTTGTCTTTTTCACTATAGTTGCCTTAATGACAAGAAACTAAAAAGTTTCTTCTGAGAGTTGTTGTATTGGTGTCCTGCTGAAAATGCTTATTCAAGAGTGTTGTTCTCTTATGATATATTTGTATTGAATTTCAAAATTGTAAGTTAAACTTGAAAAAAGCTTGAGTGGAATTTTTTTAACTGAACCTGTATAGAAATTCTAGTTATTGCAATAAGGTTTTTAAGCAAATCCTATGCAAAAGGTTAAGTTGTTGTGAAAGGTTGTTGGCTGATCATGTGAAAAGCTAAAGTATGTTTTTGTGATAATCTCAAGAAGAAACTCTTAGGTTATGTTGGATTGATGGAACGTGAGAGAATGTAATGAAATGTAATAAAATAAAATTGTTATATTCTATTGTATGGATTGGTAAAAAGAGGATGGAATGAAGCACAATATGATGGAATGCATTTCATCATATTCCATCAATTTCTTTAGTTTTCATTCCATCCAATTTGGAGTGTATGCAATGGAATGAACTAATTTACTTTGTTCCGTTCCCTCAAATTATAAAAAATACACAAATAATTGAATGAAATTTATGTTTTATTCCGCTTCTCTCCACTCCATTCTATTATGTTTCATTCCGCTCCACTCTGTTCTATTTCATTATTTCAAACATCGCCTTAGAATCTGAAGTAAGTCGAGTTATTTATGGTGAACCCCAACAATTCTATGATTTGATCTTCTATCTATGTAATTATCCTCAATCGTAGAAACAAACATGGGCAGAGATTTGGGTTTGTTCGGTTTTTTGAGGTTGTTGATGATTCGTTGTTGGCTACCAAGCTTGACAATATTTTTGTGGGGAAGCAAAAACTGTTTGTCAATATCCCAAGGTTTCAGAGGAATGCTAATGAAGATGTGAGGAAGATTTCCGAAGGTTCGAGACACATTTTGGGACAGCAGGATCTGAGGAAGAGGGTGGATGCAAACTTTAGAGATGGGAGGTCTTATGCAGGGGTTGTGACGAAGGAGGCCAAACAAGTGAGTGGTACTTTCACCAAACACCAGCTGCAGTTCGATCAGATCGAAGAAGAAGATATTCAAAGGTTTAGTAAAGCCTATGTAGGGAAGGTGGTAACGGTGGGTTCGACCTATAATATCCAGGATGTATTCGACATGGAGGGTTATTTCGGAATCAAAGCGACTCCTTTGGGAGCTAGACTCTGTTTGCTCGAAGAGAGAGGTGAAGGCTCTGAATTGATCGATCTTATCGAGAGCGGAGCGTCTTGGATGGAGAAGTGGTTTCTGGAGGTGAAAAGGTGGAAGCCGGAGATGGTGGATGAGGAAAGAGTTACTTGGGTGAGATTATTTGGGCTTCCTTGCCATGTTTGGAACGAGAGCTTCTTCAGATTCATTGCATTACCTTTTGGTTCGTTTATTCGAGCTGATTATGACACTGTCTGCCAAGCTAGGTTGGATGTTGCACGGTTCTTAATCAGAACTAGCTGTTTCTCCATTATCAATGAATCTCTTTCTGTAAAGATTGCAGGAGTGGTGATGAGACTGAAAGTGGTAGAAGACACACAAGGTCCGCTTAGGGTTTGTGTTGCTTCGAATCATAAGGAAGATGATTCTTGCTCTTTTTCATCGGCAGAAGTCGCTGATTCTGAGTCCGACCGAGAACTGGCGGCTGATGAGGATGTTGATGAGCAAGGTCTACAGGCGGAGATAGGTGGTGATGGTCGAGGGGAGGGTTTCGAGGCTGAACCGGTCAAAGCAGCTTTTTCTTCCAACATTAATGGAGAAAAGACATCTTGCATGAATATGGGAGGCACGACTTCTGATGCTCTGTTGGAAAGACAAATTGGTCCTTTTTTAGAGGAGAATAAAGAAGGTTGTGCTGAGTCAATAGGGGGCGTGGCAGGTGCTGTGGGTAATGCTGTTTTGTTGCAACATGAAAAAGGTGTGGGTCCCTTGAATTTCATTAATTCCACAACAGAAGGAAAGAGTCATATGTCAAGCAATTTGAGGAGAGAGACACGGAGGAAGGTATCAGAAGCAGTGGGCCAATTTGATCTAGCAATTAAAGGACTTGGGCCAGTTACGCGTAAGGCCCATTCTTTGGGAGACAAGCCTGTTTTGTTGAAAGAGGGAGGTATTTCCGCTCGTGTTACTCACGTGAAGAATAAGGATGAGGTTGACTTTGTTCAGCCATTTGGGGTACATTCTGAAGGACAACATTTTCATATTTCCAGATCCACTTTTGAACCTTTACGAAGACAGGAAATCCAGGAGGGAAAAAAACCTTTGGTGGCGGTGGATAGTGGATTCATTTCGCAGCATTCTCAGGCGTCCTCCGATTCAATTTCTGACTCTTGCTTGGTGAGGGAAAACGACAGATTGAAGTCGGGTGATTCTGAGGATGTGGCGTTGAAACTCTGGTCTAAGGCGGTGGCTTTTGGAATCTCTGGGCACGAAAGTAACGGTGTGTATGTGGATGCTATCAAGGAGTTGGAATCCAGGGATGGCTTCTCTTCCGTTAAGCAGGTAGTTCCATCGACCCTTTCTTAATGAATGTTGTATCGTATAACTTGCGAGGATGTGGTTCTGCTTTGAAGAGGAAGCGTTTTAGTCTTCTGATTAAAAAGGAGAATTTTGATATCTGTCTTGTTCAAGAAAGTAAACTTCAGAAGGTTGATGAAAAATTGATTTATGAATTATGGGGTGGATCAGATGTGGAGTGGTGCTTTAAAGCGTCGGATGGGAGATCGGGGGGGTTGATATCTCTTTGGCGTCGGGGGTTATTTGAGCTGAATTTCAGTTTTGTGGGGGAAGGGTTTACGGGTCTGAATGTTTTGTGGAAGGGGGTTAATATCTATATTATTAATGTTTATTCAGCCTGCTGTATTCTTAGAAAGAGGAGGTTTTGGAGTGACTTGTTGAGCTTCAAGGAGAAGTTTCTGGTGGGTGAATGGTGTGTAGGGGGGGACTTTAATTCAATTAGAGTGGAGACCGAGAGAAGGGGTAGTTCGAGGGCTATTAATTATACTGAGATGGAGGAGTTTAATTCTTTTATGAATAGGATGGAGGTAGTAGATGTGGGGATTGTTGGAAAAAATTTCTCATGGTTTAGTTCTGATGGTTCTTGTTGTAGTCGAATTGATCGCTTTTTATTGACGGATGGTTTGTTGGATTTATGGAATGTGGAGAATCAGGTGATTGGGAGTAGGGAGCTTTCTGACCATTGTCCAATTTGGTTTAAAGGGAATATGCGTAATTGGGGGCCTAAACCGTTTAAATTTTTTAATGCTTGGACGCAACATGCTGATTTTTACTCCTTTGTTGAAAAATGTTGGATTGAGGCTCCAAGAGGTAATCGATCCATTTATACTTTTAAGGAAAAACTTAAGTTTCTTCGTAGTAAACTTCGAGTGTGGAATGTGGAGGTTTTCGGTTTTCTAGATCTTCAAGAAGAGAAGGCTTTTAAGGAGCTAAATGCGTTGGATTTTGCGATGTTGGATGATAGTCCGGTGGATATCGATTCTTTGGCCATCCATCGGTCGTTGGCTTCTAAAAAAGTGTGGGAGGTGGTGCGTAATAAAGAGAGTTTTTTACGCCAAAAGGCTAGGGCTCTTTGGTTAAAGGATGGAGATTCCAATTCGCGTTTCTTTCATAAGGTTATCAAATGTCGAAATAGAAGGAATTCTTTTGGGGGTTTGAATGGGGTTGATGGTTGGGTAGACGATGTGGGGGTGGTTAAGGAAGAGGTGAGAAGGCATTTCGAAAGTAGATTTTCTGAAAATTCTTATTCTAGACCGGTGTTAGATGGGGTTGATCTTGTCGCTTTATCACCGGATGATAGTTCTTGTCTTGAGAGGGTGTTCTCGGAGGAGGAGGTGAAGGATGTTGTTTGGAGTTTCGAAGGTGACAAAAGTCCGGGACCGGATGGGTTTAACATGGGCTTTTTCAAGGTTTGTTGGCCGATTTTAAAAAGTGATATTTTGGATTGTGTCAATGAGTTCTTTGAATTTGCAACACTTCCTAAAGCAATTACCGCCTCCTTTCTGGCTCTTATTCCAAAAGTGGATAATCCGAGTTGCTTGGATGAGTTTAGGCCAATTTGTCTTATTGGTAGTTTGTTTCGGATTTTTGCTAAGTTGCTTGCTAATAGATTGAAATTGGTGATTGGAAAGCTCGTTTCGAATTGTCAATCGGCTTTTGTGGCGGGTAGGAATATGTTAGATGGAGTGGTGATTGTTAACGAAATTTTGGATATGGCAAAAAGACATAATTTGGAATGCATGATGGTGAAAGTTGATTTTGAGAAGGCGTATGATTGTGTGTCTTGGGATTATTTGAGATATTTGATGCGGAGGATGGGTTTTGGTATGAGATGGATGAGTTGGATGGAAGCGTTGGTGTTTAATAGCACAATGTCAATCCTTGTTAATGGTAGTCCGACGAGAGATTTTGTTGTTTATAGGGGTCTTCGGCAAGGGGATCCTCTTTCCCCTTTTCTCTTTCTTTTAGTGGCGGAAGGTTTGTCGGCTTTGATGAGGAAAGCCTCGGTTTTGGGTGATTATGGTGGATTCAAAGTGGGTCATCATTTGCATTTTGAGATTCTTCAATTTGCGGATGATACGCTTTTAATTGGGGACGGATCGAGGAATAACCTTTGGTGCATTAAGGCCATTCTAAGGGGGTTTGAGTTGGTTTCCGGTCTTCGGGTAAATTTATCCAAGAGCCGGTTGGTGGGGGTTAACTTGGAAGCGAACTTGATCCAAGCGGCTTCAACTTTTCTCAATTGCGAGGTGGGTTCCTCTTCCTTTTCTTTTCTTGGAATACCGGTAGGTGTTAATTATAGAAGGAAGGATATGTGGAGACCGATTGTTTCTAAGATGCGTAGAAGATTGGAGTCGTGGAGATATAGGCATCTTTCTATTGGTGGAAGGGTCACTCTCCTAAATTCGGTTTTATCTAGTATGCCTATCTATCTTTTCTCTTTTTACAAAGCTCCTAAAGTGGTCATAAAGGAAATTATCAAGATTCAAAGGACTTTTCTTTGGGGTGGGGTGGAAGGGGAGAAGAAGGTGTGTTGGATTGGGTGGAATACGGTTTGTCGTCCTAAGAAGGAGGGAGGTTTAGGAGTGAAACATTGTGGGAGGTTCAATGTGGCGTTACTAAGTAAATGGAAATGGAGGATTTTGGGTGACAAAATGTGTTTATGGACTAACCTTCTTTATTGTAGGTACGGTGACACTACAAGGACTATGCTATCAAACTCGGTCATTCACAAAAGAAATAAGGTTTCGCTTTGGTGGAAGGATATATGCAAGATTGGCTCGGGAGGAGTGGGTCCGTTGGAAAATTGGTTCTCTTCTTCCATTATTTGTAAACTTGGTAATGGAGACATTATTGATTTTTGGCTTGATAGGTGGGCGGGGGGTATCCCTTTTTGTGAGCGCTTTCCTTCTCTCTTTAGTGTTGCCGATCCTTTGTGTTCTAAAGTGAGTGATAATGGCTTTTGGATTTCCGGTTCTTGGGTTTGGCGGATTAATTTCATTGAGTCCTTTGGAGGGGATGTGGATGGTGAGAGTGTGGAATTGCTTTTACCGTTTTTAGTTGGAGTTGAACCAAAAATTGGTGTGGATGATTCTTTTGTGTGGTGGAAAAATTCAATGGGTTTTTCGGTAAAGAATGCTTATCTTATGGTTTCGGAAGGAATTGTTCGGGGGCCGCCACTTGTTGATGATTTATTGAAGGCTTTGAGTGGTCTTTGGAAATCTAAGATTCCAACTAAGGTTTTAATTTTTGGTTGGAGACTTTTGTTAAATAGACTCCCGACGAAGGATAATTTGGCAAAACGGAAGATTTTGGTGGATCCGTCGCTTTTGTTGTGTCCGCTTTGTGGTTTGGAGGAGGAAAATATCGAGCATATCTTTGTTACGTGTCCGGTTTCTCTTCAATGGTGGCATTTGTTTTGCGATTGGCTTCGGATTGATATTGCTACCTTTTCGGGTAATCTTTTTAATCGCCTTTGTTCTTTAGAGTCTTTTTGTAGAATCAATTATAAGATCAATAGTAGTTGGATTTTTGGGTTGGCTTTTTGTTGGGGGGTTTGGAATTGTAGAAATGAGATTACTTTCAATAATGTTTTGTTGCGTAATTTTAATGCGCTTGGGATGATGAAAGTATTATCATGGGAATGGTTTTTATGTTCATTCAATTCTAGAGAACCTATTTATTGGGTGGATTGGTGTGTCAATCCAACTATTTGCTTCTCTTTGTAGGTGGTGGTTGGGGTTTCTTTTTGCTTTGAGAATGTTTTAGGATTCTCCTCTTTGTAATTGTGGGTTAGCACCCCTTGTGCTTTTAATATACCTTTGATTATCAAAAAAAAAAAATATATATCTTTAATTTTTTTGTTGATTATATTCTTTGTTTGCTAACATATAAATGAATTTAGATTAAATTCTTTTAGATTGTCTTTCAAATTAAAATATCACACTTCACTCGAGATTAACAAATGTCACCAAAACTAATATGTTAAGGTGATGAGAAAAATTAATTTGAACATCTTTGAAATTACATGGATTCTTTAATCAAAAGAAAATTCATCAGCATAACCTCATATCAAGATTCACTTATCTTTCAAACAAACCACAACAAATAAATAAACTAAAAAAAAAAAAAAACAAGAACCTAAATTCAAACATGAATAACTCAACATTTGTTTCAACTTTTTTTTTATAAATAATTTTCATAAAAATGTAATTTTTTAGATATTTTATTTTTATTATAATTTTTTAATAAAAATTTAAGCATCATTTAAATTTGTAACTATTTTTAATAATTCTTATAGAAGTTATTTTTTTGATATATATATTTTTTAAAATAGTGTAATTTTGGCTATAGTTTAATCTTCAATTATATATATTCATAGATGTTAAAATTAATATTTTAATTTATAAAAAATAAATAAATCATTTTTCATATTTTTCTCATGAAATCATTTTTAAAAATATAATGAAAAATCTCTTTTCTAAAACTAAAATAAATGGACCATAAATCGCAACCAATTAATGTTTTGAATTTATGATTAAAAATCTCTAAATGCTCAATGCCGAAATGTTAGAAAAGTAATGTCCAACTTCTTTTCAACAAACTTTATTTTAAAGATTTTTAAATTAATTTTTTTTAAAAAATTAAATAGACTAACATATTTTTAATTTAGTGATAAGTTTGTCAATTAAGCTTTTTATTAATGTATATCAATTAAACTATCAATTTAGTGATAGCTTTTTAATTTTTCGTATTTGAAATATTTCAAAAAACATTGCGTTATCCTCGCCTGAGATATAATTGAATTATATTTTCCTCATATTCATATTTAAATTATAAGTAAAAAATAAATTAAATGTGTTTTTCCAAATTAATTTAATTTTACATTAAAAAAACAAGGCTTAATTATAGCTTTAGTCACCCTATTTTTCCTTATTCATGAAATTGGTTCCACTATCCTTCTATTTTAGATTTAAACAGTTTTACTTCCCTTCTCATATTTTTGCACTTAAAATTAGCAACGTTTTCTTTACTTTTTAAATGATAAATTATTCGTAAAATATGACAAATCATCGTATATAAATTTATTATTGAACTTTCTTGATAAAAATATAAGTTAAAAAAACAATAAATCTTATCGATTTTTTATGAAAAAACATGAGAAGAAAACTAAAATTGTTTAAATTTAAAATAGAAAGACCAAAAGTGCTTGAATTTAAAATAAATTGATTAATTTTATGAATCAGACAAAATAGGGAGATCAAACCGTAATTAAATCAAAAATTAATTAACAAATCGAGCTAAACTCCCATAATTGGTTAACCTAAATGCTACCACATAATGAGAGACTCTCAAATATGGTTTTCTTTAGTGGAGAAACTTTATAAGAAACCAAAAAAAAATACATGGAACAAAAACCAAAAACATAAATAAACTATATTTTACAACATTAAAATAAGCAAAGCATATAATTTCTGTTAAATATGTATTCATGATAATCAACCATATCTAATATAGCCATTCATGTTAATCATAACCTCATATAAGCAAAAGGAAAATAATAAAAATGGCCATTATAAACTTTAAAGAACTACAATATGATAAAATTCAAAAAACTAAAATATTTAAAAACAAACATGATACAAAAATACCTATTAATTCAGTTCAAAATTTATGTAAACACATCAAATTAATCTAAAAAGGTGTTCATTGAATTTGGGAACGACACAATGGACAAGTTTTTAATTGATCAACATTGTCACAATGTTGAAGCCATCGAACAATACAATGCTCATGAAAATTATGCATACACTTGGTTCGAACAATGTCTAGTTTTGAACCTTTGCAAAATTCCTCCAAACATATTGGACATTGTTCTATTGAACAAGAAGTATCAATATCTCCCACTTTCATCTTCTCCATCGAATTCAAAATTGTCGTAATAGGTATGTTTTCGTCATCAACAACATTATCAATATTTGGCGTTTCACGAACTTCAACATTCAACCATAATGTTTGTTGATCTTCGTCGTTGGCCATAATCATACGCCTAGCAAAGTCAGCCATATGAAGTAGAATTTGTTCCATCGCTTCCGAAGAAAAAGGCACGATCGAGAAAGTGTTACTTAAAAATGCATTAGTAAGACTCTCAGGATCTTGACATTCAAGTTCATCGTAATCAATCAAGATGTTTACGGGAACTTCGAAAAAGTATCTGGTGAATAAGGTGGGTTGAGAATGAGAATGATAATGATAAAATCTAATATTAAAATAAGATTCACTAGAGGCAGACATTGATAATACAAACGATAAACGGGATGAATGAATGATTCTTCACTAAGTTTAAAATTTTGTAGAATTGAGTTTAATTGATTTCTTTTGCTTTTATAGATGAAAAATAGAGTCCAAATTAATATAGGAGAAGTAATGATTTGAAAATAAGATAACTTCAATTGTTGTTTTTTGTTTGTTTTTAATTGACTTTTTCCCAAAAATATATAATAAAAGAATATTCTGTTTTTTTTTTAAATCCATAATAAAGATTTCTTATAGAACTAATTTAAGATTATAAAATACTAAAAGTATGTAGATTAAAAAAATACTTTCAGTTCTCCTACTTCTTTGCCTTGTTAATGGGAGAAATATATACCTGCATGGATACCAACTTAAAACCATATTTTTAGGAACAACCAATGATAAGAGAGAATATAAATTTATTTAAATTTTAATTTCGTTTTTAATTAGCATCATGGGGTGGTTGAGATAAAAGAGGAGAGAGACAATTTATTTTTAATTTTTAATTAATAAAAAAAATGTGATTGGTTATGTATAAGTACATGTGTTATGGTTGTGTCAGTATTTTCCTGTTAATGGAACTAATTTAAGATTATAAAATACTCACGTAGATTTAGTAAGAAATTCAAATTGTTTATTTTTTTGGAAAAGGTTGGGTTGCATAATTATTTACTTCCATGTACTGAAATGAAATCAACTTTTATTCTGAGAGAAATAATAGGAACAACTTAGTCCTTAAAAACCACCTTTAAAAAACAGGCCTAAAAATAATTTAAAAAGAAAATTGTAATATTGATAATAATATTTAAAAAGTAATCTTAATATTTCCTTGTGTATCAAGGCTGAGAACCTAGTTCTCTCATATATAAAATTTTTACTTAAAAAAAAAAGACCAGTTATACTTTATTAAAAGAAATATCTCTAAATAATTTATTCTTAATCGTGCATTTTTATTTTTTTCTTTAGTTAAGCCCTAAGGTATGCAATTGCATATGACTTCAAATTTGTCATATTTAATCCATAGTTAAATAGTATCTCATAAAATATATATAACAGTTAAAGAATGGTTAGATAAAATTTCTATTTATTTTTTGATAATTAAACTATAATTAAGCTATATAGAATTTCCGAAAAAATTAAAACGACTCTAATCCTTAGCATTTAAATAAACATCACTAAGATGTTTTTTTCTTTCATTAATTTTTGCTATTGCACGTAGATAATACACAAATTATTCTAAACAGACAACTCTAAAATCCATCAAATCTTGATTAAACTCCAAATGCTTTTGAGTTATATTTTTTCTTTTAATTATTTTTCACAAAATCCTTACTATTCTTAAGAAAATCTATTTTTTTTTTTTAAATAAAGTCAAAACGCAAATCCATAATTCTTGTGTGCTGCCTCTATTGTGATTGTTGTGGACCACCACTAAGGGTGTTCAAAATATCCGGTTTTGATGTCCAAATCCATAACCAAACCTAAACCACTTTTAAATATTCGGATATAATTAAATGGTTATTAACCGGTTTAGTTATTAATGGTTTAGTTATCCATTTATATAATTCAGATATAATTAAATGGTTATTAACCGGTTAAATTATTTTGGATTCGGTTATAATCAGGTTAATATCCAAATCCAAATATTTTAATTTTTAAAATATTAATTTTTTTTGAAAAAAAATATTTTCGAAAAAAATAATTTTCAAAACTGGATTTTTTTAAAAAACCGATTATATAATCATAACCAAATTTATAACCAGTTTTGATTAAAATGTGGTTATGGTTATAAATTCAATCCATTTAAATGATTTTAAAATAATTATGGTTTGGTTTTTGAAAATAACCAACCATGCATACTCCTAACCACCACTAAAAATGTGCGTCGAATGACATGTCACCATCATGGCGACACCTACGGCGACATGTGCAAGAACCATGCATCTGTTGCATGAAAACCTTTTTTGGCTAATGATTGTATCAAAGACCCCACAAAATTATTCGAAAGTAAACAATGTGTTTGCCAGTGGCTGAACTTTTTTTTAACTGAAAAATTCATTAAACAAAAAATGTCTTTTTTTAACTGAAAAATTCATTAAACAAAAAAAAGGAAGACAAGAGACACAAGGGGATCAAACCAAGACCCTTTAAGAGCAAATTTTAAGTCTAGGGGTATCATCCTTGTTTAAAAGGTAATCCTTAACTATATCCATAAGAACAAAAGTGAACCATTTGAACTCCTAGAAAATAGTCCAAGGTTAGCTAGAATATCAGCACAAAAATTGACTTCCCGATAAATATGGGAGATAGTGAAATCAATAGAACTAGTATACGCATGACAACAAACCCAACGAAATCTGATTTTCCAAGGAACAAGATTAGCGTTTGAGAAGGCTTTCACAACAAGCAAACAATCAGTTTCTAACCAAAGCTTTTTCTAACTGAAGTTCTTAGCCTTCTCAATTGTTATGATAACTGCCAGTAATTCCGCCATTTTAGAATTTCCTTCACCAAAGTAATCACAAAAACTCCCCACATGACAAGAAGAATCGTTTCTAAAAATTCCCCTGCACGCAATCAATGAAGGCGAACCTCTCGCAAACCCATCAATATTAGGTTTAATCCACCCCTTGGGAGGAGGAGGCCATAAAACCTTTAAAGTCATGAGAGGTTTTCTTGGATGGATATTATTTTCAAAACCTTTCAAAAGGGTAAAATTGGAGATAGAATTGTTGGAGCATCTAGAGGTGGTGTTTCCAACCAATTTTGCTCGAGCCAAAATAACCGAGGTGCAAGACTTCCAGTACAAAGACCTATCCTCAAATCTTTGGAGGTTTCTAGCTCTCCAAACATGATAAAATAGGCTATAAACACAAGAGTACATTACTTCCTTAGCTTGAGGGGACCGAGATGTTTTCAAAAGATCCATGCAATCTTGCATATTGCGCACAGAAGCTGCAACCTGAAGCTTGCCCAAAAGCCAATTCCAAATATTTTTAACAAACTTGCAGTAAAAAACAGATGGTAAGATGTTTCTAAATCAGCATTACAAAGGGAGCACATGTATGTGATAGATAATCCTCTTAAGGAAAGATTCTCATATGTTGGCAGCTTGTTATGGATGAGTCTCCACACCATCATATAATGCATAGGAGAAATATTTTTATCCCATAGAAACTTTGCCTAGCTAGCAGTAAGATGCGTCTTTTGTATGAAATCATAAGCCTGCTTCAGACTCAAATCTCCATGAACATAATCTATCCAAATAATAGAATCTTCAATTTCAAATTCTGGTATGTGTATAGCAGAGATCAACGCAAAAGACTAGGAAACACAGTTTGGATATTCAAAGGAATGCACCAGGCTCTATTAATCAGTCAATCTTTAACCATAGTGGTGAGAGATTTTTGGAAGATAGCAGGAATTTTATACCTATTAGCCAGATATTCAACAATCCAAATGTCTAGCCAAAAGTTGATCTTAAAGCCATTGTAAATTATCCAAGAGGTGTTCTCCATAACAGTTTTGTACCTCTCCTTAATACTTGTCCAGATTAAAGATTTGATATTATCAGGTATGACATTACAACTCCTCTTGACACGGGCAGCAAGAAGATTAGACCAACTCAGATTTCCTTTGACAAAGTACCAGCACAGATGAATATTTGTGGCAGCATTGAAAGAGGATAAAGACTTTAGTCCAAGCCCACCTTCCTTGAGACCTTTGCAACAATTTTCCAAGCTTCAGTAAAAAGTTTTTTTTGATCCAAGCAACCACTCCATATAAAATTTCGCTTCCAAGTGCTAATCTTCTTAATGCAATGGACCATCATGCTTTAAATGACTGCCTTTACCAATTGGACCTTGCCGGCCATATAGAGTAGGCAAGCTTTCCAAGTTGCAAGTCTCCAATTGATTTTATCTGGGATGAACATAAATTAAACAACTTTATATCTACCAAAAATATAGGGACACCACTACGCCAAATAAGCTATTTAATAGCGTTTTTTTTGTTTTTGATAGCACTTAAAAGCGCTATTAACCGCGCCGCTATTGTAAACGTTTTTTGTTTAATAGCACTTTAAAAGCGCTATTAAAGTACCAGTTTTTAATAGCGTTTTTCCTTAAGTGCTACTGAAGTAGGCATTTTGTATGTTTTTTATTTGATTTTGATAGCACTTTCAAACAAAGCGCTATTATAGGGCACATGTTTGATAGCACTTTCAAACAAAGCGCTATTATAAGGCACCTGTTTGATAGCACTTTCAAACAAAGTGCTAATATATGGCACATATTTGATAGCACTTTCTTTAAAAAGTGCTATTATAGGATGTTTCATTAATAGCACTCTTTAGAAAACGCTATTGTAGTACCTTTTCTTTACACAGAAGACATACACACAATTGTAATTTAGTTCAACCTATTAGGCAAGAACAGCTTGGCATGTCTATCCTCACCCCTTTTTATAGATCATAGATTGAACATCTCCAAAAGAGATTTAAAAACTGAAAAAACAACATAAAATACATATGAAATTAAAAATACTCTAACATTTATTAAAAAAATCAAGGTATTGCGTAAACAGAGCAGGCATAATTCCTATAAACAAATTAATTTACATATTAACAAACACAACGGTGAAACTAACAAAAAAACAAAAAAAAACTATACCATACACTTCTTTACTGTAGCATTAGATGTGTACCTTAAAGTTGAATAAAAACTATACAAAACAACAAACTCGCATATACTAACTACCACTAGAATGCTGCTAAATTGTCCCCGCCTACTACATTTTTCAAGTGAAAACATTTGTGTCAGCGTGTGAAAAGACACCACAGTTGCACTAGAGACAGTCTGTAAGATATGGAACAAAAGTTTTGTTATCCGATTTGAGTATCCATTTTTGGTTATATGGAGTTTACTGAAATGTAATCACACGACTACCTACACGTAATACACCTGTCCCAAAACCATTGATTTACTCCAGGTACACTGTTGGTTAAACAAGGTTTTTTGTAGTTGTTTGATGAGATGTGATATGATTTGAAGTGGGTGCTTTAGAATAAGTGTCCCCATCATTACTCAAGGAAAATCAAAGGAAATATAATATTGAACCCCATGCAAAATCACCTCCGGAAAAATAATAGAAAGTTCTTCGCGCTCTGTTGCACTTGCTACACCAGGGTTGTCTAGGTTGGGCATTATGAATTTTATAACTAATTACTCTATAAAGTCAATGTCAACTCGTTTTGGTTGGGGTTGAACAGCTTCAAAATGCAATAAAGCTTGTGTACAAAATGAAGTTAGACAATCTCATTAAATATGAATTTTCAACAGCATAAGGGCACATGGAAAGTGTAAGTGTGGACAGACCTCAAGTAGTGCCTTTGACAGTGAAGCGTTCTCAAGACCCCCAAATAAAATCTCTTTAGCCTTTTCAGCATTTCCAGAAGCCTAATGACGGAATGAGAGAATATTTCAAAAACAAAACAACACAATTTTCTCACAATCGAACAAAGCAACTGATGCAAAAAAACTACAAAATTGATCAAGATAAATGTAAGAATGGCCATTTTAGATTAGAGGTTGTGATTTTGTACCGAATAATTAGGAGGCTTTATTAGTCGACATAAATGAGAAGCTCGCAAATATCATTATCATTTATCAGGATCTAGACAGGTCAGCAAAAACAATAGCTAATGTTAATTAAGAGAACTGTAACTATTTCAGGTTCAAAAGCCAAATGTGCATAAACTACCAAGAATACAAATATGCTACCAGACCTAGCAAATAAACATATGGAGAATACTGAGCAAGCAACATTGGCAGTGTTTGTGAATGTTCTTTTCCTTTCTCAATGTCAATGGCCTGTTCATACAAAGAGAAGGCATCCTCCAACTTCCTCTGCAGTATCATGCATGGGAAAAGCTGTAAATTTAATTAAAAATCAAATCACAATCTAGGAACGCTTTTGTAAGTCAGCATACCAATCGATGTTCCATATTGGCATGCCTGATTATTGCTTCAAGAAGGCCTGGAGAAATTTCAGTGTGCACAAGATGATACGCAGCTCTAGCACCCACGATATCTCCCGCGTGCTCCTTGAACCGAGCACAAAAAATATGTGTCTCAGGTTGTCTCTGCATCATGACAAGCAAAAACTGATGAAGCAGCAGAAAATCAAGGGCAAATCCTCTCTCACAAGAAATGTAATTAAGATAAAGCTAGTAGACAAAGGTACATGCGAACATCACATTCTATAAATAAGACTAAGTTGTATGCTCTAGTAGTACAAGGAAGCTTGTCAGTGATGTAAAAATACTAAGTTGTATGCTCTAGTAGTACCAAGAAGCTTGTCAATGATGTAGAAATACAAAGTTGTATGCTCTAGTAGTACTAGGAAGCTTGTCAGTGATGTAAAAATACTAAGTTGTATGCTCTAGTAGTACCAAGAAGCTTGTCAGTGATGTAAAATAATCCGACGTACATATTACAAGGTTGGTTAGGCTTTCATGAAAACAGATTTACGACATAATATCATAGTCTCCATGAAAAGAAAGTGAATAATTAAAACACTATCAAGTGCCAATCTCAAATGGATCCTAAGCTTTTGGGAAATGATTATATTCATAAGCTTTCACTTGCAGGAAATTAAAATGTGTCATTGGCAACACGGTGTATATAAAATTTATGTTTTCAGCTAAGGGAGGGCACGAGAAAAACAATAGACAACTGAACTCTAATTTAATAAAATAATATATACAAATGAATATAAAATACAACTTTATAAAATACTCTCATTTAAAATTACATACATACTCCCATCATTTAATATTAAAAAAAGAACATAAAATGAAAAAGAGAAGGAACAACCTTAAGGTAACTCTGAATGACAAATGGCTTTTTAATTTAACATGAAAAGTAGGTGCACTCACAAAAATTTCATTAACGGCGAGAACTTCTACTTATACATATGATATTTTTGGTGTTGGAATATATCATATGAAAAACAACTCATACTATTTTGATTGAATAATAGGGGAATTTAGTTCAGCTTAGATTATCTGTTAGCATTAGTTGTCATATTTCTTTATATATGATTATTGTTTCATTATTTGATTAGAATAGTATTGTTAGTATAAAGATTAAGGTTTTGTATTTTGTAATAGTACACAACCTATCACTTGACCTATATATTAATATTTAAGTATTCATTTCTTTCTTTATATACCATAAAGACTAAATCATATAACTTCAATAATGAATCACATCAGAAAAAGTGTTACAAGGATGTTTCTAACCTTGAAAGGAAAACAAATGGAATGATAACTGCATGATATCCACCAATAACATTTGTTGCCCTAGATGAATAGCTCTTTAAGAGAAATTCACATGCAGTATGAGAGCTTTTGTCACCGGCACTCAAAGACTGCTATATAATTTAAGGCTTTTGCACAGGCACCTGCAAGGCGCATTTTGCAGCAGTACTTTTTTCTTCTTTAACAACGAAAAACAACAACCTCGTCAGCATATTAGCATATGGTTTGATGTCAACACCAACACTTTCAAGCAACAGTAATGAAATTGGCAACACCAACTCTACACAGTTACAAAAACCATATGTATATATCAGACAAATCTAAACTAAAGCCTAGAATTGAAAGAGTACAACAGTTCATGAATCTAGAGAATAATTAACAGCTGGTTGTTAGGATCTGCCATAAATAGCTCGGAACAGATGGTGATTGACTGGAATTAATTTCAAATCCATATCCAACAATTATTTGTGTATAACTTAAAGGTCAATTGCATATAGACCTATTTTATATATTGTACCGTTTTATACACTTAAAAATCAGACCCATATACAAACTGAAAACAAGGATAAACCTGAAAGAATTAACCACAACATTAGAAGCACAAATGTCATAAAAATTTAATAACAAACCTAGTGTTAAGACCCACACCAGAACGCATTAAATGAGCATCAATAACTTTAATACACGAGTCTAAAGTTTCCCACATTGGAGAAACTTTGGCAATAGAAATTCTAAAACTTTTAAGCTTCTTTGACTTAGTTCCAACGTTTGCTGCGTGAAGCTGAAATATGGACAGCAAAAAAGCATAAGAATATGCAAAGATTTATTATCGAATTCAAGGAAGAATCAAATATCAGTCGACAAAACCTCAAAGTAATTGAGCCCTTGGTCTTCTAAGCTTGATAAACTTTCAAGCATGCAGGTTCTTGTTCTTCTAAGAATTAAATAAGCAGAAGACAAAGAAGAAGTAAATCAAAGCAGAGGACCGAAATTGCCGACACCGATGCAAACGAGACACGCTGCTTCTGCAACCGCACGCACAATTGAAGAAATTTCAATCCAAAATCCCTATGTTTCTAAATTTCTGATTGAAACAGAACAAATAAGTAAGTGGAAAAAGCTCAAAATAAAGAAGAATTTGTATACCTACCTTTGGAGATTCCGATGAAGATTTCAACTCCGATACGTGATTTCTGGCCAGACGAATGGAGAAGAGTATGTTGTTAGGTTCGTTCTTTATTTCTGGTGGAGAATCGATGGCCGACGAGGGAGAATCGATGGCAAGTGGTGAATCGATGATGGTGAATCAAAGACACAGATGAAGAAAGTGGTGTATCTATGGCTGAAGGTGGCGAATCGATGGTGGGGTTACCGGAACATGACGACACATGACGGCGAAGATGAAGAAGAATCGAAAAGTTTTTGGGATGAAGAAGATTAGGGATTTTAGGTGGTGAATGGTCAAAATTGTGCGCCAAAACAAAAAAGTATCCAGCAAAAGGTTTTCTCTTATTTTATTTATTATTTTATTCTTCAAGAGCTATTTCTTTTTATATTTTATTAAATACTTACTATAAAATAATAGCGCTTTTCCTATAAACGCTAACATAGGTTAGTTTAATATTAGCATTTTACAAAAGTGCTATGTTAGTGAGTTATACTAATAGCGCTTTTTTAGAAGCGCTATCTTAGTGTATAATATTAATAGCATTTTGAGAAAAGTGCTATCTTATTGAAGTTTATTAATAGCGCTTTTCTATAAAGTGCTATCAAAATCACATTGTTTGTATTTTATAATAGCGCCCGAACACAAAGTGCTATTATAGATGTGTTTTTTCCTTTTTAATAGCACTTTTTTTAAAAGTGCTATTAAATTAGGCGATACAAAATATCAATTTTGGTGCACCCAGGTAAATGAAATGAGGATTGACCATTGTGAAACCAATTAAATCAGCCATGGATTTAGATCTTCCAGGAGTCATAAAGCATAATCCTTGAGTAGGCTAGCAATGGCATTTAAATATTTATGATCTCCTCTACAAAATATCATAATATCATCAGCATATAAAGTATGTGAAGGCAGAAAGATATTCCTAGAGGCCTTAATGAGATTCATTTGGTTTGTCTCAACAAGATGAGAGATTCCTCTACTAAGAGAAGAGGAGAAAGTGGATCTCCTTGTCTCACACCATTAGAGCACTTAAAGTAACCAGCTTGTTTCCCATCAAAGCCAATGGAAAAAGTTGCAGATTGCAAAATAGTGGAGATTCAATTACAAAAATTACTACTAAAGCCAAAACATGGAAGGGTTTTGATGATGAAGACCCAACTAAGGGTGTCAAAAGCCTTAGATATATCAATCTTCAAGTCTACATTACCACTGTAATTTCTATTGTAAAGAATATTTATGGCCTTAGAAGTGAGGCAAATGCTATCTTTTATATTTCTGCCAATAACAAAACCCTTTTGCAAGAGATATCAAAGAAGGCATAATGGAAGACAATCTCTCAGCAAGGATTTTAGAAATAATTTTAAGCTTAAAATTGGCTGAAGTAATGAGCCAGTAATGATTTAATGCCTTAGGCTCATTACTCTTGGGAATGAGAATGATAATGTCAGTATTATAATTAGGGAGGATTCAACACTACAAAAAAATGATTGACATCATTACTAATATCAACTTCAATAATGTTTTAGTAATTTTAGAAAAAGATAGCACCAAAACCATCGGGTCCTGGAGCAAAATCAGTCTTCAAGTTCACGACAGCCTTATATATCCCATCCTCATTAGGAGTCAGGGAGAGCATGGCATTACTATGGTCATGCACCAACTTACGGATGACCTTCTAAATTAAACCAGTATCATGCAGCATAACATTTTGGTTAAACAACAAAGTAAAATGGTTGACTAGATGATTTTTTTTAAATTTGTTGATTTATAAATTATCAACAACCTTTTTCCAAATAAATCCTGCTGCCAGATATTGAACCCTAGACCGATATTGAACCCTAGACCAACAACTTCCTTGACCCAACTAGCAAGTGCCAATTGAGCTACCCCACCCACCTCTACTAGATGATTTTCAATAGTGTTATGATCATTAACAACAACATCATTAATGTTCAAAGAAGATATCAGATTATTCTTCCTTCTAATTTTGGCATAGGTGTGGAAGAACTTTGTATTTCTGTCCCCATCAGTATGCCAATTAATTTTGACTTTTCCTTCCAAAATTCTTCTTCCATAACAAGAGCTCTTTCAAGATCATGCCAAGCCTTAGCCTCACTAGCTTGAAGAGTGTCATTATAACCAGTGATGCTGACTTGTTGCTGCAAGTCCTTTAGAAACTTTTCAGCTTCCAAAACTCTTACCTTCACATCTTCGAAAGTGTTTTTGTTCCAATCTTTGATCTTATTCTTTTGGATACGAAGCTTCTTATCTAAAATATACATGGGACAACCATATAACTTAACATTCCAATCCTCCTTAATAACTCTATCATAATCCTCATTGAAAGTCCAAATTTTAAGGAATTTAAATTGAGACTTGTAAGTGACTTTTTTCCAGCTCACAAGTAAACAGAATGGGATAATGATTAGACATAATCTTGGATAAGGTGTGATAAACCATATTGCTACAAGAATCCAAAATCTCAAGGTTACAAATAGCTCTATCTAATCTTTTCTCTGTCAAATGCCTCCCCTTTCTCCCATTATTCTAAGTAAAGAAATTACCAACAAGGGCAAATGGGTGATGTAACACAATATAAAAATAAAGCATGAATTGATTTCTCTGTGAGAATGAGTTTCAGAGTAAAGAAGAATTTGATCTATTATTATCTATCTAATTATTTGCGCGAAATTTTGAATAACATTATTGTTGTTATTTGAATGCAGAGGTCATCGTATGCTTGTGCAATTTTAGTATTTTTTGGAAAAATAATATATATTATTTTTTATTTTGCCAAAAAAAAACTAAAATTGCACAAGCATACGATGTCCTCTGTAACACCCCATATTTTATAATTTTAATTTAATTAGAAATTAAATTATTAATTAGAATTATTTTGGTATTTGGTTGAATTATTGTGGAATTATGGATTAAGGGCCATTGGGTCGGATGGTGAGGATAGTAGTATGGGGGTGCTAAGTGAGTAAGCCCATTACTAACTATTTTATGTTTTCATAAAATAAGGGAAATAAGGAAAAAGTGTCAGAACGTGAAAAATGAGAAGTGGAAGAGAAGAGCTGAGGAACGTAGAGAGGAACCAAAGAGGATGAGGGGCAAGGAGGAGGAAAACCCCAAAGCTCAAGGAGAATCAAGAACCTAATTCCAAGTAAGGGGTGATTACTCTAATTATGTAGTATTATGATTTTGATGATGATAGGATTGAATTAAGGGATTAGAATCTCTATTTGGGATGTTAGGTTTTGTGAAATACCAACACTGACATGTATGATTTGATGAATTGACTGCAATTAATGATGTAGTATTGTTACATGGTGTTGTGGTATGTTGTTTGTGCATTAGAATCATGTATTTGGAGTATTTTGATGTTATCGATGATCAATTTCGTAATGGTATGAGTTGGTATGTGTTTGGGATGCATAAAAGTCTTAAAAATCATGTTTTTCAGCTACTGGGTTCGTGGGAACCGGTTCCCATGTGGGAGGAACCGGGTTCCACTGTGTTAGAACGTTAAAAATGGCATTTTTGGGTCCAGGAACCGGTTCCCATGTGGGACGAACCGGGTTCCAGTACAAATTCCAGCAGCACGTTTTGAAAACTGTTCTAACTTTAAAAGCTTCTAATTTTCAAACCGTAAGTCCGTTTTATATGCCGTTTTGGACGTTGTTCCTTAAATTGAACACTTTACCATATGAAATAAAGAAAACAATAATAACTTGATTTTATTTTGAAAAGTATCATTTTCTTCAAATGTAGTTTATTCTTGTTTTGCATAGTTGATGAGGTGCAATGAATTGTTGTTTGCATAATTGAATATGTGCAATGATGTGTGTTGTTATAATGTGATTGCGTTTGCTTGTTATGCAAATGGATGTTGTTCGTGGTAAATATGGTTATCATGTGTTTTGATGAATGATGATGCAGATGGATGTTATTCATGGTAAATGTTGTTATCATGTGTTTTGATGAATGATGATGATTGATTTGTTTTGAATGATGCATGATACATGTTGATAAGTGCCAAAATGTTGTTATTTTGAGTATATAATTGTGGCACTTATTGAATCTATTCATTTCGTTTTTGTAATAAAATCCCCACTTTTGTGTATATATTCACATTATTTAGTTTTCATATGTTTTATATACCGTTTAATAGTTTTTCCTTTGTTTTTATAGGTATTCATGCTTATTGGAGCCTCGAGGAATAAAGTGTCGAAGGCACGGCTCCGATTGCGCGATTTTGGATCAGATAAGCAAGTTTTGTGCAGAGAGCGCCGCTGAGCGGCGTGTAAGCGCGCTTTCCAGGGGCGAACCAAATTTCCCTGGCCGCTAAGCGGCGGGTCTGGCCGCTAAGCGGAGGCCTGTTTACTGTTGTAGATATTTTGTGAATATGTGTAGTCCGCTAAGCGAGATTTGGCCGCTAAGCGGCCGTAGCAGAAATTATGTTTATATTCTTTCATTTGAACCATTTTAGGGTTATGGTTTTGGAGAGTTTTTGGTTCCAACTCCATCATTTTCATTCTTAGATTAGGATTAGCTTAGAAAACAACACCGGGTCATGCACTTGGAAGATCGGAGGTGGATTTCTCATCAACCAGAGCTGACAACCCGCGAGATGTTTGGTTTATCTTCTCTATTCTCTGGGTATTTCTTTGTGTTGGGTTTGTTTGTATAGTTACTTGAATCTTATGTATATTTACCGATTATAATGTTATATTTAACTTACTTTACAAATCTGTGTTGATGTTATCCTAGATTTTTGCTCTATGCTGGGGATTTGGGTTGCTTTAGAGATAAACTTCTTGAATCCTTATCTAGGATGATTATCTGTTGGTTCTGAACTCTAGAGATAGATTTAGAGCTAGCATTCACTGTTTGTATCTGTACTTAATGCTTTCGTGTTTGAGCGGCGCGCGAGAGATCGCCGACGCGAGAATACGAATGTTCTCGTGACTTCGCGTTAGAGATAACCTTAGTTGTGAGATGATCTCGTTTGTGCTCCAGAGATGGACGCTTATGTGAGAGATACGTGATGACATAGATGAGTATCGTGGGTTGAGTATAACGGGTTGGTAAGTGTATGTTTGTGAAGAGTGAATATATTTACATTCCTGATAAGTTATTTCTCTTCTAGGAATGTGTTTATTCTTTTACTGTCTATATCTTTGTTTACTTTTTGCTCATTCAATCCTGAGCTCGAAACCGTAGAAACTGTTGAATGGCATCTCTCCATCTCTGTGGACGATAATTCCCGGATCAATATTTCCAAATCTTTTTTGTTGCTTGCCTTATACTGCATTCAACAAAATAGCGCCGTTGCCGGGGATGGTTGTGATTGCATCGCAATAGTTTTCGTGGTTTTGAGCTTTGTATATATCGTATATATTGTATATGCTTACTGTTGAAAGTATTTGTGGGTAAATATTTTCGGTAATATATCGTATCCACAGGGATTGGTTAATATCACTGCCGTTCTATAGTTAATTATTTTGAGTTAGAAAAAGTAGTTGGATTTGTTTTATGATTCTAGTATTGTCAAATCTAAATAATAATAAGAATGCAAATAATGAGAATTTGTTAACGATTAAGGAAATATGTTGAGCTTTAGGGTTCATCAACCTATTCCTATACAATCTATCAATTAATTCACAATTGAACAATCATTTGAACTATTATCTTCACTTATCCTCAAATATGATTCCATGTCTGCAAACCAAATTAGATAACTTTTACCGGTATGAGATTCGATCTCTCCAAATATCAATAACGATAATAGTAATTAAGAACGATAATTATGAAAACCCAATCACAATTCCATCTCTGCAAATTGCAATTGAATCAATATAGGAACCTAGGGCAAAAGTAAAAATCCTCTCTTTCGATCAAGGATTCAACAATGATGTAAATTAAAAGCAAGGTTTCTTATTGATAATAAAATTCAAACAATTGTTCATAGGAAAGAATCAATGGTATTGTATATTCATAGGTTAACTACTACCTTAAACTCAACAAGAGGAATTTAGCTCTTCATAGACATGAAGAACACACAAGAATCAATGGAGGGATTCATCTTCTTCAACGGAATTTCTTCAATTGGTCAAGAATTGGCCTTCAATTGTTGTTCTTGACTGCAAACTCAGAATGCTCTCCTAATTTCGCTCCCTTAAGTTTCTTTTCTCTTGGAAGCTAGGGCTTTTAAATAGAAGTTTTGGGCTTTTAACGCCGAGGCCGCGGCGCGGCATCGGACTGGCGCGGCGCGCTCACAAAGAGAAACTTTGGCGCGGCGCAAGGAAGAACTCTCGCGGCGCGACCTTTGCAGAAACCAACTTTTCCTTTGCCTTTGAGACTTCAAGCTCTCTATCCTCCTCATGTTCTTCTTAAGTTCCAATTCAGCTCAAAACCTGCAACAATAACACCCACAAGTGATTCGATTTGCTTTATACATGAACTAAACTTATTCAGTTCAATTCTTCATAAAAACCTATGGATTCATCACATTTTGCATTGGTTTGGAGACTAAATCACTTCTATTAACACATGAATTTACCATTAATTTACTCCTAACAAACTCTCCCCAACTTAGAGTTTTTGTTTGTCCCTAAACAAAATTACTTACCTCCAGCAAAGTTTACCGACAATCATGCAACAGGTTTTTCAAAAAGGTTTTCTCAAGTGGTTCAATACAGTAACTAAGTCAAATACTCCTCTTCTACCTGCAAACTCAGAATATACACATGAAACAAACTTTGAAAGCAAATGACCTCCAGAAGTTCAAAACACTACACAATTGCAATTGAATCAGCACTAATCACTCTCATCAAGAAATATGATGACTCAAAGAGGGGTTAAACACTCATCCAAACAATTAAGTCAACAAAAATCCATATCATACGTTCACCAAATTGCTAGCATCAAGTACTGTGGAATCTGTGAATCAGAAGGTCTTTCTATGGTTGTAATGTGGTTTAGATTCAAAGAAAAGAAGATAATCAAGGGTTGTTCCTACTATAGGAAAGCATCCAATTCATAACTTATTTCTTTTTCTCTAAAACTCTAATTCCTTTATCTGTCCATCTTTTTTTTCATTCATTCGTAGCTTGGTTCTTCTTTTTTTTTTCTTTTCTTCAACAATCGTTATATTCAAACGTTGTTACTTCTCTCTTTTTTTTTGAAGCTACGACTTTTTTTTTTTCACCGGTTACCATAAGTACTTACTCTTCTTTTGAATGTGACTCTCCCCAACTTGGAGATCAACCTGTATTCAGATTATATGAATGCTTCCCTACTTTCTAAAAAGGTCAAAGAGAAAACACATCACCAAATTTTATGGTTGATGATCCAGAACAAAACTTTTTATTGAGATCAAAACTCACCAGGTATTTTCCTTGGTGCATATTATGATACTTACCTTGACCTCAGGCTCAAAGAATGGTTAGCAAAGGATCACACTCTCACAGAAGAAAATAATTTTTACGGTGGCGTCGGCTCAAAGAACTCTCAAATTCAAACAATTGCCTAAATCACTTCCACAGATTTCCACAGACGATGCAACAACTGGTTTAGCATGGTACGAACAAGTCAAAATAATTGATGGTCTCCTGCATATAGTAAACAATGGAAATCTTTCCTCACAATGGTTAAGGCTAAGCTGATCCAATAAACAATGTACTATAAAGAACTTCTGACAGTATTTACTAACACCTTAAGTTTCATTGCACACATTAAGAGTTTGAGTTTGAAAATTCATACCTGCTTTGTTACTTATTGAAAAAGAAAGTGAAACTGAAAAAGTTTGAACATTCACTTCCTACCACTTTCATACATGTTGCTTCATTGTTGATACTTTGCTTGAAATTCTCGTTTTGTTATGGGACTACTTACTCTAACTGGGAGTACATAATTAAATAAAAACAGAAAATTTGAACAATTCAAAAATAAATAGCTCCACCCTCCAAACTTGAACTAAACATTGACCTCAATGTTTCGTAACAAATCCGAGAGGGTGACTTACAGAGAGTAACGCAATATCAATTGCTGCCTCCTAGCTTTCACCAGACGGGTTCCCTGATTATTTCCTGAAATAAAAGCTAAACTAAACAAAACATTAGAAGTGTGGGTTACCTCCCACAAAGTGCTTCGTTTAACGTCGCATGGCTCGACGGTCCATTACCCCTTGTTTTATGGAGGGTATTTCCTTTTCCAACACTCGCTACTTTGTACTTCCATACCCACAAACTCATGAAGATAAAAAGCATGGATGACTTTTCTCTTCACTTTATCTTCCCCATTCTTATCACTCTCCTTAGCCCTCTTAGGACTTTTGACATCATCATAATTTGGTTTCATTGGAGAAGATATGTTAGAGACTTTTTCTTGGAGGTTTTTGAGATTTTTGTTTTCTTGTGCACCTTCCGGTATACCAGTTGAATTTTTCTCATTTACCTCTGACCTGTGTTTCTTGACTCCCAACATCTTCAAGGTTATTTCTTCATCAAATGATTTTAGCGTTAGCGTCCCCTTTTCAATGTCAAGATTACAGCGTCCTGTCGACAAAAAGGGTCTCCCAAGAAGGATCGGAGTTTCTTCATCTTCCGGAATGTCCATGATGTGGAAGTCAACAGGGAAAACAAACTTATCAACTTCTACTAGTACATCTTCCGCTACTCCATAAGATTTCTTAATAGTGTGATCGGCGAACCGTAATTGCGACTTACTTTCACTAATCTTGTCTAATTCAAGCCTTTTGAAAATGGATAACGGCATTAGACTCACACTAGAGCCAGAATCGAGAAGTACCTTTTTAAATGATATATTCTTGATAGTGCATGGTATCGCCACCGCCCCAGGGTCTCTTCTCTTAATTGGGATTTTTCTTGCTGCAGCGACTATACTACATTTTTCGATTGCCATTTTTGGTTCTCCCTCTAGTGATCTTTTTTTTGCCGATACCTCCTTCATAAATTTCTTATACACAGGCACGTGTTCCAGCGCTTCAAAGAAAGGTAAATTCACTTCTAACTTTTTGAACAAGGACGTAAATTTCCGAACGTCTTTCTCTTTTGAATCCTTCTTTGTTACTCGCAAAGGGAGGGGTGGTTTAATCACCTGTTCAATATCTTTCTTATTTTTTTCTTCAACTGGTTTCATTGGTAGTATTACAACTTCTGGCTCTTTTAGGTCCTCTCTTATTTCCAGATCTACCTCCATCGCCATAGGGTCACCTATCTATTCTTTCTCTTTTTCCAATTCTGAACCCCTTTGACTCCTTGTTGTAACAGCATTAATTTTCTCCTGGTCTTGCGGTTTTTTTCCGGTTGAGTTTGGTAAGGCTCCTTGTGCTTGCAGAGTAAGTTGATGTGTTATTTGCCCCACTTGAGTTTGCAGGTTTTTAATTGCCGCTTCCTGGTTCTTCTGATTTATTACTGATGTTTGAATGAACTGATTCACTATCTCCTCCAACTTGGATTGTCCTCCTTGCTGTTGTTGTGGTGGTTGAGTGTACGGTTGGAATGCTTGTTGTTGATACCCTTGATTCGGTGGCCTTTGTTGGTACCCTTGATTGTTATATCTTGGTGGATAACCTTGTTGGTATGGCTGATTTTGATATTGATTCGGCCTTTGTCCTTGGTTATTATTCATGTAATTCACTTCTTCTTCTTGCACTGGTGGACAGAATCCTGTTTGATGATCTCCCTTGCATAATTCGCACTTAGCAACTTGATATGAATTAGATACCCCGTTCAGCTCCTTGATCTGTTGTGGTAATTTAGACATTTGTTGTGTCAAAAGTTCCACTTGTGAAGTTAGCAATTTGTTCTGAGCAAGTAGAGCATCACTGTTGTTCAACTCTAACATTCCGGGTTTCTTATCTCTTACTGTTCGATCATGATTGCCTTGACGATCATTTAGAGCCATTCGCTCTATTATCTGAGTAGCTTCTTCAGGTGTTTTGGACATGAGAGAACCACCAGCTGTGGCGTCCAAAACTGTCTTGTTTGTGGCTGTGAGACCGTTACGGAACATATGGATTTGATCGACGTCTGTAAAGCCGTGTCCTTTGCACTTTCTCAACATAGCTTTATACCTTTCCCATGCTTCATTTAAGGATTCATTACTACCTTGAGAAAATACTGCTATTGCTGTTTTTGCTTCGAAGAATCGGTTTTGAGAGTAAAACCTTTCCAGAAATTTTTCTTCCAATGTGTTCCAATTAGTCATCACTGCTTCGGGTTGATCCAGATACCAATCTTTTGCCTTAGATAGCAAAGAGTGTGGGAACAACCTCTTAAATAATGCTTCCTCATCAGCTTGAGTGACACCCGTAGTACCTGCTAACTCATAGAATCGAGTAAGATGCGTGTACGGGTCTTCATGGTCCAATCCGGCGAAAGGACTTGCACAAATCAATTGTATGATACCGGTCTTCAGTTCTGTCGGTCGCCCGTTGGCGGCAGTTCTAGCGAACTGAGGATTGAGTCTTGGACAATTAGCACATGGACCATTAGCAGCCATGTTGACAACAGTAGGTTGTATAAAAACTTCCGGTTCTTCCTCCGTGAATAGTTCGTGAAAGAAGAATCCTTCTTGCGACTCGTCAATGGTTTCAAGTTGTTGTGACGATGTCGCGGTTGCGTTGTCTCTTGCTTTTGCTATGTTTGCTCTTCTTCGTGCTTTGCTATTTAACCTCCTAGCGGTCCTTTCGATCTCGGGATCAAAAAGAAGTTGATCGCTAGAAACTTTGCTGCGCATACACGATCTTCTGCAAAAACTAGCAAACACGTGAAACAACCAAATAGAGAAAATAAAATTTAAAACTCAAAATAAGAACTATTGCAATGCGTGCAATATTGACACCAATCCCCGGCAACGGCGCCAATTTGTTGAAAGTATTTGTGGGTAAATATTTTCGGTAATATATCGTATCCACAGGGATTGGTTAATATCACTGCCGTTCTATAGTTAATTATTTTGAGTTAGAAAAAGTAGTTGGATTTGTTTTATGATTCTAGTATTGTCAAATCTAAATAATAATAAGAATGCAAATAATGATAATTTGTTAACGATTAAGGAAATATGTTGAGCTTTAGGGTTCATCAACCTATTCCTATACAATCTATCAATTAATTCACAATTGAACAATCATTTGAACTATTATCTTCACTTATCCTCAAATATGATTCCATGTCTGCAAACCAAATTAGATAACTTTTACCGGTATGAGATTCGATCTCTCCAAATATCAATAACGATAATAGTAATTAAGAACGATAATTATGAAAACCCAATCACAATTCCATCTCTGCAAATTGCAATTGAATCAATATAGGAACCTAGGGCAAAAGTAAAAATCCTCTCTTTCGATCAAGGATTCAACAATGATGTAAATTAAAAGCAAGGTTTCTTATTGATAATAAAATTCAAACAATTGTTCATAGGAAAGAATCAATGGTATTGTATATTCATAGGTTAACTACTACCTTAAACTCAACAAGAGGAATTTAGCTCTTCATAGACATGAAGAACACACAAGAATCAATGGAGGGATTCATCTTCTTCAACGGAATTTCTTCAATTGGTCAAGAATTGGCCTTCAATTGTTGTTCTTGACTGCAAACTCAGAATGCTCTCCTAATTTCGCTCCCTTAAGTTTTCTCTTTTCTCTTGGAAGCTAGGGCTTTTAAATAGAAGTCTTGGGCTTTTAACGCCGAGGCCGCGGCGCGGCATCGGATTGGCGCGGCGCGATCACAAACAGAAACTTTGGCGCGGCGCTGGCTAGAACTCCCGCGGCGCGCCCTTGTCAAACTTCATCTTTTTCTTCTGCCTTTGAGACTTCCAGCTCTCTTTCCTCCTCATGTTCTTCTCAAGCTTCAATTCAGCTCTAAACCTGCAACAATAACACCCACAAGTGATTCGATTTGCTTTACGCACGAACTAAACTTGTTAAGTTTAATTCTTAATAAAAACCTATGGATTTATCCCATTTTTTATTGGTTTGGAGACTAAATTACTTCTATTAACACATGAATTTACCATTAATTTACTCCTAACAATTACTATTATCGTTATTGATATTTGGAGAGATCGAATCTCATACCGGTAAAAGTTATCTAATTTGGTTTGCAGACATGGAATCATATGTGAGGATAAGTGAAGATAATAGTTCAAATGATTGTTCAATTGTGAATTAATTGATAGATTGTATAGGAATAGGTTGATGAACCCTAAAGCTCAACATATTTCCTTAATCGTTAACAAATTCTCATTATTTGCATTCTTATTATTATTTAGATTTGACAATACTAGAATCATAAAACAAATCCAACTACTTTTTCTAACTCAAAATAATTAACTATAGAACGGCAGTGATATTAACCAATCCCTGTGGATACGATATATTACCGAAAATATTTACCCACAAATACTTTCAACAAAGTGGCGCCGTTGCCGGGGAAGTATTTGTGGGGAGCACTAATCACTCTCATCAGAAAATATGATGACTCAAAGAGGGTTTAAACACTCATCCAAACAATTAAATCAACAAAAATCCATATCATACGTTCACCAAATTGCTAGCATCAAGTACTGTGGAATCTGAGAATCAGAAGGTCTTTCTATGGTTGTAATGTGGTTTAGATTCAAAGAAAAGAAGATAATCAAGGGTTGTTCCTAATATAGGGAAGCATCCAATTCATAACTTATTTCTTTTTCTCTAAAACTCTAATTCCTTTACCTGTCCATCTTTTTTCATTCATTCGTAGCTTGATTCTTCTTTTTCACTTTTTTTCAACAATCGTTATATTCAAACGTTGTTACTTCTTTCTTTTTCTTTTTTTCAAGCTACGACCTTTTTTTCTTTCACAGATTACCATAAGTACTTACTCTTCTTTTGAATATGACTCTCCCCAACTTGGAGATCAACCTGTATTCAGATTATATGAATGCTCCCCTACTTTCTAAAAAGGGTTAAAGAGAAAACACATCACCAAATTTTATGGTTGATGATCCAGAACAAAACTTTTTATTGAGATCAAAACTCACCAGGTATTTTCCTTGGTGCATATTATGATACTTACCTTGACCTCAGGCTCAAAGAATGGTTAGCAAAGGATCACACTCTCACAGAAGAAAATAATTTTTACGGTGGCGTCGGCTCAAAGAACTCTCAAATTCAAACAATTGCCTAAATCACTTCCACAGATTTCCACAGACGATGCAACAACTGGTTTAGCATGGTACGAACAAGTCAAAATAATTGATGGTCTCCTGCATATAGTAAACAATGGAAAGCTTTCCTCACAATGGTTAAGGCTAAGCTGATCCAATAAACAATGTACTATAAAGAACTTCTGACAGTATTTACTAACACCTTAAGTTTCATTGCACACATTAAGAGTTTGAGTTTGAAAATTCATACCTGCTTTGTTACTTATTGAAAAAGAAAGTGAAACTGAAAAAGTTTGAACATTCACTTCCTACCACTTTCATACATGTTGCTTCATTGTTGATACTTTGCTTGAAATTCTCGTTTTGTTATGGGACTACTTACTCTAACTGGGAGTACATAATTAAATAAAAACAGAAAATTTGAACAATTCAAAAATAAATAGCTCCAAGATTGTTGGCGCCATTAATCCCCGGCAACGGCGCCAATTTGTTGAAAGTATTTGTGGGTAAATATTTTCGGTAATATATCGTATCCACAGGGATTGGTTAATATCACTGCCGTTCTATAGTTAATTATTTTGAGTTAGAAAAAGTAGTTGGATTTGTTTTATGATTCTAGTATTGTCAAATCTAAATAATAATAAGAATGCAAATAATGAGAATTTGTTAACGATTAAGGAAATATGTTGAGCTTTAGGGTTCATCAACCTATTCCTATACAATCTATCAATTAATTCACAATTGAACAATCATTTGAACTATTATCTTCACTTATCCTCAAATATGATTCCATGTCTGCAAACCAAATTAGATAACTTTTACCGGTATGAGATTCGATCTCTCCAAATATCAATAACGATAATAGTAATTAAGAACGATAATTATGAAAACCCAATCACAATTCCATCTCTGCAAATTGCAATTGAATCAATATAGGAACCTAGGGCAAAAGTAAAAATCCTCTCTTTCGATCAAGGATTCAACAATGATGTAAATTAAAAGCAAGGTTTCTTATTGATAATAAAATTCAAACAATTGTTCATAGGAAAGAATCAATGGTATTGTATATTCATAGGTTAACTACTACCTTAAACTCAACAAGAGGAATTTAGCTCTTCATAGACATGAAGAACACACAAGAATCAATGGAGGGATTCATCTTCTTCAACGGAATTTCTTCAATTGGTCAAGAATTGGCCTTCAATTGTTGTTCTTGACTGCAAACTCAGAATGCTCTCCTAATTTCGCTCCCTTAAGTTTCTTTTCTCTTGGAAGCTAGGGCTTTTAAATAGAAGTTTTGGGCTTTTAACGCCGAGGCCGCGGCGCGGCATCGGACTGGCGCGGCGCGCTCACAAACAGAAACTTTGGCGCGGCGCAAGGAAGAACTCTCGCGGCGCGACCTTTGCAGAAACCAACTTTTCCTTTGCCTTTGAGACTTCAAGCTCTCTATCCTCCTCATGTTCTTCTTAAGTTCCAATTCAGCTCAAAACCTGCAACAATAACACCCACAAGTGATTCGATTTGCTTTATACATGAACTAAACTTATTCAGTTCAATTCTTCATAAAAACCTATGGATTCATCACATTTTGCATTGGTTTGGAGACTAAATCACTTCTATTAACACATGAATTTACCATTAATTTACTCCTAACACTTACTTGTATAATCTCACTTGCATATATACTTACTTGTACATGTTTACTTGTTTATATTCACCAACTTTACCTTTTTGTATGATAATAGTTGTTTGTGTTTCATACTTGTGCATATGTGTTTGTTTATGTATATGGTTGTATATTTTTGTTTTTATGTTCGTTTAATTATTTTATATATTTGTACCCGTAACGTTTGTTGAGTGGTTGGTTAGGACAATTTCTTTAGGCTTGTGCGGTGAGATGTCACCATGGCATGACGAGAGGAGGCTACTTTCCAAACACCGAAACAATAAAGGCGTCGAGCTAACGACGTAAAACAAGCGCTTGTTGGGAGGCACCCCAACGGTTGTAAATATTGTTTATATTTATATTTATGAGGTATTTAGGTGAAGTGGAGGAAAATTGGAACAGCTATTTCTGTTCTGATTTTTCTGGTTTTTTCTGTCATCGCTAAGCGAGCCTAGCTCCGCTAAGCAATGACAGTAAAATTCTGTTTTTCTTGCTTTGTACCAGTGGGGTTCCCATTCCACTTGGTTCACTCATTTTTCCCACTTTCACCAAGGCTATTTAGTAGTAGATACTAGTTTTATTTTTCTAATTCTTTTATTGGTTGTTTGTACTTGAATTTTGTCGGTGATTCGAAGATTTTTGAGGTGATTTTCCGAAGCTTGAGTGTTTCAACTTGCGGATGTATGGTAGGATATTGTTTTTGAAGTTGTATCATTCAAGGTACTCATTTATCGCTTTCTATAGCATAACATGTTTAGGAAACTTTTCATTTGTACAATTACCATGCCATTCATTCTTTTGCATTACTTGCTTATTGATTGAATCACTTTAGTTCCCAAACCATAAATGTGAGGAAGCTTTCCATTATTCACATATGCTGGAGGCCACAATCTTTGTTTTAACTGGATTTTATTATGCTTAATCTTTTGTTTATGTTGATTTTATGAAAGCATGAAAAGGATCAAGGCATTTTGTTTCATTTTGAGCACAACCACCATAACCAAATAGTCAATTCACCTTGTGAGTGTGTGATCATTTGTTAACCCTTTTGAGCCTTTTTGTCAATGTCCATGTTGTTTTTGCTAAATGCTTATCTTTGAGTGTTTAGTTCTCATTTTTGCATGGATGATTGATTCTTTGTTTTCTTGAACCCTCAACCATGATTTTTTGTTTGAATTTTTACCTTGCCTTAGAAGTAGGGAGTATTCACATGATGATGTGGTTGAATTCAAGTTGGGGAGAAAATGGTTTCTACTTATTTGGTTGTTGCTATGAAATTGAAAAGAAAAGAAAAAAATGTGAAAAGAAAATAAAAGAAAAAGAAAGAAAAAAAGAGAAAAAGTTTTCAAAAACAAAAAGAAAAGAGAAACGAATAATTGTGCTAATAAGTATTGTGATTGGTTTGAGAAACTTGGAATAAGGAAGAAGTTTAATCGAAATTGTGTTGCTTGGAACTTTGTGGATTGATCACTCCCTTAGGTTTAGGCAAGTTTTTGTTTCGATTAGCCTTAGGACTTATCCCTTGTTTGCTAACCAAGCCACATTACAACCTTGAAAAGTCCTTGTGATTCTTGCTTTTGTATCTTCAATGTGATTTTTGGATGAATGCATAATTTAATCTTTTGTTTGCAAGATTGTTGGATGAGTGTTAAAAGTCCTTCACCTTTGTGTGTTCTTCATCCATTGATGAAATTTTGCTAGGTGTGATTCATGAGATAGCATGTATTGGTTTAGAATGTTTTGTATGATTTTTGTACTTAGGATTAGTTTCATTTACATGTTGTCGTTGTAGGATAGTGGTAAGTATTTACTTTGTTTATACGTTTTTGTATTGAGCCATACATTTGTTTTTGGTTTTCAAAACTTGTTGATGCACGATTCTTTGGTTTATTACTTTTGATTCTTTGATTTATTTGACATTGTTTGAGGACAAACAAAGTTTCAAGTAGGGGAGAGTTTGATAAGTGCCAAAATGTTGTTATTTTGAGTATATAATTGTGGCACTTATTGAATCTATTCATTTCGTTTTTGTAATAAAATCCCCACTTTTGTGTATATATTCACATTATTTAGTTTTCATATGTTTTATATACCGTTTAATAGTTTTTCCTTTGTTTTTATAGGTATTCATGCTTATTGGAGCCTCGAGGAATAAAGTGTCGAAGGCACGGCTCCGATTGCGCGATTTTGGATCAAATAAGCAAGTTTTGTGCAGAGAGCGCCGCTGAGCGGCGTGTAAGCGCGCTTTCCAGGGGCGAACCAAATTTCCCTGGCCGCTAAGCGGAGGCCTGTTTACTGTTGTAGATATTTTGTGAATACGTGTAGTCCGCTAAGCGAGATTTGGCCGCTAAGCGGCCGTAGCAGAAATTATGTTTATATTCTTTCATTTGAACCATTTTAGGGTTATGGTTTTGGAGAGTTTTTGGTTCCAACTCCATCATTTTCATTCTTAGATTAGGATTAGCTTAGAAAACAACACCGGGTTATGCACTTGGAAGATCGGAGGTGGATTTCTCATCAACCAGAGCTGACAACCCGCGAGATGTTTGGTTTATCTTCTCTATTCTCTGTGTATTTCTTTGTGTTGGGTTTGTTTGTATAGTTACTTGAATCTTATGTATATTTACCGATTATAATGTTATATTTAACTTACTTTACAAATCTGTGTTGATGTTATCCTAGATTTTTGCTCTATGCTGGGGATTTGGGTTGCTTTAGAGATAAACTTCTTGAATCCTTATCTAGGATGATTATCTGTTGGTTCTGAACTCTAGAGATAGATTTAGAGCTAGCATTCACTGTTTGTATCTGTACTTAATGCTTTCGTGTTTGAGCGGCGCGCGAGAGATCGCCGACGCGAGAATACGAATGTTCTCGTGACTTCGCGTTAGAGATAACCTTAGTTGTGAGATGATCTCGTTTGTGCTCCAGAGATGGACGCTTATGTGAGAGATACGTGATGACATAGATGAGTATCGTGGGTTGAGTATAACGGGTTGGTAAGTGTATGTTTGTGAAGAGTGAATATATTTACATTCCTGATAAGTTATTTCTCTTCTAGGAATGTGTTTATTCTTTTACTGTCTATATCTTTGTTTACTTTTTGCTCATTCAATCCTGAGCTCGAAACCGTAGAAACTGTTGAATGGCATCTCTCCATCTCTGTGGACGATAATTCCCGGATCAATATTTCCAAATCTTTTTTGTTGCTTGCCCTATACTGCATTCAACACATGTACATACTTGTTGTGACGTTATTGGTAAGATGTGATAAAGCGATGTTAAGCATCGGATTGATGATGATATAAGTATGTGACATGTGTGCATTCATTCATAAATCATTTGCATTGGAAGGCTGATTCCCATTGTGCGGAGATTAGCAGGCAATCATCGTGTGCCCATGTGGGGTGTGAGCGATGAGGCAGTAGTCGTGTGCCCATGTGGGGTGTGAGCGACTAAAGGGAAGTATCAAAGAGAGAAGTCCTGTGAATGTGATTCACGAATTTTGGTACCACATGCATAAGAGTCTGCATGGTCTTTGTATTAATTGTGACATGTCAGGATGAAATCCGGTGTTATGATTGTGTGGTGTTATTGGTGCATATTTTTGACTTATGCTTGTGATTGGTATGAATTGATAAATCTGAATATGCTAAGTAGGGTGGATAATTGCTTATGAAATTCTATATCTGATGATTTATAATGCTATTTAATTATGATGTAGTCTCACCCTTACTTTGATGATTTCAGATTGAAGTAGCAGTTTAAACGACCGGTGAGGATGACTCGTAGAGTTTATCCGGTTATGTGGAGTCGTGTCGGTCATGCTCTGATCTTGTAACACTGGGGGTCGATAGTCTTAGAGTTACTTGATATACATCGTTGCCATTATTGGTTATGGATTATGTATTGTTGATTTGTTTAGATATGTTTCTTAACATTGTTAAAATGAGTTTCCGCTGTGCTAAACATATGTTTTGATATTTGGTTTAATTCTAATAAAGCATGACAAAAGACTTGGAGTTTTATTTATTTTATTAATTGTAACATCCTTGTTGTATAATTACTCTGATCTTTATTATATTTTTCGCGGGGGTTTTTAGGAGGGTGTTACAATAGTGGTATCAGAGCAGGTCGGTCGGTCCGGCCAATTGTAGAGTCAGTTGAGTTGCACGACAGTTGAATACTGTCGGTATATTATCCCTTGGTACGCGACATGTGAGTGAATCATTGTCGGTACTTGGTTGTTTGTTGCGGAAGTTGGTTTGAAACAAGTGGGGGAGAAGCTTCGCCTCTCGGTTATGTTTCAGTTGTAAGTTGATTGATTCAGTAGGCTGTTGTTGGCAACAACGCAAGCATCGTTGGAGTGTGGTTTTCCGAATCGAAGGTGACTTGAAATTAAGACTTGACTGGTAATTCAGTTGAAACATCTTGAAGGAAGATGATTAGAGGTAACTGATGATTATTTGTAGAAGAGGAAAATTAGAAATTCGCAATGTATCAACTCTGCTGGTGTACTGCAAAGTTGTCAGTTGAGTAGCCTTGCGTCTCGGAAGAGGTTCAGCTGCAAGTTGCAAAGAGGATTGCGGTCGTAATGTTTCAGAAATCGCACTTCAGCGATGGGATGTGTTGCTCAAGTTATAAGAATGTTTGGAAGTGAAGAGATATGATAAGGGGCTGTTTGGAATATGATCGAGTTGAAGAGGATGAGTTTTGGAGTGAAATTTTCGTAAGCAAAACGCAGGAAAATTGCTGAATAGCTGCAGAACTTCGAAAATTCATAACTGGAGTTCTGGACATCCGATTTGAGTTTCGTTTGAAGCGTCGGAAAACTGAAGAGATGAAATTTGTTATAAAAATGGTTGCAGCAGTTGTAACATATTTAATTGTGACAGGATGATGTTGGAAAGAGGTGAAGTTGCGGTTACGTGTGCTCTTAGAACTAGACTTGTTTGTTGGTACGGCACGGGATGTCAGTGTCAGAGTTGAACGGATTGAAGGAATAATAAAAAGGTTTTTTGAGAAGAAATTTTAGGAATTAAGTGTACCATTTGAGGAGTTTTGGAAATATCATTTAAGGTGTCGCTGCATGGCGTCAGTGTTGCAATTTCGGACAACGATTGGAAAATTCATATCTTGAGATCCGAGTGTCTGATTTAAGTGCCGTTTGGGGCATTGCGAAGCTGACTTAATAACCATGATATATGTTGTTATTTGATGTTTAAAACTTGTTTGAAATGTGTTCCCCTTATAAAAACAGAGGCTTGGGAATTTTGGGTTGTTGGGAACCGGTTCCCAGATAGAGACAACCTGGTTCCCCATAGTAAAAATCAGAGACGAGTTGTGGGAAGCAGCCAGGAACCGGTTCCTGTGTGGGAGGAACCGGGTTCTACTGTGAGTTTTTGGATAATTATTTCACTTTAAAAACCCATAACTTTTGATCCTATGAGGAGATATTCTGAAGTCGGTTAAGGAAGCGCAAAACTTGTTGAATAGGAATGCCTACAACCGTGATTGTTTGAAACAAAATTGAGTAGAATATGTTGTTGAGGAATAAGTTGATGAGATGTTCGGTAATAAATATGATTTGAGTACCGATGGATTTTAGTGAGGAGTGAATTAGTAGAAAAGGTGAAATAAGTTTTAGTACGATTGAAGTCGTAATTATGATGCCAAAGCAACGACATGTATATAAGAAGAATTGCAGAGGATTTCTTACACCTATTAGTGTGAGAAAGAATTGTTGAGATTCCGAGTGGAATGATACTTGGATGCAAAAGATGTCATGGGATTTAGAGTGAAACCACGAGTTATGAATGTTATCGCGGTCTTTTGCTAGATGAGGATTTTGATTCAGAGCGAGATGAATAGAAAGGTACGAGTATATTAGCGATTATGAAGTTGGAAGTACTTAACAGGTGTGTGATGTTAAGTGACCATGAAGCAGATTATGTAAAATGTTTGGATGTTGGTATCTCACTGACAAGATCCAATGAGGGGGAAGTGTGCGAGTTGTAAAGACTCAGAGTGAACTATTGGACTATGACGATGTTAATGAGTTTGAGTGCAAACTTGGAAAAGGACACTATTATGTAGTAACGACGATTTATGCTTAAATATGGTTGTCGGCTATCTATTGACAAATTGAGGACTTGATCACCCTTAATCTCTTGTTGATAGTAGACGGAATCATATAGATAGGATGAGCTTGTTTGTTACCCTAATGGTTTAGGATATGATGGAATACTAAGCCGTGAGAATAATCACTCACCATGTTGTGTGAATTTATGAAGAAGTGATTATGAAAGAGTGCAACATATTGGACGGTGATTTAAGTCGGGTAATCAGAGTCGCGCAGCGAAAGTGTGATACAGAGTAGTGTGCGAGTACTACTCGTGGGCAGTAAGGAATTAATATGCCGGGAGCCTACGTAGAGGACATAAATTGATCTATATGATAGATTTAGAATCTAGTGGATGCAAGGATGTCGTGCTAGAGAATTAGAACTCTTTTGAATAATTGTCGAGATGATGAGTATGTTATTGTGGATGTACTTAGTTAACGAGTATGTATTCAGCGATGTTGCTAAATGGTAGATTAGTACCATGTATGATAAAGAAGGATTCCGGAACGAATGAGTAAAGAGAGTTGGAATTGGATAAAACTGAGAAATCTAATTAGTGATGATGATTGTAATGAGTAATCAAATAATGCAGCAAAAGCGGAAGGTAACATGTTGGATAATTGCTGGTATGACTTGAGAGGAGTCAGATAGTTGAAATTCGATGAGATAGGAATGTTATTATCGAGTTCTTGAAGGAAGCAGTTGGTGAAAAGTGTAAGTGTTATTTCATCGCTCATATGGAAAGGTGTGTCTAAGGTTGGTACGTTTAGTAGATGGAATGCCTTGCTGCAGTGTTGATCGGGGTGGTCATACCATGGTTGTGTAATTATATTATTCAGTGATTGGGCGTATTATATGGGTTGTACCTCAATGTTCTATCGTTGTTAACCTTTTGGAGATATAGCGAGTGGTATACTTGTGAAGGGTCAAATGCGACGTAAGAGCTGGGATTGAATGCATGAGGCATGCTTATGTTGGTTATGTCAGATGAATTTTGAGGTTCGACTAAGAAAGCGTTAACTGAGAACGGGAGAGTCAGATGAAGGGCTCCTATCTGGAACTTTTCACTAGAAGTATGTTTTCGAGGACGAAAACTCTTTTAGTGGGGGAGAGTTGTAACACCCCATATTTTCTAATTTTAATTTAATTGGAAATTAAATTATTAATTAGAATTATTTTGGTATTTGGTTGAATTATTGTAGAATTATGGATTAAGGGCCATTGGGCCGGATGGTGAGGATAGTAGTATGGGGGTGCTAAGTGAGTAAGTCCATTACTAACTATTTTATGTTTTCATAAAATAAGGGAAATAAGGAAAAAGTGTCAGAACGTGAAAAATGAGAAGTGGAAGAGAAGAGCTGAGGAACGTAAAGAGGAACCAAAGAGGAAGAGGGGCAAGGAGGAGGAAAACCCCAAAGCTCAAGGAGAATCAAGAACCTAATTCCAGGTAAGGGGTGATTACTCTAATTATGTAGTATTATGATTTTGATGATGATAGGATTGAATTAAGGGATTAGAATCTCTATTTGGGATGTTAGGTTTTGTGAAATACCAACACTGACATGTATGATTTGATGAATTGACTGCAATTGATGATGTAGTATTGTTACATGGTGTTGTGGTATGTTGTTTGTGCATTAGAATCATGTATTTGGAGTATTTTGATGTTATCGATGATCAATTTCGTAATGGTATGAGTTGGTATGTGTTTGGGATGCATAAAAGTCTTAAAAATCATGTTTTTCAGCTACTGGGTTCGTGGGAACCGGTTCCCATGTGGGAGGAACCGGGTTCCACTGTGTTAGAACGTTAAAAATGGCATTTTTGGGTCCAGGAACCGGTTCCCATGTGGGACGAACCGGGTTCCAGTACAAATTCCAGCAGCACGTTTTGAAATCTGTTCTAACTTTAAAAGCTTCTAATTTTCAAACCGTAAGTCCGTTTTATATGCCGTTTTGGACGTTGTTCCTTAAATTGAACACTTTACCATATGAAATAAAGAAAACAATAATAACTTGATTTTATTTTGAAAAGTATCATTTTCTTCAAATGTGGTTTATTCTTGTTTTGCATAGTTGATGAGGTGCAATGAATTGTTGTTTGCATAATTGAATATGTGCAATGATGTGTGTTGTTATAATTTGATTGCTTTTGCTTGTTATGCAAATGGATGTTGTTCGTGGTAAATATGGTTATCATGTGTTTTGATGAATGATGATGCAGATGGATGTTATTCATGGTAAATGTTGTTATCATGTGTTTTGATGAATGATGATGATTGATTTGTTTTGAATGATGCATGATACATGTACATACTTGTTGTGACGTTATTGGTAAGATGTGATAAAGCGATGTTAAGCATCGGATTGATAATGATATAAGTATGTGACATGTGTGCATTCATTCATAAATTATTTGCATTGGAAGGCTGATTCCCATTGTGCGGAGATTAGCAGGCAGTCATCGTGTGCCCATGTGGGGTGTGAGCGATGAGGCAGTAGTCGTGTGCCCATGTGGGGTGTGAGCGACTAAAGGGCAGTATCAAAGAGAGAAGTCCTGTGAATGTGATTCAAGAATTTTGGTACCACATGCATAAGAGTCTGCATGGTCTTTGTATAAATTATGACATGTCAGGATGAAATCCGGTGTTATGATTGTGTGGTGTTATTGATGCATATTTTTGACTTATGCTTGTGATTGGTATGAATTGATAAATTTGAATATGCTAAGTAGGGTGGATAATTGCTTATGAAATTCTATATCTGATGATTTATAATGCTATTTAATTATGATGTAGTCTCACTCTTACTTTGATGATTTCAGATTGAAGTAGCGGTTTAAGCGATCGGTGAGGATGACTCGTAGAGTTTATCCGGTTATGTGGAGTCGTGTCGGTCATGCTCTGATCTTGTAACACTGGGGGTCGATAGTCTTAGAGTTACTTGATATACATCGTTGCCATTATTGGTTATGGATTATGTATTGTTGATTTGTTTAGATATGTTTCTTAACATTGTTAAAATGAGTTTCCGCTGTGCTAAACATATGTTTTGATATTTGGTTTAATTCTAATAAAGCATGACAAACGACTTGGAGTTTTATTTATTTTATTAATTGTAACATCCTTGTTGTATAATTACTCTGATCTTTATTATATTTTTCGCGGGGGTTTTTAGAAGGGTGTTACAATACTAGCTCAATTGGTAGCAGGAATTGCTATGAATATGTACTTAACCCCTAGGTACGTGGTTCGATTCCTGCGGGAGGCAAAAACAATATTTCCTGGGCAGCCGATAAGCGGACCTAGGGGGATTATTGATTAAGCCGGTGACATGCTTGGTAGGCCGGAATCCCTGCGGGGTAAGCGGAAATCCACGGTGTTACATTAAAAAAAAGGCGCCTTTTTAATGTAACACCCCGATATGCGCTGCACGCATCAACCGTTAGCTCAATTGGTAGTAGGAATTGCTATGAATATGTACTTAACCCCTAGGTACATGGTTCGATTCCTGCGGGAGGCAAAAACAATATTTCCTGGGCAGCCGATAAGCGGACCTAGGGGGATTATTGATTAAGCCGGTAACATGCTCGGTTGGCCGACACGGTTGATGCGTGCAGCGGATATCGGGGTGTTACATCCTCTGCATTCAAATTACAATAATAATGTTATCCAAAATTTCGCGCAAATAATTAGATAGATACACTTATGTCTCAATATGCATATCTCGCTTTTGTCTATTTTAAAAAGAAGCTTTTTCAAACTGGGAAACATTTGGTATTTCTATTGGTTTACAAATTTATTGAGTTAGCTTTGATATTGTCGGTGTTGACTGCATCCGTTGAAAGAGTTTTTTCAGCAATGAAGATTATCAAATCTAAATTGCGAAATAAGATCAACGATGTGTGGTTCAATGACTTGATGGTATGTTACACCGAGCGAGAGATATTCAAGTCACTTGATGATATTGATATTATTCAAACATTCACTGCAAAGAAGTCTCAGAAAGGACATTTGCCTCGTATTTTATTTAACATGTTATTCTAAGGTTATATTTCATCTATTTTACTTGAACTATACTTTTGTTGACAAAATGACGAGTCTCTTTTATTTTGATTGATGATTATTTATATATCATATATAATGTGAATTTGTAGTCTTTAAATTTTTGCTCAGACTTTATAATTTTTCTGACTCCGCCATTGTTCACAGGGATCATTCATTTTGTCGATTTAAAATCAATACTAGAAAATTTGTACGTAGACAATAAAAGAGTTATGAAGCTCTATTATCGTTCACTCTCAATTGACAACGAAGGGAAGATATTGTTTAACAAGTTTAAGCCGAAGACGTATGAAGATTTAACTCTTATGTGGATTACATTTAATCGTTACGAAACTAAAGGTCCAATCTAGGTGGATGCTAAAATTGCGAGATTGACCAAAGATATTCTAAAGATGTTGAAACCTCCTACTTGATAATGAAATGTATTGTTAGATTTACGTTAACGATTATCTATATATTCCTTCGTTTTCAAAGTATGTCATGATTGATATTTATTTGTTACATTTTCTCCATCATTTTTTTGTTGTTGTTAAGAATAGCAGTTTTAGGAAATATATTATGGAGGTTTGAGTGTGTCCAAAAATATACTTTCGTATTTGAGAAGTATTTTGAGTTTTTCATAAGGGTGCGGTAGTACCCTAACACTTAAGCTTTGTTTGCGAGTTTGGAGGGAAGGAGAAGGGAAGACTTCCGAGAATGAAATTTTATAAAAATATAAGAAAATATTTGATATTTTTTGAAAAAATGATTTTGTTTAGAATGATAAAAGAGTCATTGTCATTACAAAATTTTTAAATTTCAAAATACTATAACAACCTAAAAGATATTTGAAAAATTTATGTAAGCCCTCCAAAACCTTTCAAAACCCTCCTACAATACAATTTTTGAGTTCCCCATTTTATTGGGTTTTTAGTGTTATGAATAAACTCAAACCCTCCAAAACCCTCCTACCCAAAATCTTTTTATTCTTTTCATCCAATTCTTCATATTTTTCAAAGCCCTCCTCTCACTTCCCTTCCAAACTCATAAACAAAGTCGAAGGTTGAAGAATTTTAGGGTGAGAAAAATATTGCTATTATATTTTGAGCTTTTTGTACCGATCTGTAAAAGACTCGAGCCGGTCATATACTAGTCTGCTACGTGTTAGATGAATTGTTTTGCCAATTATTGAGTAAGGTTCATGAGTTTTAAGAAGGACAAATCTTACTTATATGCCATGTATATAAGTATATTTTAATTTCCATGTTAATAGGAAAACAAATTAGTTTGATAATTACAACCTTGATTACTTGAGAATGCGATCCACTCACTTTTTTTAAGCAAAAAAAATCAATAAATAAAAAAATATATATGAATACAAAGGGACCAAACCAATATCTCTTGAGAGTTTAACTCTAAGATTATCTAACTTTTCTATTAAGTAATGTATAGCAATAACAAAATGAACATCAAAAAAACAATAATAACATTTCAATCTTAAACTCAAAGTTATAAGAAAATCGGCACAAACATTGACTTCTCTAAAAATGTGAGATATAGAGCGTTTGTTTTGACTTTTTTTAAAAATAATTTTTATAGTGTTATGAAATTTTGTGAAAAAAATCTTTACAAATAAACTTTTTATAAAAGCTTCAAATAAAAATTTTGTTTGAATAGTTATTCTTAAAATGTGATTTTAGGTATTTCATCTATTTATGGAAAAAAAATTGGATATCACAATTTCAAAAAATCACTTAATTTTGAAGCTATTTCAAATAGACTTTCATAAAAATCATTTTTGAAATACAACTTTTTGAAAAAATTATAATTTTGTCTAAATTTTGGTCTTCAATTATGTATGTTTATATTATAGGATGATAAATTAAGTGTTTCATTTTAGAAAAACCGAATATAAAAAAACTTGTAATATTTTGAAAAACGGTTTTAAAAAATCTATTTTCAAAAATATAAAAGAAAAATCCATTTTTTTAAAGCTCAAACAAACTGGCCCATAATAAAATTAATAAATTTAAAGTTGCAAGTAAATCGGTGCAAGCATGGTAAGTTTTGTTCTTTTAAAAGTTGTATTTAGTTGATGATTTTTGCTTTTATTAAGGAACTATTTCAAGAATCGGATCCGTGAAAGAAAATTATTGGGTTAAAAGTTAGTTTTCTTTTTCTTCTTTCAATCAATTTGAAAATAAGATAATTATAATTATATGTAGGATTTAATTTTAAAGCACAGCTATAGGTTAGATATTAATGAGCAGAATAAAATCTTTCTATAACATTTCTTAAAAGTTAGGCACTATTACATTCACGACTACGTGATTAATTAATCAGTACTTTGATACATAATTACTAAGCTTCCTGCTTACTTCTCCTTTCATTATATACATTTCTTAACTTTGACTTAGTAAAATTTAAACCCGTGCGGACGCACGGGTCATCTACTAGTTGGTCTTTATAAGATAAATCTCTTTGACTGATTTTTGTTCTTTTGTGAAAATATATGCAATTTTTAAGCGGAATTCTAATTTTATACTTTATTTACAATTTATTTATAATCTAATGAAATAATAAATCTGTTCATAATTTCACATGTGAAACAAATAAAATCCAATGTTTAGATTAACATAACAAATAAACATTTCATGGACAAGATAAATTTAATTAAAATTGTTCATTTTAAATTGAAATAAACTCTCTTCTATAAATTCATGATATCGCAATAAAGTTGACCGAATAACTAATTCCTAAAAAATCTATTTTATTAAATAAATTGTGTCCAAATAGTTATTCCCTACATCCTAAAATGTAGAAGTTTTTTTGGATATATTATTTATTCCAAGTTACACTTTTTTTTTTGTCAATAGATATTCCACTTTATAAAGCCTCTTTAAAATTTTGTGCTATATTGGTTAATTTTTCATGTCCACGTCCTTATTTTGTTCATATTTTTTGTCAATAAATAACAAATGAGATACCAAAAAACCTCTATATAATTTAATTATTAAGTAAAACAACATAAATTGTAGATGTTTTTTAAATTGATTAAATTAGTCAAAAAATTTAAACGAGGGAGATGTATATGACTTACATGTGTGAATTCACTTAAAATAAATTTAAATATAACAAATCTTTATATATAATGTATGATAATAATTATAATTTTACTGTAAAAAAAAAAGAAAACATAAAAAAATGTATTATGGACTTATGAATTGAGGTAACACAAAATTCCAAAGACTAAAACAATTATTAAAAATATCTAACAAATATTTTATTCTAATACCTACCAATTTAATTCTACATTTATATATGAAATTCTAGTAAAAAATACATAATAATTAAATGAGATATCTTAACCAGTGTTCTTGGGACACTTTTTAAGTGATTAAAGTAATATGTTTTTTTAAAATGTATGCATTCAATACATTAAAAATACATTGAAAATTAAAATCATGACTTTTATAAAAAATATTTTCTTTCTTTAGTATGCTTGCTCTGAGGACACTCGTTAGCAAAACCCTAATTAAATTTGGGAACGACACATTGGACATGAATATAATCGATCGGTATTGCAACAGTGTCTAAACCATTGATCAACACATTCTTGATGAAAAATATGCTTGCACCTTGTACGAAAGATGTCTTGTTTTGATCCATTGCGAAATTCTTGTAAGCAAATTGCACAAGAAAGAGTTTCAATATCATCCACTTCATCTTTCTCTAACGAATTCATACCATCTCCATCATTTGAAGTAATTTCAAGGAATACATCCATCTCACAAGAAGTAGAGTCCATATTCCTAGCATACTCACCCATAAAAAGTAGAGTTTCTTCCAACATTTGAGGAGAAATCGGCACCGACGAGAAAGTGTTGCGCAAAACGATATTAGTTAAACTATTTGGATCTAATGATTCAAAATCATCATAATCACATAAGATGCGGCGAGGCAAAAAAAACAAATAATGTTGGGATGAAGTAGAGTGGATGAGGTGAAAGTTAATATAGAAACATTCAGGTACACAAATATTTCCTGGTATTATTTGAGCAAGTTCTTCAACACGGATGGAATATGATTCGTTAGAAGAAGACATGAAAAATATCAATAAGAGATAAGAGTGATTTTTGAGTTAGGTTAAAGAATTTTAAGAATGAGGTTTAGTTAGAAATGTATTTAGCTTTTATAAGAAAACAATTTCAAAAATTTAACAAAAATATTGGATCCAACATTAGATTTTTTTTAAAAATAAAATAACTTTAATTATATTTGAGATTTATCTTTAAAATGCATTTATTGTTAGAATATTAATTTAGAACAGAGTGAAATATTTTTATAACAACTTTTTGATTGGTTTCTATAAAATAAACTACTTCTCGATTGACTTTTATATTTTGTAGAGATATGCAATAAAAATCGAATTCTATTTGAATTTTAAATTCAAGAAAAGATTAAGAGTTCAATTTTGATTGAATTATAGGGATTCAAGGTGATATATTATTTTATTTAGAACTAAATTATCAAATTAAATTTATAACTGCAATATTCACTTTTATTGTAAATTTTTTCCTTCCTATCACATTATTTAAATAATTCAATTTATGATTTCACTCTTATGTAGTTAATCAATTTTCTTTTGTTCTAAGAAAATAATTTTTTAAAATTCAAATACATAAGAAATGTTTAAATTTTGTTTATTTTTCACTTTTATTTTTATACTTCAATTTACTCTCTTTATTTGCAATTTATTCATAATCTAATCAAATAATAGAATTTATTCTCAATTTTAAATATAAATCAAATCAAATCTAATATAATATTTAAATTAACATTAACATTGATTCTTGTGGTGGCAAATTTTTCTCCATTCATCTACTCGAGATTGATCAAAATAAGTATTTCCTACATCCTAAAATACAGGAGTTTCTTAAGGTAAAATAATCAAAGGTTCTACTAGATTTTGTTTCCTAAATTTTTGGTCTAATCATATAAAAAATCGTTCTCTTTTCAAATTTTAATAATAATAGTTATTTTTAAGAATCTTATCTCTTCTTAGAATTTTTTTATATGTGAATAAAGTAGTTATATTACTAATCACTAAAAACTCATAAGTGAGAGTCAAATTCCAAATTTTGATACTGACTTCCAACTTAACAATATTGGCTTTTATTAATTGAGTTAAAATTTACAAACAACTATAATACAAGGTTGATTATGAATAATATAATTCAAAGTCACACCTTTCAGGGGAGAATGTTAAGAATATCCCAAAAGAAAAATACATACTCGATAATAAAATCAATAAAACCATACAAATAATAAATTAAATAAAAAATATGTTATTATACAAAAAAAAAATGTCACTAAAACAATTAGAAAGCAAATTAATAATTAAAATTTAAACTTATTTTCATCATCTTCATCTTCAAAATATAAGAAACTTCATTGATGTTTTACCTAATAAAAACTTTAATGATGTTGGTAGAGGGTGTCAATGGAGTGAAGAGTATTGTTTTTGATCATTTTCAAAATTATTTTCAGAAGATAGTAATTGATCGGTCAGAGATAGAGAGATAGAAGATCCTTCTTTAAAATTAATCACTAAAGAGAAAGGGTTGGTTTTGACTCTATTTTTCAAAGGTTGAGATTAAGAAGACAAAGTAAGATCTAGACCTGATGGAATTAATCTTGGCCTTATCAAAGACTTGTAGGACGTCTTAAAAGATGAATTGATGCACTTTTTTTTTATAGATATTCATCGTAATGGCAAGTTGATTGAAGGCATAAACAACTCTTTTGTTGCTTTGATTCCCAAAGTTGAGAGTCCTTAGTGTTTTTGCATTTTCGACCTAATTCTTTGGTTAAATGTCTATATAATTGTTATCTAAGGTTCTTAATAATAGGAAAAGACGCGTGATTGAAAGTGTTATTTCTGAGTCTCGGCCAATTTTTGTTAAAGATAGGAAAATCCAAGACGACATTTTTATAGCTAATGAAATAGTGGATGATGTGTGTAGTTTGAAAAAAATAATTATTATTATTTAAGGTTGATTTTGAAAAAGCCTATGATTTGGTGGATTGGCAGTATTTGAATGATGCTATGTGAAATGAATTTTTCGATACTATGGAAGAAGTGGATATTAGAGCGTATTACTAGGGTAACAACTGCAGTACTTGTGAATGGGAGCCAAAATGATGAGTTTAAGATGGAAAGAGGTCTTCTTCAAGGTGACCCGTTTTCCCCTTTTCTCTTTCTAATATCAGTTGAAGGGTTACATGTTCTGACGAATGTTGTAGTGGAAAAAGGAATGTATACAGGATATGGGGTGGGGGCACAAAATGTTGTTATTGTTTTTTATCTTCTCTTGAATTTATTTTTAATGCTTTTTTCTGGGGGAGGGAGTGAGGAAGCGAGAAAATTTCTTGGAATAAATGGAATATTATTTGTTTGAAAAATGGACGTCTGAGGGTTAGAATGTTGTTAGTTGGGGTTTCGAGTTGGGGTTTCAACATAGACAAAATTCAGCTAAATAGCACATGGGAATTCGTTTCTAAAGGGGACTTAGATTTGACACCAGGGGATGTGCAAAGAAGGTCGACATCTTGTTGGATTTAGAATATTTTTGTGAAGAAAAAGTGATCATGTCGACAAAAAGAATAAAGCGGAGAAAGTAGCGTGTACAAAGTGGGTAGGTATTATGAACCGAATATGAAGTAACAATTGTTTTAAGCTAAGTCCAAGAACGTGGTATCATGGAGAAGTAGTTGGGAAGTTGACACACATGTGACACACATAGATAAAGAGTCTGCCACGAAATGGTTACTTATTGGTATTATAAATTAATCTTTGTAATTATATTTTAGGGGTGTTCAAACTTCCTCAAAACTCACGCAAAACTTAGAGTATCCAAGAGAAGAGCAAAATAAGTACGACAAGTACAATGTATGTTTGAATTTAATTGAAAGTATTCATTTTAAATTAAAATTAAAATGTTTCTTTAATTTCAGTATACCAGAATAAGTTGACGGAATAACTAATTCTTCCTAATATAAAATTATTTTATTAAATAAATTGTATCCAAATTTTATTCTAATAGCTACCAATTTAATTCTACATGTTCTGCTAACATATCAAATTCTAGATCAAAAACATGATAATTAAATTAGGGAACGACATATTGGACATGAATATGATCGATCGGTATTGCAACAGTGTCTAAACCATTGATCAACACATTTTTGATGAAAAATATGCTTGCACCTTGTACGAAATGTGTCTTTTTTTGATCCATTGCGAAATTCTTCTAAGTAAATTGCACAAGAAAGAGTTTCAATATCATCCACTTCATCAAAAATATTCATACCATCTCCATCATTTGAAGTAATTTCAAGGAATACATCCATCTCACAAGAAGTAGAGTCCATATGCCTAGCATAGTCAGCCATAAGAAGTAGAGTTTCATGCAACACTTGAGAAGGAATCAGCACATACCAGAAAGTATTGTGCAAACAGATATTAGATAAACTATTTGGATCTAATGATTCAAATTCATCATATTCACATAAGACGCGACGAGGAATAAAAAAGGAATAATGTTCGGATGAAGTAGAGTGGATGTGGTGAAACTTAACGTAGAAGCATTCGGGTGAACAAATATTTCTCGATATTGTTTCGGTTGACTCTTCCACACGGATGGAATACGATTCGTTAGAGGAAGACATGAGTGATTTTTGAGTTAAGTTGAAGAGTTTTAAGAATGAAATTTAATTAGGAATGGTATTTTGCTTTTATAGGAAAACAATTTCAAAAATCTTTAGAAAAAATATTAGATTAAAAATTAGTATTTTTTTCAAAATAAAATAACTTTAATTATATGTGAGATTTATCTTTGAAGCGCATTTATTGCTAGAATATTACTTCACAATAGAGTGAATCTTTTTATAAAAACTTTTTGAGTGGTTTCTATTAAAATAACCACTTCTCGATTGACTTTTTTATTTTGTAGAGATAAGGTAAAATAATCAAAGTTTCTACTAGATTTTATTTTTGGTTACAATTTTGTTTCCTAAATTTTTGGTCTAATCATCTAAAAAAACCGTTCTGTTTTCAATTTTTAATAATAATAGCTATTTTTTTAGAAATTTAATTTTTTTATTCCAATTTTTTTGTCAATAAATGTTCTCTTTAAATGTTTTAAGATTATTCATGTGGTATGTGCCCATTTTTCTCTCGTACTTTAAACAATATGTTTTATTAACTAATTTTTTTTTTAATAAGCAAAGGATAAATTAAGAGAGTATTACGGGTACTCTTACTCGCTTACAAAGATCGAGAACCAAAGTCTGAGACAACCTACCAACTAAAATTAAGCGAATAAACAACAAAGGTATTTTTACAAAACTCGTAAAAGTTACATTTGGTAGTAGAATTGTTTTCAATCTGAAACCATTTCCAAACAAACAATTTAATCTCTCACCCTATGTCGGAAACGGAAAATTTACAACCATTAAAATAATGTTGTTCCTATTACGACAAATGCTCCACACCACCGTCAGCTAAATAGAACACACATTGCCTTTCGAGACCCCTAATTTCCTACCTTCGACAAACTAATTTTTCAAGGATAACCAAAATAAACCACCAATCTCGAAAGAAAAACCACACCTCAAAAAAATGTCCCTCCAAATCAATTTAACAAAAGGACATTCCAAAAAAATATGGGTAACTGATTCGACCTTTAGCTGAACAGAAGGAACACAAAGCATCAATTAAAGAGAAAATAATACCTCTACGGAAGAGATGATCTTTTGAAGGGAGTCTATTCCACAAACATTTCCACCTGAAGGCTTTGATTCTATAAGGAATTTGAGCTTTCCAAATCTCTCGAACAACCGATAAAGGGTCGTGATCAAGACCATCAACCGAGCGTAAATTGAACAAAACCTCGTACCCACTTTTTGTCGTGTAACTCGCCTCCCGATCCAGCAGCCACTTAATCGCGTCAGCAACCGATGGGAGCGTGCAAACAGAATTCAGACGAAGCCGAAGCTGTTGAGCAGACACTGCGACATCCTCGGAAACCACCGAAGGGATGCCAAAAGAGCCCCACTCCCAAACGTCTTCCGCCCACGACCCCATTGAAGCCACGTCCGCATCCTTTTCCTTGCTAGCAACGAACAACACAGGGAAATCCCATATCAAACTATTAGAACCATTCAAAATAGCACTCCAGAAACGGGTGTCAACCCCACTGCCCACACAAAAGCCACATTGCAGACACAATATAGTAGAGGAAAATTTGGATTCATGTTTAAGGAAGTCCACCGACCAAACAGATTTTGGTTTAAAATCTGTTCTAGTAGCACCTGATAAAATACAGTGTTTCAAGTTCCCGTATATCGCCTCCAAAACATCCGAGCAAAGCGATTTAGTACCTTGTAAAATCTTCCAATTCCACTTAAAAAGAAGAGCCGCATTAAACTCTTTGAAACTCTTAAAACCTAATCCACCTTTATCAATGGAAGAACAAAGCGATTCCCACCGAATCCAATGCATTTTCTTTTCCTCGGAGAAACCACCCCACAAGAACTTGTTCTGAATCTGCTTTATCATGTAACAAACCTTTGACGGGGCTTTAAATATCGATAGATAAAAAATGGCCAAACTAGATAAAACTGATTTGATTAGAGTAATCCGCCTTCCCAAACTTAAGAATCTGCCTTTCCAAGTAGCCAAATGCTTCTTGATCTTTGTTAACAAAGGAAGTCACCACGACACTCTTCTTGGATTCGAACCAATCGGGATACCGAGAAAGTTAAAACATTTGTCCTCCAACCAGCAAGACAAAAAATTAGCTGCCGCGAAAAGAAAACGCAAACTTAGATTAAAACCGATGATACTACTCTTGTGAAAACTCACGCCAAGGCCGTATACCACTTTGAAACCCCGCAACACAACTTTAAGGGTCCAAACGTTCTACTCACTGTTACCCACCAATAACGTGTCGTCCGCAAACTGTACTACATCAACCGAACATTTACCTTCAATAAAGAAACTAGCAAATTCACCCAATTGATTACCTTTTTAACCAACCCGATAAGCCCTTCCGCCACCATAACAAATAAAACGGCGAAAGAGGATTGCCTTGCCTAAATCCTCTACCAACCTTAAACTCCTTAGTAGGGCTCCCGTTAACAAGCACTAACATCCAACTTGAAAAAACGGTAGCTTCCGTCCACTTCACCCATAAATCACCAAACCCCATCCTTTTCAACAAATACCTGATAACACGATTTTATATCGTATATTTAGCCTAAAATCCATAGATATTTATAGCATTTTCCGTTTATTATGTTAATTTATTATGATATTACGCGTGTATTTGCTTTATTTCAGGTTTTACACTTCAATTACGACTATTTGCGAAAAGGAAAGAAAATCGAGCTTAAATGACCAATATTTATGCTTAAAAGACGAAAAGGGGTGCTGAAACGAAAGAGGGGTGCAATTAGGACCCAAAAGGCCCAAAAGAGATATTCAGCCCACCATGAATCAAAAGGCGCGTGGCCCAGACCTGCAAGCAAGTGGAGACGCACGTCTCCACGTTCTCTTCAGCCACGTCACCAAGAGGAGACGCCCGTCTCCAACTGCCCCAAGATTTTCTCCACTTGAGACGCACGTCTCAAGTCTTCCTGAAGAAACGGAGACCCACGTCTCCACGCCCAGTCTGCAGAAAGTTCCTCAATTCACGGATTCCAACTGCAAACCTCCTCCTATAAATAGGACCTGCTATCCCACTTCCAAAGGGTCCGATTTCCTGCCAACGAAGTGCTGCCGAAATTGTACCGCGAACTGCTTTTCCTTATTCTGCTTTCATTTAACCGTCTATTTTCTCACAACGATTTCTACACTGGAAATTGTTGTGAACTTTTCATAGATCTAGCCTTACGTTAGGTTTATCGCTTTATTTTCCTTGTTTTTATTTTCTGCCATTTAAATTCCGAAGAACGATCCAGCCAACCTGTGGTGGAAGTTCGAGTACTTCAAGATTCAATTCAATCCAGATTTATTTTAATTCAGGTTTTTTATTTACCGCCTTATTTATATTATTTATTTGCATGATATATTATATGCCATTTAATATGCTTATTATTATGAACCGAACCGATTTATGCATGTTTAATCGTATTAATATGTCTGGCTAAAATACTAAAGGTGTCGGTATGTAAAGTAAGTTAACCGTAGGGGTCCGAAATAAATTGGCTTAAATTATGTTTTATTAATTATCACTTATTTTTGGTTTATATGTCTAGTTTGATTAGTAAGTCTTAAAACCAATAGAGCGAAAGTTTGAGGGATTAGGACGGTCAAAGGTTAAAATCAATAGAGCGAAAGTTTGAGATCTTTAACTGGATAGTAGACATAGGACATTAGTTTTAAGGATGGCGAAAGCGTATTAAAACTAATTGGAACTTATTTATTTTCAAAAATTGTTTTTACACTCGAGCGGGATGGCGAAAGCGTACGTTAGGGATATTAGCATGTTCCGAGTCAACAGAGCGAAAGTTTGAGATTAGGAGATTTAAATAGATAACGACCTCGTAAAATAGGCATTTTATTAATTACATTGTTTCCAAAAAGCTCTTCTAAAATCTAATGGGATGGCGAAAGCGTACATTAGGATTAGGATAGTAGTCTGACTCAACAGAGCGAAAGTTTGAGACGAGGATTTTTAACCAATTGCAATTAGTAAAGATTTTTAATTTAATTATGCAAAAGCCAATGGACCTTCGGATTACCTTTAGTTAAACGAAATACATACTGATACCTGTCTTTTATTATTATTCTTTATTCTCTCACAATCACTTTCCCTTAGGAACAATCGAAATTTTAGTACTCCTAGCTTTACATAGTAACCTTAGATAACGGTAGATCGATTCATAGTCCCTGTGGATTCGATATCTTTTAAAACTACACGACACGACTGTGCACTTGCAGTTATCAGATTTATAGACACGTAAAGTCGCGATCAAGTTTTTGGCGCCGTTGCCGGGGACTATTTAAGTCGATATCGTAACTCACTGTTACACCGTAGAGACTAGGAAAATTCTTCCCTTTCTTTTTGAACGATTGTATGCCAAATACTCGTTCACAAGGAGGAGACTTAATACAACGAATTAACGAGATCGAATGTTTCATTAACGTTAAACGTCGAGCTCGCAACCTTCCCGAAGTAGCAGAAATCCCGATTAATCAGGAATTGATTTTTACTGATCAAATCAATCAAATCACCCCGAAGTTAGAGATGGCTGCTATTCGTCCTCTTAGAGACTATGCCGCTCCTTCGCGCGCTGAACCGCATTCAAGTATCGCACCACCTGCGATTGAAGCGAACAATTTCGAGCTGAAACCTTCACTGGTCCAAGCTGTTCAACAGAATCAATTCTCTGGAAGCCCTGTAGACGACCCCAATCTCCATTTATCTGTGTTCGTGCAATACGCCGACACTATCAAAGCCAACAACGTTAGTTCCGAAGCTATTCGATTACGCCTTTTTCCTTTCTCCTTGAGAGATAGAGCGAGAGCGTGGCTTCAATCCCTACCTTCCAATTCCATAACTACGTGGGACGAATTGAAGAGAGTATTCTTAGCAAGATACTTTCCGCCTAGCAAAACTGCTATGCTTAGAGGTCAAATCAACGGATTTACCCAGAAAGATAACGAATCGCTTTTCGAAGCTTGGGAACGTTACAAGGACATGCTTAGAATATGCCCTCATCATGGACTCGAACCATGGCTGATCATCCATACCTTTTATGGTGGTCTCTTATATAACACTAAAATGACTATAGATGCCGCTGCTGGCGGAGCATTAATGGACAAACCCCATGATGAAGCATACAAACTCATAGAGAACATGGCACAAAACCATTACCAATGGGGAGGAGAACGCGCCGCTCTAGAGAAAGCCCAAACCAAAGGAGGAATGTACGAAATTAGTGGTATAGACCGCGTTAACGCTAAAGTAGACGCTTTAACTCAAAAGATCGAGAATTTGACCATCACTCCTTCAGCCACCGCTGCCGCTGTAGCACCTAACTGCGAGATTTGTGGATTGACTGGGCATGTAGTTGCTGAATGCCAACTCTTGACTGGAGTCCCATCTGATCAAGTAAATTACGCTCAAGGAAACCCTTATTCTAACACGTACAACCCTGGATGGAAAAACCACCCGAACTTTTCTTATAAGAACAACAATGCGTTGTACGCGCCTGGACAAGCACCTGCTGTACCACCTGGCTACCAAAAAGCGCCTGTAGCTGCTCAAAACACCCCTAGGAAGTCAAACCTAGAAATCATGATGGAGAACTTCATAGCTTCCCAACAACAAACCAATAAAGACTTCCTGAATCAAAACATCCACAATAGCGAGCAACTAAAACAACTATCGAACAAAGTAGATGCTTTAGCTACGCATAACAAAATGTTAGAAACTCAAATCTCACAAGTAGCTCAACAACAAGCACCTACTGCTGCCCCTGCTGGCACGTTTCCTGCTCAACCACAACCTAATCCTAAAGGACATGCGAACGCGATAACACTACGAAGTGGAACTAATTACGATGGACCCATAGATCCTAGAACCCAAAACGTACCCATGTCACAACAAGAGCCAAAGGAAACCCAAAAGAAAACAACCGACGAACAAACTGCTAAGACTGATGAGAACAATAACGAAGTGGAACCCGAAAAAGAGAAACCTTATGTTCCACCACCACCTTACAAGCCACCAATTCCTTACCCTCAAAGATTAGCCAAATCAAAAACCGAAGCGCAATTTAAAAGATTTGTAGAACTTCTGAAGCAATTAAACATAACCATACCATTCACAGAAGCCATAACTGAGATGCCTTCGTACGCTAAGTTCTTAAAAGAAATCTTATCAAACAAAAAGAAACTCGAGGATAACGAAACTATAACGCTTACCGCTGAATGTAGCGCTATCATCCAAAACAACATGCCTCCAAAACTGAAAGACCCTGGTAGTTTCTCTATACCCTGCGTAATTGGAAAAACCATCATAGAGAAAGCCTTGTGCGATTTAGGAGCTAGTGTTAGTTTGATGCCTCTTTCGACCTGTAAGAAACTCAATCTAGGTGAGCTTAAAGCAACAAGAATGTCTCTTCAACTAGCAGACCGTTCAGTCAAATATCCTGTAGGAATGTTAGAGAATATCCCTGTTCGTGTAGGTCAATTCTACATCCCGACTGACTTCATCATTATGGATATCCAAGAAGATTCTAACATCCCGATCATTTTAGGAAGACCATTTTTAGCGACCGCTGGTGCAATTATAGATGTAAAGCGAGGAAAGCTTACTTTCGAAGTAGGAGAAGAGAAAATAGAATTTATCCTTTCCCAATTCCTAAAAGCACCTTCTATAATTGACACATGCTGTTCTGCTGACATAATCGACGAGTGTGTCAAGGAAATAAAATCCGAACCAAATAAGGAAACCGAAACCCTAAGAATTCCTATGCCGCCAATTTTTGAAGATGACAACTGGCGTGAGGAATATCAAGATAACCACCTGAGTGAATGCTTAGCTTTAACCCCTGATCCTATACCTGGACCAAAGAAACCTGCTATAGAGCTGAAGACACTTCCTACCGATCTTAGATACGAATTTCTAGACGAAGAACTAAACCGACCAGTTATAGTGAACGCCAACTTGGGACGAACCGAGACTGAAAAATTACTTAATGTCCTAAGAAAATACCCTACCGCTTTAGGATACAACATATCAGATCTGAAAGGTATAAGCCCTTCTCTGTGTATGCACCGCATTATGCTCGAAGACGATAGTAAAACCTCTAGGGAACATCAAAGGCGAATAAATCCTATTATGAGCGATGTGGTTAAAAAGGAAATCCAAAAACTGCTAGAAGCTGGAATAATATATCCTATATCTGATAGTAAATGGGTTAGCCCTGTTCACGTCGTACCAAAGAAAGGAGGAGTCACTGTAATCACTAACGCAAAAGGAGAATCTGTAGCACAACGTACCCAAACTGGATGGAGGATGTGCATTGACTATAGGAAGCTAAATAAAGCTACCCGAAAAGACCATTTCCCTTTACCTTTCATAGATCAAATGCTCGAACGCCTAGCTAAACACTCACATTTTTGTTATCTGGATGGATACTCCGGATTTTTCCAAATTCCTATCCACCCTGACGACCAAGAGAAGACCACATTCACCTGTCCTTATGGTACATTCGCCTATAGACGAATGCCTTTTGGACTCTGCAATGCACCCGCGACCTTCCAAAGATGCATGATGGCAATATTTGCCGACTTCCTAGATGGAATAATGGAGGTCTTTATGGACGACTTCTCTGTCTGTGGAGGAAGTTTTGAAACATGTTTAGAAAACCTTGAAATGGTGCTTAAACGATGCGTAAGCGTAAACCTAGTCCTTAATTGGGAAAAATGCCATTTCATGGTTCGACAAGGAATTGTACTTGGACACATCGTATCCGATAGAGGAATCGAAGTTGATAAAGCAAAAATCGAAATTATCGAAAACCTTCAACCTCCCAAAACCGTTAGAGAAATAAGAAGTTTTCTGGGACATGCTGGTTTTTACCGACGCTTCATTAAGGATTTCTCTAAAATAACCAAACCCTTAACTGAACTACTCATGAAAGACGCCGAATTTGTTTTCACCGATAAATGCACTGAAGCATTTCAAACGCTTAAACAAGCATTAATCTCTGCGCCAATTATGCAACCTCCCGACTGGAATGAGCCTTTCGAAATAATGTGTGACGCAAGTGATTATGCTGTAGGAGCCGTTCTAGGACAAAGAAAGGATAAGAAACTACATGTCATATATTATGCGAGTAGAACCCTAGACGAAGCTCAGATGAATTATGCCACGACAGAAAAAGAACTATTAGCTGTCGTATTCGCATTAGACAAATTCCGTTCTTACCTGGTAGGAGCCAAAATAATCATATACACTGACCACGCCGCCATTAGGTACCTCCTAACCAAAAAGGACGCTAAACCAAGACTTTTGAGATGGATCTTGTTACTACAAGAATTCGACCTGGAAATTAAAGATAAGAAAGGCACTGAAAATGTCGTAGCAGATCACCTCTCTCAATTGGAAAATCTGAAACCCGAACAAGTACCAATTGACGATGATTTCCCTTATGAAAGACTCATCGCCCAATTAGAAGCAAATGAATTCGAACCATACCATCCAAACTCTGAAACCGAGAAATTAGCTGAAATAGCTTTAGCCCGATCTGACGCACCTTGGTATGCAGATTTCGTAAATTACCTAGCTGCTGGTGTGCTTCCTCCTGATCTAAGCTACCAACAGAAAAAGAAATTCTTCCATGACCTAAAACATTACTATTGGGACGACCCACTCCTTTTCAAAAGAGGCCCCGATGGAATCTTTAGACGTTGTGTACCCGAGGAAGAGATAAGAAGCATAATAACACACTGTCATTCTGCACCGTGTGGAGGACACCATAGCACATCTAGAACCTGCGCCAAAATCCTTCAATCTGGACTTTTCTGGCCCAACCTGTGGAAAGACGTCTATTTTGCTGTACTAAGCTGTGATAGATGCCAACGAACTGGAAACATTTCAAGACGCGATGAAATGCCTCAAAAAGGCATTCTAGAAGTAGAAATATTTGACGTCTGGGGAATAGACTTCATGGGACCGTTTCCGTCATCGTTTGGAAATCAATATATACTCGTAGCCGTCGACTATGTTTCAAAATGGATAGAAGCTATCGCCTCTCCTACAAACGATACACGAGTAGTTATTAAACTTTTCAAAAACGTCATCTTTCCTAGGTTCGGTGTGCCAAGATTGGTAATTAGCGATGGTGGTTCCCATTTCATTTCAAGAATACTTGAGAAACTCCTTCGAAAATATGGAGTAAATCATCGAATAGCCACACCATATCATCCACAAACAAGCGGTCAAGTAGAAGTATCTAACCGTGAAATAAAACAAATATTAGAGAAAACTGTTGCTATATCGAGGAAAGATTGGTCAACCAAGCTAAATGAAGCTTTATGGGCTTATAGAACAGCTTTCAAAACTCCAATAGGAACTACCCCATTCAAACTCGTTTATGGAAAATCATGCCACCTACCAGTAGAGCTAGAACATAAAGCCTATTGGGCCATTAAGAACTTAAACCTAAACTACACTGCCGCTGGTGAGAAACGACTTCTAGACATAAACGAATTAGAAGAACTTAGACAAGACGCTTACGAAAACGCCAAAATCTATAAAGAGCGAACGAAAAAATTGCACGACAAGCGTATATCTAGGAAAAATTTTAGCATAGGCGATAAAGTGCTCTTATTTAATTCTAGGCTAAAATTATTTCCTGGTAAGTTACGATCTAGATGGTCTGGCCCTTTCGAAGTAACTAACATATTTCCGAGTGGAGCGATAGAAATCAAAGGCGAAACCGTCAAACCTTTTGTCGTAAATGGGCAACGTCTTAAGTATTACCATCATCTCGAATACGATGAAAACATCGAAGTTTTTAAACTTGACGAACTGCCCGTTTTTTCGAAAAAATAGTTTTCTATTTTTAAATCGTCGAGCTTACGACATTAAACAAAGCGCTTGGTGGGAGACAACCCACATTTATTTATTCTTCTATTTTATTTTATTAGAACTTTAATTTTTCTATATTTTTTATTTTATTTTTACTTTTCATTTTTAAAACTTTATTCTATTTTTAATTTTAATTTTAATCATTTTTGATTTTTCATACATCTTATAATAATTATTATAATTATAACTACTATCTTGATTTGAGAAAATATTTCCGTTATAATTATATCTATTATTATAACTTGTTACCTAAGCTTAATTTTAATTTTTTTTTATTTTAAATTAACACTAGCCTAATTCTAACTTATCCTAATATTTTCAACTTCTAGGTTTTTCATTTAATTACTAACTACGATGCGAGAAGTTGACAATATGGAAGTTGTGTTCCGTGGTAGAGGACAAGAAGCAAGATTTAACAAGCTGGCTGAAAGACACATGGAATTGACTTGCTATCCTCACCAACCAACTATGGTGAAGCTTGGTATCGAAGAAAGCATCCTACACCTGCTTAACCAAATCGGTTGGACTGGTTCTCACTTGTTCCGCAAGTTTAGCACTTATCGGAAGCTCACTCTGGAATTCCTGAGCTCCCTGACCTATCTTCCAAACTGTGGACAAGGGCTGAAAAAAGGAGTTATTCTCTTTAGACTCTTTGGTATGGAGTTTAATTTCTGCATCCGAGATTTTGCTGAAATGTTAGAACTACCTCATGGACCTGATGCATACGCCCAAGTAGCTGAAGAAAATCTTCCATACTGGGAGTTGGAAAAATACTGGGGCAAGATCACTGGAAACGACAACCCTGAAGAGAATGAATTTCAATCTGAGAATATCCACAATCCTGCTTTCCGCTACTTTCACAAAATCCTTGCTCACTATATTTTTGGCAAACCAGATAATGTCACTGAAGTAACTAGAGAAGAGTTGTTCATCATGTTTTGTACATCTCAGAATCGTCCGGTCAATGCCATCGCATTCATGCTAACAAACTTCGAGCGCATCACGCAAGACGAAGTTTCACCCATTAGGATTGGCGGATTTGTCACTATGATCGCTAATGCCATAGGAATGAGAGTGCCTTTGCTTAGATTGACACCTTTTGGTACCCATACCTCTATGGACATCAATTTCTGCTTTAATCGAGGTATCATCGGTAATCTTGGACCTGATCGTTTTGAATTGCTCATTGATAACAAAGTTTGGTATCAGTTCACCTTACCGAATCCTAGGACAAGTGTGCACAACCCTACCAACTGGCTTTACTATGGTCAGATTCCTGAGAGAGAGCCATCACCTGAGACTCCTCAAGCTTATGAACATTTTGATGAGGAAATGCCTGCATCTGAATCTGAACCTGAAACACCTCCTGGTTATTATGAACCTCTTCCTGTTGATGAACCCATTCCTGATTATGAACCTCTTCCTATTGACGAGCCTGTATCTGAGTATGAGCCTGAAACTCGTTCTGAAGTTTCCGTTGAAGATCACACTGTTGATATGACTGATGTCGAGGTCGAGCAACAACAACCCGCTACATCCACCGCATCGGTGAATCAAAGAATGCCTAATCTGAATACGCACGAACAAGCAATCAATGCGCTACAACAAGATGTACAACATGTGCGCAACGAGCTTCACACTTTGCAAATGCATTTCTTCGATTTCATCGACACCGTCAATGCTCAGTTCGACGAAGTTTTCAAACACATTCAGTCTAATCAGAACAACAATAGACATGGCTAGATGTTACCGTATTAGATTATTAGATTTTTATTTCTAGTTTTAGTAATTTCTATTTCTAGTTTAGATTTTCATTTTTTCTGCACTTTTCCATTCTGCTATTGTTAACACTCAGTACTGATTTAATTTTAAAATGCAATATTTTATTCACTACTGCTGTTGTGTTATATTACACTGCTATTAACTGCTATATATATTTGCCTGGCTATCACTTTTTGCTGTTAATGGTATTGAAATTCGACACTGTTCTGAACTGATGGACACCTTTTTGCTATTAATGGTATCAGTCAGCACTGTCTGGTCACCTGCATGCGTGACCCACTTGCATGTCACAGGAGACGCCCGTCTCCACCTCTGTGGGACCAGACCTCAGCATGCAAGGACAGGAGACGCACGTCTCCATGCTCTGCCCCAGCAGACTGACTGCCTGAGACGCACGTCTCCCAAGGCTAGCAGTCTGCATTTGACCACGCAGACCATTCCTCTCTCCCTCTTGAATTTTGAATTTGAATTTCAAAATTCATTCTCCTCATTCTTCCCCTATTTATTCCATTTAAACTCCATTAACCTCATTCATCCTCCATCATTCACCTCTTAAACTCCATTCATTTCCCATTTCTCTATTCTATTCAAAATTCAAACACCACCATTAATCCATATTTAATTCTCCATTTACCACACCATTTTCAAACCTCACTATAAAACCACACCACCACCACTCTTATTCTTCACAACCTTCATACCATTTCTTTTCTACCATTCTAATACCATCTTTATTTTTCATCTTCAAACTCATCATGCCTCCACGTTCAATCATCCGTAGTGTGCGTCTTGAGAGACCACCCCCTAACCTTAACAATATTATATTCCGCGAAGACGACAATGATGCTCAAAGAACCAAATACCTTGCTTTCTACGAACGTTCGGTTGTTCCCACAAAATTTGTGAACACCGAATGTCTAGAAACTCTAGGCCTCATTGATGGTGTTACCCGTTTACTCACTAAATCTAGCCTACACCATCTCTGTACCGAACTCGTACCCACTTATGAGCCGCTCGTCTTAGAATTCTTGAGTTCTTTCAGTTACGACACTCCTTCCGATCAACCACTCTCAACCGGTAGCATCCAATTTAGGATGTTCAACCGTGAATATACACTGGATCAAGAAGTTGTGGCTACGTACTTGAATTTCAATACATCACCGAATGCTCTCCGCAATATCTTTCAAGAACTCAATGGTCGTTCATGGGAACAACATGCCTTCGACCTATGGTTTCACCTCACTGGCGAAGTTCAAACTGGTTGGAGGGCCCTACATGCTTCTCACATTCAAAACCCCGCTATACGTTATTTTCAACGTGTTTTGGGGCATACTATTTTTGCGCGATCCAACAACCACAAGGTAAATCAACATGAACTATTCTTCCTTTACTGTGCGCTAAACAACATCCGTTTTAATGCCGCACCGTTTATGCTCCAACACATCCAAGGCTGTGTCAACGCCCCCGCTACAAATCCCTTTTTGTTTGGCGGAATTATTACTTCCTTGGCCTGTGCTTTAGGTCTTGGTGACGAGCTCCTTTCACTCTCTCATCTCATGATGCCTGCTCAATCACTTGACCTCACCTATTGCCGTGACTCCCACTTGGTTTCGCCACGCCATGATGGCCGATACACCTTGGTCGTCAACAAAGTTCTGATTCCTTATGTCATCCTTCCATGTCCTGAAAGAATCAACATCCGTTATGTTCAGCGTTGGAGGCTTATTGAAGACAATCCTCAAGATAACCAACCTGATCATCCTAATGAACCTATGGATGCAAATGAAGAAGAGCTAAACCAAGGACAAGCTGATGTCAACCAACCTCCTCCAAACAACCCTCCGCCTATCACTCTTGAAGCCATGTATGCTGCTATTCAACGCCAAGATCAACTCGTTCAAGCTATGCAGACAAACCAAACTGAAACAATTAGGCTCATCCGAGAGATGCAACAGGAGCACCGTGACTATGCTATTAGGAACGAAAGTCAATACGCTGAAATTGCCACATATTTGCATGATCTTGACATTCGTGTTAATGACTCTCCTGATAGACATCGCCGTGTTCGTACAAGAGGCGCGAGCAGTTCTCGAAACCGCAACAATGAGGAGTAGTTCTTATGCACTGAGGACATTGCATCATCTAAGTCTGGGGGAGTCGTATTATTTATATTTCCTTTAGTTTTATTTCCCTTCAGTTTATTTCCCTTCCTTGTAATGTTTTTCTAATTCAATAAAAGAATATTTATGGTAGTTATTTAAATTTCTTCCATTTTCTTGAGCCATAACAAAAATTTTTGCTCCTAAACGATAAACGCAAACCCCACACGTTCAAGAAATACGAAGCTACTCAATCACTCAACGAACCGAAACTGAATTAGTCAATATCCTTATTATCGCAACACTCTAAAACCCCCGAGTATACATAACCGATTTGAATACCCGTTATACCAAAACCATCGACTTTAAGTTTTGAAATAACCCTTAGTAGTTTATTCTAGCAGTCGGCACCGTCTTAGATACAAACTACGCAGAGAGTCGATGAATATAAGTGTATGATCCTCATAATAATTATGTGTTCAGCTATAAGAAGAAATGTGCCTACTAAGTAAGGTGATCCTCACAAGATCATTTAACCTAACGGTCGCAAATCTCATATACAAAGAATCTAAAAACTCACTGTCGATTGGTTCAGAAGTCATCTGGTAATGAACTTGGTAGGAAGGACTATTGTCCGATTCCCCACAATCTACAAGTGAATGCTAAGGAGTATACCACATATTGTGCCAGAACTCCATGAGAAGGATCATAGTCACTAACCGACTACTCTGCTATGTGCGTGTCAAGATAATGGGCTTAATGTGATTGCGCGCGAATGAAAAGGGTGAAACATGATGACAAGTCAAATAGGTCGAGCTATAATGGCATGATTCGGATTGGTATGCATACTGGGAGTTGTTTAGTGTTGTTACTATAGGTTTATTGCTAAGATTCGTTATTTCCGAATAAGAACACTATGTAGCTAAGTATGACTGAACGACGTGGTGGAAGTGTGTTTCATTTATCTTTATCTTCTTATTTTGCTTGAGGACAAGCAAAGGTTCAAGTCTGGGGGAATTTGATAACACGATTTTATATCGTATATTTAGCCTAAAATCCATAGATATTTATAGCATTTTCCGTTTATTATGTTAATTTATTATGATATTACGCGTGTATTTGCTTTATTTCAGGTTTTACACTTCAATTACGACTATTTGCGAAAAGGAAAGAAAATCGAGCTTAAATGACCAATATTTATGCTTAAAAGACGAAAAGGGGTGCTGAAACGAAAGAGGGGTGCAATTAGGACCCAAAAGGCCCAAAAGAGATATTCAGCCCACCATGAATCAAAAGGCGCGTGGCCCAGACCTGCAAGCAAGTGGAGACGCACGTCTCCACGTTCTCTTCAGCCACGTCACCAAGAGGAGACGCCCGTCTCCAACTGCCCCAAGATTTTCTCCACTTGAGACGCACGTCTCAAGTCTTCCTGAAGAAACGGAGACCCACGTCTCCACGCCCAGTCTGCAGAAAGTTCCTCAATTCACGGATTCCAACTGCAAACCTCCTCCTATAAATAGGACCTGCTATCCCACTTCCAAAGGGTCCGATTTCCTGCCAACGAAGTGCTGCCGAAATTGTACCGCGAACTGCTTTTCCTTATTCTGCTTTCATTTAACCGTCTATTTTCTCACAACGATTTCTACACTGGAAATTGTTGTGAACTTTTCATAGATCTAGCCTTACGTTAGGTTTATCGCTTTATTTTCCTTGTTTTTATTTTCTGCCATTTAAATTCCGAAGAACGATCCAGCCAACCTGTGGTGGAAGTTCGAGTACTTCAAGATTCAATTCAATCCAGATTTATTTTAATTCAGGTTTTTTATTTACCGCCTTATTTATATTATTTATTTGCATGATATATTATATGCCATTTAATATGCTTATTATTATGAACCGAACCGATTTATGCATGTTTAATCGTATTAATATGTCTGGCTAAAATACTAAAGGTGTCGGTATGTAAAGTAAGTTAACCGTAGGGGTCCGAAATAAATTGGCTTAAATTATGTTTTATTAATTATCACTTATTTTTGGTTTATATGTCTAGTTTGATTAGTAAGTCTTAAAACCAATAGAGCGAAAGTTTGAGGGATTAGGACGGTCAAAGGTTAAAATCAATAGAGCGAAAGTTTGAGATCTTTAACTGGATAGTAGACATAGGACATTAGTTTTAAGGATGGCGAAAGCGTATTAAAACTAATTGGAACTTATTTATTTTCAAAAATTGTTTTTACACTCGAGCGGGATGGCGAAAGCGTACGTTAGGGATATTAGCATGTTCCGAGTCAACAGAGCGAAAGTTTGAGATTAGGAGATTTAAATAGATAACGACCTCGTAAAATAGGCATTTTATTAATTACATTGTTTCCAAAAAGCTCTTCTAAAATCTAATGGGATGGCGAAAGCGTACATTAGGATTAGGATAGTAGTCTGACTCAACAGAGCGAAAGTTTGAGACGAGGATTTTTAACCAATTGCAATTAGTAAAGATTTTTAATTTAATTATGCAAAAGCCAATGGACCTTCGGATTACCTTTAGTTAAACGAAATACATACTGATACCTGTCTTTTATTATTATTCTTTATTCTCTCACAATCACTTTCCCTTAGGAACAATCGAAATTTTAGTACTCCTAGCTTTACATAGTAACCTTAGATAACGGTAGATCGATTCATAGTCCCTGTGGATTCGATATCTTTTAAAACTACACGACACGACTGTGCACTTGCAGTTATCAGATTTATAGACACGTAAAGTCGCGATCAATACCTAAGAAAGTTCTAACTCACCTTGTCATACTCCTTCTCGAAATCTACTTTGAAAAACAAACACCCCTTCTTGAATTTATTGACATAATCCACCACTTTGGTGGCTACCACAACACCATCCAACATAAACCTCCCCGGAACAAAAGCGCTTTGATTTCTAGAAATAACACCGTTTAAAACCAATTGTAATCTAGCCGCGAGAAGTTTCGAAAGAGCCTTGTAAATGCACCCCCACCAAAATAATATGCCTATACTCGTCAAGAACCCGGGGATTGGAATTCTTAGGAATCAAAGAGATGAAAGCAAAAGATATAGCCTTAGACAACGTTCCTCTAGCGTGAAACTCGTGAAAGAACCTGGAAAAATCAAACTTGAGGGAGTCCCAACATCTGCGAATAAAAAATAAATTATACCTATCTGGTCTGGGGCTCTTAGAAACCCTGTGTGCCCAAACAACCCCTTTAATCTCCTCCTCCGAAAATGGAGCTTCCAAGAAAGCCCGATCTGCAAGCGAAATACCTTTAAACAGAATTCCATCCAACAAAGGCCGAGAAGAATCTGGTTCCTTAAACTTCTTCGAAAAATGATTCCAAATAGCTTCCCTAACATCCCCCACCGACTCCACCACCCCTTCTCCCGAATCAGTATGACTAATGAAGTTACCCATCCTTCTAGCTTTCAACATACAATGAAAATCTTACTATTAGAATCCCCTTCGCAATCCCACTTCATCATTGTCATTATAATCATCATCATCAAAATCTGAATCGGAAGAGCCCTCAGAGGACACCATACTCCCCCTTTCTTCACCAAATTGATTCTCAAAAAACCATAAATATCTTTAACCACTCTAATTGTAAACACCGACTCATCAATCTTAACCTTCAAAAACTCCTTCAGATCTTTATTGCGAGAAGTTCTGACCAAAATCCTAGCAATATCCATGTTGATTGAATTCAGCGTGCTCTCGTTGTAACACATATTTGTCAAACTTGTTTTCCAACAACTCAAAGAAAGATAGGTTCTACGCGTGAAATGGAATACAGTAGACCCTTAACCAAGCAACTCTATCTTCATCGACATCATCCTCCCTCCAACTTCTAATACTTGAAAACCATTTGGACCACCAACTCTTTCCCTCCTTGATCAAATCATTGATAGCGTCTTCTTCAACTTCCTATAACAGACACAAAATCGCCCCTAGAGGCGTCACTTTAATAGAAAAGTAACCTTCAATTTCGAAATTATTTTGGACATTGTAAGACATACTTGATTCGAAAACCACCCCCTAAATGCCTTTCTCAATCTATTCAGATCCTCTGCAGAAGAGGAATAATTGAAACTGCAAGGTAATTCGCCCCCAGGCTGTCTGAAACAGAACAACTTTTGTTAGCAATCGTATCCGCAAAAGACCTATTACCCTCCCTGTATAGCAACCCGTTTAGTCTGTCCCCTTTCTCCCCAATGAAAGTCTTCACCAGACTTCTGATCAAACCTAGGAGGATTAGCATGGATCTTCCTCCTATCTATCAAGACATTATCGAGTTTAACCGCGAACATCCTCTCGTCTTCCACCTTCTGAAATCTAACAAACCCGAACCTTTTCCCAAACTTGTTCTTCCTAGGTGATATGACCACCTCCACCACTTCGCTTATACACCCAAAGAGTTCGAACATGTCCACCTCCTTAATATGGTCAGAAAACTCAAAAAAAGAAGGAGAAATCTTTTCCCCTTTTTCGGCCGACTCCATGTTCCCCGCCGTGAATATATCCCTGAAGCCTTTCTTCATAGCCCTGTGCCACTCCATTTAGTCACTCCATTGCGCAGATCAACTGATTGAGTAGTGAAAGTCTTAGCTAGAAATCCTAATTTTTTTTTTCTACTTCTACACTGTTTTGAATTAAAGTGTATGTTTCATTAACTAGGACCTCACACCCTTTATTTGATTCAATTTTTAATTTATTATATCCACTAGCCTTTTTAATGTTTGGAGGTCTTAAGCATTGAGAAATTCGTCTTATATGAAGCATAACTGCAACATTAGCTTCTATTGTAAATTAGTCAATCATATATACAAATGTTTAGTTTGATATTAAAAGTGGTTGAACATCGTTGAGAATTCTTTTGTTTTTGTTTTATTGATAAAGTAATTGAAAAAATTATTTAATTTGTAATAACAGGAAAATAAAATATAATAAAAAGAATACGACACCTTTACGAATACAATTTTTTTTAATGTTTTTCTAATTCATTTTTACTCAATATTGATATTTTTATTTCTATTTATAGATTTTTTTTCCTATCATTTGAATGAGAAATTTTAATTGTATCATTTGTTAATATTTTTGCTTGAGATTTCAACATTATAATAAAAATATTATGTTTTATGTTTATCATTTGTAACATATAACTCAGACATTTTACTTAAAGCTGTTAATTTAGGAGGTCAATTAATTTAATCTCCGGTCTCATATAATAAGGGGGTTTAAAAAAGTCCAAGAATAATAAACTCTTAATACATAAATTCTAAAGTTAGAAGGCTACAAAATTTAAAGGGGGTCATAAGACACTAAATAAATTTTAAAAAAAAAAAAAACCTAATTTTGAAAAAATAAAATAAAAAATTTGAAAAATTAAAAAATAACTTTTAAAAATTTAAAAAAAAAAAAAACTGTTAAAAATTTCGAAATTAAAAGTGTGCCAACATTTGGTGGAAAGTGTTATACCAATCTAAAATATTTATTTGAAGAATTATATTTTGTCAATTTAAAGTGATGGTGTTATGGTTGACAAGAAAGATGTTAAATATACAGTACAAAGTTTGGAGAATATGATTTGGTCACTGTTTCGGCCAAAAGTGAAGAAGAATGATAACATTAAAAAGAAAGAGTTGATCAGTAAAATATAAGTTGGTCATAATTTGGTTTGACTTAAGCTGCTCTATATAGTTGTATAATATGTCATTTTCCTTGTACTTAGGAAGATATAATGCTAATGTAATCTACGATAAACTAATGTTAATGTAGTCTAAACTATTATATCTGTTACAGGAGACATTTAGAGACACAAGATTGCCAAGTCCTACATGTTAGCTTGTTGTAATAGGTGTTAAGATGGAAGGCAAATATTTTCAATGCAAATATTTCAACTGGTGGTATAAAATAATTTCTTAAACAAGAAGAGACCCACACTAGCACACTAGAAAAGACCTCCAAATTCCTACACAAGATCTAAAAATCGTTGATAAAGGTTCGTCCCTTGGTCGATATTTAAGAAGGGGTGACGTTGACGGTTTTAAGAACCTCATATTCAAACACTGTAAAAGGGATTAGCACCTTTGAAGTCGTGGACTACAAGGAGTTACATGTAGAAGAAGCCACCCACTAAATCACAAGAGAGAGTCATATGGGCCCTTTCATCTTTAGAGCAAGATTCTAGGATGAAGCTTTCTTCATTCCCCGAGTCGATAAATTCAAGCTCTTATGGAAGGAGTCCACCTTCCTTTGGTTTGTAAACATTGTCTCGTAATGTTGGATCCCTGACCGTTTGGAAGAGGTGGACACCATCAATGATTCTGATTTTCCTAAGAAAGAAGAGGGGGAAAAGGAGTCGCTATCACTACTAGAGTCTAAAGTACTGTTATAACTTCCAAACATTTCTATTTCAAAAAACTTGTAATCAATCATCCCATTGGCTAACCTAGCGCTTTTTATGTAACACTCCAACATCTCTATGTCTTACCTATTAGTGAGAGGCTTAACTATATTGTCTACATCCCTAATAATTGTCATTACCAGAAGAGGAAGGATGGAAGGTGCAGTCGAACAATTACAAGTAGCAGATACTAACAACAGGAACTTGAGATTCTTTGTATGGTATGGCCTGTAATGCAAGTAGCAGATAACAATAATCTCACTGCATTGCATCTTTAATAACCTCTGTTATGAAATTAAATTTAAGTGCAAACCGTACAACCATAGATCAACATGATGCTGAAATTTCACAACCATGCCACTGCTAATAAACCAATAAAGTTTTAAAATTAAGGGGCCTTACACTAAAAGGAAAACTTTATTTCATGAAAAACCATTAAACATTCTCAAAAAACATGATGTAAATGTCATCATCAATCAAATAAAAGTTTGCATGTTGTAGAACCCCTTGTGCAAGAAGATAATTTCACCAACATCTGGTCCTTTGTGAGAGTGATACTGTTAATTGTCAGAGTTTCTAGTACTTGTGAATGCTTCATAATATATTTTACAAATTCAAACTCACATGTTGTGTCTCTGTAACCTCTAATCAAACATGTTTTGAGCTGTGATGAAATGCATTCTGGAACAGTACTAATAGGTGGATCCATCCAATTTTTGAATTTAAGATTCATTGCATCCACACCATCCTGTCAACAATTTTTAAGTGAAATTCGATACACAAATTGAAAAAAAAAAAAACATATAGTTCTAAACATAAACCAAACCTGAATAATAAAATGTTGAAGTTTAGGAAAATATGAGAGTATTCCCAAGAACATCGCACACTTTCCAAAGCATAGCCTGGTAGCATGATAACCAAGTTCCAGGTGGGTCAAATTGTGAAACATGGGAAACTCTATGCAACTGACGGCCCAGAAGGTCTACATGAATTGCCCAAAAAACAACATTAGAAATATAAACTTTCTATGTTCCATATGTTTGGCAAATTCTAGCAAGATTTTACTAAGAAATAATCTAATTTATGTATATTTGATGGTTCTAAAAAACAGTCCATTACCGCGAAAACGGTAGCGCAAAACACTATTGGCCGATTCACCGTAATCATTATCGCAACACATATACAGATCCGATTCACCGTAATCAGTATCGCAACACATATACAGATCCAATTCACCGTAATCAGTATCGCAACACATATACAGATCCGATTCACCGTAATCAGTATCGCAACACATATACAGATCCGATTCACCGTAATCAGTATCGCAACACATATACAGATCGAAACCACAAAAGCCTTTACGCAACGGCAATGCTACCGTTATTTAAAACCTTGCATATATGTACCAAAATACTCAATGCAAAGAGCATAAATACTCAAAACAAAAAACCATACATGTTCTACATACAAAGTATTGGCCTTAGAAAACAAAGACAATGGAGTAAATGAATCACAAATTCTTGCTTTGATCAAATTAGGTAATGCAACTGAGGTTTCAAATTTCCGTCTCGGTCGATATACATCTAACTCTGATTGTAAATTCTCAAGAACAGGAAATCCTAACAGAAACTTGACAATATATTCACGATATTTGAAAGAGACATTACTCAAATGAAGAGTTTTAACACGAGGAAAATCAACCTGATCATAGTCTCCGATTTCTATGTTTTCAAATTTAAGAACTTGAAGCATGTTGAAACTGAGAATGCGAGGAAGTAATTTGATTCGAACATTTTTACCCGGTAATTGTATGGTGAGATTCTGGACTCCTCTTTTTTGAATCAGGAAGTGGAAAATTTGATTGAAATCATCTTGTTTGAGGAGAGAGTGATATCGGCGGCATTTGAAGCGAAATGAAGGGACGGTTAGTGTGTTGTCTCGCAATGAGAAGATGATTGAGAATACGAATTGGATAAAAGAGTTGAAGTCTTTGAAGGTTTCGTCGTCGATGTCGAGAGTGGGGATGGAGAGCCACAAAGGTTTCCATCTTTTTGAGAGGATGCTTGTGGTTGCGGCGTGTTTGGTTGGGAGAATGGAGAGAATGCTACTGAGAATTGAATCAGGCAAGTCGGAAATTCTATCGGCAGTTGGAATTGACCTCTTGGAAGTCATCACTAATGAAGTATAGAGATAGAGCAAAAGAGTAGTAAAAACTTTTTTTAGTTTAGGGGGATAACTTCTCTACCCATCACAAAAAGATGGGTAGTATACATTCTATCAATTAGATGACACAATTTAATTTTTATGTATTTAATTATTTATCATATAGAACAATTGTTTGATGTTTCCAATGCATTTTACACCAAAGGTAACCTTACCCACTTTTTTGAGGTGGGTAAATAAAAATTCACCTTAGTTTAGTAGTTGTAATGGATCCTTAAAGATGAATACGTGAAATGTGGTCGCTACACCTCATAATCATGCATAAATACCAATTCAGTTGGTTTTAGGGCATATTTGGTGTACCTTTTCCATTTTCAAGATTCACCAGTAGTCTCTACATTCTACATTTCACCGGCATGACACATGTCTAAAACTACTTAGATTTTTCTACTCGATCATCTTGTTTACAAAATTAACTGACCGAGTCATTCTGAATTGGTCTTGAACATTTTGTGTCGGATAATATTTGCTTTATACCTTATGTTAATCTTCATGAGACATCATAGTCTTTAGAGGTGATAAATTTTATTTTACTGGTTGACATGTGGGTTTAAACTTTGTACTCACATTTACCTGAGTGTGTAATAAGTCAGTTCGGACATATGCAAAGTATAATCAAAGACTGCGCCATTATTACTCTTGCCACTATCTTTGTCCTATGTAAGGATGTTGATGAGATTTTTGTAGCACATTATCATCAGCTGGTTCTAATTGATGTACGTCGTGTGTCAACTTATCATCCATGGTTAATTAATGGTTTTATAGAGTATCACAATATTACATGATACTAGATGTAAAAAGAGATCATCTGAGATAAGCTCGTAAGAAAATTTTAGAAGAGGAGCAGATAAGGGTGACCATGACGTTGATGTCAATCTTACTAATATGTGTTTACTGGTGTTTTTGGTAAACAAGCACAAGTTTATTGTGCTTGCGAGATTAACTCGAAAAATCTCATAAGCAATTTGTGCAAGGTAATTGTATGAAAAACAACATGCGTAAATTAAATGCAACTGTTTGTATAAACTCAAAATAGATGCAAAACTTATTTAAAGAAATGGTAAATGATAAATATTTAAAATGCAATAAATGACATTAAACAATAATGAAAATGTAAGACAGCAAAGACAAAAAATTTATTCAAGGAAACAAAGAATAATGAAAAGAAAGGACGCGGACACATACATTGTTTCTCACAAACTGTTTCGCTCTTTAACTCGAGTACTTCAGTTCTATAAATGAAATGTATGAAACTTTGCGAACCTGATTATAATGTATGAGTCTTCTACTTATACTAGTCTAAAAGTAACTGTCTCCAGTAGTTATAATTCCAGAAGAAAGACATGTATCAAAATATGCAATTTAACCTTCTGAAATGCTTCCACGTCGCCAGATTTCAAAATTGTTGAAAAGTCCATTATCCCACATTCGTAACTACTTCTCAAGAATGACTGATCCAATACTCGTTGAGACGCATCTTCTTCTAACTAATCCTTAGACTTCAAAAATATCCTAAATCTTAGACATTTGGTGATTCTGTCAAAATCAATCATTCTGTCGAAACCCTTTTCGATATTTTGGACATGTTTAGAGGAAAGAGATCTTAATCTTGTGATATGTTCTTGAGATTCTTTCAAACCATTTCTCAACATGCCAGTCGAAACCCCTTTCATCAATGTGATTACTCTCGTCAAAACTTGTCATAAAACGCTTGCAAACATTTAATAGCCTTTCAATGTGACTTGCTTTTGACTTTCTCTTAGCTGGAAGTTTCAGGCTAACAATATGTCACTGCATTTTGGCTATTGGAAGAGAGGGTTCATAGCTAGGGAGAGTTTGAGGAAGACACTCCTCAAATGGCCAATCTAAATGTCATTTTAGTATAGGCACAACATCCATTATAGTACCAGCGATTGAGGAAGAACATGAGTGTTAGATATGCACAAAGTTGTCTTTTACTTTTGTATATTTTGACATTTTGTATTAAGGTTTATTGTGGGATTGTTTATGACATTTTGACATTTTATATTATGGTTTGTTGTGGGATTGATCATGACATTTTGACAATTTGTATTTCATTTTAAAATTTTAGCATTCAAATATAGATATACACAGTAGTTCTTCTAATTTAATGTTTTTATTTAATGATAAATGTATATGAATTATATATTATTTATAATGTAATATTTTTAAAAAAATATAAAAAAAAATTCTAACTTCCTATTAAAGGTGTAAAATACTTTCATGGAGTTAATTTGGAGATTAGCATCCAAAATTGTGATTTAAAAAAAAAAACACAGAAAATGCACATACAAAATTAATTCAAAGATTAGAATTTAAAATAATTTTTGACAAAAATGAGATATCTTAGTCATAAGATGATTTGTAGTAGAATGGAGACATCCGAATTTTAAAATCAAGAATATCTAATATTTTAGAATTTTACTAAACAATAATACCATTGAGCAATAAGGAAAATTTTATTTCGTACTGGAAAATTTGGAAGAAAAGTTCCAGTAGTCAAAATTTTCAAGTTGCATACCGAAACACTTAGTTAAAGTGTTCTGATAGTTTTAAATTTAATTAAAGTGGGATTTGAAGTTGCATGTCGGAACACTTATTTAAAGTGTTCCGGTAGTTTAATTTAAAAAAAAAAACTAGATTTCAAACAACGGTATTAAACATTGCCTAAAGCTAATGGCTAACAAATAGGAACTGATTGTACCTGATTAAACGGATCGTCGTGGCCGGCAATGAATTGGGCTTATGTGAACAAAGGGGGTGTACCTGCAAGGTACTCCAATGTCGAAGTAAGAAGAGAGAGAGAGCAATCAGAGTGCAAGCACAAGGTAAGAGTGAGAATGAATGAAGTTACTTGACTCTCTAGCGAAATAGGGTATTTATAGCCCCAGCGCTAGGCCAAGATCTCGCCATTGGACTGGATACCCAGGCCCAATTCGGAGACTGCCATAATTCTACATGTATAGTGGAGACCAGCACGTGGTTTCCATCCTGGGTCAACCACTCCAAAGTTTAAGGGGAGACGCGGTCTTTTAGGGAATGTGTGGACTCCGCTTTATTCTGAGGGTTGGAAGTGAAGAAACCCTACGAGGAGGAGGGTCCTCGGAGAAAAGGGTAGATGGAGGTGCTCGCAGAGAGCGCCTGCTCGAGACCTTGTAGGAAGTCTTTCTCGGCCCTTAATCCTTCCCGAGGGGCTTGCGGACTCGCCGGGTGAAACCTAGTGTGGCGCATGCTCGGTGTACGGGCAGGGCAAGCCCCGGTAACGAGGAGCTAGATTGGGCCTTCTCTTGGGTCAAACTGAATTTGGGCCTCTCGCAGTGTTTGGGCAACGCCTCGGCCCATTCCAGAACAGGAATCGTTGCTTACATGATTGCTTAATCTAAGTGTTATGGTGTGTTTTTTTAAATCGGATGACTTTGAAAAAGTGTTCCCGTTTATATAATTTTGAGAGTTTTAAAAAAAATTCTGGAATGTGAGGAAAGAATAAAAAAATTTAAAATATGTATTATTTATACGAGGTTATTTTAGTTTAAAGTTTTTTCATGTAGAGGTATGGGTATAATTATAGGGGTACGAAGTAAATTTTCAGCAATAAGTAATAAGGCTTATCATACAACAAGCCCAGAAATCTACACCGAATATTTTTAAATTTCCATGAGTTTTTACCGAAAATTTTGAAAAAATTCTTGGGCGATATCGGAAATTTCAAAATTTCCTGTATTTTGTATCTGAAATTTCGAAATTTCCTGTATTTTATACCGGAAATTTCAAAATTTTCGATCATAAATTTCTAGTACTTTCTACCAGAAATTTCCTATATTTTGTAATAGAAATTTCAAAATTTCCGATACCTTTTGTAGAGGTGTACGGAAAATTGTTTGTATCTCATCAAGAGTAAACTTGGAACATTTAAATTTTGAGAGTGTTATGTTTAAGTTAGAGGGTGGCATAGATTCCTCCAACAAGCCCATGCACAATTGAGTAAAGCCCATAATCACAACTCTCAGGAAAACTCCAGATTTTAGAGAGAGAGGAATTTATTCGACAGAGGAAAGAGAACAACCTTAACAAGCAAGTGTGAGAAAAAAACGCTAAGACTAATTAACGTTAACGATGTTTTTCTTTTTTGCAGGAGGGTTAGAACAACAAGTCCGACAGGTGGTGAAATCCGGTGTAGGAAAGTGCATCAACTGCGGTTCACGCGCTGATCTTGTTGAATACGACAAAGTTCTGAAGCTTTTCTTCGTTCCCGTTTGGCGGTGGCCCGGGAAGGACAATCTCTTGTATTGCCAAGACTGCAAGTTTTTGTTTCCTCAATCTTATTCTCTTCCTCCGCCGTCGAACGGTGGTTCAACTTTTTCGGATGCCTTGAAATGTCGGTACTGTGATCGGAAAGTGGGGGCTGATTTTGCGTTTTGTCCTTACTGTGGTACCCAACTGTAAACAAAGAAAGGGTCATAAGAGTGTTTGATTGGGGTTTGTTTGTTGAATTGATTTAGAAAAGAGGGTGCTACATCGTGTATTGTTATGTACAAAATTAATAATCATGTTAATTTTGATCCTGTTAATATGAAATGAACTCGTAATATGTTTGAATGTTCGTATGCTTTTAGATTTTTGGTTGCTGTTTCGGTTTTCTGGTGTCTTATGGTTTTGCATATTCAAATAAAGAAGTTTCATGTGTTAACTTGAAAAAGGAAAAAAAAAAAAAAACTCAGATTGTAACTGAAACCAGTCAAGAATTCTTAATTAACATTGTACCAAAATATTGACATACAATAATCCCCTTATTCAAGGGTGTGGTTATACCACCAGCATCTAAGATGGTGAACCATAAAATGGACTGTACACAAGAAAAATTGTCAAAACTCTTACAACCTTATCAATCTACAAAGGAACAGAACAGCCTCTTATATCAACACAACATTCCCGGGTAGCCTCACTAGGTTGATGCAAAGCCATGAAGTTCTAATGCAAGGTTGTCTAAGAGCTTTGACAAAAAAGAAAAAAAGATCCTTATTTGGATCCAAGAAGCATAACTCTAAGTGAGACAAAATGCAGTGTTTGGTTTGTGTATTTTAGTTATTATATGTGTTGAAGGGTAGCTGCTTATCTCCTTTTTCCAATGCATCCCTCCAAAGCCTGTATCTTACTCCAAGCTTGTCATACGTAACTGGCACATTCCACACATTTGCACCATTATTCATTCTATCTTGTTGTCCCAATACTAGCCGTAGATCCTCGTTTAACACCTTTAGTATAAAAAAATATCGACACAACATTAGAAAGTTGAAGTTAATTTTGAGTCATTTTAACCGAGGGAGGAAAAGATCTACCTGGTTTGCGAAATGCCTCCATAGATGTTCCATGAAGGGTACGTGCTTAAGGAGTGGTGCGAAATCCAGCGACATTCTATACAGTAATCTTGTTTTATCTTTAGAAGATGGTAAGCAGACATGAAGTTGGTGCAGGTGTGTAGCACATTCTTTGGTGCTTTGTCCTTCCAGTTTACCGGGTTTTGAAATTCCAATGGTAGATAGAACCATACAAGGCGGTCGAAACTCCATATCAATTGGATAGGGATCCCAATATCCTTGCAGGCCAGATGCAGGTGTCAAAAAATTCACAAAGCTGCAAATTCAAATTCACACAGAGAGATTAAGCTGCTTAGAGTTTGTTGTAACAAATTAACTATTTTGAAGAGCTTAAATCAATTTAGTTTTCACAAACCTTGGAACACTCCATCCCTTAGCAAATGTTGAAGTATGAGTAAAAGGCGCATGTGCAAGATCCAAAAGGTTGTCCAAAAGTAAACCATGTTCAACCGGAAGTTCCATGACAATCTGTTTCGTGCAAAAACTCCCTAATGAGAAAACTTTATCGTCCTTTTTCTTTATTAATTGTAAATCATAGTTCTTGCATAGCTCAGAATACATATTAGGATAGACTATATTTATTAGATACCTCGGCATGGATTACGAATCCAGAAGGAGGTAGTAAAGATGGAAGTGAGATCGTTGGGGCATCATTGCCGGGCCAAATCCAGATCATCCCTTCTTTCTCAAAGCATGGTATCGACTTTATCTTAACATTTAGCATTTTAGTTGATGGCATTTTCTCGCATTTTCCATCAGTCGAGTATTCCCAGCCTGATATACAACAATGACGTAATTTTAGAGTCTATCTCACCAAAATAAAAAATTGTTTGTCCTATCATGCAACGCATTACTGTGATATAACAACCATGCTACTGAAGCAAAAAATGTTTTAACATATTCGTTCCAATGAATACTAACCATGGTAAGGGCATTGGATACGACCCTCGTTTACTGAACCGAGGTGCAGGGGACATGCTCTATGTGCACAGGTATTCTGGACACATCCAGGTTTGCCATCTTTACCCCTAAAGATAACCCATGGTTCCTCAAAAACTTCCATTGGGACCTGAAATAGAGAAGGAATAACAGTATAACACACTTATGAGAATTCACATTCAGATTAGGCTGATTTTAAAAGTTTAAGTTAGTCATAAAAAACATTCTAAAAGCCTTTTTTTTAATAAAATCAGTTATACTGACTTACCATGGTATCATCCTTTAAGTCATTAGAGAATGCAACAGGATACCAGAAATTCTTTAAATTAGGATGATATGACTGAACTGGACCTGAAACATTCAAGCTTTTCTTGGGTTTCCTTCTTCTTTCCGTATGTACCGATTTTGCAGAAGTACTTGGAGAGGAGGATGTCTCGGCAACTTCATCCGTGCTTCGGTCTTGCACTTGCACTTGCAATAGCCTATCGCTTACCAATTCTTCCATGTAAGCTAGTTTATCTAAAGCAGTGGAAACTCTTGCTTCCGATATATGAACCTGCAATAATTCATTATCTTACGTTATAGTCACAAAGAAATCCAAGTTCGAAGTTTTTCGTGGCTAGTCCGGTGCTGCTAGTAGTTATTTATCTACCTGTCTGTGTGCATCTGCTAATTCGTCCTGCAATCCGGCTAGATCCTTTTTCATGGTGCCAATCGACTTGAATTCACGAGCTAGAGGGTTAAGAACTTCGACCACCTACACTAATGTTTTAGTATCGCGTCTCATATTGAATTGAAAGTTATATAACAATAATAGAAATTAGCTGCAACCTTTTCATGGAGGAGCATGATGGTAAGCACGTCTTGCCGAGCTCGCCAATCACAATAATGAATATCCTGCCTAGCTACTTCTAAAGCTTGATATACATCCAAAATTTTCCCTTTACTTTGTGGTACTTTAGATCTTGGATCCTCTACATCAAAGATTGCACCCCATGTACTTTTCTTGTCTGCTTCTCCAAACACAGCAAACACTCCAAATTTACCTTTCAAGCCCTAAAAATCGACATGCCCAAAAAAGTACAATAGTTAGAGACCATACTCTTTCATGCATGGAAGAGTGGGAAAATATAGATGCTACACAGAAGGCAAATCTTGCTTGTTGCTATACTAATAAATAACTGCTTGTAGCTATAATCCGTTTAATTTTAACCATTGTGTTATTCGAACATCAGAATACAGACAGTCATACGTGATATACAATATGTATTTATCTCTATCTTTCACTTACTTTCTATATTATTTAACTTGCACATGTTGGAAAAATACACTCAAAAACTAAAGACACCGTATTTGGCATCAAAATTCTAATGTCTGAAAATCATTTCTCTAAATTAAGTGATGGAAGGGGCACATACTAATGAAAAACCTACAAGAAAAAATGTTATACTAATGCCAAACACAAACCACACATCTGATCTTGTCGAGTTGAGTTCAAGGTTTTCAAAATTGAGAGTTTAAGAAAACATGTTTGGCATATGTAAAAATCGACTTGAAAACTCAAGTGGTAGACTTGTACAAATTTACTTCATATTAAAATAATATTAATATTAATATCATACATTTTCAAGTTTACTAAATTTCGAGGTTGTAGCCAATTAAACTAGAATAGATACAAAGACTAGTTACATCCGTTTGAACTGGAATTTGTTTTTGAAAACTTGGTATTCTGCCTTGCCGCTAACGGGGCCTGTATAAACTGATCCAACAGAAGGAGGGTTGTTAGCATCTAGGGTTTAAACCCTCGACCATGAGAGAAGCACACCATCAGGTCTCGACAGGCAAACACAAATACTCAACTTAATTAATACCTAAACTAAACTAATTAACTTGCAATTTTAACAACTTTGGTTGAGTAAGACTCAAACTAAGATCATATAAGAATTTATCTAAGATCAATTGAGCCATCAATTATTATACCACTCTAATCACACTTCAAATGCCAAGTCTATGTATCGAGTGTAATAACTCGATTATCCCTTACCTTACAAGTCACCTCAAACTCAAACTATATTTACTTAACACTAAAAACTAACTTCATGATGCAAAATTATCATCTTGAGCTAAAAAAATTGTATTAAGTTCAACAAATTGAACTGCATGTCTAGTGTAAATATAAGAAAAGAAGTATAGAAAGAAAAAGAAAGAGAGGTAGCGTACCCTTTTGGTGTCAAACTTAGACGTTCTACAAAAAATTGGAAGAGATAAAGCAGAAGCAGTAGCTATAGCATTCATGGCTGTGAAAGTGAGAAGGAAAGAGAAACGAAAACCAACATAAACGACTATGTTTGATGATATTTTGTTGATAAGAGGTTGGTGTTCTTCGCGATCTCGGTTTACCTTCTAAAAACCGCCACGTGGAAGAACGTGGACTCTGTTGATTTACACGTGGAGCTTGTTATTTCCACACGATTGTTTTGCACTTGTGGGACCTATTTATTGCCAGCTTGGATTTGTATGTTATCTTCTCTATCTTCTCCGCGCTGTGTCTCTTGTCGTTTTTTGTGGGGCGTTTGATTTGGTGTTTTTGGAAAATGAAATTGGTGTTAATTGGGGATTGGTTGTTCGGATTTTTGTTTGTGTGAAATTAAAAGAAGTACTTGAAATAGAATTTATTTGCCGTGCTTCATTTGAAATCGACTTTTCAAGATCGGGTAGAACTTTATCTAGAGATATTTCAGAATATACCTCACTAGTCTATTTTAATATATAAAAATCAATTACCACCAAATTCTCTTAATTACCCTAATCACAATCAATTAAACATGGTTTTACATACCCCTGAGCGTCATTTTACATCTAATCATGATTACATTCCAACATCCAATTTAATGCAAAACTTCTTTATTGGAACACGCTTTTTTATTGCATCCGTACATTTTCATTGGGTCATGCAGACATAGAGCCAAGTGAAGTCTGCATAATTTCAAATTTGCATACCTTTTCCATTTCTCTCATTCAATTTCGTTTGCCACTTGAATCCTATAATAACTACATAATGCATCTCTCATCCACAAGTTTAACCCTAAACTCATTTGCTTTATTCCATGCACAACAGTATTTTTATTGCTTTTACGGTTTAGTGTATTGGGAATTGTTGAACCATTGTATGAGTCCCTCCATCTATCTCTTTGCATCACTTTTTCTTCTTTCATTCTCTGTTATTTATTTTCACCTTCTTCATTCTTTGCATTCTCAATTTTTTATTCTCTTCCTTTGCTCCTCATTCACTGCTCTGCCATCATTCAGTTGCTCTGCTTAACTTCAGATCTTACTATTCTGCATATCTACGAATTTGATTTTCAATTTTAATTTCTGATTCTCTAATATAATTTTTGTTTGTTTCAGGATTTTAAATTCAGATACGTGAAGACAAAAGTGTTGCTTTATAATAGATTTGTGATTTGCACCATCATCTGCATTCAGTTTCCTTACCTTTAATTCATTAATGTATTTTTTTGCAGTGACAAAGAGTGGAAAATTTGACTGCATCAAGATATTAACGACCACAAAGAAACGTTGAGTTGATTTAATGAGATAAGAAAGAGAGTATGGTGTTTACTTGATTTTATTACAATAGAGAAGACATAAATCAGAGAAAGAAAAAATGATTTTGGATTGAAATAAGCACTTTTTATAAGTGTTTTTGGAGATAAAAAGTTATTTTTACGTTGTTGCATACAAAATTTACATCACTCCATTCTCTTTCCTTCCTCATGGTTACTTCTTTTATTTATTTTTCTCTAATTTTTAATTAAATGGTGAAATGTCATTTTTACTTAATTTGAAAAATTCAATATAAAAATAATTAAGATTATTTTTATTAATTATTATTGTTAATTAAGAGTCGTTAGTTTTAATTATTAAGATTTAGTTTTTTTAATAAATAAAGTGAAAGGTTTTAATTTTCCCACTTTATTTTTCTAAACTCTTAACTTTTCATTTTTCTACATTACTCTTACTTTATTTTTTTTTTAAAAGAAAAAAAATATATGAGAAATAGAAAGTGGAAAAGTTTAATTACAGAGCATTCCATTGAGAGAGATATATTTTGTTTATTTTTATTTTTATTAAATATTTTGTTATATTATATGAGTATAGAATGAGTATTATCTTCTAAATATTGCTTTAAAAATTTAGGGTGTTATTATATATATTAATTTTTAATATATAAGACCATCAAATTATCTACTATCTATATAAGAAAATCAATAGCCGATTTAAGGTCATTTTTCATACCCTAATTATCTCATTAATCTCTAAACAATTCTTAGGATCTATATCAATAATGACATTAATCCACAAAATCTTTTTATGGCTATATAATTAACATTCTTAATTATTTGTTTTTTTCCAAAAATTGCAATTGTCTTTTGGTATTGAATGAGAATATGAAAAAAAAGACAATAATTGAATGAGAATATGAAAATATTCAAAAATCACAAGATCATTTTCGTCCTATAAAAATGGATTTAATAAATTAAGTATGATTTTTTATAAATTTATCTTAAAAAAATATCATAAATTAAAAGAAAATAATTATATTTAATATTATGACTTAATACAAGAAAAAAAATACTTAACTCCTTCTAATTTATAAATTTATCTTAAAAAAATATCATAAATTAAAAGAAAATAATTATATTTAATATTATGACTTAATACAAGAAAAAAAATACTTAACTCCTTCTAATACAACAAAAGGCCAAGATATCAACTATTATATATTTATTTACTATTTATAAAAATATTATATATAAGTAGTGTATATCCTCATATTTAATTCTTTAAAAAAAACTTTTAATATATTTAATTGAAAAAAAATGGGTATATGAATTTCACGGGAGAGTTTAAAATTGGGATTGCAATTTTCTCACGTAAAATTTCAAAATGAAGGATAAGATTTCACGGGAGAGTTTGACTACGATTCTCTCATATAAAAATTTCACAAAAAATAAAGTGTCTTCATGGTTCGGAGGACCATCTTAAATTTCAATAAATTAAATATATGATTCACTGAAGTTAAGGATTAGGATTTGATTTAATTCATAAATTAAATATGATTTTTCAATTTATTTATTTCAATCTAAATTAAAAATTAACTACACACAAATAATTATAAAATGCATTAAATTATTACGTGCCAAATATTTACGTTCCAATTAAATTATTACCATTTTTATTATGTGACTCTTTACGTGCCAAATATTTATGTTTCAAAATTATTTTGATTCTCAATGTTAATTGTAGCTAACAAGTCTTAAATGCATTATTACTTTAAATATTAATCATATATATATAATCATATTTGACCTAAAGTCTTTTCCCAAACCCTATTATACTTCCAACAGTTTTTCTCGGTTAAAGAAATTAACATATTGGAAACAGAAAATTAACCTTTTGAATTCCCACTCTATTCATTCATCAAATTTTTGTTTCGATTTATAGTAGATTTATGATTCACACCAACCTCTGCGTTTGGTTTACTTGCCTTTTATTTATTAATGTATTTTTTTCAGTGACAAAGAGTAGAAAATTTGACTACATCAAGGACATTAACAAAAAAAAAAGTGGAGATGGTTCGATGGGAGAACAGTCTCATTTTTCATTAAATTTTCATAATAATCAACATTAAGAGTTTATTAATAACAATTATACATTAATCAACCTAATAAAAATATTATGTTGAGTTAACAGCCCCAAATTATTAATCATAGAAATAATAATATTTTTAAAATTATTATATAATAATAATAATAATATCTCTAAAAGTTATTTATGGCTAAAAAAATTCACACGATTATCTTTTTTTTGTTTTCCAATCCTAATTTATTTAATAAAATATTAAATAGTTTTATTTTATTTTATCACAATAAAGGACCCAATAGAGGTAGATTTTAGTTGTAGTAGGTTTTAGTTGTAGGTGGTAATAATTAATAGACTTTTTTTAATTAGAAGTTTGAAGAAAATGTCATTGGGAATATGTAGTTTTAGGTGATAATAATTAGTCTTCTTTTTTAACATTTGCAATTATTAATATTTTTTAAGAAATAATTGATCTACTATTATAATAACTACTATCATAATAAGAAAATCGATGTCTACCAAAATTAATTTCATGTCCAAGTTTAAACAAATATTTTAATCCGATTTTCGTGCCTTCAATTGTCTTTTTTCATCATCAACTCATATTAGCATGCCTTATGTCTTTAATATTTGACAATATCTAAAAACAATCATTATTTCTTTTGCATGCTACAAGTTTTCCAATCAATTCCAATATCTAAAAGTAATCATTACGGTTAATTAATCATAAAAAAGTGAAATTTATATAACTCTCTACCTTCCATACAATATCAACAAATATATAGTACCTTGACATAATTCAAATTCAAATAGAGGAATCAATATAAAATAATTGTAAATAAACATACAAAAAAGATTTTGTATAGAATTAAAAATTAAAAATTAAATGCATATAACACCTTTCAATGCGCATTATTGTATCTTTCCCATTGAAAATAGTTGACATTACTTCTAATTTATATTCATTTCTTTAATATCTATAAAAAAAATATTTGACATTAATTCTAATTTATATTCATTTCATTAAATATATCAAATATAAAGAAAGAGTTGGTATATAAATCTTTTTCTGTCAAAATTATAAATAAAATTATACGTTATTTTTTATTTAATAAATGTTCTATTTTTGTTATTGGATATGCAATTTGAATTAAATATTTTTGCTGTTTTTATTTCATTACATTAGTATTTTTGATTCGGTATGAGTAGCTAACACAAATATGAGAATTTAACGACATATATGTGATAAGTAACATTAATATTAATAATATACATCTTTTGTACAAATTTTTCTTTTGTAAATCAAATTAAATATATATTTAAAGTTAAATAATGAGATTTAAATGTGTTGCATTGAATTATAATATGTCATTTCATTATTTTTTGTTTCTTGACTTATATAGATGTTATAATTTTTTTTTGCAATTTTTTATTTTGATAATTTGAATTTGCAATTTGAATCATGCTCATAAAAAGGCGGGTAGACATACTAGGGGTGAGAGCCCATAAAAATTGTTGATAATGTGCGTCTGCGGAAAAAAAGGCGGGTAGACATACTAGGGGTGGGAGCCCATAAAAGTTGTTGATAATGATAGTACATAATAACTACATTATCTCAATTTTTATTTATTTTTTTACTTTTTATCAAGAACTATATTTTCTCAGAGTTAAAATTGTAATCAACAATAATAATTAATTATCTCTAATATTATTTTAATTTTTATCCAACATAAATATCATCATTGAAAACAACTACAAATTGATAAATTAAATTAATATTGATATGATAATCATCATTGAAGAAATTATTTCGCTTAATTAATATATATTTTAATATAATTCTTTAACCATAACCATATTATATTTATTTAATATTTATACCAACTTTACGTGACCCGTGCGGGCGCACGGGTCCTTTACTAGTTTATAAGAAAAATAATAGACACTTCGGTGATATGCACTTTTATTACCGTAAATTAGTTTTACATTAGTGTTTCATTGTTGGTGCAATTCAGGATCAAAGGGTATCTTAAATTAAGAGTATTTTTTTTACCAATACATTTGACATATTTACTCAAAATTTCAAAGATATAGGTAAATAAATATTTTTATTTATAAATGTTCAAAGCAATATTTTCTCTTTTCAAAGTTTTTTTTGTCTTTGCTCTTCTCAACCTCCTCTTTCTCGCTGTCTAGAAAATTCTTCTTATAAGATCGGATGATGTTAATGTAATTGCTTTGAATTTTTGCTATTATCTAATTAAAGATTATGCACATTGCCTTGTGTTTCTTATGACATTCAAATTGATCTTGACAATAGTGACTACTGACCCTATCTAACATACTTTAATTGTTGAGTTCTTTAATTTTCTAGAGATAGTATGATTAGGAATTGTGACTTAGGGATTAACGAGCTCTATTGTCTAGTTTGACGTGACAATTAGCCTGAGGGATCAGGGAGTTGACGTTTAGGATAGTCAGCTACACACTAAGGGATTGCGTACAATGGTGGTGTTAATCCATCAAGTAAATTTGTATTCAGCGAAGGTATGTTAATGTGTGTTTCATCAATCAAGTAGAAATAAGGGATTCTGACAATAAAAATTGTCCACTTTGTTCTAAATTTTTAATCCATGTGGAGACGTATTTATTTTTATTACTTTGAAAACAACACTAATACATTTGCTAGTAAATTATTCATCAAATATCATTTATAAGAAGTCTAATATCATGGTTTCTAAAACCACATCAATTCGTACAAGAAGACATATTATGTAGTTGTCTGGTTTCAAGGAAACTAATTATCTACGTAAGCATCTAGGTTTACCACTTGCACGGAGGAGTCCATAATTAAAGACTATCACTACCTTATTGAGCAAGCCAAGACAAATCTGTCATGGTGGTTAGGAAAACATATATCTTTTGTAGGTAGAGCTACATTAGCTAAAGATCTTATTGAAGCTATATCAATGTATCCCAAGATGATTAGGATGGTGTATAAAGCCTGTTTTAAAGGGATTCACAACACTTAAATAGATTTCATTTTGGGTGATATTGATTGTGACATGAATTTTCATATAGTTATATGGGATTAGATAGCCAGAGCCAAGAAGCGAGTTAGTTTAGGAATAAGAAGCTTATTGATATGAAAAAGGCATGCATTGCTAAACTAGGATGGAAAAGTGAATAGGGACAATTCTCTATGGTGTGAAGCGACGAAATGGAATTATGCCAGAAATCATAATTGTAGTAGGGAAGTAAATGCTAAAGTCTATAACTCAATATTGTGGAAACATGTAACATCCCGATTTTTATTAATTATATTAGTAATTATATTATTTGGTATTTTTAATAATTATTTGCTTAATTTAGTCATTTCTGATGTTTATCGAAATCTTCGCGTTTTGGGACGATTTAGTCGGTAATAGTTCGGGATATCGGATCAATATTTAATCGAAAATTTTAATATTTTTTAGTATTAGAAATATTAATGAGTTAATATTTAGCGTTTTGAGAATTTTCTGAGTAATTAAGATTAGACCGGAAATATAAGACATTGAGTTATTAGAGGATTTTATCCGAATTTATTTTATTATATTATTTTATTTTACTTGGTGTGTTAAATAATTATTTAATTGTTATGAGATATAATAATTAATTGAATTAATTAATTTTGTGTATAATTGTGTTTATTGGGTTTAATGGGTTAATTAAGTTATTAGAGAGATATAATTAATTGGGCCTAAGTAGTAGAAATAAAATATGAAATTGATTTTTGGTTAAGCCCATTAAACAAAAAAAAAGATAGTAGGAAAGAGTTAGGTCATTCTTTCATTTTTCATAACTTTGGTAAGAAGAATAGAAGGGAGAGGAGAAGAGAGCATAGAAGAGAAAGAAGAGAGGATTGTAGATTCTTGAAGAGTGTGGATTAAAATCAAAAGGTAAGGGTGTGAATCCAAGTTATTATAAGTAGATATAAGTGGGTAATGATCATTGAGTTAGAAAATGCATGATTTGGAATGGGTTAGATACCATGAAGTTAGGATTTGGGGATTTGTTATATTCTTGAAAACCCTAACATGAATCTATGTTTCAATCTATGAAATTGATGATTTATATATGCTATGATGTTTTTATATTGAATTCCATGAATGGGTATCTGTATAGAACATGATTTAATGCATATATGTATGTTTAAGTTTCACTTGAAAATGGTTGATTTGGAATTTTGGTGAAAATTAATGGAGCTTAGAATCTTGTTTTTATGATCCTAATAGTTGCTATATATATATATATATATATATATATAGGTTGTATAACTATTTATTTCATGAAAAATGATGGATTAACATGGTTTTATGGTGAAAAATTTGGGCTGGACAGTAGTATTTTCGCAACAGCAAACAGTATTTTCGCAACAGCAGACAGTATTTTTGCAACAGCAGTTTTCTGGTTTTTGACAGTATTTCCGTAACAGCAAATTTTCTAGTTTTGACAGCATTTTGAAAAACTTATAAATTCAATAACTTTTGACTCGGGTGTCCGTTTGATGCGCCGTTTGGACCGTTGGAAAGCTAAAATAAATTCCTATCTTATTAAACTGGATTGAAAACCATTAGTTAATAATTTAATATAACTTATATTTTTTGTATGTGTTTGATCGGTATGAATTGATAATGATGTTGTATGCTACATGCAATTAGTTGTATGTACTCGAACTGTATGAGCCAATGATGATGCCTTGTGATGAATTAACAATAATATGTTTTTATTAAGAAGTTGAATTAACCGTGTCATGTTATATATTTTGATTCGTAACTTCTTTTATGCGCCGTTTGAAGCATTAGGAAGCCAATGTTATTATCTATGTGATAGGATAGAATTGGTTGGCACTTATTGAATTAATTATGATGTTGTTGTGTGAATAACATGTAATTACGTATATGTGAGTTATGAATCGATGAATTATGAATAACATTTGTTGATATGTTATGTGGTATGATATTCATGAGGTGTGCGAGTGAGTGTATGCTATTTAAATGCAATTGTGGAGAATGATTACTTGATGACTTAATCATTATGTGATAGTGTATGTCATGGATTAATGTTAATTGTGGATAACATGTATTGGTATTTTGTACCATGTGCTAATTGTGATATTTGGAAACGATGAATGCTAATTGTTATGCATTATTGTAATTGTCGTATGATAAATGTGTTTTGTACGATGGTGGAATAATTCAATTAGTTGAATTTTGGTAATATGCTTGGATGTTAAGATTATATGGATAGTTCTTAATTGCATATGTTTTGGTAATTGTATGTATACATGATGCTTAGATTTAGCAAATGTATATGTTGTTTTTGGAGAATTGTTGAGAATGACATTGATTGGCTTGTATGCTATATGTTATTGTGATTGATAAATGCTATGTGAATGCTTTATTGATGATATATGCATGTTGTGCAACGTTTGGTGGATAATTCGAATTGTGCGAATTATTGTGGTATGAGGTATGTTAAGATTGTGTGATAATCTTAATTGCATATATATATATATATATATATATATATATATATATATATATATATATTGTAAGTCTTGTTGCACATGCATACATGGTGGCTTTGAAATAGAAGCGGTGAAACTTTGGGTTCACATGGTTGACCTTGATCCTCGATCGGAAATAGAGGTGGTGAAACTTTGGGTTCACATGTTGGCTTGGATTCTAGATGTAGAATCGGAAGCGGTGAAACTTGGGTTCACAATGGTGGCTTTGGTCTTGTCCGGATCGGAAGCGTGGCTTGAATTCTAGATATTGAATCGGAAAGCGGTGAAACTTTGGGTTCACATGGTACCACATGCATTGAGTCACATTTATTACATTCGAGTCACATTGTGTGCTATGTGATTGTTTTTGTATCAATGTGATTGTTTTGTGTGATAATTGATATATGGTGTATGAATGTATGTTTTAAGAAGAGTGATGAATTGTGAAATGTATTCTATTTGTGTTTTGCATTTCCCATTATTATGTTTATCTATAATAATTTGAATTCTCACCCTTCTGTTTGAATGATGTTCATCGTGACATCGTGCAGGTTCCGACGAGTAGTAGCTTGTTCGAGGATTTAGCCGAGGAGCTCCTGAGTTTGTTGTTTGATTAGGTAGCGAGTCATATGCTCTGATCATGTAACACTTGGGGGGTTTTATTTGACTTATGCTTATGTTTGGATATTGCTATCTTGTATATATTTTGAATCGATACTTTGGATATGTTGTTGACGGCTATGTTTCCTAGCACTACTAAAAATAAGACATTTGGTTAAATGATTTTACATCAGGTTTTAAGATATCTGATGTGAAAAATATTTGTCAAAGGATTTTTACATCAGATATTTAATTCCGCTGATGTAAAGAATAATGCGGTGGCAATTTCGTAAATAAAATAAAATTTTGTTTTAAAGGATTTTACACCGGGCCTAGCTTTGCGTCGATGTAAAAAGTTATCTTATAAAAAAAATAACACGGTGGCAATTTTGTAAATAATATAAAGTTTTGTTAAAACAGATTTCACATCAGGTGTGGATTTGAACCCGATGGAAACATGGGCCTTTATATCGGGCCTCGTAGTAACCGATGTGAATTCGTGAGAAATTTTATTTTATATTTTATATACCTAACAGACCTAAGTTTACTATTTCTCTTCTCTCTCTCGTGCAATTCCTCCGCCTCCATACACATCTCTTTCTGCCATTCTCTTCCGACCACGCTCTTCCCTTCCTGCCACCACCATTCTCCGTTTGATTTCCTGGTTTATATCTTTCTGCACCCTGTTCGGCCATACTTCACAACCAGTTTTGTCACCCGCCATCTCTTTTAAACCCTAAACCCTTAAACTTGTTTTTCACATGTACTTCAAAGCTTTCATGGATTCAATGGAGTTTGTTCTAGATCTAAGTATAATTTCTTTATTTTCATCTTTGAGCTTAACGTTGGTGCATTTTTGTCTCAGATTTACTTATATCGATTTTGGTTTCTCCATGTTGGATTTGAGCTTCTCACCGTCAAATTTATCCGGGGCAATGATGGAAAGGTTTGACATTGTTAAAAATTTCGTTCTTTCTTCTGGCTAAGTTTCTATTATCTCTTGATTTCGGTTGGTTTTTCACTAATTCATTATTTTGTGTGATGAACACAAGATTGAGATTACAATCTCGTGTGGTACAAAATCGGTGTCGAAATTGAAAAAATCACTAGATCTTCTCGATGTTCTTCCCCTTTCACTCTTTCTCCATCTCAATCTCCATCTTCTCTATTCTCTCTCTGATTCATATCATCCAAGGTTAACTTCTCAATCATCGAACCCTAGCCTTTACTGCTATCGTTTTTCGCATTTATTATTCGTGAATCTATTGCGTTCTAATTCTATCTAATCGAGTAGATTTTGTTTTGATTGATTCATTGATGTTGATATTTATCGTATTCGGAAATCTTTGCTTGCAGATTTTTGGTAGTTGTTTTGTTGATTTGTGTTACCATGTCGTTGGGTGAACGGAAAACTATCGACCTAGAACAAGGATGTGATTTTATGCATAGGGGTATCATGAAGCTCAAGAATATTCTGAAAGGTTTGCCTGAACTTCAGTTCATCCCTGAGGATTACATGATGTTGTATACGTATGTTTTTTATCCTTGATTCTGATATGAGTTTTTGCTTGTTTTTTTTATTGTTTCCTTGAGATTTTTATTTGTGTTCGAATTCAAAGTTTGTGTATGTTTTGTTTGATGACTTTTTGTTTTTCTTTTTGTATGGATTGTATTGCAGGACCATCTATATAACATGTGCACTCAAAAGCTCCTCATGATTATTCTCAACATTTGTATGATAAGTATAAGGAGGCGTTTGAAGAGTATATCGTGTCAACTGTGAGTAACACTGCCATTTGGATATCATATTCTTGCAGGGCATTAAGTGATTTATTCAACTATAAATTGTTTTTGATGTAATTAATTTGTATTAGTATTGTCAAGTAGCAGCAATGACACGCCACAGCTAATTGCAATGGTGGATTTTTTATCATCATGTGTCACTTGGAACCTTTCTACTCCATACTTTGATCGCATTAGAAAAATGGACTTCCAAAGTTTCTAATAGACACAATTCAGTAACTTAAGTGCTTTTTTTATATTAACTTTAATTTTATTATTTGCTCTCACTAATAGTGTCTTTTGATCCAAATAGACTTCAATATTCACTACCTAACCACTTATATACTATATGGCTATTAAGTCAATTTTTATTACACGTGCAGGACAGTTACATAATCAACCCTTTTTATGTCTTCATGAACCCTTGTCTTGTTTATGAAATTACATTCTAGAATAAGTTATTAAGTTGTTTAAAGAGTTGACGTATGGTCTGGAAAAATTAAGTCATGATGTGGTTAATTACATACAAAGGGACGAGGATGGAGCACTTGCTGACCAATAAAGTCTACAAGGTAATGGGTTGTTAATTAACTATTTTTATTTCTTGAAAATTACTCCATATATATACATAAATTTTTACAAAAGTAATTTCATATTTTATGTGGCTTTATATGGATTTATTTCTTCTAAATTAGTGCTTTTGAGGTTCATCAATTTGCAAATGGCAATAGAAAAAAGGCTACATGGCTTCAGCTGATGTTAATTAGTGTTATTGTCTATTCTCAGCAAATATAATTTTGGTGTTGTCTTCAGAAGCTACAACTCATCTTCTCGTGGATGCATGGTGGTATTTCAAGTGCGCGAAAGGACTTAAATGGTTGGATATTTGTTGTTTTGTTATTTAGTAGTAGTCCGCCGTGTGTAACTTTCTTGTAATTTTGTACACTTGTGTATCCTAGATTAATACTTTTGTAAATTTTGAAGAATATATATATATATATGCATCTTAACTATTTGGTGCAATGAAATTATATCTTTCACTGGTTAGAAAAACATAAAAATAGTGACCTAAATGTGATATGTGTACTGTGGAAAAAATGTACAAAATAGCGACCTAACTTTGGTCGGTGTGGTATTTGAACCTTATGGAAAATTAGGTACAAAAGAAATTGTGGGTTAAAATAGGAAAAACAACTATTATACGCTTAAAAACATAAAACATATTACATCGGGCAAAATGGAAAACCGATGTAAAAACTTATCTATTACATCGGGCAAAGTGGAAAACCGATGTAAAAATTATCTATTACATCGGGCGAACAGGACAACCGATGTAAAATATGGTGTACATATTTTTTTATTAAAAAATTGAATTATTTTTCACATCAGACATCTGAATTCAACCGATGTGGTATGTTAATTTTTCACATCGGACCTTGACCCGATGTAAAATGTCTCTGACTTATTACATCGCCTGGCTTTACATCGGGTCCAGGCCCGATGTAAAAAGTACTTTTCGCCCGATGTAAAAAGTACTTTCTGCACTAGTGTAGATTTGATTTGGTTTAGCATAATTGGATATGTTAATTGAGTTCGGTAGATGAATATAGTATGGGATATATTCATTGAAATGTTTGAGTTATAATTCTTCCGCGTGTGATATGCATAAGCATGATATTTTCAAAATGTGTTACGATATGATTAGTGCATGTTGGTATGTTTGTTCTAGGTTTTCATTGTGATGAAAATAACATGTGACGCCTCTTTGATTGTATGCATACTTTACTCTGTGAATAATATGTTATATTTGGGGTTAGAAAAGGGGTGTTACAAAACACGTTGTATGTGTGTGGCCTCTGCTGGATATAATGTCCTATTGGGACATCGGAATTGGTACAAATGCTATAGCTCGGACTGATTGTTGGGTAACACCAGGAACAAAGTTAGAAAATTCCATGAGTAATAATATTAAGGATCAAGACTTTGTGAAAGTAGTTAATATGCTAAACAACAATGGGAACTCTAATGGAATTGGCTAAGAAATGTATTCCCTTAGGATGTGTTGGAAAGAATAAGAGAAGTTCATCCTCCTAGAACTGAGTATAGTGATGATATTTGTTTGTGGGGAGAAACAAACAATGGCTTATTTTCCCTATCCAATGCCTTTGAGAGTATTAGCAATACTCGAAGGGGCATTGATAATTAAAAGTGGAGTAGAGTTTGGAAATTAAAGGTACAAGAAAGAGTTCGAGATTGTGTATGGATGGTTCATCATAATGGCGTCAAGACCAATCAGTTACTAAACCATATCAAGCTTCGATACCCCGTACTGCTCTGACTGTGTTGGAATAATGGAAACTATCTTTCATGCTCTGTAAGATTGCATAAATGCTGGATAGATATGAATGGCTCTTCTAAAAGAAACACATTATGACCCCTTTTCTAATCCGAGTCTACGAGAACAGAGTGATCTGAATATGCGAAACAACTTGAACAAGGGAGAGAATGATTATTGGCACACCGTATGGGAAGCTTCTTATCACACAATATGGTTTCAGAGGAATCAAAGAGAACGTGTGGAGGATTATGTAATGCCTAATAACTTAAAAACCGGTCTTATGTTAAAGTTTTCGGACTATATGATGAGTCTAAGCTTACAGGATAAAGTTTCAATCAAGCAAATAATTATTCAATAAATCAAATGGCTACCATTAAAGGATGATTGAGTTAGACTCAATACAAATTAAGTAGTGCAAGTTGAAGACCAAGCGAGATCTGAAGAAGTTATTAGAGACAAATATGGAACTTAGTTAGAAGAATTTTCAAAGCATATTGGAAAGTGTTCTATTGTAACTATTGTAGTAGCACAAATAAGAGTAGTTTATGAAGGCTTGATTTGAGTTTATGACAAAGGATATATAAAAGTGGAATTACATATTGATAGTAAAGAGGTACATGGCACCCTCACACCGGAATATTATAAGACGGGAGAAGGTATGAGGTTGATTCAGAGAACTAAGAACATGATCAAACATGGCTGAAAGATTCAAGTAGATCATATTTATAGAGAGACGAATAAATGTGTGAATGCGCTGGTGAGAATAGAACTGAGTCATTGTGAAGGAATTCTTCTTTATGATGTTTTTCCTCAAGATCTCAACACCACTTATTTAACATATTTTGTTGGAATTTGTTATAATAAAATGGTTAGTGTTATAATAATTAAGTAAATTATTATTATATTATTTAGAAATATCTATTCAAATTGTCAAACTTAAAATAGTAATGACAAATTAATGGTGACATATAATTTTTTAAAGATAGAATAGTAATACCAATTATTTACTTAATATAATAGTAATATTTCAATTAGTACAAATACCCTCTTTTGGTTCATGTAAATACACATCATTTTTCACTTTGAAAGATATAAGTGTTGTCATTCTACTTTCTTTTCTTTTTCTCTTAGCTTGATATTATAACTTGATTAGTGACTAATATCAGCATATTAGTTCATAAATATTAATTAAGTTAGATTCAAATATTTGATTTTTCTCAACACATTATCAATACGATCGTTTCTATCGAAAGTTTTTACTATAGTGGGTATATATTCTATACTTACCTCTTTTATCTTATTATTATTTTTATTTGCCACGGTTATAGAAAACTGGCAACCAGTCAAGTGATTTATAACTAGAGTGACTATTATCGTTATTATTACTTTACTCCTTGTTATAGAAAACTGAAAACTTGTGCCTTATAATAAGTCTGACAATTTTTATGATAAATTTTATGTGGAGGTATAAACCCCATATGCACTTGCTAACTTTTATATTTAGTAGAGGTTTAAAACCCCATATACAGTTACTAACTTTTATATTTAATGAAAGTCTGATACTCCTTATCAAATACTTACTTTTATATTTAATGGAGATCTAAAACCCCATACGCATATACTAATTTTTATCATATATTCGTTCAAAAAAAAATCATATATGTTACATATTATAATTATCTCTAACACTTATAACTTCTAGATAATACTTAACACACTTAAAATTTGGCTAGATATTTTTTTATCACACTTAGCCTTTTTCCTTTTTCCTTTTCCCCAACGGTAATATAGCAGCCATTTTTCAGAAATACCTCTATAAATACTTCAACTTCTTTCACAACATTCTCAAAATATTTATCAATTTTTTTTAAATGGCTAAAAATTTTATTATGTTCATCACTCTACTTGTAATTTATTTTTTTGTCGGTATTATCAAGTGTGAAGAATTAGGTAATTAATGATTTTGTAGCTTTAATGATAATTACTCCCTCCGTCCAACAATGAGTGACTCAGCCCACCATTTCACACAGATTAAGAAAAAGGAATAAATGAATGAGAGATAATGTTAATTTTACCAAACTACCCTTAATATTTTTAATATATTATTATTTCTCAAATTCCAATATAAGTGCTCTCGTGTCAAGTTGAACTATCTATTTACCATACTTCGCCATTTTATATTAGGTTTAATATATGATACCCCCTGCCAAATAAGCGAGATTTGACACCCCCCTTAAAAAAATTGTGATTCCTCCTTGAGAAACTCAGATTCCAAATTGTGTCCCCCCTCATGCTGACTTGGCCAGGGAATCTTCACACCCAATACGTTGATGACTGTGTATTGGATGCTGACTGGGCCTAGGATTTTTGTCTCAGCCCTTCGTTTTCTTATTCTACCCCCTTCCTGTAGAAGTTAGAACCCAACAAACACTCATTCATCCCTTTCTCCATCGATTCCTTCATCCCACTTCATCATTGTCACCATCGATTCCTTCATCCCAGTTCGCGTTCTTCATCCTCATCTTCTTCTTCTGCTAACATGGCTGGAAGCAACTCATACGATTCAATTTCTTCAACTTCCACTGGATTTCTAGGTTTACCAAGGTGTGGATGCGATCATCCAATAAAGATGTGTTTTTCCAACACAGTTCGAAACCGTAACAGGAAATTCTGGAAATATCGAAACACTGGGGTAAGTTTGTTTTTTTATGGAACTTGTATTATTGTTATTTGACATCAGAAATTTATGTTTACCAAATGCTCACAAGTGTAATTTCTCTTTGTTGTTTTAGAATGATAATAGCTATGAATTGTTTTTGTGGGATGCTGAAGTTAGAGATTGCATGAAAGGGAGTAAAATTCAAGATTGTTGTAAAAACTATGAGATTGCAGGTGTTAAATTGGAAAGCACTTTGAACGAGTTAGAAAAAGTAAAGCTGAGGGTTGAAGTTCAGAGAAAGCTCAATTTCAAGCTAAAGATGTCACTTGTGATCTCTTGGTTTCTCATATCAATGTTGTACAATTTAAAATAATGTTGTTTGATTTTGATGTATTTAGGAATTAGGTTGTCAGACATTTTAATTGTCATGCTGGCAACTTGGAATATTGATTGTAACTCTGTTTTTTCAATCTATGGTTATGCTATAGTAGTCATTAGAAACATTTGTGTTGAAGTCTGAATTACTCTAAGTTTTGCAGTAGACATTTCAAAATGACACAAACTTGTGCATTAGTCAGTACAAAATGGCACATACTTGTGCAATAGTCATTATAAAATGGCACATACTTGTGCATTAGTCATTGGCACATACTTGTGCATTAGTCATTACAAAATGGGATAAAACTGTGCATCAGTACAAAAGCACTAACATTACATAAAAACCAAACTAAATAACATAAAAACATAAACTGCATCAATTCTTCCTAGATTTCTTTGTACCCTTCACTGTAGTCTCTTGTGTCGGGGTTCCATCTTCTTCTTCAGACATGTCAATAGCTTGATTTGGACTTGAACCAGGCCCGATGATTGATTTTTGAAACCATTTGAGTTTGATCCTTTCACTTGTCCTCTTTCTTAATGGTTTGGCATGTGGTTTGGCCTTTGCCCTGCCTTTCCTTTTAGTACTTGGTGAGCATATGCTTTTTGTTGAATTCACAGTTGGCCCTGAGGTGTTAATGTCATGTATGGTTAACATTATCTCATCAGAGATGTCTCCAAATAGGTTTGTTTGCTCCTATTCTTCTAGCACCATCTTCACCACTCTCTCTGATTCTTAATTTTCTTGGTCTATCAGGACCTTTCTTGTAGTTAGGTGGTAGAAGCTCCTCACTTTCCACTTCAGGCCACATATCCTGCCCATTAATGGGACTCATAGGAAAACCATAACATAATGCATATTTTTCTCTAGAGTAACATTCATCAACAAAGTCTTTTGAGTTTTGTTGCCTAAATCCTAGGGCAGCTCCCATCATAAGGTTTCTTATCAAAGAACCACCTCCAAATTTTTTCATGAAATTTGCATATAGGTGCCTTAGACACAACCTATGTTCAATCCTTTCAAACATTTCTTAAAAAACAGCAACCAACAAGACCAACATTATTATTAACTGGTTTCACATCAATTAATTCAAACCCATCTAAAAGAGTTTTGGCTCGTTCATCCTCGCTATCATTGAGCCCTCCAATTCCTTCATCATCATATACAACAAGAGACACAACCTCATTCACACACTTAGGACACCTGACTAATACTTCTAAATTAGTGAATGGATGCTCTTAAAATAATTCCCCTGATGTTTGGGTCGCACAAGCATATGTAGTCAAATCATAACAATCATCGTCCGTCCTAATCTGGAAATGATTTTTATCTATTTCAACAATCTTTGTCCATATTCTGTACGTCCCTTCAGTATATCCCCACCCATTCAACAAGTTGCGAATAACGATCATTGACAACTTCTCAATATGTTGCCCATAGACTAAAGTAGAAACGCCACCTTTATATATCATAACCCCATCAGACATTCTTACAAATTCCCCTCCATGGTTAAAAACAACATTGAACAGCTGCAAGTTCTGAAATTATAAAAAATGCATTTTTACACTACTATTTTTATTGGGATAAAAAAACACAAACTTTACTGCGTTTTGGAGATACATACCTCTTGCGTCTTCTTCGTGATGTAGCTGTTCTTTCTTCCCTTCGCTGCTTGGGGATTGCCCATTCCCTTCGACTGCCTTCTTCTTCTCCGTTTTCTGCTTCATCGACACATTCTTCTTCTTCGGCACCATCTTCATCTTCGTATTCACCTGACTCTTCTTCTTCTCCACCATTTTCTTCTTCCTCGAGTTCATCTTCTTTGTCATTTTGGGTAACTTTTCTGCCAAATGATTGAACCCTAGATTTTTAAGGGGGTAGAATAAGAAAACTAAAGGCTGAGACAAAAACCCTAGGCCCAGTCAGCATCCAATACACACTCATCAACGTATCATGTGCCAAGTGTGAAGATTCCCTGGCCAAGTCAGCATGATGGGGGACACAATTTGGAATCTGGGTTTCTCAAAGGGGGAATCGCAATATTCTTTTAAGGGGGGAATATCAAATCTCGCTTATTTGGCAGGGGGTATCATATATTAAACCCTTTTATATTTACAATGATTATTAACCATCCATCTTCAAATTAAAACTACTACTAGTTCTACTAATAAAAATCTTTTTTCTCTCTATCATTGCCCAAAATTGCAGTGCTTGATTTCCATAAAATTATCGTCCATTTCTTAACTACAGGCGCCATTTTTTATTTTCAATGTGCGTCATGTTTTTAATTCTCAATTCAAACTTTCCTCTAAAATAATTCTATAAATATGAGTTGTGGTAGAAAGCGTATCATATATAAAATAAATTATGAAAATGTCTATAAATATTATCAACTCAAATGAAGATAATAAAGAAGGCAACGAAGAAAGACGACGATATTGCGTGCCTGATCTGAATGCTAATATGGAAAAATTAGATGTTGAATCTAATCAATTTTATTCTTCAAGAAGTCCTTTATCTTTTAACTTAAATCATGAACCATTCATGGAAAATGATATACAAGTTGGAGAAATATTGCAACAATCAAATTTAAATAATTGTAAGTGTAATTATATTACAAATTTTTATATATACACTTATAATTTTTAAATTTTTATTATGGTTACACTAATATGTTTTATATATTTATTTTATAGCTATTGATGGTTCATTTTTGCAAAATTCTTCATCTTGTTCTTTTCCTCACGACTTCAACGATGAAATAGAAGAGATATTATCGGCGTCTAACTCACATTTAGGTATGTATCAATATGATTATATGTTAGTCTAATTCATCTATGTTCATTGAGTTATTTAATTTTATGAAATTAGTTGGTATGGAATAATTTCATATTATAAATGTTTTCTTATTTTTAGAAGGAAATAGTGTCGATGATGTGATAGGTTCGCGAGTTTCAGAAGCACCAACAAGAAATAAAAAATTGTGTAATGCAAATAGAATGGAAATATATAATGTTCTATTGAGTAAGAGTGTTCAAGGAAAGCTTATGAGAGGGGTGATTGATATAGTGGGATCACAATTTTCAGTTTCAAGAAGCACAATTAAGCGCATTTGGAGGCAAGGAAAAATAGTGGTAGCCATGTTGATGTGTCCCATAAGTTAACAAAGAAATGCGGTCATAAGAGAATTCAAGTTGATTTTGATCAAATTTGTGATATTCCTTTGCGTCAAAGGATGTCTGTTAGATCTATTTCTTCTTCAATGAATATGAGTAATAGCACTTTGCATAGATATTTAAAGTTAGGAGTTATACAAAAACATTCAAATGCTATAAAACCTTTTTTAAAGGAAGAAAACAAAAGAGCTAGATTACTATTTTGTATATCAATGCTTGATGGTACAAGTTTGCCACATGAACCAACTTTTTCAGCAATGTATAACATTGTTCATATAGATAGAAGTGGTTTTATATGACAAAAATGTCTGAGAATTATTATTTGCTACAAGATGAAGAAGAACCAATACACACTTGTAAAAGTAAAAATTTTATTGAAAAAGTTATGTTCCTAGTTGCTATAGCTCGTCCAAAATTTGATGCAGAGGGGCATGAATTATTTTCTAGAAAACTTGGTGTATTTCTTTTGGTCACACATGAGCCTGCTAAAAGGAGTAGTATTAATAGAGTTGCGGGAACACTAGAAACAAAACCAATCACTTCGAATAATAAACAAGTCATAAGGTTATACTTGATTGAGAAGGTTTTACCCGCCATAAAGAAAAAATGACCAAGAGAAAAAATAGGTTCTCCAATATGTATTCAACAAGATAATGCAAGAACACATTGATATAAATGATGATGAATTTTGTCAAGTAGCTTCATGTGATGGATTTGATATTCGCTTTATGTGTCAACAAATAAACTCTCCAGATTCAAATGTTTTAGATCTTGGATTTTTTTTTAATGCTATTCAATCCTTACAATATATGGAGTCTCCTAATTCTATTGATGAACTTGTGAAAGCAGTTGAAAATTCATTTGAAGCATTTTCAACTATAAAGTCAAATCGGATTTTCTTAACTTTGCATATGTGTATGATGGAAATCATAAAAACGAGAGGTTGTCATAAATACAAAATTCCACATTTAATAAAGAAATTTTGGAACGTCGAGATCAACTTCCCACTCAATTAAAATGTGATGCAACATTAGTTCAAAATGTACTTCAATATTTAATATAATTTATAAAATCTAATGTTAATTTTTGTCAAATACAAAGCTTGTCTCATTGCACAAGGTTTTTACCAACGACCGGAAATTGATTATGAGGTAATATATTCTCCTGTTATGGATGTCATTACTTTTTGTTGATTTATCACTATTTAACAATCTTGACATGTATCTTATGGATGTTGTTACTACTTATTTATATGGATCACTTGATACATATATACATGAAAATCCTAGAAGGATTTAAAATGCCTGAAACATCAAAACCTAGAGAATCTATGCAATTAAGTTGCAAAGATCATTGTATGGGTTAAAACAATTCGGGCGCATGTGGTACAATAGGCTAAGTGAATATTTACTTAAAAAAGGCTATGAGAATAATCCTATTTGCCCTTGTGTTTTTATAAGAAAAATAATATTCAGATTTGTAATAATTGTTGTTTATGTTGATGATTTAAATATCATTGGGACTAATAAAGAAATCAGATAAGCGAGAAATTATATAAAGAAAAAATTTGAAGTGAAAGATTTGGGAAAAACTAAATTTTGCCTTGACTTATAGATTGAGTATACTAAAAATAGTATATTGGTATATCAATTAAATTATACAAAAAAGGTATTGAAAAGGTTCAACATGGACATGGCAAATCCTTTGAGTAGTCCAATGATTAGTAGAACACTTAATATTGAAAATGATCATTTTAGGCCTAAGAAAAGTAATGAAGAGGATATAGGTGTTATCATTCTATTTTCTTTTCTTTTTCTCTTAGTTTGATACTATAATTTGATTAGAAACTAATATCATCATATTAGTTCATAAATATTAATTAAGTTAGATTCAAATATCCGGCTTTTTTCAACCGTTAGAGTATAGTCTTCTTTTTGTGTAGGCTTAAGCCCTCTTGTACCACAATAATTTTTTTAACAATTATGTAGTCAACCTAAAACTAGCATCAATGAACGGTGTTATTTACACGTTTTGTAGCGTGATTTATGAATAGTCAATGATGCTTCAAAAATATTTAAAAATTTCATAAGTTAATCTTTATATATTTTTTATTTGATTAAAAAACTTTTTAAAAAAATTATAAGTGTTTAAAATCATTATAGTGGATATAAAAAAGAAGACCTATTATGTAAAATCATATAAAGTTTTAAAAAAATGAAAGAAAAAAGGTGTAATATAACATATTAGTATAAAAATTAAAAAAAAAATTAGGGAACATATGATTACATTTTTTTTGTAAGAAACATTAGTCCTCAAAAGATAAAACCATACAATGTTTTTTAAAGAAACATGCTAGCCTGAAGGATGAAATTAGACACATTTGTACTTTCTATCAAGTTTTTTTATATCATAAAAATCACTCATTCTATTTACTCATATCTATATTTATTTACCTATAAAATTAGGGAAGCAGCAGTAGATCCGGACCAAATCGAATTTATGAAAAATTATGATCATGAATTTGATTGATAATAACTTTTCCTGGTAAACACACAAAACTAGAATTTTAATATCAGAAAAGTATCAACAAGGGGTGGTGGCGCAGTTGGCTAGCGCGTAGGTCTCATAGCTTCTGAGTAATCCTGAGGTCGAGAGTTCGAGCCTCTCTCACCCCAAAACCATTTTTTCCTTTCCTTATTTTTCTCAGATTTTAAGCATTACGTGCAATTAACAATTTACTTGCTAAAGTAGAAAAGATGAAATAAAAGGAAAAATTATGGGCCACGCTATGCCATGTTACATTTATTAACCATTAATATTAGGATTAAATCAATCACATAGTACACTTGATCAACATTATTATACATAAATAATGGCATTTCTTAAGCACTAATCTTTCAAATTATTTTTCAAAATACATGGTTGCCATGTTGCCATTTTTTACAACATTAATCGTTGAATTTTTAATATATCAATATTGTGTTTAATCTCAGGGTTTATGTTTCAGAGTTCAAATGCAAAAGGTATATAATACTCAAACACAGGACTTTATAAAAAGAAGATATAATTCCAAACTGAGTAAAGCTGTGTCTTTTTCATTGAATATAAAATGAACCTGTCTACAACTTGAGTAAAAGAATAACTACTAGATTTCTAGCCTAATACCACTCTTGGTTCGCGAGAAAAATTTTGCGAAACCATTTCGGCTCCTCTCAGAACTAGCGTGATTTGGCAAGGCTCCCGATGAAGTTGAAGGAGAATATGTAAGTGGCGAGCTTTCCTCGTTTTTGTTTAGGGATAGACCGGAGCTAGCGTCGGGCAACCTAGAAGAAATGGAATCTCTTTTAGGTGAAAACGTGTCATTTGAATGCATCTTCCATGTCTCGCCACCAGCATGAGCAACAAGGGATGGACTTGAAGGAATTCCAGCAGTATCGATAAGGAAATCCTCAAGTGTGGCCAGAGATTTTAGCTGATTCCCTAAAGATGCTATTGTTTTCTGGCACTCGGCGAGCTTTCCGGCCGCGAGTGCTAGGTCCTCCTGTCATGAAAAGATCAAATGCATTGCATGATTTCACTTGTGTTGAAAGTACCTCCAATTTCAAATATAAGAAATAAAAAACTTAACCTAAAGCACGGACACCCCTAACACGACACCGACACAAACACAGGGATAGAGCCTTTTTTTAGCGGTGTAGAGGTGTCGGTGCTACATAGCCTATTAATTTCTATGAAGTATAGTTAGAGGAATGCAATCCTTTTATAGATGTCAAAATGATGACTAACCTGCTTGATTTTCTTTTCTCCATACAAGCTAGATGTTGGCCTGAGTATCTCATCCTCCAATTCATTACACTTCAATGCAAATTCTTCAGACATGGCTTTCTCCTTTTCAACCTCTGCTTCTAATAACTCAACCTTTGCGGATTTGATTTCAAGCTCTTCCACCAATTTCTTACACTTGATTGCAACTTCATCCGACACGGCTCTTTCCTTGACAATCTCTGCTTCTAACAACTCAACCTTTGCACATTTTTCTTCTAGCGCTTCCTCGAGACCCTCATATTTTATTGCAATTTCATGCGAGGTGTTTCTCTCCTTTTCAACCTCAACTTCTAATAAGCCAAGCATTGAAGATTTGCTTTCTAACTCTTTTACCAATGCACGCGACGCGTTCCTCTCCTTTTCAACCTCAACTTCTAATAAGCTGAGCATTGAAGACTTTCTTTCTAACTCTTCTTCCAGATCCTTACACTTCATCGCAATTTCGTGCGACAGAGCCTTTTCATTATCAACCTCGGTTTCTAATGAGTTGACTTTGGACAATAGTGTTCGAGTGTCTGCCTCCATGCTTATTAGGAGATTGTCAACCTTTTGATTTGATTTGTAGGAGTTTTCTAGCTCTATTTGAAGCTCCTCTAGTTTCTGTTCAGCTTCCCTCAACTGAAGTTGAGACTCCTCGATAAACTCTTTACTTTCCATCAAAGCGATCTCTAGTTCAGCTTTATCTCCTTCCACCTTTTCTAACTTCCCTTTTAGTTCATCCATTTGCTGATTCATGTCGTCAAACTCGGCTCTGAGAGCGGTTTCTTTGTCAACGACAACGGACTCCTCGACAAAGCTTTTGTTCTTAGTGTCGGGCAATGCAACAAGTCGTTCCATTTCAAGAAAGTCGTCCATCAGATCTATGTTAACAGAACCGGATGGAGCTGGTCGGCAGCATTTTTCATTCTTGAACTGATCAAGCTCAGCTATTAATGCAGACGCCCATGAGTCGGAAACACTTGGCTCACACCTGTTTAGTTCCGAACCACTCATCTTGTAGATATCACAATCCGCTGCCGTAAGTCGTTCCACACTATCTGATTGACTATCCGTTAGAGATTCAACACAAAATGAGGATGACACAATCGATTTATGATCAGTAATCGACAGTGCTTTAGAAGCCATGCTCTTCAGTCTCCGACATTCAGCCTCAAGCTTAGCTACTTTCTTGATGCTTTCTAAATGTTGCTTACTAGCTGTCTCAGCGGATTGAGTGCTCAAATCTCTCTCGATTGTTCTGATTTTTAGCTCTTCCGATTGAACTAGGATATCATGCCTGAGAGCCATATTCTCTTTCTCGAACCACTCAACTTTTTGACGCATATCACGATCAACAGAAGATTTGGCATTTGATGCGTCTAATTTTTTCTGGAGCTCAACAAGCTTGCCCTCGAGTTTAATTTTGTCCGATTCCAATTCGTGAGTCTTCTCGGCTACGGCATCTTGAATATTCGCTTCGTGCTCTTCTCTTGTTTGTCTTAGCTGCCTAACACACTCCTTAAGTGCTCCATCAAGATGAGTGACTCTATCTTCAAGAGACGAATTCCTCAGAGTGACTGTCTCGAGTTGCTTCTTTAAAACCGCTACTTCATTTTCGGCTTTTTCCCAGCCTATGCAAACAAAATGGCTCAATGCAACAACAAAATAGGTCTAAAGAGAAAAGGAAGGCAAGCAGTATTATGTGTACCTGCTATGGCTTCTTCAGCGACTTTCGCATGCTGCTTAACCAAATCTTCTTTGGCATTGACATTAACAAGAGCAGCAGATAGCTTCTCAGACATATCCCTCGACCCGTCACTTACATCATCTTCTTTTCCATTTGATATATTTTTATTTTCTCCATTTTCATTCATCTCTAATGAACCACCATTTACGACGCATGTAGAAGGTAGATGTGTTGATGCAACTTCATCAGGCAGTTGTTCATTGATAACTGAACAATCATCAACATCATCATCACAGGTCACAGCTTTTGAGGTGACATCAGGTGAATGATTGCTTCCATTTGAAGATTCCTTAGATACTTCCTGCTTTCAAGTTTCGGATTCACAAAAAATACCGATCAGAAATGAAAGATAAAACTTGAATCGCGTGTTTGCCATACAAGAAATAAATCAAATTCAAATTCAAATCTCGCAACTAACACTTTTGAGAAATCCATAAAACACGGATAATCAATCATTCATACCTGTTCATCAGAATACCTCTCAGAATGAGAGGAAACAGATCCCGAACTCTCAGCTTCACCCGAACTCTTCTCGGAAGATTTCCGCTTCCATAACCATCTCTTCTTATCAGTCATTGCGTCTCTATCAACCCAACATTAACATCAAAACAGAAGAGCATTCATCTGCACATATTAGTACCAAAAATGTTCAAATTTCAGTCAAAACAAAACCCAAAGCAAAAAAAAAAAAAAAAACATTATTTTAGAATGCTTCAATACTAAACAAAGAACAAAAACATGAACAAACCCTAGCTAAGTCTTGAACTTGTTACAGAACAAACAGAAACCCAGAAACAAAACACACTTTCTCTTCAACAATCTCAATAATTCATAAATCAAAAAAAAAAAAAAAAACCCAAAAATTTCAAAATTTCTAAAAATTTCAAAGTTGACAACTTTTCTCAACAATCACAACCAACTTTCCTTATAACAATAAAAGAATAAACTTTATAAGTAGTTCAAACAAAAAATCATTAAACCCATTTTTCCTTCAGAAAGTTCAAATTAAAAAAAAAAAAAAAAAAAACGAAATACCTACAAAATTTACTAATCCAATGTATAATAAAACAGTGGGGATGGTCACAGTCAATTTCCGCCATTATTTCAACTTAAATTCATTGAAAATTCCCAAAAAAATAAATAAATAAATAAAAGTATAGTTCTTTAATTAAAGTTTATGAAGTGTTAAGTAAATAAATGAAAAAGAAAAGTAGATGAAATACCTTAGATGAGTGAAGGAAACAATAAATGGAAGCAAAGGAAAATGGTGAGAGATTAGAGAGATTTAAAGAGTGTGTTATTTAATGTGAAAGAAGATGAAACGAATGTATTACTAAATGATAGTAGCAATAAAATAATAATGTGTCAGAAATAGTAACAGTGAATAGGAACTGTATATTAACACCAACAAACAAGAACAAAGGTTTGGGGTTCTTTTTCTTGTTTTATTTACTTGCTGGCTATTAATTTAAATTATTCAAATATAAAAATTAAAAATTAAAAAAAAGGGGCATGTGATTGAAAATGTGTCAGAGTCAAGAGTTGTGAAATTGAAGGGTGTGTTGTGTTAGTGGGAGTGTGTGACCACAAACAAACACTTTTTCAGCTTTTTTAATTTAAATGTTTTATTATTTTTTTGAATTTCAGAAGCTTTTATTCCCGCCCAGAGCTATTCATTATATCCTCCGCTCCATTTTCTCATATTATTACTATTTTAGTTCATATAATTTTTTAATATTTATTTTAAAAATATTTTAATTTAAAAAAATTATTTTTCATTAGTATTTGTTTGAATTTTCACAATGTAGACAATTTACTAGTAGTGTTATGTGATTATGTGTTCAAGTCAAATTATCTTGTCTCAAGATAAAAATATTATGAATTTTAGAAGCTAGAAAAGTGTGCTTCTACATAGATGTCAAAATATTCCCTTGATTTTTAATTTAATGTGTGGTGTGTATATGTCCTTTATTTATTTATTTTAATAAAAATATAATTATTTAACAAACATACATTTTATCATTTAAAATGTTAATAGTCTTTGAATTGAAATCAACTACTAAGTCTTAAGTATGCACAAGAGTTAAATCTCTTTAGAGAAAATTTTGTTGTCTATTATAATTTTTTCATGTCAAGAGATTACATTTTGCAATAAACTCCAATATTCTTTTTGTTAGATTTTCTATTGTCCACATTACGGGCCCAATCACTATCACTATAGGCAAGAATAGAGAAACTATGGAGAGTATTAGAATGAAGAAGAATAAAACCAAAATTTACCATGCCACTTAGGTACCTTTGGACGCGTTTAACAACTGTCCAATGCGTAGTCACGGGAGCGGCCATGAATTGGAAAGCCTTGTTGACACTAAATACAATATCAAGATGTGTCAAGGTGACATACAGCAGGTTCCTAACTATGAACCTGTAGTGATGTGGACCAAAGAACATATTAGGACCAGACTTGCTAAGCTTCAAGTTATTAAACATAGGTGTGAGAGCTTCATTGGCATTAGGTATACGAGCACAAGTCAGGAGATCCTTAATGTACTTTGATTGAGATAACACAATGGATCTTTGGTCATGGTTGTTGAAACAAGTTTGGTTTTACATATTTATTTCTTAAATTTTGATGATAATAAAGTATAGAGAACAATTTTGTATACTAATTGTTTCATTAAGTGTGCAAAATATGAAGGTGAACAAAATGACTCTGACTCCGGACTAAGCTGAGCAAAGCAAACTTTGACTGTGAACAATGCAAGATCTAAACAAAACACGTTTTCCTTAGAAACCAGCAGGATTCATCATTCTCTTTCCTTTAGCTAGGTCCATATCTTGTTTCAGTTTGTGTACCTCGTTGCAGACCACTGCAATCTTGCCTCTGGTCAACATAAATAATTTTAAAACAAGTAAAAACACATCAAAATAACAAGAGAGAGAGAGAGCGCACCTATTGTGCTCTAAGTTAATTCCTATAAAAACAACTAAAAAACAATAAAACATTAATTAAAAAGCAATTAACTACTAAAAACCTAAAAGATTAGAGCATGTATTCGCTCACAAAATGTGTTTTAACAATAAGATAAGTGGCATCAAAGTCTTTTGAATTTGGAACGTTTAGTCCATTGACACTTCTGGATCTCGCTCCCGAACTTCTCCAACATGTTTATCAAATCCCTGGTTGGCTCGGTGGAGGAGCAGAATTGAATCCTAGAGTGAGTAAATCAGCGCTAGTCATGATGTGAACGACTCACACTTGTGGGGAGATTGTTCGATTTCAGGTGTGAAAATGATAAAATCCTACATCAACTAGAAATGGAGTTGAATCTCTAAAACTGCTTGCCACTTTTATCACTTATTTATAATTTTGTCACTAATAAAATTAAAATTAGACAATGTTTAATATACGAAAAAAAATAAAGAAAAGAAAGTAAAAAATAATAATAAAATGAAAAGAATGTTTAAAGAAAAGTTAAATATTCTTTAAAAAATTAATGTCCTTAAAAAATTGTATCTTAATTTTTTTTTTAGTTTAATTGTAAAATATTTTTAACTTAATAACATACATAAAAAAAAACATTTTGAAAACAATATTTTTAAGAGTGCCATAAAATATGAAGAGTTGTCGTTTTATCTTAACGATGATTGATGCTGAATTTGATAGGAAGAATTATCGAAAGTGTCTTATTATTAAGTTTAACATCTTATTGTCATTTGATCCTGACTCATATATATATATATATATATATATATATATATATATATATATATATATATATATATATATATATATATATATATATATATATATATATATATATATATATATATATATATATATATATATATATATATATATATATATATATATATATATATATATATGAGAGATGAGATGAACAAATATTTACCATTAGATTATTTAAGAGAGAAAAATTAATATCCACAATAATATTTTAATAAATAATTTTTAATTAATTTATTGATAGATATTTATATGGGTGTACATGGGCTGGTTTGGATTGGGTTTGGTCAAACCCAAGACCCAACCCATGTTGGACACTCCGGTTTGGATGATGTAAATTAACCACCCGTTGTATCAATGGGCCGGTTTGAAAAAACCCACTAATTTTCGGGTTGGGTTGGGTTGAGTAGTGAGTTATCCAAATAAATTTTTTTTTATTAACATTAAAGGACTAAATGATGAGTCATCATTTTTTTCCATAAAAATTACTCAAAATTTATATCTTAAAAAAAATTAGATAATCTATTTTTACTATCTTTTAGCATTATATAATAATAAATGATTATATCAACCAGTGGCGGAGCCAGAAATTTTAGATAGTCTGGGCAAAAAATTTAACTGCAAATTGCATGTGACATGATATATAAATAGTCATAAAGTGTGCTACATAAGAGAGATGAAACCTAACATGCGAATATTGTGCTAAATAAAACTAGGAGGTAAGTGCCCTCTCTAAGACCTATTTGCGGTGAATGTTCGAATAATATCAACATCTTTAATTGACTTGAATATCTTTCGCTCGGTATAACATATCATCAAGTCATTGAACCATAAATTGTTGATTTTGTTAAGTAAATTAGACAAAAGATTAAATAAATTAATTCTAATAAACTAAAAGGGACTTGTTTTTGCTTTTATTTATTTTGATTTAAGTATATGCATTAAATATTTTTTGGGCTTTTTTTTTTATATATGTTTTAACAAAGCAATACATTCATGTTATAGAATTATAATATAAGTTTATTTTTATGATAGTCATGACTAATAATAAAAAATAATAATGACGTAAGAATATATAAGACAAGTCCTATATATTAGGGAAATGTTAACCAGTGCTCTAAGAGCACTCTTTAAGTAATTAAAATGGTAAGTTTTTTTTAAAAATGTGTGTATTTAATCCATTAAAAATGTATTAGAAATTAAAATATTGACTTTTATAAAAAAATAAAATCTTTATTGAGTATCTTAACGAGTGCCCTGAGGACACTCGTTAGCAAAAACCTCTGTTGTAATCATTGTTTAGTTTTAAGGGATTTTTTTAAATTTTTGTTTTGATTCATAAATAATTAATTGGGTTCGGTCTGGACCATTGGTTATTCATCTGTTTTAATTTTCATCCTCCATTTTTATTAATTTTGCCTCTGATTTTATCTAAAAATTGATCATTGAATTGGGAAGAGTACAAAGAACATAGGGGTTGAGCCCGGGCGCATGCCCGGGCTGGCTGGGCCATAGAACCGCCAGTGATATCAACTAATAAAAATTACCATAAAATACTATCAAATTAAAGTTGCATGACATAAAATTGTATTAGCATTAAAATAACAAAAAAAATAAAACATTCAAAATTAGATAGTGTCATGGTACACTAAATTTACAACTTCTAAGTTAATATTCATCAAAAATTATAAAATTATAATAAGAAAATTTCTTTGGCCACCTCCCTACCTTCTAGTCCACCTCTGGTGAAAAACCCAAACTACCCCTGACTTCGGAAATGCATTTCCGAAATGTAAGAAAAAGGTGTTTTCGGAGATGCATCTCCGAAAGCGCCTTTTTTTTTGAAAAATTTAACTTATTTCGGAAGTTCATTTCCAAAAACAGCATTTCGGAAGTTCATTTCCGAAATACTGCGCGTTTTGCATATTAAGCAAAACAGCCCCCTCCCCCAAATCATTTACCCTAATCTTCTTCAAACTCAACCCCAAAGAGATTTTTGTGCAAACCAGTTCCAAGCTACCTCAAAGGCTCCATCTACTTGCTCTATTACATTCTAAAGTCCTCCAATCTATTCAATAGGTAAGCATTTTGATTTTAAGATCTATGATTAAAATGTATATTAGGGTGTTTACAAATAGCAAAAAATGTATTAGGTTAGGTTTATAGTGATATTTAGGATGTTTAGAATGTGTATACATAGGTTTGAATTTTGATTTTGGGGTCTGCCATTGAAGGTTGCAGAAAAGCTCTGCGCAGGGGTGTTTCGGAAGTTCATTTCCGAAAACACCTCCATCCCAGTTTCGGAAATGAACTTCCGAACTGTATCAGAAGTGCATTTTTTTTTTGTTTTTTCATTTGTCTCGCATATTAATCGATTTCGATTGTTTACAGGAACATGTCAGGCAACCAGCCAGCACGCATCAGACAGGGCAGGGAGTCCCAGACTGCGTCGGCTAGACGCGAGCGGGAGGCGGTGCAGCTGGCGTCGACCCACGGACGGGGCCGGGGACGCCGTGTGTGCGTTCCACGGGACTTGGTGGAGAGTTCATCTGCTTCAGGCTCTAGGAGTAGGCTGGCTCGGGTATCTTCTTCCCGCCAGCGAGAGGAGGAGGATGAGGATGAGGAGGAGGTGATACCGGATGTTGACCCTCCAGTCGGGGAGGAGGAGGAGCAGGAGGAGCAGGAGGTGGATAACTATCCGGGAGGGCCTTTTGACACTTCCCTGCTGATTCACTACCAGGATCACGTCGCTCGGCGGATCTGGGAGGGAGAGGTATTTTTTTAACTTAGCCGTTTATTTGTCACCATTTTTTATAATTTTACCGTTTATTTCTCGCTTATTTGTTTTTTTTTAACAGGAGAGAGAGCCATTGAAAATGGTGAACCACTCCAGGAAGATTTTCGGTCTGTTTAAACCAGCAGCTCAGTGGTTTAACGACCATGTGCGAGGTTCAGGGCTTAGCGGGCTCTGCATGACCGGGTACACCACCATCAGCACGGTATGCAGGGGGCATTTGTGGAGCGCTGGCACAAGGAGACGTCTTCTTTCCACTTGCCGGTGGGGGAGTTGACGATCACCTTGCATGACGTCCAGTGTCTTCTCCACCTGCCCATCAGGGGGTGGCTGTTGGACCACTCCAGGATCCAGAGGGTCGAGGCCATTGAGTGGATGATGCACTATTTGGGCATGCCGCACGAGGTTGCTCACCTGGAGTGCGTCTCGACTTCTGGGTGTCATGTCCGGTTCAACACACTGAGCCTCTATTTTGAGTTCCACCTGGACGCGGCGGCCGAGGCCGAGCAGGAGGGTAACGACCTATTCAGGGAGTACCACCGCGGCTGCGCTCTCCGGTGCTGGTACATGCATGTGGTAGGCGCTGCATGCTTTGTGGACAAGAGTGCCAGGTACGTCGACGTGGCCTACCTCCGCTATTTCATGGACCTGGATACCGTTCACCAGTGGAACTGGGGGTCAGCTACTCTGGCATATCTCTACCAGAAGCTGAATGAGGCCTCCAACTGGAGGACGAGGCAGTTGGTCGGATCCTGCACACTGCTTACGGTACATTTTATTTTAATACATTATCGTATTTATTTATTTATATATGTTTCGTATTTAATTTTAATACATTATCTTGTTTCTGTTTCAGAGCTGGATCATCTCCTACTTCTCCCGCATCCACGGCTAGCACCTCGATCCTGCGTACGTGGACACCTTGTCCAGGGCCGCCAGATACGATCTCCAGAGGGGGAACGATGCGGTGGGACCATACCGTGGATACCTGGACCGCACTCTGCACGACGACGTCACTTGGAGGCCGTTCATCGACTACGCTTAGATTGTCCCCTTTGACGGCATTGCACTTTATTCTGGCTGGTTGGCTTGCGGGACCGGCATCATGGTTCGATATCTCCCTGAGCGGTGCATGCGTCAGTTCGGATTCGTGCAGCGGATACCCAGGTCACCCTTTGAGGCTGCTCCCGACACTGTGACCCGAGTGCAGCTCACTGCCATATGGGAGCATTGGGAGGATCATGTGGTACCGCTGGAGTACCGTCTCACTCGGGTCACCCAGGACTGGCACAGTGAGGAGGGATACGTCACATGGTTCTACCGGGTGTCACATCCTCTTCTGAGACCCGACATTCCCGGCGCTCATAGGCCAGCACACGAGGAGATCCTAGAGAACCAGCAGGCCGAGGATAATCACGCCATTGATCTCATGCCGATCTGCCAGCGGATATCGATGATTGGGCAGGACGCGTTGGATCGAGGTATCGTGGAGCGGGGCGGTCCAGAGGCAGTCGCCGTGATGGAGATGATCGTCACTGATGCGGGCCGTGCAGCGACATACACGCGGCAGAGGAGGTCTCAGGGCGAGAGGTTTAGGCACACCCAGTAGTGGTCGGGTTTATATATTTTTTGTTATCGGATTGTATCTTTAGCACACTATTTTTATTTTTTTCGGTTTGTATATATTATTTTCATCGGATTAGTATTTTTTTTTTGTTTATTTATCATATTAGTATTTTCAGTTTATCTATTGCTTATTTTATTTGGCGTTTACGTTTAATTAAAATGCGAGACTGTTTTAGATAAAACATAAAAAAAAAAACATAGTTTCTGCATAATTCGGAAATGAACTTCCAAAGCCCCCCAAAATCTGAACAAAGGTGTTTTCGGAAGTTCATCTCCGAAGACACCCCCCATGAGGTGTTTTCGGAAGTTCATCTCCGAAGACACCCCCCATGAGGTGTTTTCGGAGATGCACTTCCGAATTAAGGAAATTTTTTTTAAAAAAAAGCGCTTCGGAAGTTCATTTCCGAAGCAGGGGTATTTTGGGATTTTCGCTGGGGGTGACCCCCATAGGGAGGTGGGTAAAAAAAAAATCTTATAATAATAAATATTTGATTAGTGGGTCAATGGCTCTTTTGGGTTTGAGTTGGATTTTACCCGAATTTCGATTTTCTTAATGGATTTATCACTTTTGAAATATATATCCACTCAATTATCCGACCCAACCCACTTTTGTAGATTTTTTGGGTGGATTTGACCGGGTTTGTGGGTTGACCCCACCCATATACACTCTTAGATATTTGTCTCTCATTTCAAAAACATATTTATTGTAAGACATTTAAAAAAATCTGAATGAGACACTTTTATAAGATGGAGGAAATATTAAGTTACTTTAATCTACTACTAGTATTAAACATTTTTACTGCTCACTAACAAATCAAAGCAAACTATCATCATTACCCAATAATTTACCTATATATTATTCCTACAAAATTTTCATCCTGTAGTACTCCTATCCCACACAGTATCAGTTTTTTCTTTTCTTTTTAGGTACAATACAAGTATCAATTCTTATAGTAACCAGTTTGGATGAAACACAGATGCTATAATTTCTTTTGCATTTCTTTTAGTCAGGGATGGGCACATGTTATGTTAGTATATGTAGGCACACTCTTCAACTTTAAGGAACTTCATCTGCAGCTATAAACGTGGTTCTATGGTTATTATTGACGTAAAGGCAAAGCATATGTTTGAGGTTATTAAATTGCGACTTTGAATTCTTAGAAAACAAATTTAAAAAGACAAACAATGCTCCTTAAAGATACTTAAAAAATAACATCTATATTAAACTATACAAGATTCTATTTACACAATTTTCATTTCAATAGAAAGGTAAAGTGACTCTTAATAGTTACAACTCTTTTCCATTTTCCATGTTTGTACTTTTCTTTGTTTAAATGTTTTAATGGTATTGTTCAGATTGACTAATCTGAAAATGCATGCAAACTTGTCTGGATTGGTCAATACCATGCCTACACATATTTCTCATGACCACAGTTGCATTTCAGGTATTGATGATTCTCCTGCTAATTTGAAATCTGACATTACTAAAACAGTTGTTCCGTTCTTTTGAATTTTTTAAAGACCCAACCTCATAAAAAATTTAGTTCTTAAGATTACCGGTTGAAATATGCATCAGGTGAAACGATCAAATTAAGATTTTTTGTTTTGTTTTGTTATTATAACAAAGTTTAATCTCGGATCATATAGATGAGTAATTTGTTAGAAATTTGGTATAATAATTCTGGATATCTTCAAGAATCGTGTTCGTTCACTTTCCGAACAAAGTATTTCGACCCTATTCTTGTCTGGGTTTACGAAATCTTTGCGGGAATAATTCTCGAAGAACAATTTGTTTCTGACAATAGAGAATAGATCAGAATGTAGAGGAAGTATGTTTTTCGTATTCGAAACCGAGGCCAAATGACTCCTTATATAGGAGATCAACAATAAAAACCGAAATGACACACATGTTCGGTAAAAACAGTTATGTTGGTTGGGAAACGACGCACCTATTCGGTAAAACGGTTATGTTGGTTGGACCCCGGCAGGGCGCTGCCCCGCACCCCGCCAGGGGCTCCGCCCCTTGGAACCCCGTTTCTATTATTCGTATTCAATTGCACGTTTGGCTCTACGAGCGTGCACTCCGCACTACCCTAACTCGTTTCAAGCTTAACGCATAATTGCATCGGCCTACAGTAAATCACATTATTACCAAAATACATTGATGATACTAAAATCACCAACATACTTGAATTGAGATGAAAAAAGAGGTGGTATAAAAACAGAAAAAGTAGTTGGAGCGTTAAAACACAATATCAAAAAAATATATATTAAGTGCGGATAATTCTTAGAAATATGAGTAATTGAATTTAATTTAACCTTGTTCTAGGCCACTCATAAGCGTACATATCTAGGCTTTATTGCAAGCACGGTGAGAGAAAAGGTGTGAGGAACAAGTGCAACCTCGCTCAAGCAAAGAACACACAATTTCGATCTCTTGTCAACTTTCTATCTTTTGATATAATCGGACAGTGATCTATGCGAAGCGCCTCAGTTCTAACCGTCTAAACTATATAAAGTTATGCACACGCCAAATTGAGATATTCTATTCACTCTCAAACTAAAACTACTTCTCATTCATTCACTAATTTGGACATTAAAGTGCTAACTTTGCAGGTCCACACCGTTACGCCACATCAAAAGCACATTCCACCGCATCTAAACTCAATTTCACTTCGTCATAAACTATTCTGGTTTCTAAACAGAATAGAGATATTGTCTTTGAGAATATGACATCTAATTTCCATAAAATTTCACAAGAAACTACAGTTTCTTCACCACAATTTGGAAAGCATATGATTTTTGTCTCGTTTGAATAAACAATCAAACTTGTGAAACAATGAACACATCAAGAGTTACTCTATCAATCGCACAATACAACGTCGCCACTGCGGCTGCTACAACAATCAATACTTCTGATCTTGCAAGGGAGACTCTATTTTCTCTTAGGGTTGAGGATGATCTTGTCCTGGTGACTTCTCATTTCGCTCTTCCACTACAAAATACAATATCTAAGACAATCGACAAAGACATATTTCAAGTCCTTCAGAATTTCTAGCCTTTTCAACAACCATTCCAAGGGCAGACTTCGAAGCAACCTCCGTTGCAATCGTTAATTCCCATAAAAGAGATTCTTCAAAGCCTTGAACAGTTGCAAACCAAACTAGGTATGCAAAAGGCTAAAAATATACTTAATAATGTTGTACTAGTGTAATTGGAAGGGTCCGCATGGGCATGGCAGAGGTATGCATTTGGCCTATCATCTTCAAGGTCGCCCCTTTCATGGATCGAGCGCCCGTTTGTAGGATTAGATGCCCATTCTTCAAATACCTCGCTCGAATCCTCATACTTTGTCCATATCGTGTGATCGTGAGGAAGACATGTGTTTGGTCCACAACAACGTAGAATGAGTCATGGAAGCTAACCAGGCTCCTTGAATATCAGTGAATCAAGTATTCATTCCTTGAGTGATTTCTATTTTCAAGGTGGTCTTAGATCCAGGCCCAATGCGGGTATAAATACCCCAACATCACAATTGAGGAAAATGTAACTCTAATGCAGAAAACTACACATATAGAGCTTTTCACCACTATGTGAGTTAGCTCTCAACTCCGGAATAAATCTTAAAGCCTTTGACACCCCTTAATCACAAGGGATTGTCACATATTTTTTCTTTTAGCAAGTACGATTGACGCCCACTATGGGGCCCAAGCAAAACTAACTTAAGCAACACTCATCGTTACTCACGATTGCTTTCACCATTTTCTCACGAGGATGTTGATGGAAAAGTCTAATATCACCATCAACACCATTGCCAAATGTTTTTTGGCATCTTCTAGGGGATCCAATGCGACTACAATAGCACCAGAGCCTTCCAAGGTTCCTTGATTGGTCTTTTAGGAAAACATGTGCAGGCAAAATGGATACCTCATGCTTAAAACAACTTTTGATTCAGGGAAAGCGCCAAGACCATCAAAGTGAAATATCTCTTGGTAGACGTTGTGTCCCTTTACAGTGCCATTTTGGGAAGACCTTCCCTTAACTTGTTAGGAACGGTCATGTCCATCCTTCATTAAAGCCTCAAAATACACACTACTTGGTGGTCAAGTTGGTGTAGTTAGGGGGCCATGAGATCACTCAGGAGTGTTACTAGAGCATCCTGGAAATGGTGAGAGAGGTGAGAAAACCCGTCGCCCTAAAGGTTAGGGGCCATACCCTTCCAAAGGCATAAGACGCCGACGCAATAAATTAGAATCCTAGGTTTGGGGAAGAGAATGAAAGGCTTACCCCAACAAAAAACATAAAAGAAGTTTTGATTTGTCCAATGGTTTAGTAGTCACCAAACTAGGTACCTTAATATCCAAGCCTGAAGAAGAGGAGTTGGTTGACTTACTCAAGAAGAACATCGGCTTGTTCCCCTGGGCACCCTTGGATATACTCGACATAGATACTGGAGTGGTGTCGCATCACCTCGTCATAGATCATGTGGTCAAGTCAGTATCACAAGGCTGGAGAGGAAAATAAATAGGATATTCATGAGGAAGTACATAAGCTAACAAGAACCAATTTCATAATAGAAGTCAAATACCCATCTTGGCTAGTTAACATGGTCTTGGTAAGAAAGGCTTCAAAGAAATTACGTATGTTCGTTGATTTCACTGACCTCAATGTTGCATGCCCCAAAGATCCATACCCTCTTCCTAACATAGATCTCCTATATGACGGGTCTCTAGGCTACAAAATATTCAGTTTCATGGATGCCTACTTTAGTTACAACTGGATTAAGATGGATTCGTTTGATGCACCCGAGATAGCGTTTATGTCCAATCATGACAAAAATTATTACAACGTCATATGCCCTTTGGGCTCAAGAATGTAGGAGACACTATCAGAAACTCATGGACATGGTGTTCTCATAACACATTAGGCAAAACCTGGAGGCTTACATTGATGATATGATAGTGAAGACTTCAGAAGGGAAGAGTCATGCATCAACTTTGGAAGATATCCTAGGACCAGCCACAAATTATAACATGCATTTGAAAGTATAGCCAAGTGCTCATTTAGAATACATGCAGGGAAATTCTTGGGTTTCATGTTGGCCAAGAGAGGCATAGAGGCAAATCCAAACAAATGCCAAGTCATAATTGACATGAGGAGTCCTTCAAATGTTAAGGAGGTTCAATAACTAACTTGGTTCTTATCCACCCTATCTCGTTTTCTTTCTTTTGCAAGTGACAACATTTTCCAATTCTTTTCCACATAAAGAAAAGGGAAAGATTCAAATGGACGGGCGAATACGAGGAAGCATGCTCAAACTTAAAGGAATTTCTAGCATTGTCGGCCATCTTGACAGGCCCGATAGAAGATTTTCCTTTGTACCTTTATTTATTTGTTACTGACCAGACATTGAGCTTGATACTCGTCTAGGAAATAGATAGAGTGAGGCGATCTATCTATTTCGTAAGCAAGGTGTTCAAGGGAGCGAGAAAGATTATGCCTTATTTTTAGGAACATGAGATATCAGTGAAAACAAACTACTCCACTCGTCAGATCCTTAAGAAATCAGATCTAGCAGGAAGGAAGGTGTATTGTGTCGTTGAGTTGTTTATGCATGATATCCGATACACATTCATATGAAGATCCTTTCCACCCTACAGGGTAATAACAACTCTAAACTTCCACATGAAGTTCCTTACCACCCTACAGGATAATTATAACTCTGGACTTCCACAGGAAGATCCTTTTATCCCTTTGGGTTAATTACATAGCTGAACATCCACAAGAAGATATTTTCCGCCCTACGAGGTAATTACAATACTTGACTTACACAATAAGATCCTTGCCTCCCTACGGGGTAATTACATTGCTGGACTTTCATATTAAGATCCTTGTCGCCCTATGAGGTCATTATAATGTTGGACTTCCAAAAGATCCTTTCTTCCCCACAAGGTAATTACATTGTTGGACGTCCACAACAAGATCATTTCTCCTACTAGGTAATTACATTCCTAGACTTCTACAAGAATATCCTTTACGCCCTACATGGTAATTACAATGTTGAACTTTCATAGAAATGTTGTTGTCGTCCTACAGGGTAATTACATTGATGGACTTCCACAAGAAGATCCTTACTGCCATATGGGGTAAGTACATTGTTGGACTTCCCTAGGAAGATCCTTGCCATCTCACTGAATAATTACACTATAGAAAGATCTTTTACAACCTCAATGGTCTACTAAGATAAAGTATCATCAAGATGATTCAACCAAGTCTCAAATGAGGGACTTAACTAAGTCTCATCAAGAAGGCGCAAATAAGTCTCACTTGGGGGACTCAACGAAGTCTCGTCATGAAAAATCAAATGAGGTCCCGCATAAACTTCGATAAGGTTCCTTTGAAATGCCCGAGGGTGGGGAAAAAAACTAAAACACTTCGGCCTTTACAAGCCCTGGTGCTCGAGAGACTATATAATGGTATAATTGGAATGGTCTCCATATGGCGTGGCAAACGTCTGCATTTTGCGTATCCTCTTTTCAAGCTCGCACGTTTCATGGTAAGAGTGTCTGTTTGTGGGATATGATGCCCCTTCTTCAAATATGTCTCATGAATTCTACATATTTCATCCATATCGTGCGATCATGGGGATGACGTGTGTTTGGTCCACAATGATGCATAAGGAGTTGTGGGAGTTAACATGCTCCATGAATATCAATTTACTGTTCATTTCCTAAGTGATTATTATTTCCAAGGAAGCCTTGGATCCAAGCCAGATGGGGCTATAAATACCTCAACATCATAGTTGAGGACATTCTAACTCTAATACAAAAACTGCACATACATATCTTCTTACCCCTATGTGAGCGAGATATCAACCTCACAATAAAACTTAAAGCCTTTGACAACCATTAATCATATAAGGTTGTCATGCATTTGTACTCCTAGCAAGTATAAGTGTCTATAATACGGTGCAACAACATAACTCGCACTTTTTAGCTTAAAGAGTACTTAGAAACAAAGAAATTTTATAGTATGCTAATCCTAAGGACCATTATATACGCAAGGAAACCTCTCACGAAGAACAATGAGTTTATCTAAAAGCGATGCTTGTTGACACCATCTCTTTATGCATAGCTGTTAATCAAAGAATTTTTACAGTATGCTAATCCTAAGGATTGTTCTATACGCAAGGCAACCTCTTACGAAGAACAAGGAGTTTATCTAAAATTGGTTCTTGTTGACACAATCTCTCCATGTATAGCTGTTTCTAGAAATGCCTATCAACATCGAGGGAATGGTAGGCAATCACAGTCCATCAGAGATCTGTTGTCCCCACCATTCTCCATCACACCACTCCCAAAGAGATGAAGGGAAAGAAGTCGAGGGGAAAGGAACTCGTTCTTGAAGCACATCCTTGATATTAGGATAAAAAAACATCTCGATAAACCTCCCAAGTTGGACAACTATGATGGATAAGGAGATCTAGACGAGCATACCAATAATATAGACACTATACTCGACTACTACCATGTCTAAGGGGTGTGAAATGCAAACTATTACCCTTAACCCTCAAAGGAGTTGCAATGATGTGAACCTTTTTTATCAACAGATTTATATAACTTCTAAGCACCTATTAGGTGATATACTATGAATATCATCTTTTCACTCTTGTATTGCAACTTGGTCCTCCTTTGATCAGGTACATGCTTTTAGGAGATTGAGTCAAAATTCTTCAGATGCTTTACATATGTTTTTTTTACATCGAACTCCTTCTGGTCTTTCATTTGCAGCTTATTAGTTGGACACCAATTGAGAATGTAAGTAGCAGTATTAACCGCCTCACCCCAAAATTAATGTGGCAAGTACTTATGTTTCAGCATGCTCCTAGCCATGTCAAGAATGGTATTATTTCTTCTTTCGACAAAACTATTATGCTATGGTGTATAAGGCGAGGTTACTTCATGCTTTATGCCTTCATTTCTGCAATATGCTTCAAACTCTTTTGATGTATATTCTCCACCTCCACTTGTCCTCAAAATCTTAATTATTTTTCCACTTTCTTTCTCAATTAAGATTTTGAACTTCTTGAAGACTTCAAAAGCTTCACTTTTGAGACCAATTCTTCTTGAATTTTTCCATTTTACTTCTCAATACTTGATAGGCATACTTACTTTCCAGGTTAAATGGTGCACTTGAAAGTTCTATTTTTTTAGACGATTGAGACTTCATGATCAACCTCTTCTTTTTATCAAACAGTTGGAGTGCATCACCAATCATAGTGATTGAGAAGCCTTTCGCTGCCAAATGTACTATACTCAACATGTTACACCTTTTTTTGGGTAGAAAGAGTACCTTTTCAACCAAGGCATTCCTTTCATCCTTCCTTTGATCACTATGTCACCTACACCTTTTATTTTAAGGTAAGTGTTGTTTGCAAGTTTCACAGTAGTCTTCTTGGTTGTATACAAGTTGATCATACATTCTGAAGGATAGAAAAACACTTAGAAAGGGGGGGGGGGATTGAATAAGTGTGACTTTAAATCTTGGACGATAAAAATAAATTGCACAATTATTTTTATCCTGGTTCGCTGTTAACGAAGCTACTCCAGTCCACCCCCGCAGAGATGATTTACCTCAACCTGAGGATTTAATCCACTAATCGCACGGATTACAATGGTTTTCCACTTAGTCCACGACTAAGTCTTCTAGAGTATTCTGATCACAACTTGATCACTCCAGGAACAACTGCTTAGACAACTTCTAAGACTTTTCTAGAGTCTACTGATCAACCTGATCACTCTAGTTACAAACTGCTCAGCCAACTGCTAAGACTTCCTAGAGTATACTGATCACACGATCACTCTAGTTCCTTACAACTTAATGTAATCAATTCTAAGAGTTTACAAATGCTTCTTAAAAGCGATAATCACAACTGTGATATTTCTCTTAACGTTTAAGCTTAATCTCACTAAGATGTTACAACAGCAATGTAGTGAGCTTTGATGAAGATGAAGATTCTGAGTTTAGATTTGAACAGCGTTTCAGCAAGTTTGATATTAGTTGTTTTGGTGCAGAATCGTTAACCTTGCGTCTCATCAGAACTTCATATTTATAGGCGTTGAGAAGATGACCGTTGAGTGCATTTAATGCTTTGCGTGTTCCGTACAGCATTGCATTTAATGTTATACGCTTTTGTCAACTACCTCGAGCCTTGTTCACGCTGTGTCTACTGACGTTGCCTTTAGTAGCTTTAACGTTCCTTTTGTCAGTCAGCGTAGTCTGCCACGTGTACTTCCTTCTGATCTGATGTTTGTGAATACAACGTTTGAATATCATCAGAGTCAAACAGCTTGGTGCATAGCATCTTCTGATCTTCTGATCTTGAAGTGCTTCTGTTGCGTGATACCATCTTCTGATCTTCAGTGCTTCTGATCTCATGTTCTTCTGATGCTTCCATAGACCCATGTTCTGATTCTGCTTCGACCATCTTCTGATGTCTTGCCAGACCATGTTCTGATGTTGCATGCTGAACCATTTGAGACACAACTTCTGAGCGCTGAATTATGCGTACTCTTTATATATATTTCCTGAAAGGGAAATTGCATTGGATTAGAGTACCATATTATCTTAAGCAAAATTCATATTATTGTTATCATCAAAACTAAGATAATTGATAAGAACAAATCTTGTTCTAACACATTCCATATGTCATATCATGTTATTGAAGCATTCTAAATCTAGATACCATTGTTAACATAATGGACTTCTTTCACAGGTGGTGACCATGAGTAATACTGCACCTGATTCACCATCATTGTGTGCTATGTTGGCCTCTTCATTATCTTTCTGAATTTTCTTTCCTCCTTGTTTCTCGTAACAACATTCATTTGAAAAGTGGCCATATTTCTCACGATTATGGCATTGTATCTTAATTTTTTCAAAGTTTTTATTCTTGAGCTGATTTTTGGAACCTTTTTTGTCTTTCTTGAAATTCCTTTCAACTCCATCCTTCTGCATTACTTGGGCCTGCAATGCTTGTTAAGTTTCTCTTTCTTTTTTTTTTTACCTTTATCAATTATCATTAACTCATCTGCTTCTAATGAGCTATGCAAATCCCCAATCTCCATGCTCTTAAGATTATTAGATTCATGTATTGCAACAACAATGTGATAGATTTAATAGAATCAAATAGACACAAATTTTAACATATTATCATATTAAAGAGTAATCAATAATAATAATAAGAATGATGTACCTTGTAGGATTGAAGAGACTACCATTAGATAGTGAATATGAGTGGATTACTTACTACCCTCATTGCCGTCTAGGGTTTCCAGAATATATTAATAGTCTAATGGGGCAATGCTTAGATAACTAAATGACTGAGGGTATAGACCTTTCACCTGGCTTAACTGAATGGTCCAACCCATCAAGATCCATTCAGACACAAAACCCAGTCAAATAATTCATCTATAATTTGTGTTTAATATTAATTGACCATAATATAATTTATTAGTAATTGATTAAGTCAATCCATTTGATTAATTAAATAATTAATCTAACAGTATGAAGTTAAATGTTGATGTTAAAGATCTCATTTCTTTCTTAACTACTTGCTGATCAATATTTCCTTCACCACAGGTCTTCATTTGATTGACCAAAGCAATCAACTTTGATAAGTAATCATTGATTTTCTGGTTCTCCTCCATTTTCATCAGTTCATATATTTTCCTTAGTGATTGCAACTTCACTTATTTCACTTTATCTCCACCATCATGATACTTCTCTAACACATCTTATGCTTCATTTGATTTTGTAGCCTTTAAGATCTTCTCAAATATGGTAAGAATCTACATTTTGCTGTATGTAGAACAAAGCTTTGTAGTCCTTCTTTCATGATTCTTTAAAGGTGGTTCTTTGAGCTTTAGTTGGATTTGCAACTAGTTCTTCATATCCTTCTTGCATGATTTCAAGAATATCCTGTGCTCTAAACAATGATTTCATTAGGGCACTCCATTTTTCCCAATTGCTTCCATAAAGTGTTAAGATATTGGTTGAGAAACCACCATTTGCACTCATCTTTATTCAGTTTCAAGAAACCTCGACAACTTTTCTTCACTTTTTATTTCCATATGTTTTCCTCACACTTCACTCGTGTTTTCTTTATGGATCAACACCAACCCACTTTGATATTAGAACAAGGCTCTAGATGCCAATTAATGGCGCAACAAAGTAAGTAACACAAAAATGGGAATGGAAAAAACTAGAGAGAGAGTTATTGTAATAAAATTGATGGAATTGAGTTCTTACAAACATGTGTTACATCTTTTAAACAAGATAATATTACTAACTAACTAACTTCCAGTTAGTAACCACATACTGAGTTAGCAATAAGCACATGCACAACTAGCATTAACCATATTCTTAACTACCAGTAACAACATACTGAATTATCAATATTCACATACTAGACTATCAGTAATCGCATATTGAATTATCAATAACCACACACTGAACGGTCAGTAACCACATGTAAAAAACTAAATTTCACATCTCACCAACTTATCTAACTATCTAACCAACTTTTAATTAGTTATAACCCATTTAAAATTATTACCTCATAAATATTTTACACTAAACGTATAAAAAAATATAGAGTGATTAATTTTAAAAAAGTAAGTATCAAATACACCTATATAACAAGTGATAGATTTCAATTAAATAATTTTGTAAAATTATCTTATATCCATGAATGTACGATGGTTACATTGAGGAAATTATGCCAAAACAGTTTCATAAATCAAAATTTTTAAAAGACATTATATAATGCATTTTATAACATTATAGTTTTTTTTATATAAAATTTAAGGCTTAATTGCACTTTTAATCCCCTTATTATCTCTTTTTTTTAACTTTTTGACCCCCCTATTATAAAATCCGGAAATTTGGTCCCTTAACTTTGATTTTCTGAGGATTTTAGTTCATATTCACATCTGAGGGTAATTTTTTGATGACATGGATATAATCTGATGACGTGTCATATGCCAACTCATATTATTTATTTCAGATATATTTTAATGATTTTTAAGATTACATAATATATTTTTATTTTAGAATAAATATTTTTTATTTCATAATTCATTAAGTGAACCCTAATTGCAATGAGTCATTTCAATTCCCTCAATACATCATCGTCTTCGTATTCTCAGAATAGCAACAGCTTCGTATTCAAAATGTCATCTTCCATTCCAGAACACCATCGTCTTTGTATTCAGAACAACATCGTCCATTCCAGAACATCATTGTCTCCTGCACTCATCTTTGATCTCCTGTGAAGTTGATTTCGCCAAAACATAATCTACAATGTCAAATCCAACCTATGTATCGAGGTAAGTGGTTTTTGCCTCAATTGTTTTTGCTTTTATGTTTTGCGTCATTATTTGTTCTGCTCCATGTGTTGGTATTGTTCTAAGTTGCTATTGTGTTGGTATTATTCTAAGTTCTGTACGTGGTCCCAAATCTATGATGACTATTTTATTACAAAGTTATATTTGTGGTCCCAAATCTATTCCAAGAGTATTTTATGACAAACTTCTTGTTGTGGTCCCCATGTCCCTAATGGTAACATTACAAACGACCGACAAAATCAAAAAATAACCCATAAACTTTATCTTCATCTTCAACAAGTCTTCATTTTTCGGTGTGTCCCTAATTAAATCCATAGCCTCATCATTTTTGTTCTTCAAATATCTAATCACATCTTTTGCACGGTCGCTCATGTCTTCATCAACCCATTCGAAATAGTTGCATCCATTTTTCCCATTACCTTATAATTACCACAACCATGAAATCTTCTTCCTAGATTCTCATAAGTCCATGATGTCATAAATGGTGACTCAAGTCCACACCAACATCTACTTTGTCTTCTTAAACCAAATTGATTGTTTGAAGCAAATGAAAAACTTTTTTCAGACATGGGTTGGAGAAGAAGATAAATAAGCGATGGATATATTGGAGAAGAAAAATAATCGTAGGTTGAGCTGAAGAAAGATACCCTTGATTTCCCGGGAGGATGAAGGAGGCGCTGAGTTTCTCAATTTTTAGGATTCATTCAAGATTGAATTTTATATAATGATTTTTGATTAATAAATATGAAATTAAGTTTAAGAAATTTATTAAGTTATTTACGAAATTACAAAAATAATTGGATTTAATTTTTAAATGAGTTGGCATCTGACACGTCATCAGATTATATCCATGTCCTCAAAAAATACCCTCAGATTTGAATAGGGACTAAAATCCTCAGAAAATCAAAGTTGAGGGACCAAATTTTCGGATTTTAAAATAGGAGGATCAAAAAGTTAAAAAAAATAATAGGGGGACTAAAAGTGCATTTAAGCCAAAATTTAATCAATATCTTTGGCATGGTCGGTATGAGCATTTTTCATTCATCTAGTCCTTAATTTGTGATCTTATAGGTTGATCAAAATCTGAAGTAAATAAGAAACTTCGACTTCGATGCTGATATCAAGAATAGGAAGTATACTTGCAAGGCACTCCGATACTAAAGTCAACAAGAGTGCATAGAGATACGTGTGAGTGTTTAAGATATGATTTGAATACCTGACCCTCTCAAATGAGGGGTTATTTATAATGTCCTAGCGCATGATCATTGGTCCCTATTTTGAGCTGGGCATCTAGGATCCAGACTCAAAATAGGTGACTGCCAGGATTTTTTACGTGAAAGCAGGGACGTGCAGGTTGTGCTCGCCATCCTGGATGAGCTGCTCAGACAGAGTGAAACTAGCCGTTGGTGGGGGCAGAAGGGCATTTGAGGGCAACGACGGTCTAGTCAGCCTCGGGGATAACCGACCAAGAGTGTTCCACAAAGGGGCAGAAGGAAAAGCGCCTTTCGCTGTCCCTACTGGTTGAGCCAACTCTTTTGAACCGTCTTGTACTTAGGTGTGGATTGAGTCATTCTCGCCAGCTAAAATAATTTGCATTATAAATAGAGATTAATTTTTATAAACTTTTAATTTTTCTTTGTATGTGTGGTTAATCAAATTTTATTTCAGTAATTTTAAAAGAAAAAAATATGTACCAATAGTATAAAATATTTGGTATTGTCAATTAATAATCAATATAAATATAAATATATAATTAAAATATATTTTTAATTTTAAAATACTAATATAATAATTATAAAGATACTAATATAATAATTTATAAAGATTTTAATTGATTTTATGTATAATATTGATTTTTTGACCAATACTTTTAAACTTTGATTTTGATTGATTGTAAGTATAATATATTAGAAAAAGAGGGAGTGGGTGATGCACTACAGTGTAAAAAAGTTTTACACTATCAACCAATCACGATCATGAATCATGATAAATCAGACTGTAGATTTTAAAAAGTTTATATGACATGGTAAAACGATTTGTTTTTATTGGATGATACTGTCAGTGCACTACCTTTAACCTCTTAGAAGAATAATTTAATTAAATTAAATAATAAATAAAAGTTTTACAATTAATTGTTTAAACAGAAACAAATTAATCTTTTAATGAATTTTCTTATTCATATAATCATATTCCATTCAGCAGTTTGCAGTAAACTAGCGAGTTTATGCCTTAACCGACTCAGAAAAGCCAAATTTCATTTTATATAATCTTTGTTTCTTTCCTTTTTTGACAAAATAGTTTTTTTTTCTTCTTAAACACTTGTCTACTTTCTTTGCTGTCACTGAAACAGAAACCGAAACTTTTTCTCTGAACAAGTACAGTAACTTCTGAAACGTCATCGTTTCGATCTTGTTCTGGATTCAGTCAAACACGCGGTTACGATTCGTCCGGGACACGCTGTCCTCCCAACGCCTCCAACTTCCTATATCACATATCTCTCTCACGCGCTCTTTGCCGCCAAGGTGGCTCTTCCGCAATCAGCCACTACCGCCACCACCACCACCACCATCGTTGCCACACCGTCGCCGGAGAATCTTATCTAATGGATAAATCTATGTCCAATGGAGATAGCCAATTTAACCGAACATTCTCTTCTTATTCTTCCGCTTCACAGAGGGATGTTCGTTACAGGTATAATTCTCATAATCCTCGACTAAGTTTAATCCAATTCCTTAATTCTTTGATTTTTAGGGTTTTGGAGTTTTTTTTTTTGTTGTTGTCGATCATGTCAATTCTAATTCATGAAATACAATTAATCTAATTAATAACCAATTTAATTCATGAAATTGCAGTGAATTGTGGGATTGTTATATGTAATTAAGCTAATTTCATAATAATCTCTTCGATTGAAAATTCTCAATTATATTTAAACATGGACTTTAAATTTGATTGAAATAACTATGTATCATAGTGACATCGATACCTAGAATAGTATGTAAAACTTGAAGTGATTGAATGTGTTAGTGTCGGTGTCGTGGACTGAAAATAACTTTAATCTGTGTTGCATTGAGAACCATTAAGATTTTTCAATTTTAAGAACTATTTTGAGGTATGGAGGATATTAGTGGCTAAAATTGACTGCATTATATAATTTTGAGGACTTAATTGGTGACTCACTTTACATAAATAGCATCAGAAACTACAAATTTGGATGATAGTAAATTGCATTATTGAAGGGGTGATTTTAAATTGTTAACTGATTTGAGACGGAATTTTCTTGATTGGTAATACAATATTGGGTATTCAGTCATTTTCACAAATTGGATTTGTTTGTTCTATCATAGAGACACATTTTATGCTATGCAATGCATAAAAATAGAAAAGGAAATTGTCTGGTTTTTTGCATCTTTAGAAACATGGTGCACTAATAGGAATTGCATTTGACATTTACTCTTGAAAATCTCATTGGAAATAGATCTGTTTTGTAGACTGTGTATATCCAATAGTATAAGAAACGGGATTTTATTGCTGAACAGTTCAAACAAAACTTACAAAGAAGATGTACTGGAGTACAGAACATTCCTTTGAGCTGTATGGCACAGTGGCTAGAGTCAATGTGTTGAGTTTTGAATGATAACCAACAATTGTATGAAGACTTTTGTAGTACGTATAAAGAGCAATCTGGGGCTACAGGGTTCCCGTGGTGGCTGAGTCCAGTCCCAGTAAAAGGTTGGATGTTGTAGGCAGCACTGTGTGCTAAGCTTCCTTTTAGGTTATCATGGAAAATATGTTCATAGCATTAGTTTGAATATTATCAAATTGCCATGAGTAGAATGGTCATTGATGAGGCTCTGTTTTATAGTGTTCATATAAAAAAAAGAAGGAAGGACTTAGTAATGCTAAATTTTAAGCTTTTTTTAGAAATTTCATTTTACCATTTCCTAACACTTCATTGATGGCCAAGAGCTTCATGATTTGGGTGGCGCAACATGGGGAATGCTTAATTTGAGCCTCTCGAACTTAAAAATAGAACACAACAACAAAGGTTACATCCATTTCCCTTTTAGTGTAAGTGTCTTATCAGATGCACCGCCAAATGTTTTAGCATGATATGTTGATAATGATAATGTTTTATTCCAAACACATTATGTACTCTGTCATCAATCAATTTCACTTCTTATATATCAATATCAATGAATTGAAGGTTTAGCCTATTATTTTGATTAGGATTTATCAAAGTGGTGGAACAGTTTTTGTTTTCTTTTGGTTGCCATTGCAATACCTTATCTTTATATAATTATTTTGCAGCTGTGGCTCTTGTGGTTATGAGCTGAACCTATCCTCCTCAAACCGGAACACCACATCCATTGGATCAAAATACGGGAAGTCCATAAAGCGAGGCATCATATCATTCTTCAATATTGACGATAACAGATTTACCCAAGTTGATGAGATACAATGTGTGCCTCATTTTCATAAACATTCATGGGGCTTATTCCGTCGAAGAACTAAGCTTCTCTGTCGAAAATGTGGCAACCATATTGGAAATGCATACAATGGTTTCACTTCCTCCTTACCACTCGTGTCAGACGGAGCAGAATCATCCCCTAGCTCCAAAGCGGCCGGGAGTGTGAAATACGACATCCGCATTCGGTCATTACAACCTTCATCTTCCGGAGAATCTGGATTCCCTGTATTAGCTTGAAATACCTGGTAAAAATGTATTCTATTTCCTTTCTACTTAGTAGTCATTGGAGATATGAAGGTTAAGACTTCAAAATTATATGCAGTGATCCGGTTTGGCATTGTTTTTGTATTTTTCCTCCGTCGAAATGTGAATAATATCTGTATGTGAAGGTTGCAATAATTGAGTTTAAAAAATACTAAAGAGGTGGGATTTGGTCAAGTTAATAAACATGACAAAACATCTAATGTAAAATACTTATATTGGTGGGAAGTAAAAGAGAAATTAAGATGAACAAGTTGGTCATTGGTGTGGTTATGAAGGATTCAATGTAGTATCAGAGCTGCGAGTTGTACCATAGAGATTATTTTGATAAATAACTTAATTACGTGTTTATATGATAAATGCTTATTATACAAGGGCACAAATTAAGGTGTTTTCCAGTAGAGAAAGTGTAAGGTGTTTTATCATTCAAAGAAGAAAAATATATAGTCCAATTGTCATCTTACAAGCTGAGATGTTTTCATCAAAAGTTATTTTATTGTGCTTATCATGGATATGTTTTAAGCTATTTCTTTCATATCATCCTTACACTTCAATAAACATTCATTTATGCTCGTAGATAAGTCTAAATAACTCGTTCACAAGACCATTTAAACATAGTTTGAATCATTTCTTAGGGTGTGATATTGACTGAAGAGATAAGAAATATGAAGCAATTACGAGTTTTGAATACTGAAGCAAACACCAGAAAAAAAGAGAGTCTAACGGTTAAATGGATTATTAGAAGTCACAAATATTGGTTATGAGGTAAGTGAGATAAACATATTAGTATTCTAATACTATTGCATAACATGGTGAAAAGAGCATCCTTCTTCCGTGGATGCTTCTACTTTCTACAATGAATTTGCACAATATTCCCAGTTTTATCAAACCCTGCAAAATAAGTTGAAACCCCTACACGGAATGATATATTTTTTAGCACATTTCTTTTTGCTTCATTATAACCGATTATGTAAAAATTAAATTCTGGTGACACTGACATGTCTGTGTTAGTAGTAAGACCAACTGAATTTAGAAGGGAGTTGGATTTGATCAATCTTAGGAAGTAGAATACATTTTAATTTTTTCCCCCATATATTTGTGAATATAAATTATGGGAGTTAAAGGAAAGAAGAATTGGCTTTGCATTGCAACTTTCACTTCATCAAAGAAGAGCGCATCTAAGATTCTAATTTTGGAATCAATGTCTTAAATCTTGATTTATAATTAATAACTAGTAACAAACCTATGCGTTCGTACGGGTTCTGGTACGAGACTCACATTTGTTTCAGATGTATATTTATTAATAGAAAAATGTCTGGTACCGTGAAAAATTTAATAATTAAATTAATAATTACTTTTAACTCCCATAATTTTTCTTTTCTTGTAAATACATTAAATGATATTTGGCAGTACATAAAATTTTTTTATATCGTAAATTCTAAAAACTTTGGTAAACAAAAAAAACAAAAAATTCTAAAAACTTTAACACTTCTTCAAAATCCAAAGTTCCAAAAATTTTGCACTCCACAGATCTTGTACTATCAATACCTTCAAATTTCAAATTGTTTTGTATTTTGAATTTTAGACTTGAAAATCTAAAGTCTAGAACACACAATTTTAAGTGAAAATACTCTTATTTCTATTTTCAACTATGATGGAATGTGAAGAATCCTCGACATGTTATTGTAAATATTTTTAATAGTAAACTTAAATGTAACTAGCCAATTTTTTCCCCTAGTTAGGGGTGGAAATAGGCTAGATTAGACTAAACTTTATAAAGTCTGAGTCTGACTTACGATAAATTTAAAAGGTTTGACCTGTGATTCTTTTTTGGCATGACCTGAAAGCCTATTTTTTATTATAGTTTTCAATTAATCCATATTGTGCATATATAGGCCGTCCAATTTAGTGCTAGCAACTCTCTTTTCAACACTCATTTTTTTATTGGTTGAAACATGTGTGAGTCCCTTACTTTGGAAATGGATCCCACATAAAGTGGTGGGACCTACACATGTTTCAACCAATAAAAAAGTGAGTGTTTGAGAGAGTGTTAAAAAAAGAGTGTTGCTAGTCATTCTCATATATATATATATATATATATATATATATATATATATATATATATATATATATATATATATATATATATATATATATATATATATATATATATATATATATATATATATATATATATACTAGTACTTCTACCCGTGGATGCACGGGACAAAATGTGGATATATATTATATTTTTATGTAAAAATATAAATGTATGAAAATAATAAAAATATTTTTTTATATATTATAAAACAAAAAAGTATATTCCACTGATACAATAAAAACATGAAACATAAATTATCCTTCTCAAAAGAGATAATTATCGTACATTTTCCTTCATTATTGTACTTTAAAATTGCAACTTATATTAAGAGACAATTATCGTACATTTTTCTCCATTATTGTACTTTAAAATTGCAACTTATATTCTACATTAAGCAATAGGATATTAGATATTGGAAATAGTATATCTAATAATAGGTATGACATGATGGAATTAGAACCTAAACCAATGAATTTCAATTTACTTGTCTTCAATAGTAACACAAAAAATAATATGTGGATTTCAATAATAATAATATTCAGTTATTTTAAAATGTAAAATAGATTTCATTAAGCTGCAAATAAAATAAACTATGTTGATTACAATTTAGCAGTTTGCAAAAGTAGCCCATCTTATTATCTTATTATATTTTTAGTTACTCTAAATAAAGAATAAAAGAACATATTTTGCATAAAAAAAATAACACCACAAACAGAAAATAAAATAAAAACATAAAAAAAACTTACATGTGAGTGATAGAATAAATTTGATTAAGAAAGTGTCTGTCTAGTAGAATTCTTTGTCCTGCTCAATTCTAACAATTGCGCAAATTACAAAATTAGAGAAGGGAACACACTTTTAAAAGTATAATTTATTGAGAAGCTCAAAAGATAACAATTCCATCATTAATAATAGCACATCATTACAATTTCATCCTGCAGATAAAAAATCCATCGAAAAAGCAAAGTCACTTAATATCATATCATATACATATCAGTATAAGATAATAATATATAATATGCATTGGAATTAGAAATCTTGGAAAATAAATTTCAAGCAAGATACATTGATACGGTTTAATTGCATCGGTTCAGTCGCCTCTATCAAACCGCAATGCTAAATAACCGGTATTAAAATCAAAAAACCGGATTTTAATCTGACAAAATCGAGAATGACAGTTTTCCTTCTAAGAGATAGAACCATTTTTTACATTTGATCCAATTTTTTTAAGGGTGGTCATTACAATAGTTTGTGGTGGAATGAACCAACACAATTTATTTATCTTAGCACAATTTATTTTCTCACATGCACAATTATATGTTGTAATTTCAAAAATTACATAAAAATAATTTAAAATTATTGATAACTACGAATAAATGTCAAGATATAAATACAACTTAAATTTATCATTTATAAAGAAATATTTTAAAATATATTGAAAACATCTATAGCAATATATTCGACACGATTTCTTTAAATTATAATAATTATAAATAACAATTTAATAGAGTTTACCGTGCATCGCACGGGTAGACGTCTAGTTAGGTTAAGAATATCAAAATTTTAAATTATTACTTACATTAAATATATAATATTTTTTTAAATCAAAGTTTTTTTTAAAATATGTTGTTAAAAATAATTAAGTGATTTTAAATATTCAGCTATTTATAAAATATAATTTAAGAGAAGGAATATAGAATATAAATTAAATCGTAATTTTAAATATTGAGCTATTTATAAAATATAAATGAAATATAAATGGTTGAGATAGGAATATAAAAAAGGAAATAATAAAAAATAATAATATAATAAATTAAACTGATGAAATAGATTTTTAATTATTATAATTTAATGGGATAAAAAATTTATTTACTAATCAATTAATCAATTTAATAATAATGAATTGATATGTCAATTTTTTTAAGAGGTGAACGTGGGTTAAAGAAAATGAGTATAAGTGATTGAGATAAAAAATGGAACATAGAATGAGAGTGTAAGTAGTTGAGATAAAAAAGAAATATGGAAGTTATCAAAAAAAAAAAAAGGAATATGGATAATAGAATGGCTCCTTGAGAACGGTTCACAATTTATTATAATTTATAATTGTAATTAGTAACTAAATCACATTTATTGGAAAGAGAATGAGTGGTTGAGAAAAAAAAGGAAATACATGAACAAACGTGTTCTTGTTTTTTTCAATAAATGTGGTTGAGATAAAAAAAATATTGCAAATATTAAGTAAATAGGTTTAGGAGGGAATTAATTGCATTTAGGCGCTTAAAATAGTACATAGTATTGTGTTTTAATATATTAAGGATATATATATATATATATATATATATATATATATATATATATATATATATATATATATATATATATATATATATATATATATATATATATATATATATATATATATATATATATATATATATATATATATATATATATATATATATATATATATATATTTTCTTCTAATATACATGTAAATATAGGACGGACTATTTAGTCTATTTTTAATATACATGAAAATATAGGCCGATCTATAAGGTTTGATACACTTTTTAATAACTTAAGCCTGGTCTATTTTATTAAATAGGTTTTTAAAAAAGCCTAAGCATGAAATTTTTTAAAATAAATCTGACCTAACCTTATACAGATTAGGCCATAGACCTTTGTAGGCCGACCTGATCTATTCTCACCCTTACCCCGATCGACCAATTCAACATCTCATCTAATATAATAATAATAATTTTTTTTTTTCTTTTCTTGTAAATCCTTTTAATAGTAGACTTAAATGTAACTAACCAATCTTTTCCCCTCACGGTAATAAAAAACTTTTTCTACTTAAATACTAAGAATATTTAATTTATGTTATATTATATTATATTTCATGCATTAGAGATAGACTCCACCTAATTAAACACAAACAATTTATTTATTTGTTTATTAAAACAGTCTCTAAAATCACCTTCTTAATTAATATCTCAAACCCACTAATAACATGGCAAAGATTTTATTCATTTTTAGAAAATGGACAAATTTATGACTATAGTTTCAAAACTATATATTATTTACACACAGAATGGAGGAAATGAAAAAAAAAATGTATAGTGAATTTTTTTTAACCCCTAATTACATGTGATCACATTTGAGCCACATTGGATTATAATACTACCTCACCTTTCAAGTCTCGACCTCTCAATGTACACCTCTCACTCGTCTAAGGTTTGCATGAGAAATCTAACATTAGAACATAATTGCGATAGATATAAGATTACTTGCATGGCAGAAACCTCTTTACCGACATCGACAACAACAATTTCATATACATATGTACATAAATTCTTTTATCTATAAATTCAAGGTTTTGATGACCATATTATGATCATATGATAACTTGATAGGCTCCTTTATGCTTCATTATGAAATTCATGGCACAAATTCAGTTTCCTAGTCACATGTCACTTGCGTCTTTGGTTATGGTTATTTTGTTTACAACTACTTCTCCAATATTTGCTACAAAGGATTGTAATTTTCCCGCCATCTTCAACTTTGGTGCTTCAAACTCGGATACAGGTGGTCTGGCGGCCGCCTTTGAAGCACCAGGGTTTCCATTTGGAATCACTTATTTTAATAGATCAACCGGAAGATATTCGGATGGCCGAATCATTCTTGATTTCATAGGTAATAATGCACTATACTTTAGTTATTACATTTTTTATCGATGGAAGATGAATACTCCCTTGTCTTTTTCATTCATTTATATGTTTTTTTTACTAAGAAATATGTTACATGCATAATGTGTAACAACAAGACCTGAAGAATAACTCAGAGTGCCTTAGTTTTTCATAGAGTATTTCTAGGCAAAAAATGACATAATAGATTTACCGAAAGCATTAGATGATGCGGTAAGAATGATATCGTGAACATAAAGCAAAATATATGCTACGATAAATAGGTATGTGCATGACCCAATTCAACTTGTAGACCCATCTGAAGTCAATGGTTTCAGGTTGGCCTCATCCTTGTATCACATCAAGTCAAGACGGGTTCAGATTGATCCTAGGATTACCCGACGCATCTTACTATCATGAATGCATGTAACCCGAAGCCTTCTTTCGCCCACACAAATCAAAATTTTCAACAAATAATTAGCGTCACAAGTAAAAATGTAATTATCAATTACATTACTCACTATTGAAAAAAAAATACATTTTAATTATGTTGAAATTTTTTTTTAAATTGGTTTTACTATCAATTTAAAAAACATAGTTATAATTGCTTTATATTTAATTATTTATGAAGTATTAACTTATAAATTTGATGTTATTTTGTTATTTCAGCACAGAACTTCGGACTTCCATATCTCAGTGCATATCTTAATTCTTTGGGGTCCAACTTCACACATGGTGCAAACTTTGCATCATTTGCATCAACAATCAAAGTTCCTGATAGTATTATACCTCACGGAAAATTTAGTCCTTTCTGCTTTACAGTTCAATGCATTCAGTTCAAAAACTTTATACTCAAAACAAAACTCATTAGAGATCAAGGTAAATAATGAAAATTTCCATTGATTTTTTTGTTTTTCTACTGGCGTTTTTCAATGATATTAATATTAATTGAGAACACAATATTTTTCTCATATATGGATTTTTTTTTTTTGGCTAGGAGGTGTATTTTCAACGTTGATTCCTAAAGAAGATTATTTTTCAAAAGCCTTATACACATTTGATATTGGTCAAAATGATCTTACTGCTGTTATTCTTGGTAATATAAATATACAACAAGTCAATGCTACTATACCTGATATAGTAAGCAAATTCATTGAGAATATCAAAGTAGGTGAACACCCTTATTTCTAAGAAAATTCATATATAATTAATTTTTTTTATTTCTCATTTCTTGTTCTAAATAAATGAAAGTTGTTTCTATTGTAGATCATATACAATTTAGGGGCTAGGTCATTTTGGATACACAACACAGGACCAATTGGATGTCTTCCTTTAATTTTATCTAGTTTTCCATCCTCTATAAAAGATGGATATGGTTGTGCAAAGCTATACAATGAAGTATCTCAATATTTCAATTTAAAGTTGAAGGAAGATTTAACTCAACTTCGCAATGATCTCCCTCTTGCTGCAATCACATATGTAGATACTTACTCTGCTAAGTACTCTCTTTTTCAAAATCCAAAAAAATATGGTGAGTCAAATCAAAATAATACCTATAAATATTGCAGTTTCATTTTTAGTCTCTCATGAGTTTTGGCAACGGTTTTAACTGATTTTGGCAACGGTTTTTTCGTAAAAATCGTTGCTTAAAAACCGGGAGGGACTAAAAATAAAAACGACAATATTTATAGGGACCAAAAGTTTATTTAATTATTATTATTATTATTATTATTATTATTATTTATACAATAATATTTATATATTATTAATTTGAATACTTCATTAACATGTAGGATTTGAGTTTCCACTTGTGGCATGTTGTGGCAATGGAGGAAAGTACAACTTTAATAGTCGTGGTAGCTGTGGACAAGTCATGAATGGTACACAAAAAGTTATAGGTTCATGTTTAAGCCCATCTACTAGAATCATATGGGATGGTGTCCATTACACAGAGGCAGCTAACAAAGTTATCTTTGATCAAATCTCTACCGGAGCTTTTACGGATCCTCCAATTCCTCTTAATATGTCATGTTACAGAAATCCCACGTGAAGTAAATGAGCTTTTTTGTATATAAAAATAAGACGAGGCATATCATCAATTTAATTATAATTTGATCATGGTAGAAGTTGAATAAAATTCTTTATCTTTGTTGCTTATAAGAAATTCCACTTTCAATAATGATATCAAGAAAGCAATTTAGGATTCGAGTTAGATTATATCGAGCTCTTATATTATAGGTTTAATGGTCCAAGTTCTTTATAACAATCAAGTAATTTTTTCTACGTTGTGTTCGAATAAATTACAAGGATTACAAGATGAAAAAGCATTAGAAATACAATGAACAATAACAAGAATTGAAAGATAAACAAGTATATATTTTAATAATAAGGAAAAACACTAATCATTTTCATCATTATATCTAGTTGATATTGATATTCTTTGTGTGCAAAAAAAATCTTTTTCAAATTCTTGACCGTTTGATAGACATTTTTTAATTTACAACTTCCTTCAAATGTCTTGAGATCAAACTTAAACAAATGCAAATGCGTGATACCAAAATTGAAGGTGCATAAATGGGGACAAGTCATAAATGGACCATATAAAGTGAAGGTGCAATCACAACCTACAAAGTGTAAGCACAATAATAACCACACAAAAATGACACTACTGAATTTTTAGTGATGGAGAAAATTTTTTGATATACCAAAAATTTCAAAAATTCAGTAAAAACACATCGGATTTTTAATGTCACTATCAGATTTATTTGCATTTGAGAGAAAAGTTTGCAAGAATTTGAGTAAGGTGAAAAAATAAGAGGGATATTTTTTATGTTATCAAAATGTTTGGAGGTGTCAATTAGAGGGTACAATTGAAAGATAAAAAGTAAAATTGTATTGGAAACTAAAAGTGACACTTATTTTAGAACAAATAATTTTTACAAGTGTGACATTTATTTTGGGATCGAGAGAGTATAATTTTTTATTTTTTATAATGTTATTTAAAAAAAATTAAATAGGAGTTTGAAAAATAAATAAATAAAAAGTTAGCTTAATTGTCTTCTCATAAAATAAAAACTATTTTAAGTAATTCATATTATGCTACGACATTTTTTAAAGAGAAAGTTTTTTAAAAAATTAAATAAAAAAATATTTTGAATTACTTATATAAAAATTAATTGTTAAAGTTCCTACTCCTGGTCAAATCAAAAAGGATAATCTTCTAATTCATTTTGAATTCTCGATTAACTTGGTAGTATTAATCCTTTTTAATAACTTTTTTTTAATAATTTTAATAATCATAATCTCTATAAATTGAAGTTTTTAATAAGCATGGTATGATCGTATAATAACTCAATAGGTTCATGGCACTATTTGATTTTCTTAGTCACATCCCTCTTGGGTCTTTGATTATGGTTATTTTATGTACAAATAGTGTTCCAATATTTGCCGCAAAGGATTGTGATTTTCCTGCAATCTTCAACTTTGGTGCTTCAAACGCTGATACGGGTGGTTATGCTGCTGCCTTTCAAGCACTGCCGTTGCCATATGGAGAGACTTATTTTAATAGATCAACCGGAAGATATTCGGATGGTCGAATCATTCTTGATTTTATAGGTAATCTTGTTTTCTTTCTTTATAGATGCTTTATTTTGCTAATCACTTTTAGATAATGGTCATAGACAAAGAGACTTTATTTAGTAAAATGAGCACTTTTACTATTTTTGATATTGTAAAAAAATATATATAGTCAAATGAAATTTATTAAAGTTGTAGATTTTTTTTAAAAGTATTTATAAAGAATTTTATTTCTCATTTTAATAAGAATTATTTGTGTAATTTTAGCACAAAGCTTTCGACTTCCCTATCTAAGTCCATATCTAAATTCGCTCGAGTCCAACTTCACACACGGTGCAAACTTTGCAACAGCAGGATCAACAATCAGAATTCTTAATAGTATTTTTCCTAAAGGAATATTTAGTCCATTTTCCCTTGTAATTCAATACAATCAATTCAAAGACTTTATACCCAAAACAGAATTCATCAGGGATCAAGGTAAATTAAGAATTTTTATTGATTTTCTGTTTTCAATGATTTTAAATTCAATTAAGGACAACTTTGAATTTTTTTTCAGTTTAACTTTAAACTGTTCTTGTCAGGAGGTGTATTTGCAACGTTGATTCCCAAAAAAGAATATTTTTCCAAAGCCTTATACACATTTGATATTGGTCAAAACGATTTGACGGCTGGATTTTTTGCTAATGCGACTATACAACAATTCAATGTTACTATACCTGATATAGTAAACAACTTCATAGAGAATATCAAGGTAGTCGATTTTAGAATTTTGACTATTGATACTATATCTTTTCAAAACTAATTATATTTTCTTGCAAACTTATAATTTGTCAATTTCTTAATTTCTTGTTTTAAAGTGATGAAATTTGTTGGTGATGTAGAACATATACAATTTAGGAGCTAGATCGTTTTGGATACACAACACTGGACCAATTGGTTGTCTTCCTTTAATTTTGGCTAATTTTCCATTTGCTATAAAAGATAGATATGGTTGTGCAAAGCAATACAATGAAGTATCTCAGTATTTCAATTTAAAGTTGAAGGAAGCCTTAGCCCAACTTCGCAGGGATCTTCCTCTTGCTGCAATCACATATGTAGATATCTACACTCCCAAACTATCTCTTTTTCAAAATCCAAAAAAATATGGTGAGCCTAATCAAGATGTAATATTACTACAAATTCAAAATTATGTATAATAATGTATATAAATTTTTAACTTGAAAGCTTCGTTGATGTAGGGTTTGAGCTTCCACTTGTGGCATGTTGTGGCAATGGAGGAAAGTATAACTATGACATTCGTGCTAGTTGTGGAAAAACCATAAACATTAATGGTACAAAAACATTTGTTGGTTCATGTGAAAGACCATCTACTAGAATCATATGGGATGGTACCCATTACACGGAGGCAGCTAACAAAATTGTATTTGATCAAATTGCTACTGGAACTTTCACAGATCCTCCCATTCCCTTAAATATGGCATGCTACAGAAACTCCACTTGAAGTCAATGATGACATTTGTATATTAAAAATAAGGAAAACCCTATTATCAATTATAAAACAAGTATATTTTACATATTGAATCAATTAAATTAAAAAATTAGGTTAAATAAGTTTTTTTTTTCTATCAATAACCTATATTTTAATTTTAGTCTTTATAATTTTTTTTAAATAATAGTCTTCCTAAAATTTTTGACCTACAATTTTAGTCTCTCCCGTCTACTTTCTCCATTGAAAGCTGACGTGGTAGAGATATAGTGACAAATATATTGAAGCGTGTTAGATTGCAGGATTACAAATCTCCTTAAAATAACTAAAACAAATATAAATGCAATGCAAGAGGTATTAAAAAATCAATGATTCTTGTATTATGCCTTTGACTGCAATTGAAAGAGAAAAAGAAGAAGATGACACCATTAGTATCACCAAAGCTCAGTCTCATGATATACTTACATCATGCCTTTTACTCTCTTTTGATCAACACAAACACACCTCCACCAACAACAATACTGCATTCAATTTCATCAGTACGTATTCCTTTGACATTATTTTTGTAGTGGTTCAGTTTCTTTATTTGTAATCAACAATCACTATTCTCAACTAGTAACAAACCCGTGTGTTCGCACGGGTTCTGATACGAGACGCGCAGTTGTTTCAGATGTATATTTTTTAATAGAAAAAATGTATATGAAAAGTAATTAACATTTTGATCAGTAATTTCATGTTACCGTTAACATTCAATATGTTAATAAATATCTTCATGTTCCCGTTAATATTCAATATTGTGATCAATAACTTCAGATTCCCGTTAATATTCAATATTGTGATCAGTAACTTCATCTTCCCGTTAATATTCAATATTTGTATCACTAACTTCAGATTCCCGTTAATATTCAATATTGTGTGATCAGTAACTTCATGTTTCCGTTAATATTCAATATTTAATCAGTAATTTCGGGTTCTCGTTAATATTAAGTATTGTGATCAGTAACTTCATGTTACCGTTAATATTCACTATTTTGATCAATAAATGCATGTTCCCTTTAATATTCAATATTTTAATCAGTAACTTCAGTTTCCCATTAATATTCAATATTGTGTTCAGTAACTTCATGTTCCCGTTAATATTCAATACAAATAATCAGTAATTTCATATTCCCGTTAATATGCAATATCTTGATCAGTAACTTTATGTTCCCGTTAATATTTACTATTTCGATCAATAACTTCATGTTCCCGTTAATATTCAATATTTTAATCAGTAACTTCAAGTTCCCGTTAAAATTCAATATTGTGATCAGTAACTTCATGTTCCCGTTAATATTCGATACAAATAATCAGTAACTTTAGGTTCCCGTTAATATACAATAATGTGATCAGTAATTTCAGGTTCCCGTTAATATGCAATATTGTGATCAGTAACTCCATGTTTCCGTTAATATTCACTATTTTGATCAGTAACTTCATGTTCCCGTTAATATTAAATATTTTAATCAGTAACTTCAGGTTCCCTTTAATATTCAATATTGTGATCAGTAACTTCGTGTTTCCGTTAATATACAATACAAATAATCAATAACTTCATGTTCCCGTTAATATGCAATATTGTGATAAATAACATCAGGTTTCCGTTAATATGCAAAGATAAATGTTTTTAAGTGTGAAAAATTATTCAATATTTGAATCAATAGTAAAGTTGTCTCCGCTTATAACAATAATATATTTTTGTATATGAAAATATTTTAATAAACAATATGTTTTTTCTCGTTTATAAATATCATTTTTGTTTTGACATTATTTTTAAAAATATTTGAATCAATAATAAAGTTGTTGTCGTATATAAAAATATTTTAAACAATAATGTATTTTTGCCCTTATATAAATATTATTTTATTTTTTTACTACATTAGAAATAATGTATCATACATGTTCTGTCTTACATTTTGATAAAAAAAGTTTATTCAACAAAATTCGCTCACACACAAACCCACTATTTTCTAACATGCCGCCCTATACTTTCTTATCCATCCAATTATCAAATTTCACCATTAAAAAAGATTTTAAAATACTTGCTTATCCTAAAATGTTGTAATTAAAAAAACTTAATAAAAAATATTTTGAATAAAAAATAATATTTAAATATTTAATGTTGTAAGAAAAATAATATTTTATATTAATGACTAATCCAACTCATAATATCTTTCATTATCACAAAAAATATTATATGATTAATACATAGATTAATTAATTAATATTAATATAATTTTAGAGCCAATAAGCAAGATAATAGAAATTTAACTTTATGCTCCAAAATCAAAAGAAAAGAGGAGATCTACGTTTTATATACACCTACAACAAAAAGAGGAAATCTAACTTTATTCTCCAAAATCAAAAAAAAAAAAAAAAGTAGAAGATGTAATCAAGAAAGTAGTGATTTGAAAGGAAAAGTGTGAAGTTGGAAAAAGGGATGTGGTTATCAAGACCAAAACCAAAGAGTCACTTTATTTTGTTGAATGCATCGTGTTAATTCTTTATTTTGTTGATTAGCATTAATTGTAACAAATCCGTGCATACGCATAGGTTTTGATTTGGTACCCGCATTTATTTACAGTATATATTTATTTTAAATAGAAGGTTAAAAAAGAAAAAAAATATTTAAATCAATAATAAATTTTTTTCGTATATAAAATATTTAAATAAATAATTTTTTTTCTGTATATCATTTTTGGATCATAAATATCATCTTTCATATAAAAAAATTTTAAATTATGTCAATATTCCAAAATAGGGAGATGAATTGAAAAAGTTCATAAGTCAAGTCTCATATTGTGTGTTAGTTGGAAAAACTCCTTAGTCTCACATTGCTTAGATTAGAAATCGTGGCTAGTTTACTTCATTATATAAGGAAGTAACTTGTTTCATTCTAAAACACACCAAAAATTTATTTTGAGTTTTTCCTTTCTCACTCTCATAACTCTGCGTATTTCGAATTGTCGAAGCACCAACTTCTCCCCCTTTCTTTCTACTCATTGAATTTTTCGAGTACTTTCTTGAATTCTCCTAAGAGAATAATGTTAATTTTTCCACGTTTGAGTTGAGAAATTATCAAGTATAATTTTTTTTGGATTCTCCTTAGAGAATTATTGAAATTTCTCTTGGTTTGAGAAATTACTACGACTGATCGTTATACAAGATACTAAGGTGATATTTATACCATATTTGAATGGTCTTAGTACCATCTAAGGGTGTATTTCTAGACCGATTATCTACTGTGCAAGTAGTAATCGTATAGTATATAACTTGGTTGTTTTATCCTGGAGGCATCGTGGTTATTAAGAGCTGCTTGCATAATTTTGGCAGTACCGCAAAACGTCTTAAAGAAAGCGTACTGTTTCGCGACTCGACTCGATAATTTCTTCTGTGGCAAACTTGTTAAAACCGTGATTCAATAGCTGATTAGCATTAACTAGTAACAAACTCGTGCATACGCACATGTTCTGGTTTGGTACGCGCATTTGTTTACATTATATATTTATTTTAAATAGAAGGTTGAAAAAGAAAAAAATATTTAAATCAATAATAGATTTTTTTGTATATAAAATATTTAAATAAATAAATCATTTTTCGTATATCATTTTTGGAACATAAATACCATCTTTCGTATATAAAAATATTTAAATTAGTAATAGATTTTTTCCTGTATACAAATATTATTTATGTTTAGGTATCATTTAGAAAAATATTTGGATCAATAGTAAATTTTCGTATATAAAAATATTTAAATCAATAATAGATTTTTTTCCGTATACAATTTTTTAATCAAATTTTTTCGGATTACAAATATCATTTTTCATAGAGGATTAGGGCGAATGGGACGCGGTCGGCCACGCAAATTGGCGGAACGCACTCCACCGACGGTGGTTCATGTTTTCACACCATCGTCTTCATCACTCACAGGCAGCAACAACAACACACAAAGGAAACTAGATACGACGGAGAGTTCAACAGAGATACCGAGTCTCGAAGCAATTGTGGAAGAGGAAATACTGATTGTAACAGCAGCACCAGCATCGATGGTGGAAGAAGTGATACCAGATCAGCCTCTACCATGGGTGGAGATCATCAAAGGTAATCGAATCCCTTCGAATGGAATAGAAATTTCGTATACAGCTCCTAATATTGTTAATGGGGAAGTGGATGTTAGTATCGAGACTCGAGATATTAAATCTGAAATTCAGTATTGGGAGAATGCTCTAGTGATGTATGTCATAGGGGAAGATTTATCCATGAATGTTGTTAGGAAATTTATGATTAACATGTGGAATTTTGTATCTCTACCAGAGTTGTATTACAATAATGAGGGATATTTCATTATTAGGTTTAATTCGAAGAGTGATAGGGATATGGCTTTGATGAGAGTACCATATACCATCCATAGGAAACCTATGTTTCTCCATGAATGGAAACTTGACTTCACGATGAAAGATGATATGATCAGAAGTCTTCCTCTATGGGCTATTCTTCCACAGTTACCTCTGGTGTATTGGGGAGGAAAAATCATAAGGAAGATAGCTAGTGCTTTAGGGAAATCACTTATGATTGATGAGTGTACTGCTAAAAAACTGATAGTATCCTATGCTAGAGTTCTTATTGAGATAGATGTCATAAGAGAACTTAAGAAGCACATCAACATCCGTGGACCAAGTGGAGAACTTATCAAGCGGGGGGTTGAATATGAGTGGAGACCACCATTTTGCACTAAGTGTAATAAGGTGGGACATGAATGCAAGGAAATTATCAAAAAAGGGCCTGATAAGATTGAAAGAAGGTAGGAGCCTAAACCAGGGCAGCAAGTTAATGAGAATTATGAAGTAAATATTGCTGAGCAGGAGCAACCAATAGAGGAAGCACCAAATGAGGCCCATATAGAATGGATAGAGGTGAAATCTTCAATCAAAGGCAAGGGGGTGGATACAGGAATTGGTAGCTTAACAGTGGCATGTCAGAATGGATTTGCTCTTCTAGGAGGAGGAATTAACCTAGGAGAGGCTGATAAAGTTTCATGATTGTGTGGAATGTGAGGGGCTTGAATAAAAGGGCAAGACATGTGGAGATTGCAGCCCATCTCTGGAAACATGAGGAGCATGATAATGGGAGAATATGGTTTGGCTGAAACTATAACACTATGGAGGTGGAGAAAATTGAAGCATCTGATCAACACTTACATTGCAAGGTGCTGGATACTCAAGGAAATTTTCAGTATTGGATAACTCTTATCTATGCACATAATCAACCGGATAGAAGGAAATGTCGTTGGAATAAGATACAAAGTTATACTCAGCAGTAGCCTTGGATAATCCTAGGATATTTCAATAATGTGATGAGAATTGGTGATAGAATAGGAGGCCACTCTGTCCAAAGCCATGAATTCAGTGACTTGGAGGAGATGATGGTTACCAGGGAGTTGTTTGAACATGATAGCTTGGGGAGTAGATATACTTAGTCTAATAAGCATAGTCAAGGGATGATCTACTCCAAGATAGATCATGTTATTTGTAATACAAACTGGTTTCTTAAGTTCCCCAATTGTGAAGTTGAATTCCTCAAAGCACACATTTCAGATCATACCCCAATCAAAGTACAACATACAAAGACTGAGGGCAGACATCAAATGCACAAGCAGTTCAAGTTCCTTAATTGTATTGTTGATCAGCCATAGTTTAGTCAGATTGTTCAGCATAATTGGTCCAGCAGTATGGTAGGGAAACCTCGGTATATTTTGTGGAATAAGTTGATGAGATTAAGACCAAATCTTAAGAAGCTTACTCATAAAGTTACTGATGGTGTGAAACAGATTCAGAATGCTATACAGAAGTTAGAGCAAGCAAAAAATATGTTGGCAACAGATCTATTCAACTAGGATTACATAGCTGAGGTGCAGCATTGGACTAAAGAGGTTTTACACACAACTGACATGGAGGAACAGGTGTTAAGACAAAAAGCAAAAGTTACTTGGCTGCAACTAGTGGATGGAAATAACACTTATTTCCATGTTATAGTTAAAGGGGAGAACAAACAAATTGGTATCCAGGAATTGGAGGATAGTAATGGTCAAATTCTAACTAAACATGAAGAGATAGAAGCTGAGATTTTGAACTTCTATAAGGGTTTAGTTGGAACTGCAGCCACAAATTTAAGGCATGTGAACATTGTGGCATTAGGAAATGGGAACCAATTGGCTGAAGAGTTTAGACATGATTTAATCAAACAAGTTACTGACAAGGAGATATGGGAGGCTTTGCAAGGTGTGGGAGATAATAAGGCTCCCGGATGTGATGGATACTCTGCTAAGTTTTTCAAGGCAACTTGGAACACTACCAAGCATGATGTTTGTTTTGTTGTTAAGGATTTCTTTGAGAAGAAAAGGCTTCACCCTGCCTTTAACTGTGCTCTGATAACTTTGATTCCCAACTCCCCTTATGCTAAGAATATGAAGAATTTGAGGCCAATAGCTTGCTGCACCACTGTGTACAAGCTCATTTCCAAAATTCTGACTAGAAGACTTAGTCAATGCATTGGTACAGTTATACATTAAAGTTAGTCAGCCTTCATACCAGGAAAGGTTATCCATGATAACACCATCCTTGCTCATGAATTACTAAGAGGATATGGAAGGAAACACATATCATATGGATATCTAAAAGGCTTATGACACTGTTGAGTGGTAAGCCTTAGAAGATATTATGAGAGAATTGAATTTCCCTTCTACTTTCATTGACTGGGTAATGATATGTGTCAGAACTGTATCTTTCAAAATTTAAGTTTTTGTTTTAAAACTAAGACATTAACACCAATGGTTGCCTACCACCACTCTAACCACCGTCCACTACTACTCCGATCATGGTCGACTACCACTCCGACAATCAACAACCACCATTTTGACAACCATCAACCACCACTCTAAAACATTATTTAGGTATTTATATTTAATTTGGTTTAAAAAAAATAAAATATTGATGTTTATACTTTTTATGAGATTAATTGTTATGCAGTGTAATGCATCGAATTATTCATAGATATTATTTTATAAATAGTTAAAATAAAAATAAAATATTAGTAAAATTTTAATTATTAAAATAAAAGTTAAACACTAATAAAATTTCATATTTATCATTATTTTTAAAACATATCAAATAAATTTATTTTTATTACTTAATATTTAATTCATATTTTTGAAAATCTACTATTTTTTGCATGGATTTTCAAATTTATAAAATGCATTTGAATGAGATAATTAAACATTAAAAAAATAGAATTTTAAACAATTCAAAGTCGAGAATAATTTGAAAATTTTAATAGAATTATAACTTATAAGATCAGTTCAAGATTCACAATATATTTCGATAGAGTAATAAAAAAAATTCTAATTTTAAATTTTTAAGCAATATTAAAAAATAATAATTTTAGCAAACAAATAATAATTTAGTTTTGACAAAATACTTCATAAAATTTCTTTCACTTCAAAGATTTCTCAAATTTTATCATCCTAACAATGAAATTTACTCATAAGAATTTGAATTATTCTTTACAATTCCATTTCTTCAAAAAAAAAATTCTTAAAATTTAAATTACCTTCTACAACTATATCACTTCAAAATTTCTCTTATTCAAACATACTCCGACAGTTTTTCTCTTCTTTTCAATATATAAATAACAAGAAACTCAGCAAAATACCTAGTTAGCCTATGAAGAGTATAACTTCAGAAGTTCTTCCTGAAAAGCCTTTTTGACAGCCTCTCTCTTGAGCTTGAGAGCAGCAGTGACTAGGCCAGACTCAGGTGTCCATGGATCAGAAAGCAATTTTATTTTTGCTGGAATCTCAAGTTTTTGCAAACCAGCCTTCTTTGCCTCCTGCAAGTAGTTTCATAAATTACATGTTAGTACTCCCCTCAGATTCATATTTTAAAAATATATTTACTTTTTAGATCCATTGAATAACTTATAGACAGGATATTCTAAAAACAGAAATATGAATTTATAGTAATATGAAGGCGTATATACCTTTACTAGTGACGCATGCACCTCTTTCAAGCTTTCTTCTTTAGAGCAGAGTTCTGAAAAACTAAAATAAGGAATTCCTTGCTTTGAAGCCCATTCTTCCAATGTGGACTGAGAAGCCACAACAAGTGCCACACAGTAACTGTGGAAAGGATCAGCATGCAACATAATATTGTCCACATAGGGGCTGACAATAAGAGCTGCCTCAACCTGTATTTAATAAATTAGTTGTAGTGGAAATACACTATAGGAATCATTATTATTATCTTCAAAATTGTAAGGATTTGATATTTTAGTTTCTAGACTTTATGAAATATTAAAACCACCTAGCATTAGAGCTAGCTGCAACAAGAAGTCAAGAACTAAAAAAGAAATCGCCATTCATGATGAATGGATGGACCAATGATTTATGGTTCTGTCATTTCATGAATTTGGACCACTAAATAATCGGATTCATACTGTATCTAAGAACCAAAATGACTATTAATTTGAAATATAATTAAGAATGATGCATATTCTACAAATTAATGACCATACCTTTCCCAAAGAGACATACTCTCCATGCTGCAGTTTAACAATGTCCTTTTTCCGATCAATGATCTCAAGACAACCATCTAGATGAAACCTCCCTATGTCACCAGTGTAGAACCATCTCATTCCTTTTTCATCAACCTGGCCCCACCAAACAAATAATGATATATAGTGCACAAAATACAACATTCAGATTCACTAAGCATACTCATTCCAGCTATTTAGGTGGAAAATCACGAAAAAAAATTGTTGAATATACTATTTCCTATGATGAATGATCTTCATTGATGTTTATCTCACCTTATCAATAGAATTAACAGATATTTATCCTTTTTTTTCCTATCGCAATAAAAGATAAAAAAAAATGCTTACCTTGTATGATTCTTTTGTCTTTTCTTCATTCTTGAAGTACCCAAGAGTGACATTTGGACCGCCAATTACAATTTCACCCCGGGGCATTGGTGAGTCATTAGTCAAATACCCACCTTCAGGCCAGTCGATAAGCTGACAAAACAAATTGACATATATAAGATAATGGCAGGGAACAAAAGAAAGATAATCATTTAGGAAGGCATTTGTTTGGCCAATTCAATATATACTGTTATATGGGTTTGGATCTCATTCCAAAAGCTAACTAAAAGGATGAGGGTGGCCAAACACATTTATGCCTCCTACAACATGGGAATCTGAGCAATGTAGGATACCAGTACAACTTCAATATATACTGCAATGAAATTATCTACTATGATGATTGAGAAATGATATCCAGCTTTTTATTCATTTTAATTAAGATGCATTTGCAACAAAAGTTCTACACTTGCATCCAATGGTTTAAGATAAGACTCCTTTAAAGTTAAGCTACCAGGAGTGTACTAGAGGTGAAGGATTTAAGACATTAAATAGATGTAATCAAACAACCATGTTATCAAAAGGATTCCTTTGAAATGAGGAGTTATAAAGGTTGATTCGCTAACTGTTATAACTTGCACTTTATTCAACCAACCATTATAATTTGCACTATGTTCTCTAAAATGTATCCCTTGTTTAAAATAGCTAAATCCTTATTACACATAATAGATTAATTCACGTAAAAATATCCATAAAAAAGAAAAGTTGGTGTGGTGAATTATTATTACCTTAATGTATGAGCAAGGAAGAGGTGGTCCAACACGGCCAACAGATGTATCATCAAAATCAGAGAATGTCCCACCAGCACAAGTCTCTGTAAGACCATATCCTTGACCTATCGGAGCACTGGAAATGACTAAACAATATAAGCATCACAAATTATAGAAAAGAAAAAAATAATAAGTATAAATGGTGTGATTAGAGAATAAAATTCAGTAATATTTTCCTTTACAGAAGGAGGGAAATCTTTGGTGCAGTGATAGGATTGTTGCTTTTGACTATGTACTGACAAAAAAGTTTCAAAGTTTGTCATATCTATGCATGCTGTCTTTTATTAGTGCTTCTCATTGGAGAGGAAACCAAGGATGATTTTTTATTTTTTGACATGTTAGCATTTTGAGTAAATTTGTCTTTCGGGTCTATTCCAGCATGTGTTATTAAATTTTAATGTTGATTTCTTAAGTGTATATATTATTGACAAGACTGACCCAAGGCAGATATTGATGAACTGCTGAGTATCACCAGAAAGGGGAGCACCACCAGACAGTATAAAACGGATACGACCGCCTAGAATTGCTCGGACCTTTTTAAACACGAGAAAATTCCAGAGAGCCTTTTCCAAGCCCCAAGCTCCAAACCAGCTCCCATTAATAGCTTGCAACCTCCTCTCATAGGATAAATAAAACAACTTCTTTGGTAATCCACCTGCTGCGTTTACCTGCATTGGAGAGTCTCAGTCTAGCAGTACTAATTAAAGCAAGTGAGTCACAATTTTAATCTCTAAATATACATACAAAATGACAAGTTGGTTTTTAGATTTAAGCCATAATATAATTTAGTTCATATGTGATATCTAACTGTCACAAATCCTCTTCAACTTCACAGTCTAATTTGTTATTTCATAAATTTGGAGATCAAATTGCTCAACCCTATAGTCAAGGAACAAAATAGTTTGAAAGGAGGTTTGATGCAACTAGCTTACCAACACACACATGACGCATATGAGATGGGTGGGGTATTCACATGAGTTAAAATCAAAATACCTTCTTGAACACTCCATCGCGAACACGGTCCAGAATTGCTGGAACAGCAGCCATTAAAGTTGGCATCAACACTGTAGCATCCCCCTTTGTTCCTTTCTTTATCTTGCTTGATGTATCTGTTAGAGTCAAAGGAGATCCATATCCTATAGTAGCCCCAACAGCTGCCATCAAATTCTACAGTGAATTCAACTTTGTCAAAACACAAAAACACAAGAAAGTAGAAACAGAATGCAATGTTAAACACTTAAACTGAAACATTTATTGAACCTATTCACAAAAGTACGTTTATCTATCCCCTTGCATACCTCAGCTGCTAGTTCAAGGATATGAGCCATTGGCAAGTATGCTAGATATATATCCTTTTTCCCAAGTTTGGGAACAATTGTCTTCACAGCCGAGACCGTAGCTAAAACATTTCCATGTGTCATCATCACACCCTGTGCAAAACAAAATATAAAAGTAATCACCATTTTGGCATTCGAAATTGTAGACATGGGAGAATGTAATCCTCAAATTTGTAGAATGATAAATTTGTCATTGAAATTGAAGACCGTGAATGGGTTCAAACCTTAGGTAATCCGGTACTTCCACTTGTATACATAATAACTGCAACATCTGATGGAAGAGGTAAATCAGCATCAACCGGGTTTGCTTTACCGAGTTTCTTAACATCTGCAAAGGATATGATTGTCCAGCCATGTCCAACAGATGAGGCATCAGATGGGATATCATCATCCAAGCATATCACACGTTTCACTGAGTCAAGTTGTCCACTAATATGTACAAGTGTTTTCAATTCTTTCTTCCCACAAATTACTGTTGTAGCCTCTGTCTGAAAGAACAGAATTTGAGAGTGACTTCAGAGAGAAACAAAGCAGTAAAGAGTTCATAGTGGAATGAATAACATATTGGCTAATACATAAACATTTCAGTAAACCACAGTAGACAGTAAACAAGTTCTTTGAAGTAATTAAGAGACTAACGAAAAACAAATAACCTCATTTAGGGAGTGACATATAGCTTCCTCTCCCAATGATGCATACATAGTTACAACTGTCACATTTCGCCTGAAACAACCCTGAAGGAGAAAACATAAGTATAAAATGAAAGGAAGAAAAATGTGGAGGGATCAAATTATACACGAAGAGTTACACTCATTCAATAACATACAATTGGATAAATATTTTAATTTTTCAAAATCAACTGTTGGATTGAAACTTACTATTACATAGATCCTATACATTTTGCCATTAACTATAATTATATGCTATATCATCAAGATGTGTTAAAGTTAACTATATATACACAATTACACCACATTAGAGGAAATTTCAAAGGAGGGAGGAGACCATGGAGTTTTTAATTTTTAAATACATGTTTGTAAGCCGCACATGCTCAACACTTTCTCCTTGCTATTTTTATTGATGGGTTGGGCCAACATATGTCTCCAGTACTATTCTAAGATACCTCCTTATGATTCCTTTATTTTCTATTGATGAGGTTTGTCCTATTTGTCGTAAGGCGTGTTTGGATACATTTGGGGCACACGCGATTCATTGTAGGGAGCTTCCATGCTTCAAATATCGACTTGACCTTGTTAGGGATATCTTGTTTGATATATTTCGGCGGAATGTAGTATCAGTGAAGAAAGAGACACCTGTAAATTACTTGAATGATCCACATGAGAGACGATCTACGCTTAGGCCAGTAGGTATTCTATTGTGTATGGCTAGGTAGGAGGGAAACATGTTTGTGTGGACTTGACTGGAGTTTCTCCACTAGTGGGACTGAGGACGGAAGGTTTTACGGTTGGATAGGAAACTCTCTAAGCTGCTTCAAATAAAGTGGTCAAACATGAGAAAGCATGTTCCGACAATCAACACGCATTTATACCATTTGTTTTTGACACTATTGATTTTTTAATATTAGAAGCAGTTGAAGTTAATCTTTTACATTGAGTCCAAAGACTTATGAATAGCAATGTTGTATCTCCTATGTATATAAATATAGATTTTGAGAGGATTTGCTCTGCCATCCAAAAAAGAGAAGTGGCCGAGCTTGTTGCCCATTTACCTATGTTTCTCTCTGTATAAACTCATTCCAATTATTCAAGGGAATTAGAAAGTTGGATACATTTATTCAGCTATGAGAGGAGATATTTTGATGATGTAGTTGATAACATAAATCTTTATAATATTGTAAAATTAGATTGTCAGAAATTTAAAAACACTATTTTTTCTCTCTAAAAAATTAAACCAAATGAATTAACTTTAAAATAATTCCTTTTTTTTCTTCTTACAATGACATATTGCAACGGATGCTCTTCCATACACACCATTAATTGTCACACAATGTTGGTTATAACTACTCTATCTTTGGGAGCGTTTTTTCATGGATTAAAAACTTACTTCTCTAACAAGTTTCTCGGAAAGTAAGAATAGACATCTTAATCTCATATATGTTATATAAAATGTGTTTGGCTAATATTTATCACATTCTTAAAATTATTTGTAAAAGTAGAGTGATATATATATATATATATATATATATATATATATATATATATATATATATATATATATATATATATATATATATATATATATATATATATATATATATTAGTTAATACAATAATTAGAAAATTATATTGGTGAATTGTTATCTACCCAACACAAAAAGTTAGGTAGAGTTACCCTTAGTGTAAAATGCATTGAAAATAATTAAAAAGTGCGTTATTTAATAAATAATTAAAGATGATATAATTAAATGGTATTATATGATTGGTGGAAGATACACTGCTCTATTTTTTGTGATGGGTAGATAAGTTGTCCTCAATTATATTTTTTAATATATGTGTCAAAACTTTAAACAACTTAGAAAAAATCAATTGGTTTAATTGAGATGCATCTCAAAAAAGTTTTAGAGATGCATGCAATCATATATTTTGGTAATGCTTGTGCAGACAAATTAATTAAGAGTTAGATAACCTCAATTACATTAGGGAGTAGAGAAGAGGAATTGTAAATTTATAACAGTACCAACCTGAAGAGCAAGGAACCACTCTTCCCTGGTATCAGCAAAGATAGCCGCACGCTGTTCCCTCCCATGTCCCAACGCAGCCAATCCACTCCCAAAGCTACAAACAGCTTCAAACGCCTCCGCATACGACAGCCACTCATACTCTCCCAATTCAACCTTCTCGAATGTTCTACCATCACTACTCGTTTCCAATTCCTTCGATATAAGCAACCGCGTCCCAAGCAACAGTCCCTCCCCGTACTTCCTGCACGCTTCTTCAAACAGCTCCGCCAGCGTGCTCACTCCCTCCCATACCGTCTCCACCGGCGAATCGAATCGCTTGTTTCTAACTGTCACGCCGAGATCGGTTGTATCGGTGGGGACTCCGCGGCGTTTGGGGTGGTTGGAGCGGAAGATGAGAGTGGCGAGAACGGGGAGAATGACGCCGAAAATGTAGGGATTCATTGATGAGTTGAGTTGGTTACGGTGGTTGGTGGTGAGGTGAGGATCGAGGAGGAGGAGGTTATTTATTGTTAGAGAGTTTTACAGCTCACTCAGAGTTGGATTTGTCTTGTGCTGCTACTTCACTTGCTCATTTGATATTTTATCTTTAATCGTTAAATGATTGGTTAGGTTTACATAAGAATTATCTCCTGGTTCTATTTCGTTTTTTTTTTCTTGTTTGATTGCTGACTTTGGTTTGAATTAGGGGTGCTCGCGGTGCGGTTTGGGCGGTTTTGACGAAAAAAATCATCCGAACCGCAAGAGAAAAAATAGTGCGGTTTGGTTTGGTTCAGTTGGCTTTTAAAAAAAATCCGAACCAAACCAAACCAAACTAATGCGGTTTGGTTTGGTTTGGTTGGTTCGGTTTTTTACAAATATTTTATTGAGCCATACATATATATATATATATATATATATATATATATATATATATATATATATATGACAACATAATTTTATATTTAGACATTCATACACTAACAAATAACAACAAAACTCGTCATATTTTGACAACGATTTTCCATTTAATATGTAAAAATTAAATTAGACAAAAGTGGAATATTAAACATAAAATAATAGCATAAAACAATATAAAAATTATTATAATGAAACAAAAAAATAGAAGAGACGAAAGATTAGTGAAAGTGAAAAAGAAAAAGAAAAAGTGTTGAGAGATTAGAGAAGAAGATGTGCGATAAAAATGAAACTGAAATACGAAACATTTACATAAAAATAAGAAGGTGAAAAAGAAAGAATATAGGAGAGTAAAGATTATAGAAGAAGAAGGAAGATGTATGTGGCAAAGAAGGTGAAATAATGTGTTATTAGAGATTTGAGAAGATCGGGACTGAAATTATATGTGTAAGGTTGAGAAAATTGTTCGTAATCATAAGGCTAATGTATAATAGGTTTAATTTTGGGTTGGATGTGAGTTAAGTAAAATTTAGGTTGTAACATAATGCGGTTTGATTCGGTTTGGTTTGGTTTACAAAATACAAACCGCAAACCAAACCGAACCGTGCGGTTTTGTTAAAAAATGACCCAATCTAATCCGAACAAAATGCGGTTTTTTGCGGTTTCGGTTTGGTTTGGTTTGCGGTTTTCTATTAGGTTGGTTTGGTTTTGAGCACCCTTTGAATGCGGTGCCTAATACACAAAGGGAAAGAGAAGGTAAAAAGTAATAATGACTAATAAATTTGTAACAAAAAAATCAGTTTGTCAATACGATGAAAAAGAGTCAAAGTATTTACGGTATTCAAATTGATTGGGAAATTTTTAAAGTTAAAAACTTCGGATTAAAAAAAAACAATAATATAAGCCAAATCAAATCAACTTTAAAGATGGGATCTGATTAATGATATTTCTCTTTTAAATACTTTATAATAATTTTCAAAATAAGTAAACAGCTGTCATTCTATATTTTTTTCTCATAAATTAAGAAAAAAATTAAATACATTAGAAAGTATATGAAATTTATAAAATTAAATTTATCAACTATGACTGAGTGTTTAAAAGCATATTAATTTATAGATTATTGAAATAAAACTATCTTAAAAATAAAAAGGATCATACTAATTAAGGAGAGTATATTTTAATGATTCTGAATATAAAAATAGCCTTCAAATAAATTAATTATTTGAATTTATAATATATTAAATAAAAGTATACCATTTTATTATTAAAAAATTAATTATTTTAATTTTTAATGCATTAATTACAAATATTTTTAAACAAACACACTTTTTTAAACTCGCCCTCAAAACACTCTCGTTAGTATTTTTCAAATAAAAATATAAGAATTCTCTAATACATATCATTATTGCATGTGCTAAAAATTCGTCTCCAATTTTTTAACAACTTATAAATGAATTTATTTAAAATTTTATGATTTTAAAATTAAGTTAACCAATTACCTAATTTAGAGTTTAGTTTTGTTAATAAAATAATAAATTTTGATATTTTAAACTAGTAACAGATAAAAATATATATGAAATTGATTACATAAAAATGTCAGATTCGTTATATCTATTATTTACTACCTCAAAATACAAATGGTTAAATATTTATATTTATTTATACAAATTCATTATAATGTCTAAACATAAATGATAGTATAGAATATGAATCATATTAAAGTAGTGTTAAGTTAAATAATGGTGTAAATAGAAAATTGATATATTATTATTATTATTATTATTTATTATTATTATTATTATCATTAATATTATTATTATTAGCATTCACTTGTATGTTTGTTTGTCCCATTTTTTATTGCGTAAATGAAAAAATATAAGCGATATTTTTTATTTAAAGTTAATTTTAAAAAAATACAATATGCGGAGTTTAATAGTAGAGAGAGGAGTTATTTGAAAGTTAATAATAATAGTTTCAATTAAAATTATTATGTAAATTATAAGAATGAAAATGATAGAAATATATGCTACACCAAAACACAAAGTATTTCATTTATATAATGTTATAGATTATCTTTCCTATTTTATAAAAAATATTTTATTCGTATTTTATGGTTCATTAGAAAACAATTAATTGATTTTGATAATAAAAATATTTTTTACTTATTTAGACATTTTAATTATAACCAAGTTAAGTGAGTGAAAGTCAAACGAAAAATAATAATAAATATGATATTAAACTTTTAAATACATAATTTTTTTTAGATGGAGAAAAATACATATACAATTATTTTTATGTGACAAGTGAAATTAATTAATCCTCGTTTATTATAATGGATAAGTTATTATTTTTATTTGGGTTAATAAACTTTTTCGTCCCTTTAAATATTTCAAATTTCGTTTTTAGTCCCTCCAAAATTTTCCTTCAAGAAATCGTCCCTTCAAAATTTTTCTTCTGAACTATTGGTCCCTAACGTCAAATTTCGTAGCTAATCGGTGGCTAAAGTCGTAGCTAATCTCTAGCAAATTTGAAGTTATGGACCAATAGTTTAGATATAAAATTTTGAAGGGACGATTTCTTAAAGGAAAATTTTGGAGGGACTAAAAACGAAATCTGCAATATTTAAAGGGACCAAAAAGTTCATTAACCCTTTTTATTTTTTAGAAGTTAGGTTTTGGTTTGTTAGCTATATTTTATTAAAACAAGACAAAATACCCTTTTTCGTCCTCTAACTTTTACTCGGGGTCCAATTTCGTCCCATAATTTTTAAAAAGTTCAAATAACTCCCTTATCTATTAAAAACGTAGCACAAGAGTCCTTTCCGTCCAACACAGGCAAATGGACGTTAGTAGAAGCTTATGTGGCAGCTTACGTGGACGTTACTGTACTCTTCTCCTTCGTTAAAAGGAATTGGGGGGATAGGGTTAAACCAGATTCTTCTTCATTTTCCAGATTCTTCACAAATTGGGGGTTAGGGTTTGCTTGATTCCAGCTTTTTGAGATTGGGAAGAATTTGGGGGTTAGGGTTTTGCAGGAACATGAAGTCGCATCAATGTTCTTCTCATATCTCAGCAGGTAGCTATGAAAGTTTGAATTCTGAGAATTGTAGGAATGCGAATCTGCAATGTAATGTTGTGGTATGCCATTGTGGAGCTAAAGCCACCCTACGAAAGTCAAAGACAACAAAGACTTTTGGAAGACAATTCTGGGGATGTCCCAATTTTAAGGTATGTTAAGTTTTTATAGATTGTTGGTTTTCTAAGTTTATGGTAATTTAACAGCAATCTATGGCACATGTAGGGGCCTGTGAATCCTGGGTGTGGATTTTTCGAATGGTATTTGGAGGAAGTTGTAGATACAGATGGGGATTGTATGCAACATATGGTGGAAAAGTTAGGAAAAAAATTTGAAGACATACAAATGGATGTTGTCAAAGTTAGATTGTCAACTGAAGAGATAAGGAAGGAGACTGATCAAATTCAAAGGCAACTGAAGAAGATGATGAAATTGGAAAAATTTTGTGGCTTGATGATTATGATCATGTTATTGGTTTTGTGTTTTTTTAAGGTCTAGGTTGATCATGTTAAGGTTTAGGTTGATAAGGAAGTAGATGTTATTGGAAAAATCAGTAGATGTTATTGTTGATGTAATCAGTAGATGTTTAGCTTGATGATGTAATTTTAAGGTTTACCAGTTGATGTACCTTTTATCATTAATGAAATCAGTGGTTTGGTTAGTGTTAAAATTATCAGTGGTTTGGTTAGTGTTAATGAATACAATATCAAACATGTGTTTCAAATTGAAAGATTGTAATAACACCATACATGTTACTTATCCATACATGTTCAAAACCAAACATGTTCAATACCATACATGTTCAAAACAATAGATGTTCAAAATCAGACATGCTTAAAAGCTTACATGTTCAACATAATACATGTTTAAAAGCATACATGTTCCAAAAGTGACACTGCCAAAAGATGAAACTAATAGTCTAAACAATCTAAATATCCTAAACATTCTAAACATTCTTCTTGGATGAGTTTCTCTTTGTTGGAGTTGTCCTTCTAGTAGTTGGGCCAATTCTTGATGCTCCTAATCTTGTGGTTGGTCCAGGTGGTACCCAAGGTGTTGGTGCCCTTCTCACACCCAATTTCTTTGCCTTCTGAGCAGCAGGTTGTCTGATTCTGGATGTCTGAGAAGGCTGAGTTATTTGCTGTTGAGTTGGCTGAGAAGCTTGTGTTGGTTGCTGTTGAGTTGGCTGAGAAGCTTGTGTTGGTTGCTGTTGAGTAGGCTGAGTAGAAACCTGTTGAGAAGCTTGTTGAGTAGTTTGTGTTGAGTTTTGTTGAGTAGATTCAGTAGTTTGTGTTGGCCCTGTTACCTTACATGTGGCTTTGTTGTGCCCAGATTTCTTGCATCTACTGCACTTCACAATTAGCCCAGTTCTCCTAAGTTTTCTGTCAGACCCATCTATCTCTCCTTGTTCCAGATTCCTTTTCTTCTTTGGTCTTCCAGGCATCTTTCTGTACTTTGGAGGATGCACATCTGGGTATTGTGTTTTTTCCCATAGGTTTGAACCATTAACAGGGTAAATGACTGGTTTGTATACTGCAATGTACCTGCTCTTCTTATAGTACTCAGGAATATAATTTTCAAATTTGAAGTTCCTACTCTTCATGCATGACAAGGCATGCACACATGGCAAACCAGTTAGTTCCCACCTCCTACATGAGCATTTGTTGTCTTTCAGGTTCACTGTAAACATCTCATTTGGATCTTGCACATGCTTAACTTCAAATATATGTTCATCAGACATCCTACATATTAGATAAACCAAACCATCAGAAGTAACTAAATATTAGATAAACCAAACCATGAGAGGTACATCAAATATATGTTACACACCTTACAATCCAATTGTTTGTGTATGTACTAGTTTTCTCCACTTGCTTTCTTATGTTTGGTAGCACTGCATCATCAGACAGATTTTGGAACCTCATCCTGTTAGTTGCCCACCTCTCCATAAAATAAGTTCTGATCTCTTCAATCATTGTTATAAGAGGCTTGGACCTTGACTCAAGTATCACACTGTTGAATGACTCAGACATGTTGTTGAGTAATGTGTCACATTTGTTGGTTACCTGGCACAACATTCAGAAGCATTCAGAACCATTCAGAAATAAGTTTAAAAAATTTCAGTGAAGTTTACCTTAAAATGTGATTTACTCCAGAATCTGGGAGATGTCTTCAACATATGCAGATATGCCTCACCATTGATAAGCCTCATAGCCCTCATTTCTCTTTCCCAAGCTTGTACATATGTTGTCTTTGCAGCCTTCCATATGGCATCCTTTAACATTTTTCCAGGGAACTTATTCCTAAAGTTGTTGTAAAGATACCTTACACAGAATCTTTGTTCAACACCTGGCAAAAGTTCATCCATGGCTGGTAGTAGACCCTGTAAAATACAAAATATGAATTAGCACATACAAAATTTAGTAGTAATTAGCTTTCTAAAGGATACTTGTTTAGTTTTAAATTAATGATACACACGTGGATAATACACATCAACATGTTAAATGCCACTTGTATAAAAAAATAATAGCACAACTAACAGAAGCAAACGGAAGGATAAACGTGGTACGTTTTTAATAGATAAGGGAGTTATTTGAACTTTTTAAAAATTATGGGACGAAATTGGACCCCGAGTAAAAGTTAGAGGACGAAAAAGGGTATTTTGCCTTAAGACAACTAGTTAAGTAAGATGTTGGACAAAAATCATGACATGTTGGTAGGACATCACAGTTTGTATTGTTTCTATTTTTAGAAGATTTGTTTCTTGAGCTTCAGAAGATCTGATTGATATTTCGTGTGGACCAAGCAGCGCATATGGAGATTTGATTCATTGAAGATTTGTTTCAAGAAAGAAATATCTTAAGATTAGGTTCTCAAGATTAGATGTCAAAACATTAATGGGAATATTATTTTCTGCACCTGAAGATTTGATATGATTTGTTTTGCAGATTATGTGATTTAACCAGATTTAATATCCAAGCTCTGGCACTTCTATGGCTATAAAAAGAAAGACTTTAAACCTAAAGGATTTACGAAGATGCGTGTGAGAGAATATATTTTAGGGTTTTGTATGTTCATTGTTTTTTGTGAGTCATTCTTGCATCATGTTAATGCTTGAATTATACTCGGTTTTGAGTTGTAAATTATGAATCACTCATAAGTTTTTAAGCAAGAGTGGATTCTATTTATTTGGAAGTGTGTCTTCTATTTATTGTTATTGTTGTTATTATCACTGTTGTGTGATTGAGGGGAAGTGAAAGGAGTCTCATATCTAGAAGTTCTTAGATAGAAATAGCACGGATAATGATTAGGTGCAAAGTTTGTAAAACCAAAGGTTGTTAAGAACTTCAAACTAATACTATTATAGTAGATTTTCTTCCTAGCTTGGATGTTCCCAAATGTAGGTGACGTTGCACCGTCTGGGTTAGCAACTGAACCATGTTATTTACTTTTCTGCATCTTCCTTTAAATTGTTTATTGTTCTGTCTGTTGTTACGATGTCTTAACATCGCGCTTGACATTACGTTTGACATCCTGGTGTTGTGACATCGTATACGACATTTGTCTAGGAAAGATATTTTCTGGCATTATGGGAAAGGAAAGAGGAAATACTAATAGACCACCTCTTCTCGATGGCACCAATTATGACTACTTGAAAGCATGTATGGTGGCCTTTCTAAAATCTATGGATAGCAAAACTTGGAAAGTTGTCATCATGGGCTGGAAATATACTGTGTTGAAAGAAAAAGATGAGAAGGACACCATTAAATTAAAACCAGGAGAGGAGTGGTTTAAGTAAGAAGATGAGCTTGCTCCTGGTAACTTCAAAGCTTTGAATGCCTTATTCAATGGTGTTGATAAAAATATATTCAACTAGATAAATACTTGTACTGTGGCAAAAAATGCATGGGAAGTTCTCATAACCACTCATGAAGGCACATCAAAAGTTAAAATATCAAGACTTCGGTTTTTCACCACAAAATTTGAGAATTTTGGGATGAAGGATGATGAGTGCATTCATGACTTTCACATGAGTATTCTTGATATTTTGAATTTAGCTAGTGCTTTAGGAGAAAAGATGTCAAAAGAGAAGCTGGTTAGAAAAATTCTCTGGTTCTTACCTAAGAAGTTTAACATGAAGGTCACAACTATTGAAGAAGCCCGAGATATTTGCAACATGAAGGTGGAAGAGCTGATTGGATCACTCCAAACTTTTAAACTGAATGTGAATGATAGATCAGTAAAGAAGAACAAAAGCATAGTTTATATCTCTAATAGTGATGATAAAGAAGATCAATATGATATGGAGACTGATTAGGGTATTTCTAATGCTATTGTGGTTCTTGGAAGACAATTCAATAAGGTACTGGAGAGAATAGATAGGCTGTCAAGACCAAATGTCAAAAACATGACTTTCGACATTAGTAAGAAAATTGAGTTTTAAAAGAAGATAAAATCAGGGGAGAAGCCTAATCAAGGTAAAGGGAATTTGTGTCGTGAATGTGAAGGTTTTGGTCACATTACGTCAAAATGTCCCACTTACCTCAAGAAACAACAGAAGGTTTTTTTTGTCTTGAACCTGATGTTGAGAATGGTAAGCATGTTAATGCTCTCACTGGAAGATGGGAATCTGATGAAGAATCTTGTGATGAGAATGTCCTTTATGAAGAACTAGATATGTCTTACAAGGAGCCATGTGTCAAATGTGAAGAAAGTTGTAAGACAGAAGAAAAACAAAAGAGAATCATAGCTCAACTGGAGAATGAAAATGAGAGACTTGTATATACTACCTCTGATCTTCAAAATGATGTAACTTTGTTAAAATTCAAACTCGACAACATGACCAATCCATAAGAAGGATGAACAATGGAACTAATATCTTGGAATGGGCTTGAAACTTAACAAATATAGGGTTTAATTACCAATCTCCTAATAAAAAAATCCATGTGAATAGGTTCATCCCCTCTATTAGGAAGAAAGTGATCACCATGTCCGACCAAATGTTACAACATCCTGACAGGCATTAGGAAACACAAAATAAAGCCAAGTTCCTACCTTGGAAATGTCATTACTGTGGTGAGCATGGTCACATAAAGCCTTTCTGTTACAGACTCTATGGGGTTAAAAAAACTTCCAGCTCATTCTAGGGCTAATCATATGAGGAGGAAAACTAGTAAGAAGAGGAAATCTAAGGGTGGGTATGTTAACCTTATAGCCCATACTTCTTTGAGAGCTTTATTTAGAGAAGATTGATACTTTGATAGTAGATGTTCTATACATATGACAGGAGTTTGGAAGTATTTGGTAGATATCAGATCTCATTCCACCAGTTTTGTAACACTTGGTGATGGATCTAAAGGTGACATTAAGGGAGTGGGAAAGTTAGTTTGTACTGAAATTCCTAGACTAGATGATGTGTTTCTGATTAAAGGACTGACTACAAATATGATTAGTATCAGTCTGCTGTATGATCAAGGCCTAAAAGTTAATTTTACCAAATTAGAATGTTTAGTTACCAATGATAAGAATGATATTGTGATGAGGGGAGTTAGGTCTAAAGACATTTGTTATTTATGGGTACCTTAAGAAAATACCTACTATTTCAAATGTTTAATGACCAAAGAATATGAAGTTAAGTTATGGCACCATAAGCTTGGACATCTAAATCTCAAAGGTGTGAATAAGATTATATTTAGAGAAGCTATTAGAGGCCTACCAAAGCTCAAAATTAAGGAGGGTAAGGGTTATGGTGAGTGTCAAATTAGGAAGAAAATCAAGATGTCACGTCCAAAGTTACAACATCAGACTACTTCCAAAGTGCAAGAACTTCTTCAGATGGATTTGATGGGACCAATGCAGGTTAAAAGTCATGGTGGAAAGATGTATATGTGGTTGTTGGTGATTTTTCAAGGTTTACTTGGGTGAACTTTATCAAATATAAATCAAACACTTTTGGGCTATGTTTGGATTGATGGAACATAACGGAACAGAGTGTAACGGAACATGACGGAGTGGAGTGGAGTGGAGCGGAATGGAATATAGATCACATTCCATTGTTTGGTTAATTTTTAAAAAATCTTTCATTCCATCCCATACACTCCAAATTGGATGGAACAAAAAAGAGAGAATTGGATGGAATAGGATGGAATTGATTCCATCATAATCCATTCCATTCCATGGATTATTTTCAAATCTAAACAATGGAACCTCATTAATTACCACTCTATTCCATCATATACCCTCAATCCATACATACCCTTGAGGTTTTCAAATATTTATGGCAACGCCTGCAAAGAGAGAAGGATAAAGTGATTGTTATAATCATAAGTGACCACGGCAAAGAATTTGAGAATGTCAGATTCTCTAAATTTTGTTCTTTTGAAGGTATCAGTCATGAGTTCTTATCTCCTATCGCGCCTCAGCAAAATGGAGGTGTAGAATGCAATAATAGAACCTTATAAGAATCGGATAGAGTTATGCTACATGTTAAAAAATATTCCTTATTACTTTTGGGTTGAATCCATGAACACTGCTTATTATATCCACAATTGTGTCACTCTGAGAACTGGTACATCATTTACTCTTAAAAAATTGTGGAAAGGAAGGAAACCTATTGTTAAATACTTTCATGTGTTTAGTAGTAAATGCCACATTCTGGTTGATCATGAACAGATGAGAAAGATGGATCCCAAAAGTGATGAAGGGATATTTCTTGATTACTCTATAAACAGCAAAGCTAACAGGATATTTAACTCCAAAACCAAGGTCCTGACGAAATCCATTAATGTTGTGGTTGATGACTCAACTAGTTTGGAAGGAACTGATGTTGAGGACGATGTTGGAACATCATCTTAACAAACTGATGTTTTAGAAAATATGGAAGACATTGAGTCCAACATTGATCCAGAAAATACTGATCAAGATAAACCTCAAGCAAACAAATGTCCCTCTATTAGAATTTAGAAATATCATCCAAAGGAACTCATTATAGGAAATCTTGATGAAGGGGTTACCACTAGGTCCAGAGATGTGATATTCAGTTCTTGTTTTGTCTCTAAGCTTGAACATAAAAATGTGAAGGAGACATTGACTGATGAATTCTAGATTAATGTTATGCAAGAAGAACTAGATCAATTCAAGAGGAATGAAGTATGGGATTTGGTTCCAAGGCCTGGAGGAACAAATGTCAATAGTACAAAATGGGTCTATAGGAGTAAATAAAATGAAAAGGGAGTTGTCACAAAAAATAAAGCCAAACTTGTGGCTCAAGGATACACTCAAATTGAAAGAGTAGATTTTGATGTGACATTTGCTCCAGTTGCTTGTCTTGAATCCATAAGACCGTTGTTAGGAGTGGCATGTATACTAAAGTTCAAGCTATTTCAGATGGATGTGAAAAATGCTTTCTTAAATGGGTACATAAATGAATAGATGTATGTTGAACAACCCAAGGGGTTCATAGATCCTACTTTTCCAGATCATGTATTCAAACTGAAGAAAGCTCTTTATGGGGTTAAAGAAAACTTTTAGGGCTTGGTATGAAAGGTTGACAGAGTTTTTTTATCAATCATGACTACAGGAAAGGAGGAATAGACAAGACCCTATTTGTTAAGGAGAAGGATGGCAAACTCATGATTGCTCAGATATATGTAGATGACATTGTATTTTGTGGGATGTCAAGTGAGATGGTTTAACATTTTGTTAAGGAGATGCAATCTGAATTTGAAATGAGTCTGGTTGGTGAATTATCCTATTTTATTGGTCTTCGAGTAAAACAGATGGATGATTCCATATTCATCTCTCAAATTAAATACGCCAATAGCATAGTGAAGAGGTTTGGTATCGAGAATGCTAGTCACAAGAGGACACCTGCACCTACTCATTTGAAGTTATCTAAAGATGAAAAAGGTGTTAATGTGGATCAAAGTCTATACAGGATCATGAATGGTAGCCTATTATACCTTACAGCTAGCAGACATGACATAAAATTTATTGTAGGTACTTGTTCAAGATACCAAGTTGAGCCCGTAATAAGTCACATCAATCAAGTGAAGAGGATATTAAAACACATCAATGGTACTAATGACTATTGCATGTTATACTTTCATGGGTCTGATTACATGTTTGTAGGATATTGTGATGCAAATTGGGCAGGTAGTGTTGATGATAGAAAAAGCACTTCCAGGGGATGTTTCTTCTTAGGGGAACAATCTTATATCTTGGTTCAGTAATAAGCAAAATTGTGTTTCATTGTCTACTGTTGAGGCTGAGTATATTGCAGCAGGAAGCGGTTGCTCTCAATTGATTTGGATAAAACAAATGTTAAAGGAGTATAATGTCAAGCAGGATGTCATGACATTATATTGTGACAATATGAGTGCTACCAACATATCCAACAATTCCATCCAACATAACAGGACAGAGCATATTGACATTCGTCATCATTTTATTAGAGATATCGTTGAAGACAAAATTGTGTCTCTTTAGCATGTGGCCACTGAAAAGCAATTGGCAAATATATTTACTAATGCTTTGGATGAAAATCAGTTTGAGAAATTAAGAGGAGAGTTGGAAATTTGTATTTTTGAAGAGTTATAGCAATTATAGGTGTGGAGGAATGCAACAGACACCTTCTCTTTCCTCCATTTAGTGGAGCATGACATTTCAGGAAAAAGTACTAGTGTTGGACTTGCTATAGGGTGGAGTAAAGTTGTGGCTCCTGCTACCATGACAAGGTCCTTGAAAAGAAATGAAGTTGGGTTGATGAAGAGTGTTGTTGGTTGGGGAAAGTGTTCTGAGAAGCTCGTGAAGGAATTCTGAGTTAACATTCCTAAGAAGTGTGATAGTATATAAGCAAGGAGTACAGGAGAATTTTTGACATAGGTAAATATGTGGAGATTACAATAAGATGGGTTGTTGGTTTTTTCTCCTGGTGAATGCATGGTTGTTTTTGTCATTTTTTGGCTAAAAAGTGGGAGTAATGATATGATTGTTTGGGTTTAGTTGTTTGTTTGGTTGTTGTTTTATTGTTGGATAAAAATGTATTATTACTACTTGAGGGAGAGTGGTAATATTTTTTGTTTGTGTGCAACTATTTAGGGGGGGGGGGAGGGCACACAAAATTTGGAGATGCGTCTCCAGACTAAGCTACGAGTTTGCACAAATGACATAAATGCCATTGTTGTCCTAAACTCCAAACAAATTTTAATGTATGTTTATTTAAGCTACCTACTTATTTGTAGACTAACCAATGTAGGTTAAACAACCTATGTTTCATAAAACATCATTCAAAACACACAAAAAAATTAAATTTTAAAAAAAACTTACCAAATCTAAGTTATGGATGAGAAGCTTGAATGAAGTGAGAAGCTTTGCAGCAAATGAAGTAGAATAGAGTGAGAAGCTTGAATGGCTGAGGAACAACACTGATTGGGTATTTTAAGATTGAGTGAGTTTTCAAAAAAATGGAGGAACAGGAAAAGTCCTGACACAAGGTAAGGATGGCAAAAAAACGTGCCCTAGATACCCGCGGATAAAATTCGTCACGGGCACGAGTTGGAGGGTATCCACAGATAAAATAAACAAATATTTTGTCATCCATTTTCTTATAGACACAAATACAGATTTAATGATACTCGTGCCTATTGGTATCGTATTCGTTAATAATTAGCAAAATTACTCAAATATTAATTCGTTTATTTTAAAATTATTATTATTATTATTATTATTATTATTATTATTATTATTATTTTGTTAAATATGAAACTATTATTATTATTATTATTATTATTATTATTATTATTTTGTTAAATATGAAACTATTATTATTATTATTATTATTATTATTATTATTATTTTGCTATAATTATTTGATAAAAGAATAAATAAAATGAATGTGATTTATTTTTGTTTCCTTATTATGTGTTAAATTTGAAATTATATTTTGTCTTTAACGAGATAAAAAATTAAGGGTTAAATAATCTTTTGGGGCAATTAAAAATAAACTTCAACATCCATGATAAGTTAGAACTAAAACCATATTATTGTATAGCAAAATCAGAATTTAATCACAAGTATAGCAAATAACTTAAACTAGTTGTCAAATTCGGTCTGTTTTTTACATTTAGCTAAGCACTCAGACATACATTCTCCCCCACAATAACAAATTCTGGGGTGAATATGTACCCATAAAACATAGGCATTACACCTCCCATGCGCCTCCCTGTTCCTTCAACTTGTAATCTTTCTATAAGAGATCCGCAAGAACATTTTCATCACAACATATACTAAAAAAATTGCAGGTAATAATAGTCTAAACTTAAGTCACAATAATGTGCTTCAGTAAATTACACATCCAAACAACAAGATATGTAACCTGTAAAAGTATGGTTGCCTCGGTGAAACAATAGTAACTCAAAGTTCTGTAACCTATGAGAGTCTTTACAGCCTCAGAAGAATGCTTCAATAGCTTAGTTTGGTGCTGTTCTTTCATTCAATTGATCATGTGGTTGTCCAGGAGGTGCATTCCCTGATAACATATCCATCATATTTTGAAAGACTCTTAGTTCCTGAGGGAGTTGATCAGAGTTTAAATCAACATGTCCCCCAAATTGAACTTCTGGTTCGTTAGCTTCACCACTATTGTCATCTTCTTGACTTCCATTCATTTGATCACGAGGTTGCCCAGGAGGTACATTCCCTGAAAACATCCCCATCACAGATTGAAAAGCGCCTCTTAGTTCCTGAGAGATTTGATCATGGTTTACATTAACATTGGCCCCAAATTGAATTCCGGGTTCATTAGCTCCACTGCTATTGGCATCTTGTTGACTTTCCTGAGAATGTGAGCCCTGATGCGCATTTGTAGCCGACATGAACATGCTTGCCAGATTGCTGGGGTTAAATTGCATTGAGGCAAATGTAGGTGGAGCTGCATGGCTTGTTGAACCCCTTGCAGAATGGTTTTGGAATTCTGGAGACGATCTCGAATTCTTTAAAGAATAAAATGTTAGTTTGCAATATACAAAAGCAAATTGAAACAATGGAGAGTACAATGAAGTGAGTTAACAAGCTATACTGCATTCCGATACTACATGTTTGTTTCTAATATGAAATGCAAATAGCCAGAGTAAATTCATAAATCTAATTTGATACAGAAAGGTAAGTGAAGAAAATGCACAGGGGATGGCTAACTAAGTGAAAACATTTGTACGTCTCCTAGTCCTAGGAACTGTGGGGGTTGAATTGAAATGAAAGATAAGTTGTGAAAGACAACAATAACCAGTAAAATCAGGTTATATATTACATCAAATCTGCCAAAGTTTATCCGGAATGATTTCCATCAATTTCTTCACTAAAATAATTATTTTTGCAAGAAAAAAGAGAAGACCCGTTAATTAGGACTGGTATGATATTTATTCCAGACACAGAGAATCCATAATACTGATTTTACTGATTAAGGAATTGATAATAACAATACCTGATTGTTATCGGCATGATGTTGCTCTTCCATCAACTTCTGCACAGCTACCTGTGGTTATCAAGAGCATTATGATTTATGAATTATGACCATATATGAAAAGCAAAACAAGAAGAGAAAGGAAAATGAAAAATAGAACAAACCCTTATATTTTCCTTAACGGTCTCATTATTGGGATCCAATTGCAAGGCTGCAAAGACAAAGAATCATGTTAGGGCTAAATAGCATGAGTTCTTAGATTCAACGCTTCTATATTCCAACCAGCTTGGTTCTGATACTCATAACAGTATAATAAATCAACAATGGTTTGAAATTCTCTACACTCCTTCTAATAATGATTTTTAATAATTAATACAGAACAGAATTTTTATGAAATCAATTCTCTATTTTGTATTCCGACAATAATGTTTAAAACATGCACCTGTAATTGTAGGAACCCCAAGCAATAGAAGCTAATCAATCAGTAGTTAATTGAGTTTTGACTTTTGAGAAAAACAAGTTTTATTATCGCTGAATCAATAAGATGATATGCACCATTTCATCTTAATTTGTAACACCAGTTGAAAATAAAGTCAACATTCTCAGGAGGAATCCCACTAAACTAACTATGAGCAGTGCATGACGCACATCGGTATCTGACACTTGTATGACACCCGTATTACACGTGTCATAAAAGTCAAACAAATATCGAAAAAGTAAGGCAAGTGTCTCAAGAAAATGAGTTATATTCTTTACTTCGACACTCTTTGAATTAGTGTCCGACACCTGTATGATATTCATACAACACGTGTCTAATAATTAAAAAAAAACCTGTTTTTTTCTTTGTTTCAACTCACGATATACATTTTCTGGACAAATCTTACACATTTAAAACGGTTAAACATGTACTGAAGCAATCTTATCAATGAAGAATTAAAGATATTAATTTTGATTAGAATATTCTAACTCATTTAATAATAAATGATAAATGAAAGTCAAGCATTGTCTTATACTGTATGTAGCGGTGTCAGTGTCCTATGTTTTTGTTGGAGATTCCGCCTTCATTGCGGCCTGCCCCTAGTCGCCTAATTATGGCATTTGGCTTGCCTTCATTGCAGCCTCCACCACCTTCATTGTGTTGGATTTGAAGGGGTGGATTTAGTCTCACGCTGTTTAGAGATATGGCATGAGTAGTGTTTATAAAGTTTGGGCAGCCCTCACCTTACAAGTCGGTCAATTTTGTAGGGATGAGTTAGGTCTAACCCACACATTCTAAAATGGTATCAAAGCCTGTCCTAAATATGTTGGTGGGCTTCCCGCATCGTCCACGCCTCAGGCTCATTAACACTTGAGCGTGAGGGGGGAATTGGAGATTCCGCCTTCATTGCGGTCTGTCCCTTATCCCCTAATTACAGCATTTGGCTTGCCTCATTGCAGCCTCTAAAACCTTCATTGTGTTGGGTTTCAAGGGGCAAATTTAGTTCCACATTGCTTAGAGATATTACATATGTAGTGTTTATAAAGCTTCGGCGGCACTCACCTAACCTTACAAGTCGGTTTTGTAGGGATGAGTTAGGCCCAACCCACACATTCTAAGAGTTTTTAACATTATCGGTATTTGTGTTGGGTTGCGGTGTCTGTGTCGGAGTCCGTGCTTCATAGTCATTAAGGATGTCAAGCAGAATACAACAAAATAAATTAATATAATACTTCAAACCTTTTTGAAAACCTTTATCAATAGCATCTCTGTATTTTCCTTGTGCATAATAAGCTAATCCCAAACGACTGTATGCCTTACTGTAGTACGGATCAATCTCGATAGATTTATGACAATCTTCGATTGCCTCGGTATATTTGTTAATCTGAGTATAAGCAGCTGCCCTGATATATTTCAAAAATATTAATTCATCCTCACAAACACACAGAAAAAGAAAAATACATTTGAAACTAGAGAAATGAATGTCTGCATAGGATCATGTGATCCACCTCACTCCCTCAACCTCTCCTATGTATTTTTAGGAGAAAGGGGATAAAATCAGCCAAAACCTAATTTCCCAAGTTAAAACCTCCATTAGAGAGGCCTGGCACACCGAGTTTTTAGCCCGCACCCCCTCCTACAGTACATATTTTATTCTTCTTGCCGACGGTATTTTGTGCCATCTCTCCTCTCTTGTCTGTTTTTTGGTCCCCATGTTTTGTTTGATAAGAGAGGTGAAACATAACTGCCAAGGTTGACAAGGAAAGTCTATCATAATAGGGGATGAGCGTGAAATTGAAGAGATAGTTTGAGACACACAGGCAGAGGATGAAGATGGACTAATTGATGTTGATCTTGGGGATGATGAATGAGGCATTGGACACTTGAACTTTGTTTTCCTTAGTTCTTCTCTAAACTCTAAAAACTATAGATATTTACAACCTTCCACAATTATTTGGTAAGACATACTTGGTACAGCATACGTAGATTACTTAATAATATTTTCCAGCTCAAAAAATCCTAAAACTACCCTAAACAATGACATAGCATCCCACAAAAAAAAAGGTCAAAGTTTCTGCTCAAAGTCTTAAAACCTAACCCCACAACTAGCACTTGATATTAGGTATTAGTTATTTATTAAATATAAAGAAAACTAGAACCAGAGACATTTATTAAACGATTAATAATTACATTTCGCGTTGAAATTACACATGGTACGAGTTTGGGTTATGTACTATCTTTTCAAACTGCGTATATGGAGACAGGTACTATAGTACCCTACCTAGACCCTAGCCTAAACTACCCATTGTCATCCATATATACACACACACAAGGCTATAATAAAAATAGTATACCAATACGTAGTTGATAAACAGTACAGACAAGTGGAATACCTGTTGCAGTAGTAAACAGCATTCTTTTCATTTATTGCAATTGCACAATTATACAACTCAACTGCATCATTGTATTGCTTGGATTGCATTTCCTTGTTACCTGAGTGAAAACCCAACTTAAAATATTAGCTGGTCTTATGAAAATCCATCACTGAAGATACTCTTTAAGCAAAACATAAATCAATCTAAACTGAATTCTATTTAAGCAAACCCAATTTATGGTGCAATGTAAGGACGTTTTTGCTTTCAATTTTTACCAATGAAGGATCTTGAGTCATGTATGCCACAGTGTGTCGTAAGAGATAGGGACTAGGGAGGAGAGAATTCAAAGGAAAAGAAAGCTTCTTGAGGTCAATGTGATTTATCATACCTAGTGCTTTTAGTGAGTCAGCCAAATTCTTCATATTAAACTGCAGATACCCAGATTTTTCCATCTCCTACAAAGAAGCAGACTTCATCATACATAAAACATTTTACTGAAAATTTGGTTTTGATAAATCCATCAATTAATCGTATGATTAATCCATGTAGCTAACCCCAACTAGTGACAAAGGACATGGCTGATGTGCAATTGAACAGAAATATCAGCAAGAAATTACATACAATAACAAGCAGCAGCTGTAGTGGAAGAAGAAATAATAATATTCATGTCAACAACTACCTTGAGATACCTACTGACATGAGAATCTAATGGAATAAAATGGATAAAGGTACAATCGTAGTATGAAAGTCATGTACTAAAGTAGCATCGAGCATAAGTTGAAGAAATGAAACCCAAATGAAAATAATAGATCAAATTATTATTTGAGTGGTTTGAGATGTGTTTGTTGATTTTAAGTTCCGGAATGAAACATTATTTCATTCAAACCCTAGTTTAGGAAGTTCAAGGCAAGAGCCATAGATAAGATTATGGACTTTACATCACTATCCATTTTGATTTAGTCCCTCTTTTTGCATACAAGACATGGCAAATGGGAGCTAACCCAACTAAATTTTCTTTAACAGTCTTAGTAGTTTAAATAGTACCATGAAATCTAAGTTATTTCGCTTTTAAAACCCTAATATTTTAAGTCTTATCTTCTTCTTCCACCCTTGGTCGATCCCTCCCTCCTGCCTCACCTCTCTTTTGTTCTTCCATTTTTGAAGAGCGAAGAAAGTCTTCATTAACTAATACCCAATCCAATAGTTTACAATTTATATTCAACAACAGCATTCTAACATTGTTCAACTTTCATTCAGTTAGAAGAAGAAAGGTAGGGAAGAAAACTTCATTTTCATTTTCCTCTCCTCGTCTCCTCATCAGTTCGAGCTCCCCGTGTCCTTCCTAAAGAAATCACTTTGTTGATTTGGAATGCATTGATGATGCCATGGTTGGAAGCAAGGAGCGCCACAAATAAGTTTAGATAGTTCCGTGCATTGTATATTTGATGTGGATGAAACTAGTTTGGGAAAATTCAATCATTTAGTTTGAAATTGATGTTGGGTGTGTTGAAATGTTGTGAAATGAACTAGAGTGAGGAATGTATCTATTATAGAAAGAAATTCCACTTCAGGTTATTACATTAGTGGGAAAATTTGGTAAATTGCAGAAGTAAGAACAAGGGAGTAATGCGAAATTTGAATTTAGAGCAACAACAAAAGGAATTTGAGAAAGGATTATAGATTTACAGAGTGGTAGAGAAATTCAAGAGGACGGTAAAACTTCTATTGGAACTATATTGAAGAAAAAACTAGGGTGAGGAATGTATCTATTATAAAAAGAAATTCCACTTCAGGTTATTACATTAGTGGGAAAATTTGGTAACTTGAAGAAGTAAGAACAAGGGAGTAATGCGAAATTTGAATTTAGAGCAACAACAAAAGGAATTTGAGAAAGGATTATAGATTTACAGAGTGGTAGAGAAATTCAAGAGGACGGTAAAACTTCCATTGGAACTATATTGTGACAGCTGGGCCACAATAAGTACCGACCACAATTCTATTCATCGTGATAGGACAAAGCACATTAAAATTGAGCATCAGTTCATAGAAAATAAATTGGAATCTAAAATTATCTGCTCATCTTCTGTGCCTTCCAATCAACAAATAGCTAACATCCTAACCAAGAGCCTAGCAAGACAAAGTTTCAAATTTTGACACGTAAATTAGGCATGATATGTCTCTATACACCAACTTGAGAAAGTGTAGAAGATAACTCAAATATCCTTGATTGGGCAGATCAGCATTTGATTTAATTTTAATTTTAAAGGTCATTTTATATTCCTTTTTTATTCAATCGATCCATCAACGAACATACTTCAATGTAATTATTCTGTTTAAACAGAGCATATCCAGCTGAATAATACACAACAGTATTTTGCCTGTTAGTTTCTACATGTATTTTACCCACTGAGTGGAAAATGTCTTTGTTTGTTGTAGCTGTAAGAGTTTAAATCACTATTATGATAAAAGACAAGGCATGTATGTTGAAGCAAAAGAACAGATCAATTTTAAGTTCATGATAGTATCATACCGTAAAACCATTATCAAATAAGCGAGATGCTTTCTCCAATTGCACTATGTCATCACTTCCATCAATATTGGTCCTGAAATAGCGCTGTTTCTCCAGAGCAGCAAAGAATTGTCCACAGAGTTCATCTTTAGACACTGTCAAAAGTTTTAAGAAAATATCAAGATAGTCCACCTTCTACGAAATATCATACAAAAGCCAACCAAATCCAATTTAGCATTGGACTAGACTAAAAGAGGAAGCCAACTCTTGTGCCAAAAAGTTATGGTGAAAAATATCATTCTATGTGCAATATTCTGAAATTTTAATCATTCACAATCAGATAAAGCATAAATAATGTAATATGTTAAGAAATTATTTTTCAAAATTCATTACAAAATTTAAACATTTTGACCCCCAAAAGTACCACCAAGCACCAATCAACAGAAAATATTAGATTGAGAAAACTTGTCATGCAAAAGAACAGAAAACGATTTACAGTATTTACTAATATTTATAGTAATGCTTGCCCAACCAGTCAAACACTAGAGCATGCTCATGGTACCACAAATAAATAATTAGTCTCATAACATTTAAACAAATAAATGAAATTAAATATTACAAACTATAAATCTTTCCAGCAAGAAACATCCTCTCAGTGAGAACCTTGAGATGATAAATTTTAAAAAAAGCATTCTCTGCTACATAATTATTTATGATTGTTCAAATTTTAAATAAAATAGAGGGAACAGATTTGCTTACCGGAAATGTCAGGGTCCTCCGTCAAATCTTCATCCTAATGAAGACACATTGAGAGATAAATCAGAACATAAATTTCAATACAATTTGAAATTTATGTGATGGAGTGATGTACTTCTAGAGCAGTGAAAACAGAGTAGAAAAAATATGAAATACTTCACAGTCAATGTGACAAACATTTGTAATTAGCTTAAAGTTTAAGGTGAAGAAGTCAGAATACCAACCAAAAACTCTCATGATATCCTTATTATATCTTAAAACATTTTAGAGTACAGTAGTTTATATCTTAGAGTACTTTTTGGAACATTTAGTTACCTTGTTTTTAAAGAGGATTTAATAGTCCGGTATGAATACAATTGAAAATTGGCCTAATGTCTTTGTTCCACGTATTTCATCTCAAGAATAAACAGACTTGGTGGGTATTCTAGAAGGAAATTATACAACCATCTAATAATGCATTGATTCCTATACATTCATATCATAACCAAATCAGGAGCTAAAAGGAAACAATACATACAGCTGAACACATCAACTCTTCCCCTAAAGTTGGTGCATAGATATCTTACGTGCCAACTTGGACATAACTGAATCAAATGGACCAGTACAGACTACATGGGTCATCCTATCGGCTAGTTGATTAGCACTTTTAATATAGGGTATCATGTCAGCATTTAAGTTTAAGTCATCTTTGATGTAATAACTGTCAAGTTAAACATGCTTAGTCTGATCATGTTGCACTGGTTGGTTTGTATTTTGTAATCCACAGTGGCAGCCGTGTTATCTCAAAAAGGTGCATGATAAAGAGTACAATATAACGGCTAAAAGTATCGTCAAATTGCAGCTGTAACATAGTCGTAGTGAACTTTGAACAAATAATTATTATTTTGCAATGCACGATCTAGTACAAAGTGTTGTCCAATAGTGGCTATAGCACTATAGTGTAGCAGAATTTGAACAAACCATTAATTTCCGCCACGGTTGACAATATTGGCATCTACACTAGACCATGACACTGCATTTTGTTTCTTCTCCAACTCACCTCGCCAAATTGCCCCCATTAAATAACAAAGACCTGATGTGGACTTACTGTCTAGTTTAGACCCATTAAAATCAGAACTAGTGTAACCAACAATGTCTATGGAATGTGGTAAAGATAGCAGCAGAAAATAACTAATAGGGTTCTGCGCAGTGAAAGATAGCAGCAGAAGTTTTTTTTTTCCCCAAAGCTGTGATACCAAAATGAAAACTAGGCTGAATAACTTTATTCTATATATCTCATGAACATTTATCGAGTACAGAATCAGGTATTCTAATAAGGACAATAATAGAATGAAGCTAAGTATTAATTCATTGATTCTAATTAATGCATAACCGAAACAGGAGATAAAGGAATATACAATACAGCTGTACATCTTAACTCAAAAATAAGGTTAGCATTGTATTTCATTTTATACAGAGTTACCAATAGAAGATGGCGGAAAAATAGTTAAACAGCAAAAACCTGCCATGTGAAATAGCATATAGCGATGCGGGCAAATAGCGGAAGCCACATAGTGGTTGAAATAAATTAATTATCAATCATTATATAATGAAAGGCGTGTGGCATACAAATAAAAAGGGAATGGAGGCAAAGCATTGCTTACATATTGAAGGTTTACATATTACAGAGAATATAGGAGTAACACTGACTCTTTAGTTTTTATATTTTCGTAATAGGTGGTGATCGGCACACATGCATATTTTTCAGTTTTATTATAATTAAAAACCCTAAAAATCTCATTTCTTGGCTATTGCCGCTATATCAGCCAGCAGAAACTAGAATAGCAGTCAGTATTGCCCTAGTAGCAAAACTATGTCAGCGCCGCACTTTTCATAACAGATTCATTAAAATCGGATTTGCTAATAGCGCCGCTATTGCCAATTCGCTGCTATACGACAACATTGATTTTATAACATATATTACACACCGTATGTAAATATTATATTCTATTATTTAATTCTTTCCTCCTGCTTAATCTAAATCCTACAATTTCAACATTGAAACTATATTTAATAGAATAAAATTTACAAGTGAAACCGGGCAAGGCATAATTGAAGGGTTGGGTACATGGTAAAGCACCCAGTGTGCCCTATACATATGCTTTAACTTTTAAAGAATTTTGATATCCTAAATAGCTAGCCCATTTACAAAGGCAACACTTACTTCTATAATCCACATGCATTCTCTCTCACTGATTAACAATTGAAGGGTTCCATTATAACTGCTACAAAGCTGGCACATGTATATGAGAAAGTTTTCTTCTACAATTGTATTATTACTTAAAAAGGTAGGTACTACTGCAATCATCGTTCTCCACATTTAACGTAACCAATTTCAAAACATGATTAAGTTGAACACTATAGTTATGGAGATAGTCATTAAATTGTCATTAAACATCAACTAGTAGTAGCAGAACTAGAAGCTATACATATTTAACCTTACGTACTGCATGCTCGCCAGTTATAATCATGAAGAACAATTCAAGAAAAAAACATGAATTAAGAAGGACAAACACAAAATTGTAATCCACCAAACAAGTATGGGAAAACACATTGACTCAAATTCTCAATGAACAACAACTAAAAATACAAACGGGTCAGTAAAAACAAATACACAAACGAGGCTTCTAGGGCTGACATGGTCCACGGTTGATTATTATTTTATTACTCACAATTGTAAGATATACTATTTTACTAAACATGTTAAATTGTACTCCCTCCGTCCTAAAATAACTGTCACATTTAGAGAAAAAAAATTTGTCCCAAAATTTGTCACTATAGATTACCAATACAATTTTATATTTTATCTTCTAATTGTACTCTCTAATAAATACTCTTAATTTATTGTTTTCTAACTTAACATTAGTGCTAATTTAAATACACCAATAGTTATTCAGGATAATTTGGTAAAGTCACTATTTTCTCTTTCATTAATTACTGTTTCTTAATCTGTGTGAAATGTTCAATAGTTGTTTCTACCCGTCACCAACTATGAAGCACGGACGCCGTAAACGCGACATTAATCCTGACACCTCGACACTAATAATAATTTGAAAAAATGAAAAAGAAAAAAAAATTAAACGTAATTGTTATGTCACTATTGGTTTCCGACACCGACACATCTTTTTTCATAAGTGTCGGTAACACCGTCCACCCTAAACACACACCTAAATAATCAATACATAACGAAGTGAATCAGCATGACAATAGTGAAAAAACAAAAGGAAAGTAAGAATTTACCATGGATCCCGACGCCTCAGGATGATTTTTATCATCAGCAGCATCCGGACCAGAAAGTGAACTTGAAGAAGCTTTCATACAATCTGCCCTACTAACTCCACATTGCTTATTTGCATCAAAGGACTTGAATATATCAATCAACGAATCAGGTTCACCAGATACAGAAGACGAATTAATCCTAAAAGCCTCTACCAAACACTCCCTAGCAACCTCAATTCCTTCAGCATCAACCCCAGGGCTAGGTTCAACTACTCCACAAAATTCAAAATAAAAAAATAAAAAAAACATTACTACATAACAATATCAACAAATCAAACAACAACTTTCAACCTATTGAAATACCTAAAAATCAAAATTGAATCGGTATTATACATGATTACGTAATGAACAATGTAAATAAAGTTAAGAGAAAGAGAATAGTACAAACCTTGGTTGAGGAAATGGAGGAAAGAACGAACTATGCGACGAGAGAGAGGGGAATCGGTGGTGATGCGATTGTGAGACATGGCTTTGGGAATTGAAGAAGAAAGTTAGATTATTAAACAGTTCATCTTTTTATTCTTGAGAGTTTATATGTGAGAAATGGTTCTAGAAAGTTCTCACGAGAAGAAGCGAATCAAGCTATAGTACAAGTAGAGAAATGGAACTTCAATGTAAACATGAAAACCCCAGTAACACTAAAACATAGGCAAAACGAATCATAGCTATATTATTTGTTTTTGAAGGAATAATATTGGGATTGGTATAAAAATATAAATTGGTGTATTATTTGGTCCTTTAACTTAATTTCAGGTTGAGTTAAGTTCTTTATGTAATAAACATTTGTTTAATGTCTGTAATGTGTAACTCTGTTGGTCAATATCATCCTTTCTGTTAAAAGTTATGTATTTCTATTAGTTTTTATAAGGATGGCAGTCCAGCTGGACTTTTTAAGCTGACATGGATTTATGATAATACATTTTGAATAAAAATTAAAAGATTTTGAAACGTTTCATTTTGACGTCACTTGCTTCATTTTGACTTTACTTGAGCTCTGTGAGAAAACCATAACGAAGTTATCTTCACACCATTTTCATTGCTCTCTTGCGTTCACAAAGGTATGTTAATCTACTTTCATTTTTTAGTTTGTTTGTATCATACATCTTCGTTCGTCTTCCAAATGACCCATAACTTTGTTAATCTTCATTTTTAGGGTTTGTGGAATCTTCCTTGCTGATACTTCCTACAATATAGAGAGGAATAAGAACTTCGTCCATCTACTGTTGTAAGATACGAATAATCAAACTTTTGTCTATAAAAATACAAACTTTTTAGGATTTTTCTTTTTCCTTATTTGTATTTCTCATTTAGATACTTTATCTAAGTCATGGATAGTTGTTTTCAGTGCATTGTTCATCTTGGGGGTGAGTTTGTTGAGTTCATGAAATTAGGTTATAGAGGCTTAGAGGAAATTTGGGATGTTGATCCTGATTTTTGGAGTTATTTTGAAGTGTTGGGTGGGTTAAAGGATTCAGGTTATCCCACTATAGAGAGCCTTTAATATTATGATCAAATGGAGTGTAATAACATAGTTTTGTTGAATGATGATAATGGAACTAGAAGGATGCATACAATTGCTGAGTTGACTGGGGAAGTGCATTTATATGTTATGCATCCTATATTACAATTTACAAGCTGGTTTTTGGAGTTATTTTGAAGTGTTGGGTGGGTTAAAACCTTTAGAAAAAGATCTAGAGCAATTCACACAAGATCTATCCAAGTCTAAGTCCGAAAAGAGAGTAAATAATGATTATATTGTATCGGTGATGTAAAAATTTTAGACTAGGGTTATGAAAATTTATAAACATTGGTAGAAGAGCAAGAGGCAAATAAAAAAGTGGTAGGGGAAGTATAATCATTATAAAAGGTTTATACGACGACTCTATAACACTCGAGTGACTTGCGCGAACCTTACTGAACTTGAGAAATACTCAATGATTTCTTATTCCACTGTTTTATATTTGACTATCTTAAATTTAGTTAAAAGAGATTTGGTTGAATCTAAATTTGAATGCTTGCATTTTTCGGAGAACACCTTAATTATATTTAAGTGTAAACACCCTCTAGGAAATATAAAGAATCGACAAATGAAAGTAATTGAAAACACTGACATGATTAAAGACTTTTAATTCATTAGAGAAATTGATATGAGAAGTAGGAAGAACATGAGGATCAACTATGATTTCATTTTCAGTAATGATATCATTGGCAAGGACCATTCCCACAGTACCAGCTTGAAGTGCTTGTTCTCCCTTTAAGGTTAAATTGTTACCATGAACAACATAATTAGGGAACTCTTTATCCATCGTGCTAACACCAACAGCAATATACCAACTAGGGAACTCTCTATCCATCATGCTAGCACCAACAATAATATACCAAGGAGCTAGATTTTCTACGATAGCCTCATTCGGTCCACCATTTCCAGCAGAACAAACAACAACAATACCTTTCTTCGCAGCATGGAAAGATCCAATAGCAACACTATCATTAAAAAAATTAGAAGCAAATCCACCAAGTGACAAAGACAGAACATCAACCTCTTCATGGATTTCCATATCAAAATCTACAAGTATGTCTGCATCAAAGCACTCGTCACCATTAATCGGAGGCCAAAAAAATTTGTATGGCGTAACTCTCGCTTCCTGTGAACCAAACAGGATATAACCAAACCATTTGTCAAAGATAATGCAAGACCATCATAATGAAAAGAACGGCATAAAAACCTCCTCGCCATACTTAAGAAGCAATTTTGTCAGCCCATGAGTTCCACCGGGATAGAAAAGAAACATGAAGTTTGTTGGTAGCAATACCGAGAATGTGTTCGTAGTCATCTTCCCATCATGTTCCACACTTGTGTTTAAAGTAATAATAGTCTCTCTGGGAAGGTAGAGGAAAATGAAGTCTCGATCTGGCATTTGATCAAACAAATGGTGAGTTGGTTCAACTGGCAGCAGCCAGCAGCGAGATTGGTACCATGATTGAATCAGGTGGCTCGGGCAGTTTCAATGGTGGTGGCTCCGGTGGAACTCTTTTTCTGTGCATTCTTCCTTTTCCTCGTTTGTGTTTATCAACACTAAGTTTATTCAAAGTGAGAGTTCCAGTTGTATCACTGCAAAGAACATCCATTCCAAATATTTATTCAATAGCAGCCATTCTCTTTGTAATAGCACCTTGCTGTGAAAGCATATGAGAGCCAGTTGAAAGAATGCTACAACCAACCTCTTCCGCATCATCATCATCCAAAATAGAACCACCTCTTTTTAATTATTGAATTACATTGTTCAGTTCCATAGTAGCCTCTTCATTAACAGTGTCTCCCACGTAAAATGTTTCTGAAGGATAGAAAAACACTTAGAAAGGGGGGTTTGAATAAGTGTGACTTTAAAAACTCTTAAGATAAAAACAATTAACACAATTATTTTTATCCTCGTTCGTTGTTAACGAAACTACTCCAGTCCACCCCCTTAGAGTGATTTACCTCAACTGAGGATTTAATCCACTAATCAATCTTGATTACAATGGTTTTCCACTTAGATACCCTCTAAGTCTTCTAGAGTATACTGATCACAACTTGATCACTCTAGGAATACACCACTTAGAAACTTCTAAGTCTTATAGAGTTTACTGATCTCACTGATCACTCTAGGAACCTTTTACAATCAATGTAAAATTAATGTTTACAAGAGTATGAATTGCTTCTTAGAAAGCTATAATCACAACTGTGATATTTCTCTTAAGTTCTAAGCTTAACACTCACTAAATATTACAATAGTTGTGAGGTTGAAGATGAAGTTCGTGAGTAATGAATTCAGCAGCGTTTCAGTATTTTTCAAGAGTTGTTCTTTTGCTTCTGATCAGAACTTCATATTTATAGACGTTTTGAGAAGATGACCGTTGGGAGCATTTAATGCGTTGCATGTTCCGTACAGCTCTGCATTTAATGTTTCACACTTTTGTCAACTACCTCGAGCCTTGCTTTTGCTGCTTCTACTGACTTTGCCTTTAGTAGCTTCTAACGTTCCTTTTGTCAGTCAGCGTAGCCTGTCATCTTGTACTTGCTTCTGATCTGATGTTTGTAGAAACAACGTTTGAATAATCAGAGTCAAACAGCTTGGTGCAGAGCATCTTCTTATCTTCTGACTTTGAAGTGCTTGAGCGTAATACCATAAGAACTTGAGTTCTTCTGCTTCTGATCTCATGTTCTTCTAATGCTTCATAGACCATGTTCTGATTCTGCTTGACCATCTTCTGATGTCTTGCGAGAGCATGTTCTGATGTTGCAATCTTGAACCTTCTGAGTCAGTGCTTCTGAGCGCTGAATTGTGCATACTCTTTATATATTTCCTGAAATGGAAAATGTAAAGGATTAGAGTACCATATTGTCTTATACAAAATTCATATACATTGTTATCATCAAAACAAGAATATTGATCAGAACAAATCTTATTTTGACAATCTCCCCCTTTTTGATGATGACAAAAACATATATAATTGATATGAATTTGCAATCAGAATATCAGATGACCAAAGACAATTACACAAATATAGCATAAGCATATAATCAGAGTGTGTGAATATGTCTCCCCCTGAGATTAACAATCTCCCCCTGGAATAAATACTAGAAGAATTTATAAATGAAAGACTTCCCTGAGTATTTTTCCATTTCAGTAGAGACGTTCACTTTGCCTAGAACTTCAGAACATTCAGAGCTTCTGCTTCTTGCTTCCATAGGACAACTTCAGAGCTTTTAATTTCTTCTTTGTTTACATAGTATGCTTGATTGAATCAGAACATTCTTGAATGTATCACAGCATCATCAGAGCATCTTTACATCCTGAAATGTTTCAGAACATACTAGACAAAAATATCAGAATCAAGAATGTATCAGAGTATTCTTAATGAATAGCTTGTATCATAGCATTCTTGATAGATTCTTAATAAGTAGCATGTATCAGAGCATATGAGAGAAGAAAATGTATCAGAGCATATTCTGCCACGAGAATATCAGAACATTCTTCTTGCTTCTGATCTTGAAGCTTCACAGCACTAAGCTTGCTTCAAATTTCCAAGAACATGCTTCTTAATAGAATTGCTTTTCCCATGTATTTGCTTTTCATGTTGAGCTTTTTCAGAATATCTTCAATCCTGCAAAAAATCTCAAAGACATAGAACTTGCAAATATTGTTAGGAATGTTGAGACTTAATCCCAGCAACTGATATAATAAACCAAGTCAATTATCATGTTTCTCCCCCTTTTTGTCATAACATCAAAAAGCATTAAAAAGATTCAGATGATAAAACAACATAAAGTGAAGAAGATAATATTTCATTGATTAACAAAATATATCAGAAGTACAAAAGGGATAGAAGCAGATGCAAGAAACAAGAAAACATCTAAGACTAAGACACACTACGACTAGCCTAGCTTAGAAGCTATTTTGGCCAGAAGGTTTTGAATCTCAGCAGCGCTTTATGACTGCGTCTTCATAAAAGATCTAAACTCATTGTGAGTTTCCTCATGCTTGTCCAGAAGAGACGCAAGATCAGCTTGATTCTGATGAAGAGCCTTCATGGTGGTTACCAGCACAGAAGGTCCAGCAGAAAAAGCATCAAAGCTATTGTCCAGAAGAGGTGTCTCAACATCAGCATCGACCATGAGAACATCAGCTTGATTTTCCTTAAGGGGAAGTTGCATAGCAGGATGATTCTCAGCATCTTGAGTTTCAGCATCTTGGTTTCCAACATCAGCTTCTGATTTAGAAGCATCTTCAACAAACATAGGCGAAGGGATTTCAGCGTCTAAAGTCTCTAAAGCCAGAAGATTTTCAGCCAAATTCTTTGGAGGTGTAGGAGCAGCAGGTTCTGATGGGTATTCAACTTCTGGATATACCGTATTTGGCGCTTTCTCAGAGGGATTCTCCCTTAGCCAGTTGAATATGAACTGAAAGTCTCTAGTCAGAACATAGAGTTGAGGCTTCCACACAACCATAGTAAGAGGATGCACTTCCTCGAGCTCATCAACATCTTCAAGGGATTTCCAGCTCCTGATAGAATGATAGTACTTACCATCATCTAAATCCAAAAAATAGCCAGAAGATCCAGTACTTTCAGCCAAGCATCTCTTCTGGATGTTCAGAAAATTAGTCTGAATATCCTTCTTGAAAATTTTCCACACTTTGCGAGTAGCAACATGATCCATCTTGGACTCATAAGCAGCTTTCAGAGTATCCAACCCAGTTCTGACCTTATGCATCAGCAAGTCATAGCAAGCATCAATAGAGGGTTCAGGAGGATTGAAAGTGAAACAGTAGTCAGGGTAAAGAAGGCTATAGGGTTTTGATTCTCTTGAGAACAAAGCAGGGGTGGTAGAAGATGAAGAATCTGCGTGGAAGAGGATGGAATAACAGAAGGAGGAGGCTTTTTCTGATGGGGACGGTCAGAAGAATGGTAAACTTCATGAATGAGCTTCTCAAGTTGTTCATCAGTTCTTTTTACTTTGAGAGACTCCTGAGGTTTCTTCTGCTTCTTTGCTTGCTTAGCATCAGGTCCTTCTTCTGTGGCCTTTCTCTGTAATTTCTTTTCTTTCTTCTTCTTTTCCTTCTTTCTCAACTCATCCAGAGATGGAAGAGTTCTTCCTCTAATCCAAGCAGGATCAACAGAAGTTTGAGCTTTAACGCAAGACTTCAGATAGCGTTTAACAGATTTGTCTAGCTCTTTTTTGAACATGTGAGAAAAACTCACAACAGGAGTTCTTCTTGTCAGAATGTCTGGAAACATTGTTGAAGGAGTGGACACCTCTTCAATCAGCTGCATCCTTTTTAGAGTCTGAGCATTCAGAATGACTCCTTGGATAACAGTAAAGTTCTTAGATGAACCAGCTGTTCTCAGAACATCTATCAAGCCACTCTCAATCAGAATATCTGAAATTATCATTCCAAGAGGGATAGTATTCTTCTTGAGTTTGGGATTCTTCTGACGTTCTTCGTCTCTTGATTCTTCAATATTAGTCTTCAGATGTTGAAAAAGAATGTGTGGTAGATTAACTCTCATGCCTTTTTCAATTCAGAATAATATATACTTTTGATCCTGATTGACATATGTAGCAGCGCTTGATGATTTTCTATGATAGAGAGATCCCAGAATGATCTCAGTCCATACTCTGTAGGAAGGCTTCAAGGCAGTAGTGAAAGGAGAGGCAATACCAGAAGAAAACAACTCTCGATCAACTTTATCCTGATCAGTTCTTCCATGAAGAGCACCAGTAATTCCATCAAAACCATCAAGACCATACAGTTTCCTTATCAGCTTCTCAGTCACAACAACTTCATGCCCTAGCATGAAAGAGATGATAACAATTGAAGTAACCGTAGCATGTGTCCAGAAATCCTTAACCAATAAAGGATAAACTGGTCCGATCAACCTTTCAAAGTAGTTTGACCATTCTTGTACCAGTATTGCAGTTTTGGTTTTGAAATCATGTGCCATAAGATTTTCAAAATCCACCATTGTTTCGCAGAGAACTTCCAGTTCATTAAGAGGAATCGAACAAGACTTCAAAGGAGTAAATGCAGATCTCTTTTGTTGAACTTGAAGTTGCGATGATACCTTGCGTTGAACATTCGAAGATGAAGCCATGGATTCACACTGAGATTCAGGTTTAGTAACTAGGGTTTATGCAAAAATGAGAGAGATATGAATGAAAAGAGACAACGAACAAAGAGAGAGAATGGAAAAAGATGAAATGTTATGGGGATGAGTTTATATAGGCACGAATTTGAAATGAAATGCAATATGTTTCTGAGAATGAACAGTTACAAGATGCAGAAAATCAAATGCATTTAATGTTGAGTGACGTTAGGTTAAAACATGATATTTGAAATGATTTGCACAGTTACCTAGGGCGGCGTCTCATCAACTGCACGCATGCTTGTCCAATTTGAGTGAACACGTGTTCATCTTCTGGAATAGCTGGTGACAGCTGTTTTGCTTTAAAAGAGATTCTGAATCAACTTAGACATATGAAACGTTAGCAATAACAGAGTCAGAATATCTAAATGATCAACATCAAAACTTCTTATAAGAAAATAAAACTGATCATTTCAAATCTAATCCATATATCAGAACATCTTATCTTTTCACTATGGGCATAAATCCATACTGATATTTTTTAGAATGAACTTAAACTTATCTTCAGCAAGGGGTTTTGTAAAGATATCAACCCATTGATGGTCTGTATCAACAAAGTTTAAAGATAGAACACCCTTCTGAACATAGTCCCTAATGAAATGATGTTTAATCTCAATATGTTTAGCTTTGGAATGTAAGATTGGATTCTTAGATAAACAAATAGCAGAAGTATTATCACAGAAGATAGGAATGTTACTCTCATATATCTGATAATCTTCTAGCTGACTCTTCATCCAGAGCATCTGTGTACTACATCCAGCAGCAGCAACATATTCTGCTTTTGTTGTAAAGAGGGTTATTGTAGCTTGCTTCTTGTTGTACCAGGAGATCAGATGACTTCCAAGAAATTGACAACTTCCAGAAGTAATTTTCCTTTCAACTCTATCTCCAGCGTAATCAGCATCACAGAATCCTACTAAGTTGTATTCTTCAGATTTTCTGTAGACTAAACTAACATTAGTAGTACCTTTCAGATACCTCAGAATTCTCTTAATAGCTGTTAAGTGAGATTCTCAAGGATCTGATTGGAATCTTGCACACAGACAAACACTGAATAAAATATCAGGTCTAGAAGCAGTAAGATATAGAAAAGATCCAATCATACCTCTGTAAAGCTTCTGATCTACCTTCTTACTTACCTCATCCTTACCTAGAACACACGTTGGATGCATAGGAGTTTTTGCTTCTTTGCTTTATGAAAGATTAAACTTCTTCAGAAGTTCTTTCACATATTTGGTTTGATGAACATAAGTTCCATCAGAAGTTTGATTGATCTGGATCCCAAGGAAATACTTGAGTTCTCCCATCATGCTCATTTCAAACTCAGTCTGCATAGACTTAACAAACTCCTTTCCAAGTGTAGCATTAGAGGTTCCAAAGATAATATCATCAACATAAATTTGGCAAATTAAAATATCCTTTTTAAAGGTTTTACAAAAGAGAGTAGTATCCACTTTTCCTCTAGTGAAACCATTATTCAGAAGGAAAGAACTTAATCTTTCATACCAAGCTCTAGGAGCTTGCTTCAATCCGTATAATGACTTCTTTAGTTTAAAAACATGTTCTGGAGACTTAGAGTCTTCAAAATCAGGAGGTTGGTGGACATAGACTTCCTCATCTATATAACCATTTAAGAAGGCACTCTTAACATCCATCTGATACAGAGTGATGTTATGTTGAGTGGCAAAAGAAATCAATAAGCGAATAGATTCTAACCTGGCCACTGGTGCAAAGGTTTCTGTATAGTCAATACCTTCTTGCTGACTATAGCCCTGAGCAACCAGTCTGGCTTTGTTTCTTACAACTTCTCCTTTTTCACTTAGTTTGTTTTTGAAGACCCACTTAGTTCCAATGATGTTAAATCCTTTTTGTCTTGGAACAAGATCCCAAACATCATTCCTTGTAAACTGATTTAGTTCTTCTTGCATGGCAATTATCCAGTCAGCGTCCTCCAGAGCTTGATCAACAGAAGTTGGCTCAATAAGAGATACTAGACCAAATTGACATTCTGCATTGTTCTTAAGGAATGCTCTTGTTCTGATAGGATCTTCTTTCTTCCCAATGATAACATCTTCTGAGTGAGCAGAGTTGAGTCTAGAAGATCTTATGATAGTTGGCTCTTCAGAAATTCTAAGATTCTCTAATGAAGCAGCAACTTGATCTTCTAACACTTTGCTTCTGGGTTCTTCAGCTTCTGAGTTAGAGATTTAAACATCTGCAAAATTCTCAAACTGCTTTGGCTTTTCAAGACCAAGCTTATCATCAAATCTGATATTGATTGATTCTTCAATAATCAATGTTTCAGTATTGTATACTCTGTAGCCTTTAGAGCGTTCAGAATATCCAAGAAGGAAACACTTCTGTGCCTTAGAATCAAACTTATGCAGATGATTTTTAGTGTTCAGAATATAACATATACATCCAAATGGATGGAAATAAGAAATGTTGGGCTTTCTGTTCTTCCATAATTCATAAGGAGTCTTATTAAGAATAGGTCTTATGGAGATTCTATTTTGAATATAACATGCAGTGTTAATTGCTTCTGCCCAAAAATGCGTAGCCATATTGGTTTCATTGATCATGGTTCTGGCTATTTCTTGTAGAGTCCTGCTCTTTTGCTCTACAACTCCATTTTGCTGTGGAGTTCTAGGGCAAGAGAAATCATGGGCAATACCATTTTCTTTGAAATAAATCTCAAAGAATTTGTTCTCAAATTCGCCACAATGATCACTTCTGACCTTTATGATTTTACACTCTTTCTCAAATTGAATCTGAGTGCAGAAATCAAAGAACACTGTATGAGACTCATCCTTATGTTTCAAGAACTTTACCCATGTCCGTCGTTGTCATACCCCAAAATTTGCCCACAATATTCAAATATTCAAATTATTTTAAAATTGGATTTTTTTTATAAAATTTTGAGGTCATTCACATTGACGTCTTGAATTTTATAAATATTCAATTTAAAGTCTATTTTAAAATATAATAATTTACTCTTAAATTATTTATATTTTAATAAATAGCAAAATGCTTTCTCATGCTTCATACACTTCCAATTGACTTTTATTTCAAACAAATAATATAACATAGTTGGTAAGGAGGTAAGGCTTGCGAGTACAAAGTCTCGGGTTCAAATCCCACTTCTAACACTTTTTTTTCTTTTTTTTCTAACTATAGTTTTAATTTTATTTTTATTAAAAAATCACAAAAAATCATTTTTTTTATCATTTTATTTTTAATTTTCGCACTATTTAAATATGCATTTTTTAAAATAGTCAAATTTTCACTTTTATGTATTTTCTAGTCAAAAATCATCAAAAATCATAAAATATTCAAAAAAATCCAAAAAAAAAGTTTTTAATCTTATTTGTCCTATTTTTAGCACTTTTTATAACTTAGAGAACAAGTCAATCTTATTAAATTAGTTTGATTTAATTTTTTATTAAAATTAAAACAAATTGATTTTTGGGCTTTGATTTGGTCCATAGTTTTACTATAATTATTTTTTCTAACCTAATTCATGATACATAAATAAAACTAACAATTACAAATTTCTCAATTTACTCTCTCACAACTAAACCCTTATTTTTTTTAACACCTTCAACCTTATTCTTCATTCCTAATTCCTACCTACAAAACAATTCACCAAGTTTCTTCAATATCTTTTGTTCTTTTTTTGCTTAGTTCTTGGCCAATGATTTCGTATGAGGCCTCATCTTCTTCTTTTTTAAATAAAATATCTTTTTCTAAATCTTTTTATCAAAACTAAAAATAAACCTTTTGTTTTCAAAACCTTTTGGCCAATGATTATCATATGAGGCCCTTGATGTATGTTTTTATACTAACTTTAGTTTTTGGCTAATGATGATACTTGAGGCCACCTTTTATCAAAATTCTTATGTTTTTGACATCCTCTTTATGTTTCGAAACATTTTCTTTCAACTCTCTTTTTTTAAAAAACCTTTTTCAAATACTTTATCTAGAATTACAATTTTTTTGGCCAATGATGATACATGAGGCTTGTTTTTTTTTAATCATTGTTTTGGTCATTGTTGCTACATTTTAGTTTAAATTTATGTTTTTACAATCATAATTATTTTTTTTTTTTTTACTTTTGAGAATTTTTGCCCTTTTAGCCATAATCTAACTTTCTGAACCTTTCTTTATTTTTTGGGAAAATTTAGATTATATGAGGTCAAACCTATTTTATAATATTTTTTATTTTATTATTGTAACTATTATCATTACTAACCCTTATTATTATTATTATTATTATTATTATTATTATTATTATTATTATTATTATTATTATTATTATTATTATTATTATTATTATTATTATTATCATTATTATTAACATTATTACTATCCTTGTTTGCAGGTACTTCCTTTGGCCATTAACCTTGTTTGGGCCAAACAATTTTGCTGGCCACTTTCTCACCATGTACTCTCAAGAGCGCACAACACCCAATCTGAGTTAAGTTTCTTTTTTTGTTTTTATTTTAATTGCATGAAATTTTTTATATATATTCCTTTCTTTTTTTATTATTAGTATAATTTTTTTCTTTTATTTATTTTTATTTATTTAACCAAATTAGTTTTTATATATAATAATTTCATAGTTATTTATTTTAATCGAAAACTCGTTTTTTAATTTTATCAATAATTATTTTTAAAACAATAAAAAATTTTATTTTTGTATATATTTTTAATTAATTAATTAATTGAAAATTAATGATTAAAGTTTTTGTTAACCTTGATTCATTTATAAACCTTAAAATCTTCAGGCAGGTGTTCTCCACTAACGCATTGTTAGGCCTTATAAACCTTTTGGGTCACAATAAGTTTTCTTAAATAACCCTTTAGGGTTCGTAAACTTTTTAGGGTTTATAATCAATTAACGTTTAAATCAGTTAATGCACTAACATTTCTCTTCTTCATGTCAATTCTTTTCAGGGTTACCATCAGGGTTCGTCCGCCTACGCGCCACGCCAGATCAAAAGCTAAGTCCCTAATTTGATTATTATTTTAAATATTATTTTTGTCCTATAAAATAAATTATGATTTACTTTTAAATATCAATGAGTCAGCCATACACTCACTGCATCCTTTTTCTTTATGCCCATCTTTTAGGATTCATCACAATCTGGTCAGTGTCAATGCTTCATGCCTCAAGGCTAGCCTCTGCCCATCAACCTTCATCCATCAAAGATAAAAGTTTGTCAGACTGCCAAAGCTACGTTGGTAACCCTAAACTCTGTCTTTATTATTACTTATGTCAAACCCTATTAAGGGATCCGCTGGTTTCATTGTTCCCTTCCCCGTATTATTATGTAACTGTTCCCTGGTTGTATTGTTTGGCCTTGAAGGCACTTAAAACTGTTATATTATATTTACTGCGTGGTTAGTAATTTAGGGAGTGCAAACCATGAACTGAACATAGATCACCTAATTACAAGATAAATGTAATCGAAGTTAACCACGTGATTGCTGCACACACTCACCTTTAGGGTAACCTCTTCTGTTGCCTGTTGCCTTGCTGCCTCTAAGTGTACTAAATAGTCAAGTCCCTCGATTCCGAGGATACCTAAAGCAAAATAAATGTTGCCCTAAGTTCATTATCATCATCAAGTTTGTCCCTCGATGTTGCCTTATATGATGATTGTCCCAATTGCTAAGGTATCCTCGCATGATGCCTAAAAAGATTAATGACTATTATATCCTTCCCTTAGACTACCTGCCCTCTTTATGGCATGGGACAGTCTTATGGCGAACGATTACTCGATGACCCTTAAACATCCAATTGAAAGGCTTCCTGCCCTCTTATGGCATGGATAGATCCTTTCGCCTCGAAAAGCTAAAAGAACAAATTTTTAAACTTAGGGTAAGTTGCTAGTAATTGCTTGCTCCATTCAAATTCAAAATTCAAAATCAAACTATTTTCCCATTAATTTTCAAATACTTTTCAAAAAGACTACGCTTATTTACAAGCTAAAGTTCTTCTTCAAAGTTTACTTTTCACACCTCCTATTTCAAAATAATTTCAAACAAGGCTACGCTTATTTATAAACTAAAGTCCTTAACGAAACCTTTTACTATTCGCACACCGCTTTTCAAACAAATCAAACAAACAAAGTGAGCTAAGCAATTAAGAGCCCATGGATAACCATGGATGCAAAGGGTGCCTTACACCTTCCCTTTGTATAACTTACCCCCCGAACTCAAAATCTTTCAAAAGGTCTTTCCTGTTCTTTTAGCCTTTCTTTAAATTGGATAAAATAAAAGTCGGTGGCGACTCTTGCTTACCGCGACATTATTAAAAAGTCAGTTCACCGTATTACAGAACTGGCGACTCTGCTGGGGATGCTTTCGAATAAAAGAGGGGTTACCTTAGAGTTTAGGATCACTTTATTGTTTGTTTGTTTGCTTTATTTTCCAAGATTGTTTTGGGTATTGAATGGAAGATAAATCCTATACCCGGATTCGAGTGCACCTTAAGATAGGAGCGGCATAGTCATGGAGACCTCCCTTGTGCATGCTTGGGATTGGTCAAAATGAAGTTCGCGCTTGAGTTAGGCCTCCATTGGTTATTGTGTACCTCTTTTGCATGAGAGAGGTTTACGCATGTATCTTTGGGTGCGTCGGAGCTCAGGGACCTTTAGTCACCTTCAACCCATCTTGGCCTTTAGGAACGTAGTGGGAGGACTACTCTTGATGCATGTTAAGGGCATAGTCGCTACCCGATACTACAACTCAGATAGGTTCTTTCTCAAAGTATCATTGCGTGGTATGCATGTACCATGTTCGAGGGTGCTTTAGAAGGGCTGACAATTCTGGGTCACCTGGTAGAACCCGTTGCTGATATCATCCTTATCCCTAGAAGTACCTTTGGGGGAAGGGTAGTCACCTGGTCATACTTCATGCAAGCCTTTAAACTTAAGGACTCTTGTGTGACTTTCTTGTTATCTAACCTTTTGGTTTCCTTGCAGGATTTGCTTGTAGGACATTTTGTCCTTATTACCATATGCTCTACCTTTCTATTTCCTTGCAAGATTTGCTTGTAGGACATCTCGTCCTCGTTACCTTATGCTCTAACCTTTTATTTCCTCGCAGGGTTTTCCTGTAGGACGTCTCGTCCTTATGACCTTATGCCTTACTTAATGCATTGCATCTGCATGACATCATAACATCATAACATCACCTGTAAACTAACCCTTTCAAGGATCTTAGGGATTCAAAGTGCACAATCTCTTATCAAGGACGGAATTCCTAACTAGGGGCAAGAAGATTTACTTTCCTTTGGCCACGTACCTTCCAATTCAAAGACACCGTACCCATCAAAGGGGCAAGAGGATTTATTTTCCTCTAGCCATGTATCCTGAATCAGAGGCGATGACCCACTCGATATGGTGAGCTTGATTCTCAAAGAAGGATGTTCAAAGACAAAAGTCGTAATTCTTCAAACAAATATGCGACCGAATCACTCTCCAATGCTGCTAACTAAATTCCTTAAAGATCCTTGAAAACATTTCATTTGCATTCATGACATTGCATATTTCTAACTTTGTTTTCAGGTTCCGCCTCGACAATCATTCGTCTCAAATATAATCGAGCTGGAGATTCATTCTGACAAGCCCTTTTACATTCCAAAACTTCGTCGAATAACTCATCGACTCTAACAAGCAAGCATTCTCTATCAGATATGGTCTAATGTACGACCCGTTCCGGTATTCTCTATCAGATATGGTCTAATGTTCGACTCGTTCTGACACCCTTCATCAGACATGGTCTAATGTATGGCTCGTTCTGATGTTCTCTTCAGATATGGTTTAATGAATAACTCGTTCTGATTTCCAACTTCCAGATATGGTCTAATGTACGACCCGTTCCGGTATTCTCTATCAGATATGGTCTAATGTACGATTCGTTCTGACACCCTCCATCAGATATGGTCTAGTGTATGGCTCGTTCTGATGTTCTCTTCAGATATGGTTTAATGAATAACTCGTTCTGATTTCCTACTTCTAGATATGGTCTAATGTACGACCCGTTCTGGCATTCCTCTTCAGATATGGTTTCATGAATAACTCGTTCTGATGTCCTACACCAGTTCCACAACAACAACGCAAGCCAGATGCACCTAAGCGTCAATTCACCAAGATCAATATATCGTTGGCTCAAGCATTACAACATCTGTTGAAAATCAGATTGATTATTCTGAGGGATGCTCCTAAGAATTCTAACACCTACTATAAACCCAATGCGAGGTGCGCGTGCCATTCCAACAGTCTTGGACATTACATAAACGATTGCTGGACATTAAAGAATAAGATACAAGATCTGATCAATGACGGAGAAATCAAATCCAACCCTCTTGAAACCCCTGTGGTGATCACCGCTCCTATGCCTAGTCATGACAAGATTGATTGACATCTCGACGAACGAACTTTTGGATCATTAGATCTACTTTCATTTGCATGTTTCTTCTCTGTTTGTTTAAACATTCGAATTATGATAGACATTATCTGTTTTAATAATCATCATCAGTGCATTGCATATATTTGTCTTGAATAAATTATTTCGTTATCGCTCATTTTAAATTACGTCTTTACTTTGCATATGTTTTATGATACTCAACTCTGGCTAAAGCTGTATACCTTTTGAGGGAGGATGACGAAAACGATACCGCAACCTCATACAGTATGCTTTTGAGCGGACTATGCTGACGATGTACAGGCATTGTTTCAATTCCTAAACAGTGGAGATATAAGGATGTTAATCCCTCGTCAACCCCTTTGAGCCTAAGAAGTAGAAGTTTATTTCTTGTACTAATTAAAACCCTTGATCATAACCTGGGGCATGGTAGTTCTCAGTTAATTTGGCTGTGCATTCTAGTTTAAGAGAATCATTCAGTACACCTTTCAACAAAGGCTTCAATCACAAACGGTCATCCGCACACATCAAAGAAGTGTTGGAGATGTCAATCAAAAGACAATGATGGTTCGTCAATCATCAAACAAGACAGTCAATATCTTCAAAAGAAAAAATGAAAAATATATATACAAAGAAAAGCCTGCTAAGTCAAAAATCAAAAGACGACTTAGGCAAAATCAAGGCATCCCGCTGACTGTAAGCTCCGAAATAAACAGTTCAGGCAAAAGTTAGGGATATCAAAAAGATGAAAAAAGAGAAGTCAATATACAACACAATGTTGTGACTACCAAAGGAAGAAGCGACTGCCATCTCAAAAGCTTTCCTTGCTTGTGAACCATCATCATTATCAAAGGTGCAAATCCAAAAGTCTCTTGGAACCTGAATGCATAAGTTGAATTAACTGAGCTTAGGATCGAAGATCATCACGAAGAGGGGTGGGTACAATCAAATTTTGAGCCTTTATCCTTCGTTTCTTAAACCGTGAACCAAGCCACGTTACAACCCTTAAAAGTCCTAACTGAAGCATGGTTAGTTCGAAAGCATACTGTCACAAAAAAGGTATCCTGACTCCTTAAGGTTTACCACAAATGCTGAGTTGACACTTCGTTTTTTACAAACATCACGTTTTTATAAACATCATGCTTTTACATATCCAGTTTTAATGTTTTTCAACAAACTCAAGACAGACATATGCATTGCATCTCATGAATTCATTATTAAGCATATTCTGCTATATAATTTCAAATGTTAGCATCAGAAAGAACTTGCACAGGGTACAACTAATGACTGAAAGTTATCCCGACAGACAATATTACTCCAAGAAGCAATGTCTCTTACGTATACAAGGGGCATGATACGTTTTTTCCAATCAATCTGGGGCAATCAAGTCAAGATTCCAAGAATATCTCAAAAGCCAAACAATCAAAGGCATACACCTCAAGTGGGTTTCAAGCTATGTTCTTGATCAAACTGAGGCAATCAAGTCAAGATTCTGAGAATCTCTCAGGATGCCAAAATAATCAGGGGCATCATCCTGAGTTTACGATTACTAAGGGCATGTCGCCCATAGCGCACATCTCATAAAGTCCTCGTGAGGCGAATCTTTTCAAAGCTCTTACTAGCGGGGGCAAACCTATGCAAGTCCAGTTTGACATCTTGATCAACATTCAGTGACATGTCCTAAATCCAGGAATAGCAGGTACTATAATGCTAGGGGCAACTTTCACCCATGTCTCCCCACAAAGCCGGGTTCACAAGATCATATCCCCACAGAGTAATCATTAAGAAGATATCTTCAAACGCTCCCGATAAAGACATGGCTGCCCAACAGAGTTTACATCTTCAACACTGTCGCTCTCCTCCAACATGATTTATCAATATCTTTATCACCAATCAGGGAACATCAAGTCACTGATCATCTCCAATCATAAATTCCCAGCTGAGCATCTTCAAGACAAGATCAGACAGTACAATTACAAGGACATAAAGATCTACTTTCTTAATCAAAGACAACATAAATCATATTCACATATCATATGTCATAAACATATTCATACACTGCATACATTACCTCATACATAACATGCAAAAGCTCTCATTTATTTTGAGGGATTCATTACATAACTCATGCATCATGACATTGCATAAAGATTAACCTTACCTTTTTCAGAATACAGGTACCGACAAATGAACGAAATCTCCAACTTTCCAAGATCTAATTCAGCTACTACGAATGGTACTGACACGATCAACGCTCGAAGATCTAATTCATTTACCACGAACGGTAATGACACGATCACTTTCAAAGTCTAATTCAGCTACTACGAATAGTACTGACACGACAAAAGATCTAATTCGGTTACTACGAACGGTACTGACACGGTCAACGCTCAGAGATCTAATTCTATCATCACGAACGGTGTAGACACGATCAATGACCAACTAAGTCTAATTCAGTTACTACGAACGGTGCTGACACGACAAGAGAATCTAATTCTACCATCACGAACGATGTAGACGCGATTATCTCCTCAAGATCTAATTCCATCATCACAAACGGTGTGGACACGATCAACTGCTTCTAAGATCTAATTCGGTTACTACGAACGGTACTGACACGATCAACTCTCAGAGATCTAATTCTATCATCACGAACGGTGTAGACACGATCACTGACTTTCCCAGTCTAATTCAGCTACTACGAACGGTACTGACACGACAAAATATCTAATTCGGTTACTACGAACAGTACCGACACGATCAACCTTTAAAGAGATCTAATTCCATCATCACGAACGATGTGGACACGATCAAATATTTCCTAAGTCTAATTCAGTTACTACGAACGGTGCTGACACGATCAAACTCTCAAAGATCTAATTCATCTACTACGAACGGTAATGACACGATCAAAACACAAACAACACTTCTCAAACACTTCAAACACCTGGATGGCATCTTCAAGCCCATCTCCGACAAAAGTCCCTACTTCAGCTAGGGCAAATTTCTTGGTATTCTAGTGTTCAATCATCTTCCACCTTCAGATACCGACTGGCACACAAACCACTCTATATCTTCAGGTTTAAGAAGATTGAACAGGGGCAGCTGTCATACCCCAAAATTTGCCCACAATATTCAAATATTCAAATTATTTTAAAATTGGATTTTTTTTATAAAATTTTGAGGTCATTCACATTGACGTCTTGAATTTTATAAATATTCAATTTAAAGTCTATTTTAAAATATAATAATTTACTCTTAAATTATTTATATTTTAATAAATAGCAAAATGCTTTCTCATGCTTCATACACTTCCAATTGACTTTTATTTCAAACAAATAATATAACATAGTTGGTAAGGAGGTAAGGCTTGCAAGTACAAAGTCTCGGGTTCAAATCCCACTTCTAACACTTTTTTTTCTTTTTTTTCTAACTATAGTTTTAATTTTATTTTTATTAAAAAATCACAAAAAATCATTTTTTTTATCATTTTATTTTTAATTTTCGCACTATTTAAATATGCATTTTTTAAAATAGTCAAATTTTCACTTTTATGTATTTTCTAGTCAAAAATCATCAAAAATCATAAAATATTCAAAAAAATCCAAAAAAAAAGTTTTTAATCTTATTTGTCCTATTTTTAGCACTTTTTATAACTTAGAGAACAAGTCAATCTTATTAAATTAGTTTGATTTAATTTTTTATTAAAATTAAAACAAATTGATTTTTGGGCTTTGATTTGGTCCATAGTTTTACTATAATTATTTTTTCTAACCTAATTCATGATATATAAATAAAACTAACAATTACAAATTTCTCAATTTACTCTCTCACAACTAAACCCTTATTTTTTTTAACACCTTCAACCTTATTCTTCATTCCTAATTCCTACCTACAAAACAATTCACCAAGTTTCTTCAATATCTTTTGTTCTTTTTTTGCTTAGTTCTTGGCCAATGATTTCGTATGAGGCCTCATCTTCTTCTTTTTTAAAGAAAAAATCTTTTTCTAAATCTTTTTATCAAAACTAAAAATAAACCTTTTGTTTTCAAAACCTTTTGGCCAATGATTATCATATGAGGCCCTTGATGTATGTTTTTATACTAACTTTAGTTTTTGGCTAATGATGATACTTGAGGCCACCTTTTATCAAAATTCTTATGTTTTTGACATCCTCTTTATGTTTCGAAACATTTTCTTTCAACTCTCTTTTTTTAAAAAACCTTTTTCAAATACTTTATCTAGAATTACAATTTTTTTGGCCAATGATGATACATGAGGCTTGTTTTTTTTTAATCATTGTTTTGGTCATTGTTGCTACATTTTAGTTTAAATTTATGTTTTTACAATCATAATTATTATTTTTTTTTTTACTTTTGAGAATTTTTGCCCTTTTAGCCATAATCTAACTTTCTGAACCTTTCTTTATTTTTTGGGAAAATTTAGATTATATGAGGTCAAACCTATTTTATAATATTTTTTATTTTATTATTGTAACTATTATCATTACTAACCCTTATTATTATTATTATTATTATTATTATTATTATTATTATTATTATTATTATTATTATTATTATTATTATTATTATTATTATTATTATCATTATTATTAACATTATTACTATCCTTGTTTGCAGGTACTTCCTTTGGCCATTAACCTTGTTTTGGCCAAACAATTTTGCTGGCCACTTTCTCACCATGTACTCTCAAGAGCGCACAACACCCAATCTGAGCTAAGTTTCTTTTTTTGTTTTTATTTTAATTGCATGAAATTTTTTATATATATTCCTTTCTTTTTTTATTATTAGTATAATTTTTTTCTTTTATTTATTTTTATTTATTTAACCAAATTAGTTTTTATATATAATAATTTCATAGTTATTTATTTTAATCGAAAACTCGTTTTTTAATTTTATCAATAATTATTTTTAAAACAATAAAAAATTTTATTTTTGTATATATTTTTAATTAATTAATTAATTGAAAATTAATAATTAAAGTTTTTGTTAACCTTGATTCATTTATAAACCTTAAAATCTTCAGGCAGGTGTTCTCCACTAACGCATTGTTAGGCCTTATAAACCTTTTGGGTCACAATAAGTTTTCTTAAATAACCCTTTAGGGTTCGTAAACTTTTTAGGGTTTATAATCAATTAACGTTTAAATCAGTTAATGCACTAACATTTCTCTTCTTCATGTCAATTCTTTTCAGGGTTACCATCAGGGTTCGTCCGCCTACGCACCACGCCAGATCAAAAGCTAAGTCCCTAATTTGATTATTATTTTAAATATTATTTTTGTCCTATAAAATAAATTATGATTTACTTTTAAATATCAATGAGTCAGCCATACACTCACTGCATCCTTTTTCTTTATGCCCATCTTTTAGGATTCATCACAATCTGGTCAGTGTCAATGCTTCATGCCTCAAGGCTAGCCTCTGCCCATCAACCTTCATCCATCAAAGATAAAAGTTTGTCAGACTGCCAAAGCTACGTTGGTAACCCTAAACTCTGTCTTTATTATTACTTATGTCAAACCCTATTAAGGGATCCGCTGGTTTCATTGTTCCCTTCCCCGTATTATTATGTAACTGTTCCCTGGTTGTATTGTTTGGCCTTGAAGGCACTTAAAACTGTTATATTATATTTACTGCGTGGTTAGTAATTTAGGGAGTGCAAACCATGAACTGAACATAGATCACCTAATTACAAGATAAATGTAATCGAAGTTAACCACGTGATTGCTGCACACACTCACCTTTAGGGTAACCTCTTCTGTTGCCTGTTGCCTTGCTGCCTCTAAGTGTACTAAATAGTCAAGTCCCTCGATTCCGAGGATACCTAAAGCAAAACAAATGTTGCCCTAAGTTCATTATCATCATCAAGTTTGTCCCTCGATGTTGCCTTATATGATGATTGTCCCAATTGCTAAGGTATCCTCGCATGATGCCTAAAAAGATTAATGACTATTATATCCTTCCCTTAGACTACCTGCCCTCTTTATGGCATGGGACAGTCTTATGGCGAACGATTACTCGATGACCCTTAAACATCCAATTGAAAGGCTTCCTGCCCTCTTATGGCATGGATAGATCCTTTCGCCTCGAAAAGCTAAAAGAACAAATTTTTAAACTTAGGGTAAGTTGCTAGTAATTGCTTGCTCCATTCAAATTCAAAATTCAAAATCAAACTATTTTCCCATTAATTTTCAAATACTTTTCAAAAAGACTACGCTTATTTACAAGCTAAAGTTCTTCTTCAAAGTTTACTTTTCACACCTCCTATTTCAAAATAATTTCAAACAAGGCTACGCTTATTTATAAACTAAAGTCCTTAACGAAACCTTTTACTATTCGCACACCGCTTTTCAAACAAATCAAACAAACAAAGTGAGCTAAGCAATTAAGAGCCCATGGATAACCATGGATGCAAAGGGTGCCTTACACCTTCCCTTTGTATAACTTACCCCCCGAACTCAAAATCTTTCAAAAGGTCTTTCCTGTTCTTTTAGCCTTTCTTTAAATTGGATAAAATAAAAGTCGGTGGCGACTCTTGCTTACCGCGACATTATTAAAAAGTCAGTTCACCGTATTACAGTCGTCTATAATCATCTACGATGACTAGTCCATATTTCTTCCCTCTGACAGATGCTGTTTTGACTGGGCCAAACAAATCAATGTGCAGAAGTTCTAGCGGCCTAGAGGAAGAGACGACATTCTTAGACTTGAATGCAGGTTTGGAAAACTTCCCTTTCTGACATGCTTCGCAAAGAGCATCTGATTTATATTTCAGATTAGGGAGTCCTCTGACCAGATTAAGTTTGTTAATCTGAGAAATCTTTCTCAAACTAGCATGACCCAATCTTCTGTACCAGACCCATTGCTCTTCACTAACAGACATAAGACAAGTTACCTTCTGATTCTTAAGATCTTGAAGATAAATCTTGTAAATGTTGTTCTTTCTCTTGCCTGTAAATAGGATTGAGCCATCCTTCTGACTTACAGCTTTATAAGACATTTGATTAAAGATTATGTCATAACCATTGTCACGTAATTGACTTATGGACAATAAGTTATGAGCTAATCCATCTACTAGAAGAACATTAGTTATGGAAGGAGAGTTACCAATACTTATGGTTCCTGAGCCAATGATATTGCCCTTCTGGTTCCCTCCAAACTTAACTTCTCCAGCAGATTTAAGCACCAGGTCTTGGAACATAGACCTTTTTCCCGTCATGTGCCGTGAGCACCCAGAGTCCAGGTACCATGACATGTTTTGCTTTGTCTTCTTTGCAGCTAAGGATATATGCAACAGGGATAATCTTTTCCTTAGGTACCCACAATTTCTTGGGTCCTTTCTTGTTAGTTTTCCTCAAGTTCTGATTGAACTTGGGTTTACCATGATAAATAACAGGAGGTACAGCATGATATTTCTTAGTTTGAGCAGCATGATATTTTCTATTTTGTGTCACATGCTTCTTAGTGTGTGTAATGTGAAAACTTTTAGCATGTGATGTGAGCCAAATATCATGGGAGTGACCATACTTGAACTGATCATACAATGACTTGTATGTGATTTTCATATCATCTACAGGTTCAAGCTTGTATGGGGTTTCACCCTCATAACTTATGCCAAATCTCTTGTTTCCACTAACTGCATATATCATAGAGGCAAGTTGACTTCTTCCAATACCTCTAGATAAAAATTTCTAAAGCTCAAATCATATTCCTTAAGAATATTGTTCATACTTGGAATAGACTTCTCTGAACCAGAAGATGATTCAACATCTTTGGATAATTTTAAAACTTTTTCCTTAAGTTCAGAATTTTCTACTTCAAGCTTCTTAGTTTCAGATTCAAATAGATTCTTCAACTTTTTATATTTAATACTAAGAAGAGCCTTGCGTTCCAGAATTTCAGTTAGACTAGAAACTAGCTCTTCTCTAGATAGTTTAGAAAATACCTCTTCAGAGTCTGAGTCTGATTCTGATGTAGATTTTGATCCGTCATCAACAGTGGCCATGAACGCAATGTTTGCATGCTCATCTTTAGAGTCTGATTCTGATTTTGATGAATCTGAATCGTCCCAAGTAGCCATAAGGCCTTTCTTCTTTTGAAACTTCTTCTTGGGTTTTTCCCTCTGAAGCTTTGGAAACTCACTATTGTAATGACCTGGCTCCTTGCATTCAAAGCACGTGACCTTCTTTTTGTCAGATCTTCTGAGACCAGAAGATTCTCCTCTTTCAGGCTTTTTGGAACTTCTGAAGTTCTTGAACTTCCTTTGTTTGCTCTTACAGAGTTGGTTTACCCTTCTGGAAATCATGGACAATTCATCATCTTCTTCTTCTGATTCTGACTCTTCAGAATCTCCTTCTTCAGCCTAAAAAGCGTTAGTGCATTTTTTATTATTAGATTTTAATGCAATAGACTTACCTTTCTTTTGAGGTTCATTAGCATCCAGCTCTATTTCGTGACTCCTCAGGGCGCTGATCAACTCTTCCAAAGAGACTTCATTCAAATTCCTTGCAATCTTGAATGCAGTCACCATTGGGCCCCATCTTCTGGGCAAGCTTCTGATGATCTTCTTGACGTGATCAGCCTTTGTGTATCCCTTTTCAAGCACTCTTAATCCAGCAGTTAGAGTTTGAAATCTTGAGAACATTGTTTCAATGTTTTCATCATCCTCCATCTTGAAGGCTCCATACTTCTGGATTAATGCAAGAGCTTTTGTCTCCTTGACTTGGGCATTTCCTTCGTGAGTCATCTTCAAGGATTCAAAGATGTCATGGGCAGTTTCTCTGTTTGATATCTTCTCATATTCAGCATGAGAAATAGCATTCAGCAGAATAGTCCTAGACTTGTGATGATTTTTGAATTGTTTCTTTTGATCATCACTCATTTCTTGTCTTGACATCTTTACTCCTCCAGCATTTACACGATGTCTGTAACCATCCACAAGAAGATCCCATAAGTCACCATCTAGACCAAGGAAGTAACTTTCCAATCTATCTTTCCAGTATTCAAAGTTTTCACCATCAAATACTGGTGGTCTAGAATATCCCTTTCCATTGTTGTTTTGATCATTAGCAACAGGAGTTGATGCAGCAGTTGGTGTATCAACCATATTGATTTAGCGTTTTTCTCTTCCTGAATCTTTTTCTAACACGGATAAGTGCTTGCACCTAGAACCGGCGCTCTGATGCCAATTGAAGGATAGAAAAACACTTAGAAAGGGGGGTTTGAATAATTGTGACTTTAAAAACTCTTAAGATAAAAACAATTAACACAATTATTTTTATCCTGGTTCGTTGTTAACGAAACTACTTCAGTCCACCCCCTTAGAGTGATTTACCTCAACTGAGGATTTAATCCACTAATCAATCTTGATTACAATGGTTTTCCACTTAGATACCCTCTAAGTCTTCTAGAGTATACTGATCACAACTTGATTACTTTAGGAATACACCACTTAGAAACTTCTAAGTCTTCTAGAGTCTACTGATCTCACTGATCACTCTAGGAACCTTTTACAATCAATGTAAAATTAATGTTTACAAGAGTATGAATTGCTTCTTAGAAAGCTATAATCACAACTGTGATATTTCTCTTAAGTTCTAAGCTTAACACTCACTGAATATTACAATAGTTGTGAGGTTGAAGATGAAGTTCGTGAGTAATGAATTCAACAGTATTTCAGTATTTTTCAAGAGTTGTTCTTTTGCTTCTGATCAGAACTTCATATTTATAGGAGTTTTAAGAAGATGATCGTTGGGAGCATTTAATGTGTTGCGTGTTCCGTACAACTCTGCATTTAATGTTTCACACTTTTGTCAACTACCTCGAGCCTTGCTTTTGCTGCTTTTACTGACTTTTCCTTTAGTAGCTTCTAACGTTCCTTTTGTCAGTCAGCGTAGCCTATCATCTTGTACTTGCTTCTGATCTGATGTTTGTAGAAACAACGTTTGAATAATCAGAGTCAAACAGCTTGGTGCAAAGCATCTTCTTGTCTTCTAACTTTGAAGTGCTTGAGCGTGATACCATAAGAACTTGAGTGCTTCTGCTTCTGATCTCATGTTCTTCTGATGCTTCATAGACCATGTTCTGATTCTGCTTGACCATCTTCTGATGTCTTGCGAGAGCATGTTCTGATGTTGCAATCTTGAACCTTCTGAGTCAGTGCTTCTGAGCGCTGAATTGTGCATACTCTTTATATATTTTCTGAAATGGAAAATGTAAAGGATTAGAGTACCACATTGTCTTATACAAAATTCATATACATTATTATCATCAAAACAAGAATATTGATCAAAACAAATCTTGTTCTAACAGTTTCCTCATTCTCACATGAATGGTAATCACAAAACAACACATCTATGTCCAAAACACCTAAATCAGTTTCATACATACCCTTTTCCAAATATGTACACTCTTGAAGGAGTGCAGGATCAGAAATTTCATAATAATGAACATCTTGAATTTTATTACCTTCAGAAACATCACAGTTGGATTCAAAATCAACAAAAGAATCATCCAATATAGCTTTTGAGTCAACTACAGATTTAGTTATACTTCCCAGTTTCTCACTTTCCATCATACTACATTCAATATTTTCTTCGCAGTGTCTTAAACTATTTTCAAAATTCTCAGCAAAGGCATCCGATAGAGATTCATGTGTTCGGGGATTCTGTTCTCCTAAACAGTCAACATTTGTATTCTGCTCCAGAATCACCCTGTCACTAAAACCCTCAGCATTGAACTCCAATATCTACCTGCATTGGAAGTTTCTTCAACTATATCAGAGGTCTCGGTGTTGTTAACAACTTTCAACTTCCTTTGCATGACATCATCGATCTCAATAAACTCAACCTTAATTTCATCAGTCCTATCTAAACCATCTGATTTCATGTCATCATATTCAAATTCATTTAAGGAAACATTTACCTTCTCAAATTGCTCATTGTCCAAACTCTATTGCGAACACTCCAACATGGTATCAGAATCAATTGAACTAGCAGTAGAGTAACCCTCACAATCTACTCTGATTCGAAGACCTTGTCCATCCACAATCCTTTCCTCGTCATTCTCAGCTTCAATAGAAATAACAGAACCAATATCTTCCGAAATAACACAAACAAGATTCTCCGCAAGCTCATCAGAAAGACGACATAAACGCGGCGTCTCTTTGAGTGTAACAAGTTTTGCTGAAGCAAAATCTCTGCCAATGCATTTCAGCTTGGAAACATTAAAAGGTATTTTATCAAACACCTTATATGCATTATTTTCTAAAACATCATTAAACAACAATACATTTGCGTCGGTCTCATATGAGTTAAAAAAAGATGTTGTTATTGCAGTCGCAGATGTTATTCCACCAAACAGAGTTGATGTCTTCGAAGATGAAGTTCCTCCAAACGGTGTAGTGGAAGACGCAAATCCAAACAAAGTCGAAGAAGTCGAGGACGACGACGGTGCCTCAAACAGCGTTGAATAAGTAGAAGAAGCCGAGGTAGGGGCTCCAAATGGTGAAGAATCTGACGGTAATCCAAATGGCGTCGAAGAAGCTGATGACGGTGCTCCAAACGATGAAGATCCGAACACAGAAGAAGTCGCGGTGAAAGAAGACGACCTTGTTGAAAACTTGAAAGCGAGCTCTCTGGAGTGGAGATTGATGGGTGAGAGGTTCTTTTGTTTGTGTTGTTTTTGTTTCTTTTTATTAAAAGAGGAATCAGACACTTAGATATACTTCTTAAAATCTCTTCTATTTCTTGAATGGATTTGATATTGATGATAAATTATGGAAGAGGTGTTTGTTGGTTGGAGTTGTTGATAATAATTATTATAGTAATATGAATAATTAGATGATGAATAGGATGAATATGGGTTGTCATTAGATGGATATGGTGAATACCCATAATTTGGATACAAATTTGGTGATGATGATCCAAAATGAGTGTAACAAGGTGTAAAGATTTCCCATGGAAAAGATGGAAAATGAGAGATTGATATGAGATGTAAGAGAGGAGTTTGTGGGATAAGTTGAAGGAATACTCCATGGATGATATGAAGGTGTATGATAAGGGTAATCCATAAGAGGATTTGAGTACATAATTAAAGCACCAATTGATAGGAAGATTTCCTACCAAGACTATAGAACTAGGGTTTCTAAAATGAAAGAGGAAAAACAATAAAACTATCTAAGAGAATTGAAATAAAAGATAACATTTTCATTTGATTGATCATTCCAAATGTCTCTATGAGACTACATTATATAATGCTCTCAATGAATAATAAATCTAAAAGCCCAAACATTACTAAAAACCTAATTCTAACAAAACATTCAAAATAAAATAACAACTAACATAATTATATTACTAAATAAAATATCTAATTGCACCTCCTATCACAAGGTATTTTTTAAAATGAAATGCTATAATATAGAAAGTTGTAGAAGAAAACTTTAATGAAAACTTTATCTTTTTTTTTTATGGACACCATGTTATACATTATTCTATTTACCCGTCAAAGAAAAAGACAATAGTATTATATTAAAATTAAAATAAATTAAAAAAAATAAAAATATTTTCGATAAGCTTCAATTCTTTAAAATTATTAATTTATAGATACCAATCACATATTTATAAAATAATACTTTTAGAAGGAACTGAACAATAAACCGACAATTTCAGTCATCTATCTCATATATCATATACTAATGAATAGTAGAGTTTTAGATTTTATTGTCAATAATTGTTGGTCTTTCCCTTCTGCATGTCTGGATTTCTTTCCTTTTTTAAAGAGAAAAATCACCACAATTTATCTTTTTGATGGTATTTGCAGAGACAAATTAATATGGAAAGTTTTATGGCAGTGGTATGTTGACTCTTAAAGATGCATACCACTTCAAAAGTCATTTATAACATGCACCTCCTTTGGCTAAACACATATAGTAACGATATTCCTTCCTTCAAATCCCTTCTTGTTTGGAATATCTTTCATCATAAGTTGCCTACGGATGATCAATTACAATACACGAGCGCTCAATGGGCTTCTATGTGCTCTAATTGTAATAATCATGTTGAAACTATAAATAATCTCTTCTTCAATTGCTCATTTTCTACCAAAATTTGGTCTCAGTTATTTGGAAAGCTTAATCTTAATTTTCAAATGACCTATGCTAATGTTTGGGAGGCTTGTTACAAAGCTAGTTCGCCTCAGCGGTCCTTTACTATTACGACAATATTCATTTTTCTATTGAATGCAATTTAGATCTCTGGAAACTCTTCAAGGTTTAATGGTAAATTTTCTCACTTTGACTCAATGTGTTCCTTAATTCTGGCTCAGGTCCAACTTTCAAATTCTAGATCCAAGCTTACTTACAATCACAACTGGAAGAATTTTGTTGTCTTAAAAGCTTTAAATGCTCCTATTAGGCCTCCCAAGCCCCCTTCCATTTCATAAGTTCTATGGTTCCCTCCACCTCCTTATTGGTTTAAGTGTAATGTGGATGAAGCCTATACTTCTGACCTTGTCTCAACTAGATGTGGAGGTATTTTTAGGGATTCAAATGGTCATTTTTGCATGACCTTTGTTGAACCTCTTCCTTGGAGAAATTCCATGTTCGTAGAATTTTGCTGTGTTCCCAGAAGCATTGAAGTGACTAAAGAGAAAGGTTACCAAAATTTAGGGGTGGAATTTGACTCCTCCACTGTTGTCAAAACATTATCTTCTTTTAACCATGATATGTTCCTTAGCAATTAAGAAACATCATTAATCATTTCACACATATTTAGAGAAGAAAATGGTTGTGTGATTTTTTTTAATAATACAGGCCACACTTCTTTTGATTATTTACCGATAGTTATTAGGAACAATTATGTAAAAAAAAGTATGATTTGCCTTTTTTAGATTTAAATATATTTTAGTGGATTTTGACCTAGTCCCACTTTTTTTTGAATCAATCTTCTTTTTAATATATTCTGATTTCGATGTAAAAAAAACTTCGAGAAAAATATTAAAAAGAAGAATGGAAATAAATAATAATAAATTGAAAAACAACCTCACTTTCTATAATATGTTTTTCTTTTTGTTTCTCCATAACATTATATAAATATAATTAAAATTGGAATATTTAGGTAATAAATACAAACGTCTAGATTTATATTGGACTATTTTGGAAATAAAATACAAACATGTAATTTTAATAAATATCATAAAATAATATATAAGATATTTATATTTTATTAATAACTTTTTTACTTTAATACATAAATATAAATAAATATTTACGTTGAAATTAAATTTTAGACGAGCCTTAAACTCATTTAACTCAATTAAGTACGAGTTGAATTAGCTCACCCTCAAATATTTAAATAGTAATTTTAATATCATGAAGATGGTAAAAAAAAAAATCAAACTTAAATTCAATTTTTAAATAAAAAAATCTTTCCTATCCTAGGTCGTGTTTATTTAAAGAATTTTTCATTTTCATTTTTATTATTATTAAATATATTTTAAAAAGTCAAAATTTAAGTATATTTTTGAAAAAAACAATTAAACTAAATAAAGCTTTAATTTTTTTATTAACATTTTCTATTTTGGTTTGAAGAAACCGTTCTCTTATCTTAAAATTTAACCTTTCATTCTATTTAAACAAAAAAATTAACTTATCATTTTAAGAGAACGATAGTTATGTAAAAAATTATATTTATATATTTTTCTTTTTTTTTAATATCAAAATATGATTTATTTATTAATTAATATAATCAAGATTATACGGAAATAGCAGACAAACGAACAAGCTGCGTTGTTACTCTTTTTTGGAAGACAAAATCAATCCTCTTAAAAACTATATTCATTATCTTAGGTGACACCACATTGCTATGCATGAATGTTTGTACTCTTTGTAAAAGATCCACCATTTTTGATGCTAGAAAACCAAAAGTTTCAAAGACAAAGGATAGAAAAGTATGTTGATTGTCGGAACACGCCTTCTTATGCTTGGTCATTTACTTGAAGCGCCTTTGAGAGCTGCATATCCCACAATAAAACCTTAAGTCCTCAGTCCTATCAGTGGGGGAAACGTCAGTCAATTCTACACATGCATGTTTCCTTCATACCCACCCATACATCCGAATATTTGTTGACCTAAAAGTCGATCTCCCCTCCTGTGTGGGTCAGACAAGAAATTCACAGGTGCCTATTTCTTTGTTGATACCACTGCACACCTAAATATATCAAGTATGACATCCCAAACAAAGTCATCTCGATATTTGAATCCTAAAGCTCATTACAATGAATAACGTGCTCCCAAATGTATCCAAGCACGCCTTGCGGCAAACATGATAAACATCATCAATAGAAAATAAGAGAATCTTAAGTCTGTATTTAAGGATGATACGATACTTTACCGAGGAAATATGTTGACCTAAACCGTCAATATAGATAATAAGGAGAAAATCTTGAGCATGTAAAAATCATTTTTATCTTTTGGTCATGTCAAACTTTACATCAATGTCTCGAACACTTCTACTAAAACGGTCATTCGCTAAAACATGTTGTGCTTTAGGAGGGACAATGTCCTTCTGGTAAAACCGTTAAGATCAAAATCTGGAATCACAACACTAAGACCATCCAAAGCTCTATCGAAATTAAGGTCAATACCATATATCCCACTATATCTCAATATATGATCTTTAAAATCTAAGGTTGGGCCCTAGAAGCCCCAAACGCGTATGAGACACCCTCTACTGTCGAATACAAACTCAACCCACCAACTCTATTAGGTAAAGAAGTCATCTTCCATTGAAGATCTCCAAAGAAAAAACTTCTACCAACCACGATATCTTTAACCGTCCTTCACAATTTTTTATAATAAAAAATAATAATAATATACCCGATCTTTTGATGATTATATTTATTTATATTTATAAAATATACATTTATTTTAAAATAAAATTAAAAATAATCATAAGAAAAGAAACATTTGGAATTGTAAATGTAAAATTAGAAAAAAAAAAAAAAAAAAGGAAAAGGGTGAGTGTAAAAAATAAAAAAAAGGTGAGTGAGGAAAATCAAAGACATTGAGATTGAGAAGTGTGAGAAAGAAAACAAAGAGCTACGGTACCGCCTGATTTCTTCAATCAATCCTTGTTCAACTCATTCACATTCCTTCACCGTTACAATTCACAAATAACAACAAAACACAAAAGAAAAAACTCTCGCATCTCTGTGAATCGCATTTTAGAGAGAGAAACGAGTAATAAGAACGGTGATATGGAAGAAGGCCTAGTTTGCCAGTGGAGCGTTTTTAGATCTCTTTTGGCAATTCTTCAATGGTGGGCTTTCAATGTCACTGTCATTATCATGAACAAGTGGATCTTTCAGGTTTCCTTCTCTCTCTCTCTTTAATTTCGAATTTGGATTTTTTTATTTTTTGAAATTCATATCTGAATTATGTTTATGATTAGATTTACCGGTTAAATTTAGCATTCTGAAGCTGTGAAGCCTGGAGATTTTTTTAATTTAGCCGATTTGTAGCGTTCTCTGGTTTTGTTGATCTATCATTCTGTATATGTGCTGTTTGTTTCTCTAAATTTATTTGGATGTTTTGTGTTTTTTTTTGTGATTTGTTTAGTTGATAAGAGTCTGGATTTTTAGAATTTGATTTACTTATATGGTGAATTTTTATCCATGAAACACAACATCGACACTGACACATCGACACCACACTGACACGTCGATATAGTATTCATTTGAAAAAAATAATAAATCAAAAGTAATCACATGTGTCTTTGTTGATTTCTTGAAAAAATAATAAATTAAAAGTAATCACCAGTGTCTGTGTTGAATTTTGACATTGATATAGACACACCTTTTTACATAGGTGCAGATGTGCTAGAGAGCTTTTTATATATTTTTATTAATAAACTCTATTGTTCCTTTTGAGCTAAATTCAAAGATGGTGGAAAATAGACTTAGATAGTTTGGGCATGTAGAGAGAAGACCAGTAGATTTTGTGGTAAGGAGAGTAGATCAGAAGGATAGAAGTCAAACAACTAGAAGAAGAGGAAGATTTAGAAAGACTATAAGAAAGGTTATTAAGAAAGATCTCGTGATTAACTATTTGGATAAAAGTATGGTCTTGGATATAAAATTATGCAAAAAGTTGATCCATGTAGCTAACCTCACTTAGTGGGATGAGGCTTGGTTGTTGATGTTGTATTGTGTAATAAGAATATTCAAAATTGCATAATGTAGATGTTGTGGACCAGGATATATTTAGTGTGTCCTTAAAATGTAATGAAGATATGAGACAAAATAAAATGTTATAGTTATACTATTAGCTTGTAGTTTAGGTAAGTGTCTGCCTTTCATCGCGGCCATTTGGCGGTCAGGAAAGATCCAAGATCCTTTGATATTATAATTTTGTGATATTCCAGGCTAGTTCTCATAGTGTTTATATTTCATAATGACTTTGATTTGTGGAATTAAGCTTTTAATCATGACCTCAAATTATTTTGATCACTGAGATTACTTGGGTCTTTATGTTCTTGTTCCATCTGTAAGGAAAAAGGTTTATCAATCTTCATCACTTTTTCCCCATGTGTATTTGGTTTCTTTCTTCCTCACCTTAGCCCTTCAATTCTCATGTTAAGAATTTAAATGAGTTGTAATCTATGAAGCCCAGATACGAAGTATGTGTGCGGTACGATTCAAATATGCGAAATTTTCAAAAAATTTGAAATGCAGGATACGATATATGATTTAGATATTTTAACAATTTTTTATATAAAAACATTGTATACATGTAGAATACTTGTAAAAAATGGATATTTTTTCACTAATATTATAACTAAATCATAATGTTCATAGTATATTTGAACCCTTATGTTAGAATATCAACAAAAGCATCATTAAAAAAACTCAAAACAAGTGTTGCTCTATGTAATAGCCAACAATTCAAAAGAATTTATCTTAGTTATTGTGTAATGGTAGCGGATTTAGTCCTGTCTCCTCTATTTTCATCATCCATAAAAACATGGCTTCTAAGTCTTGTCAACTCTGTCAATTTAAGAAGTCCAACACCATCTTTGAGTAGTAGATCATGTACATCTCAATTGATGTTCCATAAACTTGTGTTTTCTATTTTATTTTATTTCTCTTCATTTTTCCTAGGATACGTATCTGCATGTATCAGTGAAGTATTTCATACGTTTCCGGTAAATTTTTAAAAAATTAATTATGAGACTTCTAGGATACATATCCCACGTATCTATGGGGTATTGATATCCGATACGGATACTTCCCCAATTTTGGAGTATTGGGGCTTCATAGAATGAATGACAGCCACAAAAGCTTTTTCCCCGAGTTGGATTCAGATTCAGCTACATGGATCAAAAGATGCCATAATACTCTATAGTAAATAGTAAGTCTTGTCTAATAACAATCCATTCTAATTTAAATAACTGTACTTGACTTGTAATTTTTCTTAGATATTGTCGTCCTCCATTTGTTTTACCCCCTTAGTGCGGCTTCTAAAAGCTTTTTTTACACCTGCATCATCAACTACTTAATCCTATCTTGTCCCACTGTAACATTCTCATCATTCCAATATTTCACGTCGTTTACCATCCAACATGTATGGATGATAGCAAAGCCTGTAAATTTAAAATTTTCTTTTTTCGCAGAAACTAGATTTCAAGTTTCCTCTATCAGTATCCTGTATCCACTTTATCTGCTCGGCCATTGGAGCATACGTGGTAATTAAAGTGCTGAAGCTTAAACCACTCATATCCGTTGACCCTCAAGATCGCTGGAAAAGAATCTTTCCTATGTCATTTGTGTTCTGCATTAACATAGTTTTGGGAAATGTGAGCCTACGCTATATTCCCGTTTCTTTCATGCAGACAATAAAGTCATTTACTCCTGCAACAACAGGTAATATCCATTAGTTGGTTACATAGCAGCCACCTGCTTTATGTTGTAATCTTAAGAACAATTTCATCTGATTTTGGTGAACTTGTACAGTTGTCTTGCAGTGGCTAGTATGGAGGAAATATTTTGACTGGCGTATTTGGGCTTCTCTCATACCCATTGTTGGAGGGATTCTTCTGACATCTGTTACAGAGCTTAGCTTTAATATGTTAGGATTTTGTGCTGCCTTATTTGGCTGTTTGGCTACTTCTACAAAGACTATCCTTGCAGAGGCGCTGCTGCATGGTTACAAATTTGACAGGTAGATAATTTATGCTTTTCCTTTTGTTGTTTGTATTTGTTATTTGTTGTTTTCTCCCTCTCAATATTTCTGATAGGATTTAACAAGATATAAGATCAATTCAATAGAAACTCAATGAAAAAGATGTTTAATCATGAACACACCCCCTGGATCATGATGATCAGAGGACAATTACTGTGATACGCTCTTGGGCTAGTTCAAGAGTGACCCAAAACTCTACCCAATTCTTACTCACATTTGCGACAACCTCTTTATTCCCTCCCCTCTTATTTATTACACCCCGTTAGTTAGTTTGAGTTGTTTGCTAACAGATATTTCAGTAACATTTCCTTCCTATTATTTCTCAGCTAGACCTTCTAAACGCATGGCCTCCAATTAATCCTCACAAAGCTCCTATTCTTTCTCACATACCTTCTTAGTGAACGGTCTTCTATCACTTTCTTTCCTTCTCTGTTTATCCTTTTTCTCAAATTTTCCTTGTAGATTTCCCAGTGGTTTAGTCTGTAATGCCTTTTCCTTCTGGTGGATATTAGATTTTTGGATCTCTTTCTAGTCATTTTTAAAAATATTATTTTTATGCGGGTGGAAATGAGGTTGCTGAACTAGGGCTAGAAACCATTCTGTATTAAAGATAGGAAAATTTGTGTGCTGTTAAATTTGATTGCAGCACCTGCTACTGGCACGCAGCAACAATGATGCGTGATAATACTTTAATTTTTTTCTTCTGGATTTTAAACTAAAAGTGGGTGTGGCTGATTTTGTTTCATGACTCTACAACCTTGAACTAAAAGTTGCTTACTGTCCTCCTGATATGTACCTGCGTGCATACGTTAATGTAAGATTGCAGTTATTCATAAAAGCCACTTACTCTAGTGCTTGGTGTTTTTGTTATATGATAAGATTAGAGTAGAGGAATATTTATGCAGTCTGGATATGATCATATGATACAGTTTAATTAGCACATGCATATTAATTGGAGCAATAAGCACTAAATTAGCCGATATTTTTTGTACATCAAGTCATAATTCAAGTAGGTTGAAGCTTAGCAATGTTGGTGTAATCGATTCCAATCTATCTTGATGTTACCGTTGGATGTAACTAAAAAAACTAACTAATCAAATTATATTTTCCTATATTACTTTTTATTAACGTTCCCAACCATGTTTTTGATGTGGTAGCTTTTCATGTCATGCTCTTTTTATTGGGTTACATTTTGAAGGAGGGGGGAAAGTCGTGGAGGAACAAATATCCTATATCAACTTTACACTCAAGTCTCTAAGGCTTAGGCCGGTGCTAATTGAGCTACAAGCTCATTGGCAGTGCTTGTGTTTATTTTCTCTTTCTCAAAATACTGTATATGGACTGATGTCTGGAATACTCTCTTAATTCCTCAACTAAATGGCCCTTTTCATGTCAATTAGCTTCCAAAAGTTTCTATGATTGCCAAAACTCAAGAGTATGAAGGTCTGAACTACCATAGGCTGTCTGTACTATAACATGTATAAAAAAATCCTGATCAAAATCCAGTTATGGTGTTTTTAACATTTATTGTCGTGTCTACTTTTATGCATTAATTTTAAAAGAAAAGAAATGCTGTCACTGTGCAAGTGATGATTGATATTTATTACCCACGTTGTCTTAGATATGCTATACCTTGTTCTGTTATGTGCTTGTATAGGTTTTGCTTTGGCATGATTTTTCTGCGGTACATAAACTAATTATTCTTGTTTGGTAACTGTAGCATAAACACAGTTTATTACATGGCACCTTTTGCAACCCTGATCATGGTGTTACCTGCTATGTTACTTGAAGGCAATGGAATTCTTGAGTGGCTAAGTATTCACCCATATCCTTGGGCGGCCATGATCATTATTTTCAGCTCTGGTGTTTTGGCATTCTGCCTTAACTTCTCTATATTTTATGTGATTCACTCCACTACAGCGGTAACATTTAATGTTGCTGGAAACCTTAAGGTGAGATCAATCAAGCAGATTCAAATCCACTATACTATTTTCCATTTGGTCTTACATTACGAGTCTTTCATCATACTTGTCGTCAATTGGTTCATTTCATGTATTATTTGAGGAACTGCTCATATTATCTCATTATGTGATGTCTTAAGTCATTCTGCACATACCAATTAACAGTAATCATGCTTTTTGTGCAGGTTGCAGTTGCTGTCCTTGTTTCTTGGCTTATATTTAGGAATCCTATTTCTTATATGAATGCGGTGGGATGTGCGATAACTCTTGTTGGATGTACCTTCTATGGTTATGTTAGGCACATGCTTTCCCAACAACCATCCGTACCAGGAACTCCTCGGACACCCAGGACGCCTAGGAGTAAGATGGAGTTGCTTCCTCTTGTAAATGATAAATTAGATGACAAGGTCTAATTGGTTTAGTTACTAGTGAGGTTTCTGTTGTTCGAAATTACAGTAATAGCTAAAGGTAAAAAATATAAAAGAGACTTCAATTCGATTATTTATTCTGTTAGATTTTCCACAGTTTCTAATACATATAGTTCTTTTTTGAGCCCTTCATCTCTCCCGTCCTTCCTGCAGGTTGGCTCGATTTCACCATGATCGTTATCTCCCCATGTTTCTATTTTGTTTCGAGATATGACTGCAACCTACATCATACATGTGATGATAGCTAATAGGTATTATGTATTTATGTAAGTGATAATGAATCGAAACAAATTGCTTTTAAATGCACAAAGCTAACAATGAAGTTGATAACTTATTACAACTCTTTTATTTTCTGCGCATGATTACAAGTTAACTTGATTGTAGTTCATGAAAATTATGTAGAACAGTGCATTGCATGTGGTTCACCAGAATACTGAGTAAATTTTAGTAGCATTTTTTTAATTGAGTAAACTATCAATTTCCCTAAATAAATAATAAATAACAAGTAGTTTGTGGTCCTTATATTTGAAGTTAGTGGGTTCCTCTCTCCCATCTCTATACAATTAGGAGTACAATAGTAGGAAGAACTATAAATGATTTCTTCTAGCCTGTGCCATGTGGTCCTGAATCTATAGCATTGGATGCTTGTATATATGATCTCACTTAAATAAATTAGTTGTCTACCATTCCCTATATGTAGGGTATATTCATTCCAAAGTTGTAAAGGTGAAGTAACCTTTACACTATGAAAAAGGAAGAGGAGGGTTGCAAAAAGGAATGGAGGGCGTTCTTATTAGACGGCTCTAAAGAAAGATTGGTTTCTTGGGTACAAAGAAATTGATAGAGGGAGTTTCATAATGGGAAAGGCAATTTCTCATTGCACCATTACTCTTTCTCCCATATCCCGTGCGAAATTTTTAAAATGCCTTTTGTTTTTGGAGATACATCTCTGGATACACTAAATTCTATTTTTTTTCTAAATAAAATTCGGAGATACATTTTCGGAGTTTTTTTAAGGGTGTGTTCGAAGATTTATCTCCTAACATGATTGGTTCCAGAAAACTCAAGCAGAAACATGACAGAACAATTGCAAACCAACATCAACATTGCGTTAATTAAAAACATTCATTACATAGATAGTCACGAAAATAAATTCAACATTACATAACAATTTCATCGAGATGTTGCAACATAATGACTATATCCTCGACGAGTCTTTGAATCTTCGCATCCACTTCAATCGGACCCTTTGATTCATAACGGAGAAAAATATTTCACATAACCTTTAAATCTTTATCCGTTTTCAGTTCAAGGTTGGTGAAATGGACCTTCCCTTCGCTGTCAAACAAGGGTGATCGATACTCGAGCTTGTTTATTTATGAAACATTGACCAACGTCTATCTCTATCTGTTTAACATCATCCTTCACTTTTTCCTATTTAACATCATGCTTAACTTCAACTGATTTAATATTATCCGTCACTTCATCCTGTTTTACATTGTTATGTACAGTAGCTTTGAGAAATATATCCGGGTGAAACATGTCTAATAAGAACCAAAAAAGGAAAATGTTTAAAAATCAGTAATAGACTAATTTGGAAATACATATCCGAAATAATGTAGGTGAGTTCGGATATGTATTTCCGAATAAGGCAAACGTTTTTTCAGCTAAAACTCAAGATCAATGCAAGAAATGAGGGAATTTTACCTTAAATTGCAGCTTATTATGCTCCCTTTGATGTAATAAAATACAAAAAATCTGATTTGAAAACGAAAAGTTGATTGATAATGAGATTTTTCTTCAAGGGTTTTTTGGTTATGGAAGAGTTTGAAGAGTGAGGAAGATGATAATGCAAGGTGGTCATATTCAAGTTTCCGCTAGACATTTTCGGATATACATCTCTAAAAATATCATTTAGCGGTTTTAAAAAAATCAAAATGAAAAGGTTACTTCGGAGATGTATCTCAAAATTTATCATTGGGGTGTATTCAGAGATGCATCTCTGAACTAAACTTTACCAAAAAATGGTATTTGATGCGTTTGGAGATGTATCTCAGAATTCACCTAAGGACGTTTTTAGATTTTCAGAGGTGCGCCCTATAGTGCAAGGGTGCAATAAGAAATCTCCATGGGAAACATTGCTGGAGTTGAATTGGTGAATTTGGGTTTGAAGTGATGTATGTTTCTTAACTATAAAGGTATTAAATATCTCGGAAATTGCATTAGGCACATTGAGGATGACTTCTATATCCTGGTGAAAAATTAAAATTATCTCTAAAACTAGGAAATAACACACCTCAAATACACTAAATCCATGCGTAAATAAATCACATCCTCATCTTGTTAAAATAATTTTGGAAATATATTTCCGGAATAAATTCGAAAGTATAATTTTGTTAAAAAGAAAGTTGTGTGTTTTGCAATTGCACTTAAACGTGTTCTGCAAGAGATAAAAAGGTGAAGGAAGAAAAGTAGAAAAATAAATACCTCTTCTTAAAATGAACACTATCCCATTCCCTTGGCTAAACTTTTTTTTTTGGTATGTTTCCTTTTGCTAACCATTGATTAAGGTTAAACAATAAGAATGAACACTATCCTATTCTCTTTGCTCATTGATTAAGGTTAAACAACTAGAATGAACACTATCTTATTCTCTTTGCTAAACTCTGTTTAAGGTTAAACAAAGATTCATCCACTCCTATTGACCTACTTATTAACACAAAAAGTGGATACTTGATTTTATTATTTGGGTAAGAAATCAATTAGAGTCAACAACTAACTTGAGAATTTCTCTTTGCACCTTTATGGAGCGGGACACACCTCTGAAAATTCTAAAATATCCTTGTGCTTATTTGGTGATACATTTTCGAACGCACGAAGCACTATTTTTTAAACAGAATTTAGTTCGGAGATGCATCTTTGAATTTTTATGAGGTTATACACTACTACAAAAAACACATATAACAACGGTCGCGAAAGACCTATAATAACGGTTGAACAACCGTTGTTAGGTAGGGTGTGATTGTAAGTGGGTTATTTACAATCACGATCTATTTGTTAGAACAAGATTTGTTCTGATCAATTATCTTAGTTTTGATGATAACAATAATATGAATTTTGCTTAAGATAATATGGTACTCTAATCCAATGCAATTTCCTTTTCAGGAAATATATAAAGAGTATGCATAATTCAGCGCTCAGAAGCTTTGTCTCAAAGGGTTCAGCATGCAACATCAGAACATGGTCTGACAAGACATCAGAAGATGGTCGAAGCAGAATCAGAACATGGGTCTATGGAAGCATCAGAAGAACAAGAGAACAGAAGCACTGAAGTTCTGATGGTATCACGCTCAGAAGCACTTCAAGGTCAGAAGATCAGAAGATGCTATGCACCAAGCTGTTTGACTCTGATGATATTCAAACGTTGCATTCACAAACATTAGATCAGAAGAAAGTACAAGTGGCAAGCTACGCTAACTGACAAAAGGAACGTTAAAAGCTACTAAAGGCTACGTCAGTAGACACAGCGTGAACAAGGCTCGAGGTAGTTGACAAAAGCGTATAACATTAAATGCGATGCTGTACGGAACACGCAAAGCATTAAATGCACTCAACGGTCATCTTCTCCAACGCCTATAAATATGAAGTTCTGATGAGAAGCAAGGTTAACGATTCTGCACCAAAACAACTCATATTAAACTTGCTGAAACGCTGTTCAAATTCAAAGCTCAGAATCTTCATCTTCATCAAAGCTCACTACATTGCTGTTGTAATATATTAGTGAGATTAAGCTTAAACGTTAAGAGAAATATCACAGTTTGTGATTATCGCTTTTAAGAAGCATTTGTAATACTCTTAGAATTGATTACATTAAGTTGTAAGGAACTAGAGTGATCGTGTGGATCAGAATACTCTAGGAAGTCTTAGAGGTTATCTAAGCAGGTTGTAACTAGAGTGATCGTGTGGATCAGTATACTCTAGAAAAGTCTTAGAGGGTATCTAAGCAGTTGTTCCTGGAGTGATCAGTGTGTGATCAGAAGACTCTGGAAGACTTAGTTGCTGACTAAGTGGAGAACCATTGTAATCCGTGCGATTAGTGGATTAAATCCTCAGTTGAGGTAAATCATCTCTGCGGGGGTGGACTGGAGTAGTTTAGTTAACAACGAACCAGGATAAAAATAACTGTGCAATTTATTTTTATCTGTCAAGTTTTTAAAGCTACACTTATTCAAACCCCCCCTTTCTAAGTGTTTTTCTATCCTTCAATTGGTATCAGAGCGCCGGTTCTAAGGTGCAAGCACTTAACCGTGTTTAGAAAAGATTCAGGAAGAGAAAAACGCTTTAGTAAAAGATGGTTGATGAAAGTGAAAAGTCTACACCTGCATCTACATCTGGCTCTGCTGAGCAATACAACGGTAACAATGGTTATACTAGACCGCCGGTATTTGATGGTGAAAACTTTGAATACTGGAAAGATAAACTGGAAAGTTACTTTCTTGGTCTAGATGGTGATCTATGGGATCTTCTGATGGATGGTTACAAACATCCAGTAAATGCCAGAGGCGTAAAGCTGACAAGGCAAGAAATGAATGATGATCAGAAAAAGCTTTTCAGGAATCATCATAAATGCAGAACTGTTTTGCTGAATGCTATCTCTCATGCTGAGTATGAGAAGATATCTAACAGGGAAACGGCCTATGACATATATGAGTCCTTGAAAATGACTCATGAAGGAAATGCTCAAGTCAAGGAGACTAAAGCTCTAGCTTTAATCCAGAAGTATGAAGCCTTCAAGATGGAGGATGATGAAGACATTGAAAAGATGTTTTCAAGATTTCAAACTCTTACTGCTGGATTGAGAGTTCTTGACAAGGGATACACCAAGGCTGATCACGTAAAGAAGATCATCAGAAGCTTACCCAGAAGATGGGGTCCTATGGTGACTGCATTCAAGATTGCAAAGAATCTGAATGAAGTTTCTCTGGAAGAGCTTATCAGTGCCTTGAGAAGCCATGAAATAGAGCTGGACGCAAATGAGCCTCAAAAGAAAGGTAAGTCTATTGCATTAAAATCCAATATCAAGAAATGCACTAACGCTTTTCAGGCTAGAGAAGAAGATCCTGAAGAATCAGAATCTGAAGAAGAAGATGAACTGTCCCTGATCTCCAGAAGGCTAAATCAACTCTGGAAGACCAAGCAAAGGAAGTTCATAGGCTTCAGAAGTTCAAAGAAATTTGAACGTGGAGAATCTTCTGATGACAGAAGATTTGACAAGAAGAAGGTCATGTGCTATGAATGCAATGAGCCTGGACACTTCAAGAATGAATGTCCAAATCTTCAGAAGGAAAATCCCAAGAAGAAGTTTCATAAGAAGAAAGGTCTTATGGCAACCTGGGATGAGTCAGAAGTTGATTCAGACTCTGAAGATGAGCAGGCCAACTGTGCGCTGATGGCGACAGAAGATGACGGATCAGAATCTACATCAGAATCAGATTCTGAAGAGGTATTTTCTGAACTTACTAGAGATGAGTTAGTTTCCGGTCTAACTGAACTTCTGGAACTCAAGTCTCAGATTAGTCTCAAATACAAAAAGCTGAAAAAGCTATTTGAATTTGAAACAAAGAAGCTTGAGATGGAGAATTCTGAATTAAAAGAAAAACTTTTAAAATTATCCAATAATGTTGGATCTCCTTCTGATTCAGAAAAAATCACTCCTAGTCTAAACCATATTCTGAAAGAATATGATTTAAGTTTCAGGAAGTTCTTATCTAGAAGTATTGGCAGAAGTCAGCTAGCTTCTATGATATATGCTGTGTCTGGAAACAAAAGAGTCGGCATTGGTTTTGAGGGTGAAACCCCATACAAACTTGAACCTGTTGATGAAATGAAACTCACATACAAGCCATTGTATGATCAGTTCAAGTATGGCCACTCCCATGATATTAGGCACACTTCACATGCTCAAAGTTTTCACATAACACACACCAAAAAGCATGTGACACAACCTAGGAAATATCATGAAACTCACATTAAAAATTATCATGCTGTTCCTCCTATTGCTTACAATGTTAAACCCAAGTTCAATCAGAACTTGAGAAAATCTAACAAGAAAGGACCCAAGAAAATGTGGGTACCTAAGGATAAGATCATTCCTATTGCAGATATCCTTGACTGCAAAAAGGACAAAGCACAACATGTCATGGTACCTGGATTCTGGATGCTCACGACACATGACAGGAAGAAGGTCTATGTTCCAAGACCTGGTGCTTAAGTCTGGAGGAGAAGTCAAGTTTGGAGGAGATCAGAAGGGCAAGATAATTGGCTCTGGAACTATAAAGTCTGGTAACTCTCCTTCCATTTCTAATGTACTTCTTGTAGAAGGATTAACACATAACCTCTTATCTATCAGTCAATTGAGTGACAATGGTTATGATATAATCTTTAATCAAGAGTCTTGCAAGGCTGTAAATCAGAAGGATGGCTCAATCCTATTTACAGGCAAGAGGAAGAACAACATTTATAAGACAGATCTGCAAGATCTTGTGAGTCAGAAGGTGACTTGTCTTATGTCTGTTTCTGAAGAGCAGTGGGTCTGGCACAGAAGATTAGGTCATGCTAGTTTGAGAAAGATTTCTCAGATTAACAAACTGAATCTGGTCAGAGGACTCCCTAATCTGAAATTCAAATCGGATGCTCTTTGTGAAGCATGTCAGAAGGGCAAGTTCTCCAAACCTGCATTCAAGTCCAAGAATGTTGTTTCTACCTCAAGGCCATTAGAACTCTTGCACATTGATCTGTTTGGCCCAGTCAAAACAGCATCTGTCAGAGGGAAGAAATATGGATTAGTCATCGTAGATGATTATAGCCGCTGGACATGGGTAAAATTCTTGAAACACAAGGATGAGTCTCATTCAGTGTTCTTTGATTTCTGCATTCAGATTCAATCTGAAAAAGAGTGTAAAATCATAAAGGTCAGAAGTGATCATGGTGGTGAATTTGAGAACAGATCCTTTGAAGAATTCTTCAAAGAAAATGGTATTGCCCATGATTTCTCTTGTCCTAGAACTCCACAACAAAATGGAGTTGTAGAACGAAAGAATAGGACTCTGCAAGAAATGGCCAGAACCATGATCAATGAAACCAATATGGCTAAGCATTTCTGGGCAGAAGCAATAAACACTGCATGCTATATTCAGAATAGATCTCTATCAGACCTATTCTAAATAAGACTCCTTATGAATTGTGGAAGAATAGAAAGCCCAACATTTCATATTTCCATCCTTTTGGATGTGTATGCTTTATTCTGAACACTAAAGATCATCTTGGTAAGTTTGATTCCAAAGCACAAAAGTGTTTCCTTCTTGGATATTCTGAACGCTCAAAAGGCTACAGAGTATACAATACTGAAACATTGATTGTAGAAGAATCAATCAATATCAGGTTTGATGATAAGCTTGGTTCTGAAAAACCAAAGCAGTTTGATAATTTTGCAGATTGGGATATTGATATATCAGAAGTTGCTGAGCCAAGAAGCAACGCATCAGAAGCAGAGCTTCTCAGAAGCAAAGAATCTGAAGATCAAGTATCAGCTTCTCTAGAGAATCTAAGCATTTCTGAAGAACAATCTGTCAGAAGATCATCCAGACTCATCTCTGGTCATTCAGAAGATGTCATTCTTGGAAAGAAGGATGATCCAATCAGAACAAGAGCATTCCTTAAGAACAATGCAGTCTGTCAATTAGGTCTTGTATCTTTGATCGAGCCAACTTCTGTTGATCATGCTCTAGAAGATCCAGACTGGATAATTGCTATGCAAGAAGAACTGAATCAGTTTACAAGAAATGATGTTTGGGATCTTGTTCCTAGACCAGATGGACTCAATATAATAGGCACAAAATGGGTCTTCAGAAACAAGTTCAGTGAGAAAGGTGAAGTGGTAAGGAACAAAGCCAGACTGGTGGCTCAGGGTTATAGTCAGCAAGAAGGGATTGACTATACAGAAACCTTTGCACCAGTGGCCAGGTTAGAATCTATTCGTCTATTAATTTCATTTGCCACTCAACATAACATCACTCTCTATCAGATGGATGTTAAGAGTGCCTTCTTAAATGGTTATATAGATGAAGAAGTTTATGTCCATCAACCTCCTGGTTTTGAAGACTCTCTGTCTCCTAATCATGTTTTTAAACTAAAGAAATCATTGTATGGATTGAAACAGGCTCCCAGAGCTTGGTATGAACGCTTAAGTTCTTTCCTTCTGGATAATGGTTTCACTAGAGGAAAAGTGGACACTACTCTCTTTTGTAAAACCTTTAAAAGGGATATTTTAATTTGTCAAATATATGTAGATGATATTATTTTTGGAACATCTAATGCTACACTTGGAAAGGAGTTTGCTGAGTCTATGCAGGCTGAGTTTGAAATGAGCATGATGGGAGAACTCAAGTATTTCCTTGGAATACAAATAAATCAAACATCAGAAGGAACGTATGTTCACCAAACCAAGTATGTGAAGGAACTTCTGAAGAAGTTTAATCTTCTAGACTGCAAAGAAGCCAAAACTCCTATGCATCCAACATGCATCCTAGGTAAGGATGAGGTAAGTAAGAAGGTAGATCAGAAGTTATACAGAGGTATGATTGGATCTCTTCTATATTTGACTGCTTCTAGACCTGACATTCTGTTCAGTGTTTGTTTGTGTGCTAGATTCCAATCAGATCCTAGAGAATCTCATTTAACTGCTGTTAAGAGAATTCTAAGGTATCTGAAAGGTACTACTAATGTTGGCTTAGTTTACAGAAAATCTAAAGAATACAACTTAGTAGGATTCTGCGATGCTGACTATGCTGGAGACAGAATTGAAAGAAAAAGTACTTCAGGAAGTTGCCAATTTCTTGGAAGTCATTTGATCTCTTGGTATAGCAAGAAGCAAGCAACTATTGCCCTATCAACAACAGAAGCAGAATATGTCGCTGCTGTTGGTTGTAGTACACAGATGCTCTGGATGAAGAGTCAGTTAGAAGATTATCAGATATATGAGAGTAACATTCCTATATTCTGTGATAATACTTCTGCTATATGTTTATCTAAGAATCCTATTCTTCATTCAAAGGCTAAACATATTGAGATTAAACATCATTTCATAAGGGACTATGTTCAGAAGGGTGTTATATCTTTAAACTTTGTTGATACAGACCATCAATGGGCTGATATCTTTACAAAACCCCTGGCTGAAGATAGGTTTAAGTTCATTCTGAAGAACATCAGTATGGATTTATGCCCAGAATGAGAAGATGAGAAGTTCTTACGTATGAGTATCTTCTGAAATGAATGTGAATTTTTTTAATCAGAAGTTCTGATTGAAATCTTTTAGAAATTATGATTCGGTTATTCTAACGTTTCATTGTCTAAGTTGATTCAGAATCTCTTTTAAAGCAAAACAGCTGTAACGTTTTATCTCGGGATGGTAAACCTGTCGTTACTATTCATGGATAAGCGTGCGTGCAGTTGAAGGGACGCCGACCATAGGTAACTGTGCTAGTCACCTCATTTATCTTTATTATCTCTCCTCATGTCACGTAACATTAAATGCTATTCATCATTCGTTTCTTTTTATTTTCTTTTAAATACTCTTCAAACGCTTCTTCTTCCCTCTCATATTTTCTCTATTCACTCTATCTTTTTGCATTCATACCAAACCCTAGCTGTTCATTATCTGCAAATCCATCATGAACTCTTCATCAAGCCCAGGAAATCATGAAAATGATCAAAACAACAAGAGAAAAGCTGTTGAAACATCTCCTTCCAAACCCAAAAAGATAAAGATCACCTATGACCCTCTCAAGGTGAATCCATTCGAAGCAATGTTATCTGGAAACTATTCTAGACGTGTGTTTCAACCCCCTGGTGAAAGCCCTCCATCATCTCCATCTTCTTCCTCATCTTGTTTCCTTCTAGAATCAACTTCCTCTTCATCTAACCTTTCCTCTCCCTCAACCCATTCCAAAGAAATCTCCTCATCTTCACCTGCTGAGAATGTTGTCTCTGATAAAGATTGTGGAAGATCTGCATCAGAACCAAGTCTCCCTGACCCCTCGCCTGGAAGCCCAAGAAGCAGTCAATGAGGCGTTTCACTCCTTCATGGCATGCTGGCACAGACTTTGTCTTAGCTAGGGTCTTAGGCTTTGGTCTTTGTAGTTTTCTTTCCTTGTTGCATCTGCTTGTTAAACATCTTCTCATGTAATATCTTTTGATTAATCAATGAAAAGTTTCTTTGTTTTACATTCCAGTGATTTTATTTGTCGTTTTATTCATCTGAATCTTTTGAAATATTCTTTTTGATGTTATGACAAAAAGGGGGAGAAGATAAATGATAAATGATTTGATTAATCTATCAGTTGCTGGGTTAAGCTCCCACACATTTACTAACAAGAACTGCAAGTTCTATATGGTTTAAGTGTTTTGCAGGTATAAAGCAGTGAAGAGAATCTTCAAAGCAAACACAGAAGCAAAACCATAAGAAGTGTTATTCTGTAAAAAGAATAAACTCATGGAAACTGAAGCAAGCTGAGTGCTATCAAGCTTCAGAAATCAGAAGCACTGAAAATAGAATTTAATCCATATCTGTCTATTTGCTTTGACAAAATTCTATTTGCTCTGATACATTACTTTAGCCTATATGGCTCTGATACATATAATGTGTTCGAATATACATTTTATGTTCTGACTCGTTCATGCTGACTTTTGTCGTTTAGTTTTTGTTCTGTAACATTTCAGGATGTAGAGATGCTCAGATGATGCTCTGGTACATTCAACAATGTTCTGATACAAATCTAGCATGAAGTGATGTTGGTAGAAATTCAAAGCTCTGAAGCTATCCGAAGGAAGCAGAAATCAGAAGCTGTGAATGTTCTAAAGATCCAGAAAACTCAAGTTCTGAAGCTGTCCTAAATGGAAGCAGAAATCAGAAGCTGTGAATGTTCAGAAGATCAAAGAAATTCAAGTTCTGAAGCTGTCCTAAATGGAAGCAGAAGTCAGAAGCTGTGAATGTTCAGAAGATCAAAGAAATTCAAGTTCTGAAGCTGTCCTAGATGGAAGCAGGAATCAGAAGCTGTGAGTGTTCTAGGGATCTAAGGAAATTCTAGTTCTGAAGCTGTCCAATGGAAGCAGAAGTCAGAAGCTATGAATTCTCTGAAGACAGAAGCTTATATGATCGTCTCTACCGAAATAATCAGGGAAGTCTTTTGTTAAAGTTCTTCGAGTATTTATTTCAGGGGGAGATTATTTATCTCAGGGGGAGATTGTTAATCTCAGGGGGAGACATATTCATATGCTTATGATATAGCTGTGTAATTTGTCTTTTGCCGTCTGTTCTTTCTGATCGCAAATTCATATCATTTATATATGTTTTTGTCATCATCAAAAAGGGGGAGATTGTTAGAACAAGATTTGTTCTGATCAATTATCTTAGTTTTGATGATAACAATAATATGAATTTTGCTTAAGATAATATGGTACTCTAATCCAATGTAATTTCCTTTTCAGGAAATATATAAAGAGTATGCATAATTCAGCGCTCAGAAGCTTTGTCTCAAAGGGTTCAGCATGCAACATCAGAACATGGTCTGGCAAGACATCAGAAGATGGTCGAAGCAGAATCAGAACATGGGTCTATGGAAGCATCAGAAGAACAAGAGAACAGAAGCACTGAAGTTCTGATGGTATCACGCTCAGAAGCACTTCAAGGTCAGAAGATCAGAAGATGCTATGCACCAAGCTGTTTGACTCTGATGATATTCAAACGTTGCATTCACAAACATCAGATCAGAAGAAAGTACAAGTGGCAAGCTACGCTGACTGACAAAAGGAACGTTAAAAGCTACTAAAGGCTACGTCAGTAGACACAGCGTGAACAAGGCTCGAGGTAGTTGACAAAAGCGTATAACATTAAATGCGATGCTGTACGGAACACGCAAAGCATTAAATGCACTCAACGGTCATCTTCTCCAACGCCTATAAATATGAAGTTCTGATGAGAAGCAAGGTTAACGATTCTGCACCAAAACAACTCATATTAAACTTGCTGAAACGCTGTTCAAATTCAAAGCTCAGAATCTTCATCTTCATCAAAGCTCACTACATTGCTGTTGTAATATATTAGTGAGATTAAGCTTAAACGTTAAGAGAAATATCACAGTTTGTGATTATCGCTTTTAAGAAGCATTTGTAATACTCTTAGAATTGATTACATTAAGTTGTAAGGAACTAGAGTGATCGTGTGGATCAGAATACTCTAGGAAGTCTTAGAGGTTATCTAAGCAGGTTGTAACTAGAGTGATCGTGTGGATCAGTATACTCTAGAAAAGTCTTAGAGGGTATCTAAGCAGTTGTTCCTGGAGTGATCAGTGTGTGATCAGAAGACTCTGGAAGACTTAGTTGCTGACTAAGTGGAGAACCATTGTAATCCGTGCGATTAGTGGATTAAATCCTCAGTTGAGGTAAATCATCTCTGCGGGGGTGGACTGGAGTAGTTTAGTTAACAACGAACCAGGATAAAAATAACTGTGCAATTTATTTTTATCTGTCAAGTTTTTAAAGCTACACTTATTCAAACCCCCCCTTTCTAAGTGTTTTTCTATCCTTCACTATTGCCTGTGGTAGTAAAGTGGATAACGCGCTACATACAACCACACCTATATTAAACAACTGTTGTTGTATGCCTTTTAATAAAATTAAAAAAAATACAGCATTAGAACAACAAGAACAAGAACAAAATAAACAAGAAGAAGAAGAAGAAAAACAACAACAACAACAAGAACAATAATAACAACAACAACAATAAAAACAAAACAACAACAAGAACAACAATAATAACAACAAGAACAACAAAATTGAACAACAACAACTAACATTGCTAACTCGAATCCGTACTTTCCTTGTCTCATTCAAGTTGGAGAAGAGGTGATGGAGTTTTGAAATGTGTTAATATAAGAAATGATGTTTTCGAGTTTTGTTCATAAAAGAAATGATATTTTTGAGTTTGGTTTATGGGAGAAATAGAGTGTCGTAAATGAAATATGACGTTCGGAGGTAGAAGATTGAGTTAGTCTAAGTTGGAAGTTCGTCTAAGTTTTATTTTTCACGCGGATCACTAATGGTAGTGTCTTGAGTATTGATAATCACTAAATGGACGACCAAGATTTTATTAAGGACCATGAAGAAACTCAATAAGCGCGCTACATACAATAGTAAACTAAGCAGCCACCCCTTTTCTGAAAAAAAATAGTTCAGAGATGCATCTGTGAATATTTGTGGAGTAGATTCGGAGATACATCTTCGAAGTCTTGCCTGCATGTTTCTTGTGGAGAAACATGCTACTGAGTTTGTAGTTTTTTCAATCTAAAGTAATTTTAATTCGATTAACATTGCCATTATTAGTTTCACAAATTGTTAAATACGAAAATCATAGAACAAAGTAATGCGTTAATTAAAAAGAAAGACAATCATAGTAAAAAAAATGTTCTCGACGTATGGAAAAATATACAAAAACATCCTAAAAGATAATAAAATGCATAATCTATTGAGTATGCCTAATCCTAACACTCCGGCAACTCTTTTGCATACAGTAATCCAAGGTATTCTGCCCCGGTAAGAATGAGACGTGTTAGGGCAACCGCGTTATTGGCACCTCTTTCGAACAGTCCAGACTCTATCCTCTCTCTTGTCATTCGCATATTGTTTTGACAGATTAGAAACACACTAATGGCATGGTCATCCATGGCTTGCTTATTCTCTAGGACCTCCTCATGAGCAGGCCTAGGTGGACGTCCAACAACGTCTGGGGTCATGACTGGGTGTGACACATAATTGAACCAAGTCATGTAACCGTCCACATAGGACCATTGAGTTGTGGCTAACATACTTCGATACACCTCCGGTACCAGATGAATCTTTAAAATCCACTAGAATTTCATCCAGATCTCTGTGGACAATGGTCTCAAGAGCAGCTTGGAAGTGGGGCATTGGAATGGTTTCCACGTACCCAAACTGCTGCATGCACCACTTTGGCAAATACCTGCACATGATACTACTTCCATATGCCAGCCATCCAGAGTATAATGAAATGTTGTCCAATGGAATTATCTCCCGGTGAAAAGTGTATGGCATCCAGCCGATATCATCGTGTTGAGTTCGATTAATATACACATAGAACGGTACCATAGCATCATTCCCTCTACGTGGGCGATACAAGCAAGCACATGGATAATGTTGAAACAAAATATGTTCATACTCCTTGAGTTTTGATGATAACAAAGTAATTAAAGAATAATAGGATATACTAACATTTGTTTAAGTGTGCAGGATCATTAAGCTAGTATTTAACTAGGTTTTGACCCAGTTAAATAGCTTGCTAAGGAGACACATATAATTCAGATTCTAATGGATCAGAATTTGATTTTCAAATATAACCTCAGCGCCATATTGACTCAGCCTCTGATAAGCTAGAAACGTAGTACAACGCCTTTTGGTCCATACTCTGTGCAAAAGCAGATCCATCTTGTCAACTGCCAGAATTATGAAGAAAGTCAACTAAAGGTTTTAGCGCAAGGCTCATGGCTACGTGACATGATTTATTCAGTGTACTCCATCATACCTATGAATGCCTTACTTGAGAAAGACACAATGGGTAAAAAGATTATTCAAAAGATGAAGATCCTTATTGTACCTACTCCAAGGTCTCTATCTTGGAAACCACTTCTTCAGCACAAATACTCGTGCAAGCAAGTTTTCAACGTCTCATGTGTTCCCTCTATATAAGGAGATGAAAATTCAAAAGAAGTAACAACAAGAATACAAATAATAGGATAGAACAGGAATTGTTTCACACTCTAAACTTTCATACATAGTTGTTGTATTGTACATAGACTTAAGAGTTTCTTACTCTTGTATATCCAAGAAATCTCAAGTAATAAGATCTTTGCTTGTGTTGTATTATTTGTAACTCTGATTGTATACCAGGTACATCTTGTTGTAATACTAAATAGTTTGTTTAGAATTGGTAAAAGTCTCAAACACTGTGTTTGAGCAAGGAAGTCTCTTTCTAGTTAGATTGAGCAAGGAAGTCCTGAGTTGTGATTTTAGACAAGGAAGTCTCTTTCTGGTTTGATTGAGAAAGGAAGTTCAGAGTTGTGGGTTTAGGCAAGTTAGTCTCTTTCTAGTTAGATTTAGCAAGGAAGTCCTGAGCTGTGAGTTTAGGCAAGGAAGTCTCTTTCTGATTTGATTGAGCAAGGAAGTTCTGAGTTGTGGGTTTAGGCAAGTTAATCTCTTTCTGGTTAGGTTTAGAAGGAAGTGTTGAGCTGTGAGTTTAGGCAAGGAAGTATTTTTCAGCTTGATTGAGCAAGGAAATATTGAACGAGTGTGTTTAAGCAAAGAAGTCTCTTTCACGTGTGATTGAACAGAAAGTCTTGGACTGGTGTGTCTAAGAAAATTGTAATCAGGTTCGGATTATAGTGAAAATCTCTTGTGTGACAAGTGAACTGGACTACTCTCGTTATAGAGGAACCAGGATAATTGTTATGTGTGATTTACTTGTTGCTTCTGCACTTTAAATTATTGCGCGACTACTTACTCTAGCTTATAGTCTGAACTTGGTCAGATTCAGACGCTGCTGATTCTAGAAAAGAAAAAGTTATCAAATATACAATTCAACCCCCTTCTTATTTATTTTTCTCACCTTCAGGTAATCCTCAATATACCATGGCACACAATCAAACCCATGTATACGATGAAAATAGGCAGGGATCCATCCTTGAAAATGAATAAGAAAAAAATATTAATAACAATTGTGAAAAAAACATCTTTTTAACTTAATAACGGCTATGGAAATTACCGTCATAAGTGTGCAGAAGCCTGTCATTTGCTTTTGTCCCCCAAAGAGAACATTCGCTCAACTTGAAGTATAGGTATACCAAGCATGCGGCCCCCTAGTTTCACTCGTGAATGACTTCCAAGTTGATGAAATACTTAAGGTATGCCACATCTATGTATTTTGCACTTTTGTCCACAGCCATGGATGTGCCAACCAAGAATAAGAAGTAACACCTCAATGCACACTCCCTGTGGTATCCAACCTATAGATCATCGCCTTTGGGATCCTTGGCCAACTTCAAGTTGTTTTTGTACAACGTCTCAAACCAAGAAAACTTGGCATGTGCACACATGGTGTTCACACATTGCATTAGGGCTTCCATTGGATCAACTCCTAAATACATCACTATCATATCCACTGCCTCATTGCATATGATCCTATAATGATAAAGTAACCTCCCTCTGATGGAAAGATGTAGGAGGTAAGCGATGTCACCTAATGTAATCATCATCTCGTCAATGGGAAAATGGAAATATGACGTTTCTTTATTCCATCTTTCAGCAAATGCCACACGCATTCCATGGCTGATTATGTTGTACCCAACACAAACTAGAGTAACGAATCACACTTAAGAACCACTTTTGTTGTGGTTTAGGAAGTCTGTGAATCTTTTTGGCATGGTTCATAGAACACTCATGTTCATGTTAAAAAGATAGTATAACAATCTCAAACTAATTGAATTTGGTTAAAATATATATATAAAAAAAAAAGAACTGTTAAAAATTATACCTCTCCTGGCCAGGCATGCGAGGAAACATGGTTTCTAAAATATATCAGTAATGACATGTCAGTGAGCCCTCCTGGAAAAGGGTCTGCAAGTGGAGGGAAGTAATCACGTGCATCTAGAGCCTCCCCCTCCTGGTGTACACGAGCCTGGAGACAGCTTCCTCGCCGTGAGGCCTAAAGACGGCTTCCCTCGTACCTCTGGCCTCCTGATAGGGATGGAAATGGGGCGAGTCGGGAATGGTTATTACCTCCCCCAAACCCAAACCCAAATCCTCAAACAATCCCCGCTCCCCGCCCCAAACCCAAACGATGATGGAGAATTAAAACCCAAACCCGACCCAAACGGGTTCGGGTTGGGTTTGGGTATCCCCGCCCCACCACCATCCATTTAGTGAAATTAATTTTTTTAATAAAAATACTTATTTTTTCCAAAATTAAATTACTTTATAAATAATAAAATGAAACAATTTCAAAAAAATTCTTACATACATTAGGGTGTCACGGCCGATTCTCATCCCGTTGATGTTTGTAGTCATTTTCCTTGAAAAAACACAAGAGACATTAGTGCAACAGGAATTAGAGCTGTCAATACGGGCTACCCGACCCTAAACGGGCCGACCCTAGCGGACCCTGGGCTTTTCAGGGCTGGGCCAAAAAGACCAAGTGTAATATGGGTTTGAGATTTACTACCCAAGTCCGGCCCTAGATGGGCCTCGGGCTACCCGGCCCTAAACAGGCTTTTTTATTCAAAAAATTAAAATAAAAACTCCATAATATTATAAATAAAATTAAAAATTATGTTATTTTAAACATACTACATTTTTAAGTGCTATATTATCTCTTATAAATACTATAATGTGTTTCTAAATACAATATATGTCTAAATTGTATAAAATAATACTTGAATATTTATTATAAGAGAAAAACTAATATAATACGATAAAAAATGTTGATTATATTAATGTATAATATTTAAAAGAAAAAGATTGAATAAAATAGAGATAAAATTTAGTGAAGTGAGAAAAATCAATTTGTTATTTTGGAGTAATATAATATAAATATAAATATTTTTTTTTAAATTTATAATTATGCGGGCCTGATGGACTACCCACGGTCCATATGGGCTAGCCCTAATAGGTAGCAGGTTTTTCAGGGCTGGGCTAAAAAGACCCTGAAAAATATGGGCTCTAATTTTAAGGCCCAAGCCCTATGATTTTTCGGGCCTGGCGGACCGGGCATATGGGCTAGCCCATTTTGACAGCTCTACCAAGAATGAAAGAATTTGGAGATGTATCTCCAAACACAAAAAAAACACCTATTTTCAGAGATACAACTTCGAATAAGCTTCGTTTTTTATTTCAATGGCAGAAACATCTCTACCCTTGCCCTAATCATCCAAAACTCAGCCAAATCATCCAAATGATAGAAATATCTCCTACACATTATCTATTTCAAATGCTAATACTATCTAATGCATTAAAAGTAACCTGTTTGATTTAACACATTGATCAAAACTCAATATAAGCTAAATGAGAAACTTACTAAAAAAATGTGTTAATGAGGATGCAAAATGTTGAATGTAGTAGGCAAAGTGATTTCAGATTGGCAAGATAGAAGTTGGGTTTCTTATGTTTCTTCAAAAGTTGACTGGAACTATGGTGCTCACGTGCTCAAATCGGAAAAGAAAAAATTTCTGAACTGAAAATGAAGAGGGAGAAGAAGGAGAGTTTGGCGTTAGTTTAAATAAATTTACCTAGTTCAAAGATGCATCTCCAAACCAATTCCTGAATTTTAAAAAAAAAGGTTAATTCTGAGATTTAACTGCGAACATACCCTGAAACTCCTTCGCAGTTACATTTCCGAATTAATCTTTAAGTAAAATGAAGAAATGGTGCATTCGGTGATATATCTTTGAACATAGGGGCAATTTTGACTTTTTTGCTAGGGGTCTGGGAAAAGGTGACGAGATGTAAAGAGAAATTCCCACTAACTTTCTAATGCAACCACAAATCTACAGACCAACTGCGTTCTATTGTACAACAAGCAATAGTAAAATAGAAGTAAACTAAATTATGAAATTATCCTTTCAGATTTATTTCAGAAGTACATTTTTGGATACTTTCTTTTGACAAATCATAGTTTGCCTCATTTACATATGAATTTAGTGTGGGTATAAGGTGAATTCGAAAGTATATATCTAGAATAAATTTTGGAAAAAAATGAGACGAATTTCACTTAAAACATATTTTGATGTGAAAAGAGTACATCCAAAAATGCACTTCTAAAAGGATATTTTGATTCCTAATACCTTTTGGAATGTTAGAAGAACCAGGTGGCTCGTGCCAAGAAAAAGAAGTTATTTTGAAGGTTTAAAAGGTGTTATGGTGTGATGAAAAAGAAGTTACTTTGAAGGTTTAAAAGGTGTTATGGTGTGATGAATAATCTTTATAAAATTTAGTTAAGTCAACATTTGCTAATTCAATATTTTACTATTCCTACCTCATTTTACGACATGCCACATGGTCGGTATTTAACGTTTTCTTTTTTGAAAAACTAACGGCAAAGACCATTTCGGATAACAAAATAGTTTTTAAGAAACTACTCCTACTTTATACCATTTTTTTAATTAAGAAACCAAAGCAAAATAATTAATTAAGTTAAGAGACTAAAATATATATTAAACCTAATATTGATATAAATAAATTATTAATACTTATAAATCAATCATATTTTTCAAAAGATATAATACAATTTCAAACTAATCCAAATTGTAAACACTTTTACAATATAACTTGATTTTTTTTGTTTCTTGTATTTATTTTTGAAAAAATATAAAATAATTTTAATTAGTTATTGATTATTGGTTACTGAGACAATAAAAAGTAAATTAAATATAATTTATATTTAATTTTATAATTAAAAGATGTCTTTTCAAAATAAAATAATTAAATTTTATAAAACTTAATTTTTTAAAATAATTTAAAACAAAATAAATAATTATTTTTATAAATTGAAACAGAGAGTATTTGGACCCACAATTTTTTTTTAATAATTTTATTTATGTTTAGATATTTTTTTCGAATATATAATTAACAAAATAAAATTAGTTTGGATTAGACCAGTAAAAAATATTTTAAAATATATAATTATCAAAATGGATACTAAACCAAGTTAATTGCTCAAATAAACTCACAAATGATAATTACCTTCCATGAAAGTGCTTCAACATATAAAATATAAAAATTATTTATTAACGGTAAGCAAAATAAATACATAAAACACAGTAAAACATATAACTGCATTAACTCAATAAAAACAGATAGACAAATAAGAAGTGTCTTTGTAGTCAGAATTTATGGTAAAGAGAATGAAGATGACAACACATGGCAGCTGGTATGCAAATCTAGTGAAAATAAGATTATTAAAAAAATGCTAGTGTACACATCTAATCGTTTTTACAATTTCCACTTATTCGAATCCAATTGCTCTATTTAAATTACAATCCCTACCCATGACCATATTAATCATAGGGGAAAATAAACTATATGAGCCTATTGCTATGCTAACCACCAAAGTCAAAGCTTATTGTTTATGTAACTAAAATAACAACGAATGAATGGCCCTATTATTAAATTAAACCTAAGCTACAATGTTCAATCATGTTCTGTTATATTTTCCATGTTAGCAGCATACTGTGAAGATATCTTTCTGTACAAATCACCTTCACACAACAATGATATATCTTCCGGAGACAACATTTTACCTCTGCTCAAATAATGTTGAGCACTTCGCCTGCGTTAAAAACATTGAACAGATGATTTAAGAATTTTCTGATTAACTTTTTCAATCATTGGAAAGGCTGAAAACAACTGAATTTGATACCACAAATATGTACCTTCCTTTTCTCATGTTTTTAACACCTTGTGACATGCGGAAACCCTCTGAAATTGAAATTTGGCGTAGTGAAGAGAGAAATTCATTGAATGCAATGCCTATAATTGCAGATGATGATCTTTTAGGAACAATGGATCGGATCACGTTAAACAGAGATGTTCTGCTTTCGTTGTATTGCATACTGCTAAATTGATATCAATATTAACAAATAATGAAAATTTATTTGAAGAAACAGGTGTAGACAACTATGAAAGTGAAAGGCAGGCTATATATATACCTCTTTTTATCATTTCTTGTGCTGTTCACCTCTAATAGCTCTTTAGTATGGTTATTCATTGTTTTGGTGTCGTCCTGTCTAGATAACTTCCCCATAGCCATAATATTTGTAGTAGAAGCCAACATCTCTAAAGTTACGTCTACCCTGTTCTCAAAACCGACTTTGGATCCCGCGTCAACTATATGCTTGGCATAAAAGCAGAAACCATGTTCAGCAATCGTTGACATCATCATTTGCTCATCATACCAACTAAATGTGGCATCATCAGCCAGGAAAATTGGAGGTTCCATAATACCCTGCATGGTTAGAGTATTATAATGAGGGTAAGGATACAATACAGTTGAAAAAAACAAAATTTTCAAGGTACTTACACACTGTTTTTGTTGGTGATTACGAAATAACAAGTCAGCTTCTGAAATTAGATCGCTCAGTCCACTAGCAAGTTTAACAACTTCGATGGCGCCTATCTGTTCTGAGGTGGCATGCTGTCTTAAATCTGGTTGACAATCACGAAGTTTCCTCCACGAATTTTGCACCAGATCTATCTCAATAGATGAACAGTCAACAGACTTTGGGTCCAACTTTAAATCAGTTTGACTGCACTGATCCATCACAGATGCAGATGCAATTTCCATGTTCACATCAGTAAAATCTTGTGAAATTGCTCTTGGAGAAGATTTGGGAATTTCAGTATTCACCAACAAATCTTGATCTTTAGGAACTTTGGCCACGGGCTGACAAACCCTGAAAGAGAATGGTTTCAGTTCATTATCCAGAGAAACATCTACTGGACAGGCAAGCTGCCCAGAAGACACTACTTCAGATTTTGCAGTCTCGGAAACAAAGCTTGGTTCTGGAAACCGGGACAGATCAGGTGATTTATGTGTTTTGTTTAAGCATGCATCATAAGTTGTATCTAAATATTTACAATGTTCCTCCTCTGAATCTTCCAAACTAGAATGCAGCAGCTCGCAAAAAGACATGTTGGCATAGCTTTGATTCAATAGAAACTTAAAGAAAGATTCAGTGTTGCCTTCATGGGTTTGTCTCGTGTAAGCTTCGTCATGAACATTTACAGAATGTCTACTATTTGGATCCTTATCCATATCATCAGAGGACATCACAAAAAGTTGACCTTGGTCCTTTTGCAAAGAGGGTGTTACTGGGGATCCAGAACAATTGCTAAGCTCAGTGATAGAACTATATTGACTATCAAACTCACCGCAGTCTGCAATAGGTTCAATTCTGTTCATGACCTCTACCTTGGGCTCTAAACAACCAGTTCCTGTACACTGCAAATCTAAGCTATTTTGCTCGTCATTTATGCAAAGCTCTTCGTTAACTAACCCTTCCCATCTTGAGTTAGTTTCTGCTATGGTTATTGACTTGGAAACTTCATTCTCAATTAGTTTGGATAACTCTGAGGGAAAACTCCAAGGTATCATCTTTGGTAGTATCTTATGACCAGCCTCAAGATCAAAAGGAAGTGAGCCATATAGTGTCTGTACTTTTTTGTCTGGACAGTGAAAAAAGAAATCACAAGTTTCAACAAGCCGTTAATAAGATAAATGGGTAAACTATAATTGTAAGAGAACGATCAAATTATACGTTAGTGATCCAAAATTTGAGCAGTTATGGTTTTCTTGTAAGTCATATACATGCATATCTACAATCTAGTTCCAAACATAAAGCGCGTAACAATTTGAAGATAAGGAATATATTTAACATAATATATTTCTATCTATTAATCAGAAGATATATTTAATATATGATTATCAATTAAACAGTATCTTCATTTGAAAATGGTATGTTATGTCACCTGTACTATCTTTTTTATTCTGCAGCCAGAACTGAAGATGCATAATGGTTTTACGAATATCTCTGTCACAAGATTGGATAAACTTCTCTAGTAAAAGAGGACTGAGGTTGACTTCTTCTGTGCCACAAACCTGCAGATCATCCACAGAAGATACAAATTTCACTTTCAGTCTTCATTTTCCCTTCTTTTAAGGGGTTCGAAATTCTAAATCACATACCATGAACAAATGGCAAAGCAACTCATCCGGCAATGGCAATGAGAAAGAAACACGTTGTCGACAGAGATTAATTGGCAGGCCAGCATTATAACCTAATTGACAAAAATGAACACATTAATATTAACACATTGATAAAAGCTATATGCAGAGCAATAATGCACTATTGAAGCAAGCCATCTCACTGTTGCTGGTCAGTATAATTGGCCCTTTTGCTGTCTCGGCAATGTGTTGTATGGCAGCAATACATCCACGGTCTTCAGGAAAAACGATGTCAACATCCTCAACTAGAATTAAAGATTGGACAGTACCAGATGTAAGTGCACCATTATTGTCGTGCAACTTCTGAGATGCTCCGCCAGGACTATTATCTCCAACATCGGATATGGCTATCATTTCAATCACATCATCAGCCATCTCTTCGGCTGCTTTCACATCAGGCAAAGCTGTAGTTGGGAGCAAATTCACAGTTCTCTTCTCTAAACTCACAGAGTGTTTCACTAAACTGAGATATACAGCATATAAAATATGTTACCACAGTATCTTGATAGTAGTGCTTTTTAAAACAAGTAACTTGATTTTATTAAAATAAAATTGAATTAAGGAAGAAGGTCTCATCATCAGTGAAGAATGAATATCGCAACCAGCCCAGTCAATATTAAAAGCAAGCTTATTGCTAAAGAGTTAAGACATCTATGGACCCAAAACACTTATTAAATGCTTAGCTCATGTTTGTTTTGGTAATTAGTATTTGCTTACAATTCAGAACATCTAAAATCTGTTTTTCTCTTTTCAATTGGATAGAGGCTAAAAATATGAAATTACTAACATAAAGACAACATAAAAATCTGAATGTGATTTACAACAGCTCCTACTACCACAAAGCTTTTTGCTATCCAGCATACAGAAGTGTTCATCCTATAGAGTTTCTACATGGGTATGTAGGGATGAAAATGGGTGATGGACCTAGTAGGGGTACCTGCAAAAGTTGTTCATGATGAGTAGGATAAAATTATTTGCTTAAAGGATAGGAGATGGGTGTAGGCAATTGTCTGCAAAGTTTGAAGGGAGTTCATGTGGTGCAGGTACTGAGTACGGGTCCCTTACTACTCAACACGCCTCATACTCAGACGTGCTTATTTATATAAATATAAACAAATTAATAAAAATTAGCCTGAACCTAACATTAACTAGGACTTGGAATTTATGATTTTGTTGTTCAAGAAGTTTATCATAACATTTTTATTCAGCATTCAAAATAAGCCAATAAAATGTTGAAGGAAAGTGAAAGCACGGGTATTAGACTATCAAGTACTGTCACAATAGTTATTAGTAAGCATTGACAGGACAAACTACCAAACCTTTTGACACCATGTGATCCAAGAGCATCTCCAAAATACTGCTTGACAGCAGCCCCATTTCGCCAATCTGATGCATTGAGCTGTTGACATGAGAGAAAACCTTTAATAGTTTTGGCCAAATTAATAACGGAAATTACAGATACATAAAAACAAAGAAAGGAATCGTTTTTAGCAACTTAAAGATTAAATTTTTTTTTTTTTTGAAAGGATGCTCATAGGACTGCCAAGATATTAAAGATTTACAGGGGCATGGGATCAATGAATATTATCATTACAAAGGTGGATTAGTTGAAAGCATAAATAACCAAAACAAATTTATAAACAGGGATACCTCTAAAACCTCAAACCCTTGCTCTCGGGCACAAGCATATACAGCTGCAGACTTGCCACTCTGCAATATCAGACTCATGCTTCAGCAACCAATATGAAGTTATGGACACGAAATGTATATGCAGAAAACGTGAATTTGGGAGCACTGAGAGTGATAATTCTGAATTATCAACAACCACATTCAACTTAACCATGACAATTAACTTACGGCACAAACTGGACGTTTTAGATTTTATATCTTTGATCCGAATACCAAACATGCCATGAAAATCATTCCAAACAACTATTATGTTAAATAAGTTTCAATGACTTATAGAATTTTCCTTGACGGATATTATGCATAACTGAACAAAGGTGCAGCTATGTTACACTAATCCATTGCAAGAAAATTTTATAAAGCACAAATGGAAAAGTTTGGACTTCATCACTTATTTCTAAGAAAATGCCAAGAAAGATAAAGATAACTGTTCTGTGTATTATCATTACAAACCCAGTTAAATTACTAAATTTTTCTGAATATTTTCTGATCATATATAGTAGAATGGAGGTAGCAAAATACTCAAAAGTACAACAGAAGGTGTTATACAATTTTTATTTAAAAATAAATAAATAAAAAAGACTGAGATTTCAATCAAATGATCCTTAGAGGGCAGAAGATCCAAAGAATTCAATTCTGAAATGGTTATATAATCAGTTCATTCATAGCATAACGGAAAGGTTATGTATTTGCATACCCCAACTGGTCCTGTAATTAAGAGAACATTCTTTAGGGAACCCTCATCTTTTGAAGCATGGTCACAATCAGCAGAGTTATAATCGCTATCAACATTTGGTATGTCAATATGATCCTTGTCAGAGGAACCCTTTCTGTTTTGGTAACGTCTTTCATGCCAAAGATGTAACCAGTCTCGCAAGAATTTCAGGGATTCATTATTACCGCATACCTAAATAAATATCATAGAACAAGAAAAGTATGATTCAGGAAGTATGGACACTTATAATCAAAACATGCAACTTCAATGTTTACTTCTAAAAAAGAATACGCTGTGAACTAGAATTGTCAGACCTCTGAGGCTTTTGTTGGTTTATACTTGTGTATCCATAAGCTGCTCTCAGCCTTATCTTCACAACTATGGCAGAAAGAACTCATTCTGCAATATGATAGAAGGGAAAACTTCACTATCGGGAAATAAATTTGCTAGCAAAGCTTTGCAGAGGAATTGAAAAATAGTAACAATGGTCTTATTATAAAACAAGCAACAGTAATACAGCCATTTTCTTTTAAATGATCAATCAATCTCATTCCTAAACAACCGATGGGATCAGAGTAACCAGACCATACCAAGTAGTTTAGGGAAAGAACGTGGAATAAGGGTAGCAGAAATAAGTTGCTGAAACTCGTATAGCACATATATCAAGATGTATACGTTAGACACCACAAAATGATCTCACAACCTCAAAATTCTTTAAGATAAATAACTACAAATCAACCAATTAACTAGGGCATATATATTTTAAAGACATAAGGGTCAACTAATTGAGCTCTAGACAAAAGTTTGATGACTGCTATATTAGTGGGAAAAAAAATGAGGACAAGGAAGTTATGTACAAGACAGTCGCCAAAAGGCTGGTAGCAGCATATGCAATATAAAGGGAATGTGCATAACATAAATATGAAATCACCAAAAACAAAATATAAAACTAGTCAGGTTGGCTTGGCAACAATGACATAATTGGATGTTGTAAAGTTTCCCATAAGACGTCAGGTGTGGATCACATTTAACCTTTCACGAAGAAACATACTCGGTGGCTCGGTATCTGATTTTCCAAAAATGCACGCTTGCCCAGATACAGTACTGTCATCATCCACCTCCAAGTCCTGGAAATAATTTTTGAAAACAGTAAAAAGTCATTGGCATAGAGCTGAGGTATACTTCCCCCTCTAAACTAGTTTCCACTGATTACCTACTGTTTGGAAAGGGGGAAGGTTACTACAAACAGAAGTTGTTAATTAGATAATACAAAAAACTACATACCACTATGACATCTTCTGGCTTTAAAGTGCATGTTGCTTGCTCATTAGCTAGCACAGCTGAGTTTTCTGGTGACTTTTCCCTCATATTTTCTGACAGTGTACATAGTTTATCTGAATAAGACAATGCATTCTGAGATATTGAAGTGCTCGAGGGTTTCACACCACTAAGAAAGTTATCAAAATTTAAGGGTTCAATAGAACCCTCCAAAACAGATAAATTTGAACTTTCTGGACCACAATCTACAACAGTGGTATTTCCCAAAAATTTCCAGTCACTCCAGTCAAGAGATGAAGTATAATCCTGCATTAGCAAAATTTTTGGCTAGCTCAAACAAAAATGAAAAAACAGAACATAAAACCCAGAGAGCAGGGCTACACACAGAAGCACATAAAGTGAGTGAGCTTTCACTTCTAAGGGTAAAATAACAAATCTCAACTGTGTTTGTTATGCATGTACATGTAGAAATACTATCAACAGATGAGATTCCTAACTTCACACTCAAAAGTAAACTGTTCCCTTTTACACACACAAAACTACATAAAAAGGTATGTGCCCGAATAAACTACAAACAACTAATTTAATCTCAAATCAAGCAACCAGATTAAATCAAAGACCGAACTACCATACCCGAGTATCTTCAAATACATGAATAGAACCACATATAGTTCTTCTACTCCCCCCCTTAGCATCAGACAAACAGCCTTCTGAACCAGCTGAATCCCTAGATTTCTTCTCCACCTTCCACGATGAAAAGAACGGATGTATCTGCTTTCCCGCAAACATCTTTGAATTTTCCTGATCCAAATGGAGGTAGAAAACTCAGTACAAGAACATAGAACATATCACATCATACAAAAGCAACAAATAAATCCAAGTTGCACACACAATATGGTAAGATCTCATAAATATTCCTTTAAAAAATCCCTGAAAAGTCTTCTTATATACAGAGGAACACTTAATAAGCAAAACTCAATCGAATTGAATGATCACTAACCTCAGCTGACAATTTCGCCTCCAACCGCAAATCAATTTTCCGAAACACATCAGGCAAAGTATTCCCCTTAACTCCACTAACCAAAGCTTTTTTCCTCGGCGTATTATTCTGCATAAAACAATAAACATGCATTACAAATTACTTAACCATCTCAGTCATCTCAGTCTCAAAACTCAATGCATAATTGAAAACAATAGCAGAAATCCAAACCAACTATGTCAATTACTCCAATTCACCACATTGTAGCACTGATCAAAACCATAACTTGATAAAATCAATGATAATGATAGTGATTATTACCCTGGAGGATTTCTTTGCAGGAGTGGTTAATCCTGGTGATTTCCTCTTCTTGTTGGTGATTTTGGGGGCACATGATGGTTGAAGCTCTTCGGTTTGTTCAACTACTGATTTTGAATTAGGTGTGGCGAGATCGCAGGGGTTGTTCATGGTGCGAGGGTTGGATTCAATTTAGGTGAAATTGATGAATTAGGGTTTTATATATCGAGAGTGTAACGGAAAACAGAAAATTAGTAAAGATAAAATAATTTGTTTTATTTATTTTTTATTTAAAAAAAATGAGGCCAAAAATAGTTAAATGTGGCGAGAATTGGAGGGAATAAACTCTGATTATCATGTAGATACTCATCATTACTCAAGAGTAATCAGATCCTTAATCATAACATAGTCACATCTATTTTGATTTCTTTATTAAGAAAAACATCTTTGTTTTATAAAAAAAAAAAAACACTCCAGTAAAATAAAATGGTAAACAACAGATAACATAGACGTGTATATTTGTTTTTAATACTAATAGTAAATATGTTTTTCCTTTTTTATATATTTTTTATAAATTTTTATTTTATTAGTAAAAAAATGAATTTGATCTTTAAATTTTCTGTTATCAATTTTAGTCAGATTTATTTAACAAAAATTTATGTCTTGTGTTTCAAGTGACTTAACTTGTCCATGTACCGTTTGGCTGAGTTTTTTTCGATTGTAAAAGTTACTTTTAACTTAAAGTTAAAAATAAAAGCTTTATAAATAAAGCTAAAATTGTTTGGTAATATTTATAATTTTTCAACTTAAAAAAAAATTAAACTAAATCATTTGATATATATTTATGAAAATATTTTATTTAATATATAGATGAAATAATCTTAAAAAGTAAAAGAATAATAAAATACGATTTTTCATCTACATTTAATATAATATTTGATGTAAAATATTTGCAGTGGAAGTATTGTTTTTTGGTCATATTTTTAAAAATAATAAAATATTAGTTATATAGGTGATAGACATTAATGTTAAGGCTAGTTTTTTTGGGATGTTTAAAGCTATTTTGAAACAAAGAGAGACTGTTGGAACTGTGCAGACCCTACGGAACCAAATGTTGCAGGAATGTAAGTTTAATATTAAGTAGTTATATCATGGCCTATCAGCTGATACTCCCACTGTTTCTTGGTACAATCCGATATAACAAAGCTCGACCTAGGGTTGTAATGTTGTTATGGTTGGTCTGTCATGACAAACTAGCAACTAATGCTAGATTACATAGATTTGGAATGGTGGCAAACACTCGATGTATGTTCTGTACCAAAGATGAAACTATTAACCACTTGTTCATTGGTTGCTTGAAATTGAAGGATGTTTGGGCTAAAGTGTTGAACTGGATAAGAATACAACATGACCCGATGGAATGGGAAGATAAACTCAATTGGATCTCGCATCATTATAAAGGTAAAGGTTGGAGGGCTAGCCTGGTGAAGCTTGCATTTACAGAGACCATATATGAGATTTGGACATATCGTAATGATATTTGTTTTGGGCATACTGTGAATAATATGAATATAGATGAAAAAACCATTGAGTTGATTGTTTATAGAGGGTGGACTAGTCATTTGCTTAGACCACATATAGCTATTTTAATGTTGCCTTAATTGTAGGTTTTATCTTTTGGTGTATTTGAGGCTGGATCCTAGCGATCGCCTTGTATTACCTATTTTTTGGATTAATATAATCCCTTGATTCAAAAAATGGATACAAATTAAAATAAAATACTACTATAATACTAAAAGATATGAAATATGTTATGAAAGTTAAATGAATATTTTTTTATAAATATTTCAAAATATGTGAAGATAATGTTTGCATGTGAATGAATAATGATTTTTTTTTGAAATAGATAAAATAAAATAATATGGAAAGAATTATGAAAATGTATGTTGGAATGAAGAATTGAAAAATAATATATAATAATGTGATAGTAAAATTGTATTAATTGAGATTCGAAAATATATAATTATGTACGAGTAAATGTTTTGAAAAGTGATTATAAAGTTACTTTCAACTGCTTTAATAGAAGCTCCTTAAATTATATTTTTATTCATAAAATAAAAGTCACTTTTTTTATAAGGAGCTTTTTCTAAATATTGTTTGGCCCTACTTCTCCTTTAAAGTAGAAGATAAGTCAACAAAAATTTAGGTCAAACGGTACCTAAGAATTTAAAATACTCTTAACATAATAACTAAATTATTTAAATATTTAATTTGACAATTTAATTTTAAGTTGGAGTTATATATAAAATAATAAACTCAAGAATTTTAAATTAAATTGAAAAAATTTACAATTGTTTAGTTGAATTTCAAACTACTAGTGTTAATCAGAGACTAAATTTTCACTTGAATCATGTTGATGGCGTTCACTCTTTTGCTATTGGCTCGTGAGTATTAGAAGTTATCATTAGATTTTGTTTGGGACTTGGGAATTTAGAGGGGGAAGAAGGGAGAGCTTCAAAATTTTATTTTTAAAACCTGTTTTGGGTCGGCCATATCGATCCCACCCGACCACCATTAAAGGATCCCACTCCTTTCAGAATCTTCTCAAGTTACGAAAATTGTCATTTTGTTGATCACAAAGGATCTCAACTACAAGTACATCCAACGGCTCTTCGCAATCCACTTCTAATAAATATCAAGTTCGTTATTTCCCTCTGTCTATATATAGAAAAGACACCAAACTAAGGTAAAAAATTTCAAATTCAATTTTAATTCACTCTTTTTCCTCGCATATTGACTTTAGCGTATGAGTGATAACCTTGTAGGTCACCCTTTCCACCGCAACAGAAGCTTTAATTTGCCATCATCACCACTTCTTACCTCATTTCTGGTTCCTAAACAAAATAGTTGCGCCGTCTCTGGGTATCAATTTATGATTCCTACGAATTCACGTTCGTTCTTTGATTCATTAGTTTGATACCTCTTTAGTTTACCGAATCAAGAGCATTTCAAATCAAACACGGGGATCATCTCGTTTTGATTCAATTGATCATCATCTCAAGTATGATTGAATTTCCAAATCTGCAATTTCTAATACTTCAAGTTATGGTTATATTTAAAACTACTCGATTTGCTGCCGCGCGAAGCCGTTATTGCGTGTTAAGTTGTCGTTGCTAGCAGCAAGCAATCTACTGCTTATACCTCCTCCGCAAGGCATTACGAATCTTTGAGACACGGTTCTGTTGCATATAGATTGGATTCAGACTGCATATATAGTCAGATTTATTCAGGTTACTATAATCAATCATCTTGTTCCACCTCCCGTTTTGCAACCAGAAGCCTTACTTGGCCTCCAAGTGTTACAAGCAAACCTGTGCAAGGTAAAAAATGAACTGTTGAGTAACTTGTATAATAATGCTCATCAATAGAACTCACACACTCTTAAAGAAAGGTTACAACACATTGAAGAAAGCCTCTATATCGTCCTAATGTTGTCTGAGGAGAAGAAAGACGAAGCTCCTCGATCTAGAGACCGACATATGCGTAGGAAGTATCAAACTCTTCCCTATAGTCTCGGGGGTGATTGAGGTAGTCCCAATCCTTCCCCAATTCAAGTAGAAGATCAATTAAGAAATGTGCTGCCGAGTCATCTATTGTCATTTTGGATTTTAGAAAGTAAAATCCTAAGATCCATGGAGAAACCACCCAAGATGGGCGAATATGAAGGAAAGGGAGACCACGACGAGAATTTGCAGCTCGTAAACGACAGGCTAAACTGCTTTAGTATAAATGACGCATCTAATTGCAATCTATTTGCACTAACTCTTATTAGACCAGCCAAACTATGGCCTTCCAGACAAGAGCATTACATCCTGGATTGTTTTTTGTGAGCGGTTTTTTACTCGCTTCACAACTCGAAAAAGGCAATCGGTAACTGAAGCCGTCCTCACCAGGATCGTCTAAGGAAAGAAGGAAAACTTGAGGTCTTACATAGACCAGTTCACACAAGACGTTGTTGAAGTCGAGGGATTTTGGGACAACCTTCAATGTTGGATCTTCGAGAACGGCCTCCTAAGGGACCACCCCTTCATATCGAAAATAGGAAGACAGAAAATGCAGACTTTCCAAGAGGTGCTCACCATGGTGGAATCGTACTTGCTCCTAGAGGAGAAACTGAGCATGCGATTTGACAATACTGTTTCATTCAAAACCCACTTTAGTCGACCGGTCGAGAAGGAGAACTACCAGAGCTAAAAGGAACCTGATTGGGGTATGCAGGGAAGGAATGACATGTATACCCCCAACCCATTCTCGAGAGAAAATCTATCAGGATTGCACCAACGCCGAATTTCAGAAGGTAGGAACCCCACATCCTTACCTCGTACGGAAATATCCCGCATTGATAAATAAAAGTATTATGGCTTCCACAAGAGTCAGGACCATAACATTCATGATTGAATCCAAGTGAAGGATGCAATCGAGGGGCTGATTTAAGAAGGGCTGACTAACTGAATATGTCAATGGAAGGATGAAGAGGAAAATCGTCGACATGATGGACGTCTACAGAAATGAGGTAAGCATGTCGGTAAAATTTCCTGACTGGCCTATGTTGGTATTTCAAGACTTTGAGAAGGTTGGAAGCGTCCCCCACAAAAATTTTCCCTAGTAATCACTGCCACGATGGGGTAGTTTGATATCTCATGGAACCTTATTGACGATGGAAGCTTCTACGGTATAATATACTCGGAGTTAGTAAAAAATATGGACCTCGACAGATGCAACTTATGGTCGTACGAGGGCTCCAACCTCCAAGCATTCAATGGAAAAACTACTCATCCTTGGGGATACATGGATCAGGTGGTTTCCGTAGGCGACGAGAAAGACACCCAAAAGGTAAATTAACAATACTTTGTTGTCCCTTGAAGGATCGTCTACAACCGCATCTTGGGATGACCTTTTACAGCCATGTTGGACATTGTTTCCTCATCGGTGCATTTAAAGCTAAAGTATCACAATCTCCAAGGAGAATCAACCACCATCGGTGCTGACGTCAAGGGAAAAATAGAATATATCAATCCCACCAAAAAGATCAAAGAGAAGGCATGGAAAATGAGACTAATGTAACTTTTCTCATCACTCAACTCAGTATAATGGGAATTCGTCCTCCAAAAAATGGCTAGATCGGCCACAACGAGCGACGAAAATAAGCGGCGACTAGCCCGCCTGGTTATGTTTTCCTTCTTCCCATTCATGATTAAATGAAGTGATTCTAATTTCATCTCCTTTATGTACAGAAAAATTCCGCGATGATGAATGAAAGATGATATTTTCGAAAATCTTCACTTCTTTGTGATTATGTGTAGTATCTACAAACCCTTGGTATGACTGACGTAATCGATGCCCGGTACACCTAAAGTCAGGGGTACTGCCGAAGATGCTTTTCACATCCGGCCATATCAATCAATTCCCCCAAGCAATCATGACCCACCCCGTATGGTAGCTAGCCACTCCATATGCCGTGGTGGGTCGGTCACACATCTACGTCATATTGGGTTTTCATCTGATGGAGGGAACATGAACTGAAATTTGGCCGAAAATGGCCCCACTGACATCCAATTAACTTTGAGATAAGTCCTTGTAACTTTGTAGAGATCCAGAGTTATGCACCCCACATTCTACAAACACACCTCAAACAAGTCTAAAAACATGGAATATTTCACATTATGCATTTTTCAACTTATTTGCTCCTTTTTGGGTCTTGGATTGACATTGGGCATTGGCATAATACTTTTGAAACCTACTTTGATTTTATATTTCACTCACTTTTTCAAGAAATGATTTAAACTTAATTGAAAGGTTAGTAAAAACAATTTTAAATTACTAGACATTTAATAATTCACTTTTTAGAGGGTCAATCGAAGTGTTTTTTGAATTTTTCAACGTCTATTAATTGTACTACCTCAAAACCTCAAGACAACTTGAGATCAACTCCCCCTCAAGAGGGAAAGACGATTAATTGTCAAAATCCCATCTCTACGAATCGCTTGATATGAGATTTGGTTAAACATCATCTAAAGTGATATGATCCCCATCGATCCTTAGACTCTAAAACTAAGAGGACCATCAAGACTTTTGAGCATCACCATCAATGGCAACAAATACCTAGGTCAAAAAACAATTATTGAGCATCACCATTGACACCAACAAACACACTTTTTAGCATTACCACGAATGCTATCAACGACATAATTAAGCACCACCATTAATGCTTTAACAAATGTTGAACATCACCATCGATGCTAACGCTTCACCATCAAGATTACCATGAACAAATGGACCAATAGGCTTCTTTTTATACTCACGGTATAAACACTTTTTCAAATTTATCAACTTTTCAAAAAGTACCTTAAAAGCTGCAAAGAAATCCCTATAAAACAGAATTAGGTTTTCAACTTTGGTACATAAATCTTTTTTGGTCCTGGTGCGCTAATGGCTCTAAGAAGTCTAGGGTTAATCCATTTAGACCGTCTTAGTTTATCATTGCAAAAAGGATTTAAATGGCCAAGCTTATTATATAAAGAACATTTATAAACAAGGTGATTCAATTTCATCCTATTTTGTTAGTTATCTTTCCAAATGATCTATCGGGTTAAAACATATCCCAATTTTATTAAACGAATACATTTGATTTGATAAAATCAAATCAAGGTTTTATTTCTCATTCATAAATTTATTTAGGGTTTCACGTAATTTTTTTACTTCAATTTAAATTAATCGTATGAATCATATTTAGTTGATTTTAAGGATTTGCTTCTTATGTTTGCAATCTCTTCACAAAGTATCTTATTGCTATTTTCAATAATTATGCATAATCCTTAAGATCACTAATGTTCTTCTCTAACTTATCATTTTCTTTAGTGAGCTTGATACTAAGCTTAAATAATTGATTATGAGCTATAAAAGTTACCTCAGTTTCATTTTTCTTTACAGCTTTAAGACACACAATATCTTCTTCATAAAATTATTCTTTTTCAAGAGACCCTTCATAAGAATCTTGTGATGTATAATCGAGTATATTTTTGAAGACATGTCTAGAAGAGTCTTTGTAGGGATTTATCGATGTTTCCTCCATTGATTCATGGCTCTCTTCTTCACATGAAACTTGATATTAAGGATTGAAGATTCTTCCATAAGTTGATTCCTCACAATTTCTTTTGGATGTTGATTCTTCATCATCTCTTCGTTTATTAGATGAATCTACTTTGAATATTCCACTTGATGAAACTTCTTCAACATTTCTTTTGGATGTATCTTCCTCATCACATTCCTCAAATGATGACTATTTGAATGAATATTCATTTACTGAGATTGTTCTTTCAAACGAAACCACATGGTTTGTTTTTACCTTTTCTTTTTCAACAAAATCTCTTGATGAACTTGATGATGATTCTTCTAGGTGAATTAACTTGTTGAGTTTTTCAAGGATTTATTCTTTCCTAAATTTATCCTTAAAATTTTAAACACTTCTATCTCACGATTTAAGGATTGGATGGGGTTTCTCATTCCAATTATTAACTCTTATATATTTGTCAGATATAAAAATTCCAACATATCCTCCAAGATTTCCAATAGTTGAACATCATCTGTGAAGATAACCTTCACATTCACTTGATGTTTCAACTTCTTTGATGTATATTTTCATTCCCTTTTGCTTAATACTTTGAGAGACTACATAAGTCATTTTAAGAGTGTCACGCACTTCTTTGGCGGACTCACAAGTAAAAACATAATAAAATTCCTTGAAACTCAAGGTATTTATCAAAATATATTTGACTTTAAAATCAAGTTTGACTTTTTTCAAGTCCTCTTCAATCTAATCAAAATCGAATTTAATTACTACCTTATTATTAAAGGTGAAGGTAGGAATAAACTACCATTGTTTAAAATATGACATATTTCAAAATCGTTAGCTTTGATAAAAAAATTAAATCTCTTTTCCATTTTGTGATAATATAGATTTTTGATCTTAATTGATCATAAAAGAACTCACTCAACAAGTTTTTATGAATGTGTAAGAATTGATTATTCTAAAGAAAATTGACAAACGATTTATATAGGTGCTAGAGGCTACACACAAAAGTGAGAAAAAAATGAACATTGAGGTGAGTCAAATCATACTGTTAATTTGAATAAGAGAAAACAAAGACTTGAACCAAAAGTGATAAAATCTGGAAATGACAAACTTTGATTTGTATCATGAGGTGATGCTTGTGATTTGATTCAAACAATTACTTGATTTCAATCTTGGTTATTTTTTGAAAGTTTGTTTAGTCATTATTCGAGTCAAAGGGAATCATGATTTGAGTCATGAAGTCTTCTTAATCGAGTAAGAGAATTCTTTGATTTGAATCAGAGATACATAGCAGAAATCCTGATTTTTAAATGAATTTTTTATTCGAATCATGTATCAAAAGCACTTTATTTTAAGTTTTCTAACTTGTAATTCAATGTGAACATATGTTGACTTTTGACCAACTTGTTCATGATAAAAAAACACATTGAAATGGATCAAATCTAGTTTATGGAGTGTAACTGAAGACCAAAGGTACAATCTATACAAATGATCAGATTACAAACAAAATAATCAAAACAATAAATCAAATTACAATAAATCGACAAAGTTACGGAAACATTAAAACACAAATAAAAAAGTGAGAGGATAACACTATTACCGACAACACAATTTCAATTATATGGTTAGGATTGCACTGACACTTTTGTATGGTGTGAATTGCAGCAACACTTTTGATGGTGCGGTTGCAGCGACACCATTGTTATGTTTGATTCATGTTAAGTTATATGTCAAGTTGATGTTATGATAGTTTATGTCATGATATGTCATTTTAATTTTAATATCACCAAATAAAATTGCAACAACATAGAATAATTCACCGGAAAAAAATGGTCTACCGATTTTTTTTAAAATTCAATGTCACCCTTACAAATATACTGTATTTTTAAAAGAAAATCGATATTACCCTTACATTTTCACTAGATTTTAAAAAAAGCTGGTATAAACTATAGTATTTATACCCGACCTTTTGAAAAAGTTTGTATTTGCATATGAATTTATACCATACTTTTATAAAAATACGATATGACAGAAATTAGTATTTGCATATGATTTTACACCGGATTTTTATAAAAAAAAATGTAGTAAGATACAAATTGAATCAACATTTATACCGAACATCTTGTAAAAGCCAGCATTTAAAGGATATTTTGGTTAAATTGTCCATGGTGTTGCAGTGTCAGATACAAAATTAAGGGTCTGAGGTATAATCCTATAGAAACACACACCTTGACGCCCATGACCACTAAGACCTCAAACATGCCTATTAAAACTAGTTATCTTCATTCAATGTTGAGATACTCAAACATGCCTATTAAACTAGTTATCTTCATTCAATTTTGAGATAGATTTGGAGAAGGTGTTGATGTACAAGGAGAATTCGAGCCCATGACCACTAAGACCTCAAACATGCCTATTAAACTATTTATCTTCATTCAACGTGGAGATGGATTTGAAGGTGTTAAGGGTGTAATTTTTGAGAAAGTTTCAGCTTCGTTCAGTTCCACTGTCTCAAATTTATGTCAATATGTTGATTGTTAGGAACTACTGGATCTTCAACAGTGGTGGTGGAACACAGAGAAGCAACAGTGGAGGCAGTGGTGGTCTACACAGAGGTAACAGTGGAGACAATGGCGGAGGCAGTGGATAAAATGGTTTTAAATAGCTTATTAAAAACTAAGATAATGGAGCAAAACACAATTACTGAAATTTAATTGTATTTTTTATGAATCTGGTAAATTCAATTACAAGAAGGGAGTCATTTATATAGTTGATTCTTATCCAACATTATTGAAGACTTGACCCAATTAACACACACAATACTCTATCAAAGTCTTAAAGAGGAGTGTAAGAAAACAAGAACATTAAATCATTCATTAATTAAATAGTCAATACCATTTATAACGAGGCAGCAACCTAGTTGGAATCGAATACAGGGTTGCATCAACAAATAGCAAATAACAGTGTTATTTACAAATTATATACAAAAGCAAGAACTTGTATGAAGAAGTTAACAATTGGTTTCTTCAAACAAGGCACTTCAAGCTCCATGTACCATACATTTGCCATGTTCATGGAGCAGCCATCTTTAGAGCCTTCAACTTGAGAGCGAGTTTACCGCCTGAATGAACACCCTTTGCTGCAACTTTTAACAACGAACGGCTTTGGTACAGCCTGTTATCAAAAGATTAAACAATAAAAACTTTTAGATTAGTATCTGGAATATTGACATCTATTTTGGTAGCATTTAACTTGAAAGCATGACAACAGTTTTAGAGATAGAGGGAGAGGGTGTGTGTTACCCTGCCAGAGCAAGCCCCCAGGTAGAAAGCGTATAAAACAACTTCCCCGCATTCCAAATATCTAAAATCCTTTCCAGTTTGCTTGTACCAGCAAATGCTTTTGACAGATCTGTCATAAGATGATTTAAAACATGAGAGAAACATTTTGTAACTAACTTATCACAATAGCAAAAGGGGCGTGTAGTTGGATACTTCATTCAAAATTGTGTGAATGTAAATACTGTCAATGGTTGATAGACTGATTATAAAATAACTAGAAATTCTACAGAACAAGAATCAGAATTTTTTCTACGTAATACGCATCACTGCATCGGACTTATGGTAATCTGACAGCAAACTTACTTTCCTGTAGTTCCTCCGGTGACAACTTCTGCAATTATAATGAAGCAAATAATGTAAGATGCAGCATATATCAAATTTATAATATTCCATTTTGGTGTACGCATCGAGTGAGTGAGTGTGTATACCAGGGCTTTTGGGTTTGACATAATGCATCTTGCCATAAAGTTAGCAACTCCATCAACCACGTGTTCCTCACTGATGATCAAGTAACTCTCATCATCAATTCCGCTACATTCCTCAAAATTGACCGGATCCGTCTCATCCGCAACCCAAACCCACCAACTGGGCTCTTTAGCGTCCATATTGATTAAAATATCAGCCGATCGATAATCAACCTCTATCAAATACCAACAAAAAAACCAAAGAAGAACTTGTCAATATCAAAATAGTCTATCATGTCATCAACAACAGAGAAATTCAACTACATACATACATACATACCAGTGGCCTCTTTAAAAGGAAATTGATTTCCACCACAAACAGTTTCCTTTTGTAGAAACTTGAGACGAGTCAAGTACTCATCAGACCTCACCGTAGCAGCTAATCGCACGTGCAACTACAACCAAATAACACCCAAAACATAAATGTTAGAAATCTATGAAGCACAGACACCCCATAATAATTTGAATAGAGTAAATAAAGTAAACTTCATCCAAAGTGTCGGTCTTGGTGCTGGTGTCCGACACCGGTGTCGGTGCAAATTAGATAAAAATAGAAACCATAACAATATCAAAAACTATATTCATTGTAAGCATTATTCGGCATAATGAAGAACCAATTAACATTTTTCGAATAAAAAATGAGATAAATTTTATTTAAGAAAAAGGAATAGGGTATATACATCGGGAGGGCAATTGTTGATGAATGAATTGGATTCGGAGAGGTTACTCAGAAGCTTAAGATTCTGATCAAGCAAACTCCTGAGGCGTCGATTTTCCGATTGAAGAGACTCTAAGTCAATATCAGAAGGATGTCCAGCGTTATCGTTGGGGGTGACAGGGGGATTATGGTGACGGAGATGGTGGCCGCATTCAACGGCGGTCCAAGCGACGTCGGCGACTTCAAGCACCGTTTTCGCCATCTCTACGGCGTGTTCTGTACGCATGATTAGAATTTTAGGGATTGCGTAATTGGAGGTTTGAAATTAGGGCAAATGTATAGTTTGGTTTCTGAAATCCCTAATTGGATTTCGATTTGTCGTTGTCGTTTTCGTGTTGTGAGGGTGTACAATTGTATGAGCTGGTTTGTTGTTTTGTTTAAAAGACTAGATATACTCTTCATTCTATTATTATGATTTTTATATCAAATTTTTATCATTATAACTTTGTGTATGGAAATATAAAAAGGTGCATGAATCTATGTAACCTATTAAAAAAAATTTATGTGCATTATTTTTCTGTATATTTCGTTCTATTTTAGGTATTGATATTGGATTTTTTTGTTGCATATTAATCATTGTTTTATCAAAATTATTTTTTTATAAAGAAATAAACACATAATGAAATAATAAGTATTTAGTCATATTTTTAAAAATAATTTAATGAGATTAAATTTGTTGTAGAGGCTGAACTTTCATAATTTGCTAAATTAAATATATTTTAAATAAAATTATTTTGTTTGTTAATTCAATTCATTTAATAGTTGCATGTAAATATATGCGAAGAACACATGTGAATCTATGTTATTCTATTCATTTATTTTTAAAAAATAAATTTTTGATTAATAAACTATGAAATATACAAAATTTATTTCAAATAAAAGAGATAAAAAATTTGCTAATGTTAAAATAATAATTTACTAATGTGTTAAACTCACATTCAACCTATGAAATTATCTAACAAAGCAAATGTAATCAACTTCATTAATTTTTTTAAATAGGACTTGAAGTAATACACAACTATAAAAATGGTTCTTTTTTTTTTTTTAGAAATAGAAAATGTACCAAGAAAGATCATTTAATTAAAATTTAGTTTTTGTTTCTCAAAAATACTCAAAATACTCATTGAATACATTCACTTACATCGAAAATAAGTGAATTTCAACTTAACATAAATCAGGTATAAAACAAGTTCCAACAATGAATTCTTAAGAATTGATTTTTGTTTTTGTAATTAGGACCAACAAGAGCAAATCACTGAGCTGCATGCATTGTAATAAGGTTCTAATATAGCATTGTTCATATCCAAGACAGAAACATATTATTACATTAGAAGATTATATTTATAGGCATAACTAGAGAAAAATATTGTCCTCCATTACCATTCTTGAAAGAATTGAAGTTTCCAATGGATCATAAATAAAGGGTTTGCTCAAAAGTCTCAGAGTGTCTGGTGCAAGCTAATAACAATGAAGCATTCAGTGTTCTTCTGAAATAATGCGCCTGACTTCATTTGCAAGATCAGTAACATGCTTGTCATCGGAACCTAAGAGGTGATCAATACAAAACAATTTCAGAGAAGAATACTTAAAATAACGAGTGAAAGTAAAACTTTAGTTAAAGATCCTCACCTATTTGAAGGAGAGCCTTTTCAAGTAGGAAAAGATACTCTCTATTAGGTCCAGAAGGACCTTCAGCTTGAACTATTTGCCTGTAGTATGAAAAAAAAAAAAGTCAAACATGTCTCGATTAAGTTTATGCAACAGAATGAGAGTAGTAAATAACAATACTCTGAATGTAAGATAATACCTTGCAATCTCTTCAACAGATGCAGGACCTAAATAATTTACATTAGCTTTCTTGTCTGGGGATGCTATATATCTGTGGAGGGATACAGATCTCATTAGCTATGGTTAAAACATGCAAAAGGTGAGAAAAAGTTGCAAGGTTGTTTCTTTCACTTACACCAATGACCTAGAAATGGCTGGCGTTGTAGCATTAAGCTCCTGAAAAAAATTTCAGTAGATGCAAACCTTCATAAGTGGAATATCTACTACTAGTATAAAGTAGAACAAAATGATGCAACTAATTGGCCTTAAAATATCTTGGCCTGTGACACTTACAGTGAAAACATCCACATATTCCTTTCGATCGTATTGCTTCTCCCTTACTTCCAGATACTGTGCAGTATTTACAACAAATACAACAATGTAAAGCACTGACATAGTGACATTTGATGAAGAAGGGAAAAAAAATAAATAATAATCATATCAAAGGTTGGACGTTTTGGGGTAACTGTTATAGGTAGGAAATTTCCGCCGCCGTTTAGCCGTGACTTATTTTGTCGGAAAAACTGTTGGACAAACAAGGCGGGTTCTCCCCTCCCAATCAGGTTTCTCCACACACGAGCCAAAGTTCAAACTCATGACCATTCATTTAAGGTGTCTGAGTTTCTTACTACTTAGACTAATACCAAGTCCTGGTCAAAAGTTTGAACTCTAGTTGAACAATGCAAATATATTTAATGTAAGCAGATTACAAAAAACTTACTGTTAAAGCAATTTCTTGATCTTCTTCTTTTGAGATCTTGTAAGCAGCTCCCCACTATCTCCTTGCGAAATAGATAATTATTTCAAACATTAATTGCATTAAAAATGACGGACTCGTAAAAGAATTGCCAATTACGTATATTACAAGAGAAATTCACAAAATATTAAAATCTAAAAACAAGAAATACTTAAGAGAGCCAATGTAATTAAGTGAAGAGTGAACAATAATGAAACAGAATATACTTTACTTGGATATCCTAAAAAGACTGACTAAAACCAACTCTAAGTTGGCACTCACAGGTGCCATATACAGCTAGGTACAATTTACAACTAGCTATTATATTAACTTAACAGAGATTCAGCAAATGGCAAACAAAGCATACATATCAACATTTATACAGCCAATGGACATTTTTATCAATGGCCTACACGATCCGAATTCCCTACGGTCAAGATAACCAAACAGTCGTGCGATCTCAATCTATTCATTTTAATCAGACAAATAATCCAACTTTGTAAAATATCTTTAAGTACAACAATGTGATTAGGTTTCTGTAGGCAATCCATTTTCCCCATTCTAAGCTAATCTTTACACAAAAGATGAAAAAGGAAGTATATTGCATAACATCAACTTTATGGTGCAACAACACCTTTTTTATCAAAACAATTGTATAAAGTTTGTCGTTTGCACCAATGTGTTCAAAAACCGAACCCGATATAAGCGGTTAAATTATATGGTTCATTTAAACAAGCGGTTAAATTGCAGTTTGGTCTTGATTCAAACAGTTTAAAGTAGTTGAACGGTTAAATTATATGGTTCATTTAAATAAGCGGTTAAATTGCAGTTTGGTCTTGATTCAAACAGTTTAAAGTAGTTGAACCAAAGGACTATCTCCATGTCACTTGCTCAACACCCTGTTGGCACTGTGCAAAATTGTCTCAGCACCACCTGATACCCCAACACCAAACTAGAAGTCATTGAGGTATTGTGTCACATCTTTACTGACTTCTTTCCTAGCAACCTTGGATACTAGACGCATCCAAATAAAACTTGCAGTAATCGGGCGTATCCCACCATCAGGCTTCGATAAGATCTCTAGCCACAACATAATCTTCTCCACACAAAGCGTCTAATATATGTTGGCCTCGCAAACCATCTCTACCACATGATGTCCATTTGAGGAATATTTTAAAACACCTATATGTTATCAACTTCAGCCACTAGGGAAACTTCAGAGAAAAAAATGGTCAGCATGAGGGAGGGTGGTATGTACGAGTGTTTAGCTTCCAAAATCTTCATTGTACTTTCATTATAAGGAGTCGCTCCGAATGATCCCAATACTTTCCTAACCGCTGTGAAGTGGTCATCTGCAATCTTAGAGAGACATTGTCTGATGTTAGCCTTCATCTTTTTATAATCCTCCTCAATATGAACTCTCGAATGACTATAATCATCTTGCTCAGACTTACCCAACACACTATCAACTAACTTGGCAAGAAAATTTGTGTCTCTTCAAGTAGTCAAACACCTCGAAATGTAATGTTGTTGAAAGGACTTCAAATTCTCAGACATGTGATGCCACCTATTCTTAGGCTTGACCACTCCATCAAGGAAAAATTAACAAACGAACCCAAGTAAATATAGATCCCAGCTGAACAACCACCTTATACAAAGCATCTTTCAATGTTTGAGAGAAAGCAAGACGACAACTAAGAAGCATACTCTTCACAGTGAAGATAGATGTTGTGAGGACTATCTCTAGGAAACTTGCATCCAGAACAAGCCCCTCCTTTGCGTCGGGGGTCTTGGAGTCCGTTGTAGATGATTTTAAAATACCTATGTTATGGCTCCCGACCTCTCATGTCCCATGAGAAACACAAACCAAGTAATTGGGATGATGACATGCCCGACTCATGGCATGATTACTCATACATCTTCCACACATTCATTGCTCAACCATACTTAAAGACTCCTCCAAATCCATAAACAAACTTCAATCACTCTCAATGGTTTTTCTTATTGCACTTTTTCGTTCGTCACTGCATAGGTGTAACGTCTTAAAATGAGACATTGTACGAGAAACACCCTTGCTCCCATCCTTTCCAGTAGGAAAACAATGGAACTGTTATCTAAGTAGAAGCCATAGAACAATACAAAATTGTGCCTTTCTTTACACAATACAAGTTGTGTAAAGAGGACTAGTTAAGGAATTTTATCAAACAGGTTGTGGGAATCAGCGAAAAAGCATTTCACCATAACTGTGTTGCTACCTTACACTACTGTGTTTTCAAATCTAAGAAATCAGGAGAAAGAGAAGATGAAAAATCATAGTAAAGATAGAACAGACATTGATATAGTGCTGGCTTCACCAAGCAGCGTGTTCCCCTTTCTTCCAAAATTTTCCACTCATATATTCCTATGAAGACTCTAACATTTAAGCAGCTCAAGTGATGAATTATCGAACTTGATAATAAAAATTGAAAAACTTACACAAATTTCTCCTTCCGCAGGTTCCAGTGTGACTGTTCTTCCAGGAAATTCAGGGGTTCCTCTATGGTCAGTAGAACCTAAAAGTAAAAACCCCACAAAAGAAAAAACCATCAAGATTTTGCTATGTGATATGAAAAGAGTGAGAAAAAAATGATATACCTTGGTAGAAGACACGTCGATAACCTTTGATGAAACCAACAAGACGTTCATCGTAGTTAAAGCCAGCTTTTGAGATCAAAGAACCATACCCAAATACCCAAATTGCCATGTTAGTAAGGTTTTTCAAATTTCAGTTTGTTGTAGATTATGGCAATTGGATTAGAAGAGAAGTTGGCGAATTCTGAGTTTGATTGGAACTCAGAAAATAGCCAATTACTTGGAAAATGCAGTCACTCGCTCATTGGGAGAACCAAGGATTCAGAGTACTCAAAATGTATTTGGTTGAGAATTCAAACAAATACATTTTCATTTTTAAATCTAATATAGTTTTAACTTTATTTCACTTCGTGTATCTCATTATAAACGTGTATTTTTATAAAATTTATTTATTTTAAATTTATAATATAAATATCAACAAAACAAATATGGTTCTTTTTGTTATAAAATAATTTATTTATTTTAAATTTATAATATAAATATCAACAAAACAAATATGGTTCTTTTTGTTATAAAATAATAATATAGTACATGCATTCAATCAAATCTAGGGTCGCAAAACGGGTCGTGGCCCGCCGGGCCGACCCGCGCACCCGCCAAAAAATGGCGGTTTTGGTTAGGATTTTAGGTCCGCCGCTCGTCAAAATCAGCCCCGTCAAAGCCCGCCGCCCGTCATACCCGCCCCGCCAAAGTCTGCCGCCTGCCAAAGCCTTCCCCTCCTCCAAAAATCACTCTTTTTTTAGTTAATTCTAGTAATTTGAATTCTTGATGGTTTATTTTATACATTTATTTATAAATATATGTAATATTTTTTTAAGTAAATTTGTTAAAAAATTGCTTTTATAAAAAATTGTTTTAAAAAATAAGTGAAAAGTTTAATTAAAAGGTAAAAAAAGCCTATTAATCTATTAAAAATATATAAATAAAAATAGGCGGGTAAGCCCGCCGCCCGCCAACCCGTCATCTTGGTGGGGCAGGCATGACTTTTATGCCCATTTTACTTGGCGGACATGCCCGCCCGGTTGTTTTTTGGCGGGCATAAAGCAGGGCGGACGCCCCATTTTGCCACCCTAATCAAATCAATTGATGATATTATTTTTAGGCTAATTATAAAAATATCTCTATTTGACAATTAATCTGGCATGAGTTTTTTTGTTTTACAAATAGTGTGTGAAATAAGATTTGATGAATTTTATTTAGGGTTTTAATATGTGTTTGTACTCGTTCATAAACGAGTTACTTGCAAATACTTTTATGCTCAAATCAGTGACAAGTTAGAGTTATGATACATTGATATGAATCATTCGTTAGGTTATTATAGTAGGGATTTATGGTTTTCATGGACCAAGAACTTCTACATTGGACAATTATGTGAGACGGAGATGTGAAAGGATCCTTCAGTATACAATATCATTGTTTTGCTTATCAGATTTGATTTTAGTGACAAGTTAAGGTGTTGGATGAGAGCTTGTATTTTTGTTGATAACTTTATGGTTCTAGTCAATGGGTATCCTATCCAAGAGATCAAAATTCATATAAGCTTGAAATAAGGAGATCCTCTAGCCCCTTTCCTTTCTCTTTTAGTGGCTGAGGGGCTTAGTGGTTCAATCACGAAAGCTCGGGAGATTGACATTTACTCTGGTTTTGGGCACCTCTTGGTTGAAGGTGTCTCATCTTCAGTATGCAGATGACACTCCCCTAGTGGATGACCCTAATATAGAGAGCTTATGGAGTATTAAGGTTATTCTTAGAGGTTTTGATCATGATTTAGGGCTCAAGATGAACTTCTTCAAGAGTAGCCTTATATAGATTAATGTGGATTGTGCCTTTCTTACCTCTGCAAGAGACTTTCTTCACTGTGATATTGATTCTCTTCCGTTTAAATACCTTGGTCTGCCAATGGGGGCCAATCCCCAACTCGAAACTACTTGGGATCTGCTAGTTAACTTGTTGGAGAAAAAGGCTCAATTCTTGGAAGCACGTATATGTTAGTTTGGGTGGTATAATAGTTCTTCTCAACTTTGTGCTTAATGTAATCCCCATCTTTTCATGCCTTTTATGAAGATGTCTATTAAGGTGGAGAAACTTATCAAGTTAAAAAATAATTTATCTAGGGAGGGGTCAAAGGTGTTTCAAAAATTCTCTGGATTAAGCGGTAAAATACATGTAAACCTAAGGATAAATGAGGATTAGGAGTGAGAGAGCTTCGAGGTCAATCTTTCCCTTTTGGAAAAGTGGAGATGGAGACTTATAGTTGGTGACCCGGGTGTTTGGAGAGATCTTCTTATAGGTAGATACGGTCTTGATGTTGTTTCCTCACTAAGTGAGGGTGAGGATTTTTGTTCTTCTTCTTATTCTTGGTGGAAAGGGGTGTCGCTTCCAGAATCCAAAGAGAGTTGTATTTCAAATTGTTTTGTTGATGGTGTTGAAGGACACATGGTAGGTAATCAACCCTTTAAAGAATAAGTTCTCCTAGCTTGTTCTCTAACTCTCTTCAACCAAACAAGATGGTGGGAGAAATTGGTATAGTAGATAACGGGGTCTTGATTTGGAACCTCAGTTGGCAAATACCTTTCTTTTTTAGAGAGGACTCCCCCTTGTTAAGGAATTTACGTGCTTGTTTCGGAACATCACTCTTTCTTCTGATCGAGATAATTGGATTTGGAAGTTTGATAAATACGACATTTTTCAGTGGTCTCTGCTTATCTAGTTTAGAGTGTCAGTCTCATCTTTTGCTTCAGCATCTCTCCCAGAAGAGAGTCATGTGCTCCCCTTTTATTTGGATTTGTAGGGCTCCTTCAAAGGTCTTGGTTTTCTCTCGACAATTGTTGTAAGATAGACTCTCGTATAGAGATAACTTGTCTAAACTAGGAGTGATTTTTTATTCCAATTTGATATTTTACCCTATGTGTGGGTTTTTGATTGATATGGGTCCCCATCTTTTTACTACTTGTGAGCCAGCCTTGTTTGTGTGGTATAGTATTTTTAGGAGGTTAGGGGGCAGGTATTAATTTCTAAGGATACTATGGTGTTGTTCGAGATTTTTCTTTCTTTAGGGTTAAATTTTAAATATAGGGATGATTTTCTTATGACTAGGCATGTTGTAGTCTGGTCCACTTGGAAAGCTCGTAATGATGTCATTTTTAATCGAGTCACAAAAACAACGAAAGAGGTAGAGGAAAAATAATATCTTCTTAGCTTGGAAATGGTTACTAGGTAGATCAGTTATCAACTTTTGTTCCTTCACTAAGTGGCTTCAGAACCTTGTCCTCTTCTTGCACCTATAACGGATCGAGTGTCCACCTTGGTTCTTAGGTAGGTTCTAGTTTTTGTTGATGCTCTTTTAATGGGTTCTGATCTGTTGAGGGTGAATTTGGTGGCTTGAGATCTAACTTGTTGCGAGTGAAGAAGTTTCTTAGTTTGTTAGTTCCTTTTGATTGAGATATCGTTGTATTTTTCGATTTTTTTTTGCAGTTGTTATTTCTTTTGTCGGTTATTTGTATTTAGGTGTAGTGTTTAACTTTTTTTTTTAAGTTTTCAAGACATTTTTCGTTATACTTTATCGATTTCATCTTTTTAATATAGTCTTATTTACCACTAAAAGAATAGTTTAAGTTGTAAGCATGTTGCTTTTAAACAAGAAATGCTTAATTAAAACAACTAACACATGTTTTTTTGTATAACTAATTTTTATAAGTTAAAAATTAAAAATATTAAAAACTTTTTTAAATTTATTTTTTATAAATTAAAAAACTAATTTTAACATCTATTAATATAAATATATACTATTATTGATCTATTGGCATAAATATATAATATTGGAGTTTAAAACTAAGTTAAAATCACATATTTTTTAAAAATGATGCATCTTAAAATAGCATCAAATTTAAATAATCTCTTAAAACTTTGATGTCCAAAAATATTATAATAAAAAGATAAAATATTTAAAAGAACATCTTAAAAAACTATTTAAATCAATTTTTTATTTGATATAGTTAAAAAAAATCTTTATAATTTTTTTTAACTAAAATATGTAACACTAAAAAAACATTTTTCAAAAACACTAAAACAAAACTGGCCCTTCTACTTTCCATTTATTAGCTTCTAACAGTCTAACACAATTTCTATTGATAGACCTCTACCATTCGCACTTGCTAAAATAATCTAAAATTTAATGATTACAATTCTTTCGCAACTTAGCAATGTTAAATTCTAAATACGTTTTAGTGTAAGCAACATCATGTTCTTAAATTCCTTGAAATCAAGCTTGCCATCTAAATTAGTATCATATGAGTAAATCATTGATCTACAATCCCTTTCTTCACCCCACATCCCAAGCCTCTTCAACACACATTCCAATTCTTGACTAGTGATGAATCCATCTCCATCCAAATCAAACACCTTAAAAGCCTTCAAAAGATCACTCTCTACCTCCTCAATCTCATCACCATCTTTCCTCCCCCCATTTATGGAGTCATAAAATAACATGAACTCACTCATGTCTAGACTCTTCACCCCCACTAGAGATTCAAGCTCCTCTATGCTAAACTTGAAACCTGTTCTCTTTAGTAACTGATTCAGCTCCTCAAGGGTTACAAATCCATCGCCATTTGAATCTAGATTCTCAAAAATCAGTTCTAGCTCATTGCGGCTTAGGGGACACATTGGCAAAAGATTCACCATCCAAAAGGGTATAAGAATATGATGTTTCTCCAAACACACACATATATATACTCATACGTGTAAGGGTTTAAATTAATTGCAAATAGTATATTTGTAGGGACCATGTTATCATTTGGATAAGAAATGTTCTAACAATATATAGACTAGAATTTTCTAGTGTAGTTAGCTTTTTTTAAATGGAAACTATAGACTAGAATATTCTAGTATACTTGATATTTATTCTATCTATTCGTTGTATGTGTGTGGTCTTCAGTTTCTTACAACACATGATTCATGAATCACTCATGTACAGAGTCTAGTTTGAGAAAGATAAAGTGATTAGGAGATTAGCAGGACACATTAATCATAAGTAACAAATTCCGAATTCATTAAAGTAACTATTGATTTTCTCACCTTTTTTTGGTTGAAAAATGATTTTATCTCTTTATTTTACATTTTATTAGCTTTTTGATGAGGCAAATTCAAAAAAACTTGCTATAAAATCAAAATGGGGAAGAGATCAAGTATAATTAAGCACACGTTTAGCAGAATCTAAAGTGTTAACTAGAAGCATAGTAACTGTCATAGGTCCAACTCCACCAGGCACAGGAGTAATAACTGATGCTACATTTATGACTTCTTCAAAGCATACATCACCTACTAGACGATAACCATCCTCGCAGCTAGGATCCTGTCAAATTTTATCCATAAAAATGGTTAACTGATATATTCAATAGCAAGTGAAATCTGGAGAAAAAAATAATACATCAAGTAGCAACTTGCAAGCTTACCTCAACAGGATTTGTTCCAACATCAATCACGGTTGCACCGGGCTTTATCCAGTTCCCACGGACTAAGTTAGGAACTCCGGCAGCTGAAACTACAATATCAGCTTTTGACGTGGTCTGTTCAGGGTTTTCAGTATATGCATGTATGATGGTGACTGTTGCATGGTGTCTCTGCCAACATAAAAAAAACTGTATCACGCTAAAGAAAGTGTGGTGAAACCATAATTTCATGATTTCACTACTTAGATAATTGTGCAAATGTTTTAGAAACTAATTTAACAAAATGACCTAATGACGAGATACAATTGAATATATGAAAAGAACACTTTTACACTGACGATGCTTACGAATTAAATTGTTTACCTGTAATAATAATGATGTTGGCAGACCAACAATATTACTTCTTCCTATCACCACGGCGCTCTTGCCTGCAATCTTAATTCCGGATCTGATCAACAACTCAATGCAGGCCTTTGGAGTACAAGGAATAAACAATGGTTCCCTTCCTGTTAGAGCAAGATTCCCCATATTAATAGGATGAAAACCATCCACGTCTTTTTCAAGACATACAGCATCCAAAAGTTTTTCCTCGTCCAGATGCTGTCCCAAACATTTTGCAACAAATTAGTCACAGTACAGCTCCAGAAAAATAAAAGGAATATCCAAACTTCCAAGGGCTCTAATTCTAATAGATTGCCTTATTTGGATGTACTATCTCATTTAATCGGAGACAGAAAACAATTATGCTTTCATCTTAATCTTCCCAATTTACAAAATAATATTGGACAATATTGGACCATAACTACTTAAATACATTGTTTCTAACAAAGTGATGGGACATAAAAAAGTGTGCAAGAGAGTCTAGCTTTAATTCAAAATGTAAAACTGATGGAAGAGGAGAGTCTTGGTTGGTTTTCGTCTGTCAATAAAATATGAATTGATGGAGAAATGGAAAGCAAAAATAGACCATAGACTTGTGATGCCAATTACTTCAAGGATTTCAAAGTGATAATAAAATTGCATAACTAGCATGGTTTATAATGCAACGCTTATCCATAGCCATCACCAAATAATATAAAGGATGTAAACAAAAAGAAATGAGCAGTAAAAAACAAAATGAACACAAGATATAGCATTGCTTTGTTGGTGGTGCAACATAATCAAAGTGAAAGAAAAAGTGTTATTAAACATTCAAGGGAAAAACACATCACAGAATAGGACAAATAACAACAACAACCAAGTCTAATCACACTAAGTGGGTCGGTTACATGGATTAAATTCGGCCATAATGTTATATCCAATACTATGTTTCTATCCAATCCATTAATTTCAAGATCTTTTTTAATAGTTTCTATTATAGTTTTTTTGGGTCGTCCTCAACATAATGGGACAAATCAAGAAATAAAATGAAATTTAAAAACCACTTCTAACTTCTAAGAGATTGTCTAACTAAATCATCAACTACAACAAAGTAAAGCTATATTGTGATATTTTATAAATACTTTAACAAAAACAATAATTCCAAGAGATCTCAACGATAGCTGTTTCAGTACAGAAGATCATACATGATACATGTTTCTAGTTTTCTTTCATAATTCATGTGATAAATTACATATTCAGAGAAAGATTGAGGTTGCACCTGCACCTTTTTTAAAAAAAAAAAAAAAACTAAGCTGATACTAAAATAATAAATTCATGAAATTACGGAAAAAAAAAAGTCACAGATTTCAGAAATTACTTGTGGTAGAGGAAGCTGGACAAGAATTCCATGAATTGATGGGTCCTTGTTAAATTTCATGACAGCATTTTGAACATCAGCATCTGCACAATCAGTAGGTAATTCAGTCACCACAGACTTGATTCCAACTTCTTCACAGGCAATTATCTTGTTGCGAACATAAGTAAGAGAATCCCTCCTTTGGCCCACCAAAATAACAGCTAACCCAGGAACTTTTCCTATGTTTTTCTTCATTTGTCTTACCTGATCAGTTATTTTAGATCTGATTTCTGCTGACATCAACTTTCCATCAAGAACCTTAGCAGTGTGCTCATTAGCTGTGGCAAATTTCAATGTTAACTTATGAAATAAAATGGACAGAAGAAGCAAATATGTATCTGGAAAATGCTAACATGTGCCCTTAGGGCACTTGTTAGTGTACTAAAATATAGAATTTTGGATTAGAAGTTGTGCATTCAATTTCTGTTAAAGTTAAAAAATGTTATTTTCAAGCATACTTTCTATTTGTTGATTCCTAAACATGTGCCCTTAGGGCATAAGTTAGCAAGACCCTATGTATATTAGGAGGAAAAGAAAAGAATGATAGCTTCTGACAAAAAATTTATAGGACTAGAAGGAAAATAGTTTGAGTCAACCCAAACCCACAACGTGACCGGCATATAAACGAACTAAGGTAACCAAAATATATAGCTAGTGTGATCTGTAAAGGCATACAGTCCACTCGTAATATTTCTCTTCATCTCATTACATTATTTTAAGCTATCATGGCTTGTCAGCTTCGCATTTTCTTGTCTTTCTTCCTTGTCTTAGTATCTATTCCTAAGACTGCCTGTAAAACACTTTCAGACAAATGGGACTTAGGTGTTAGGACCTTGCTCCTCTTCCTGTAGGGTCCTCTTCCTGTACGGAAGTTGATTAATGGATATTAGTGGATCTTTCCAGTAAAAGTTGGTCATAAGGATTATACTGGATCAACTCAAGGCAGGGCGTTGCAAAATGTTATACACAAATCTTTGGCTAGGATTATGGGGACACCTTTTTCTCAGTAGCAATAATGAATTTTGTTTGCTTGTTTTTGTCGGGGGTGTAATCACCACTAGCCTCTTTATTATCTTTGTGTAAGAATGCTTTCTTTCACGGTTATCTCAATAAAGTTAATAATTAGAAACTACATGTGTTTGATGCTGGGAGTTTTCAAGGCTAGTTTCAAACCTTTATATGGCTTAAAACCGTCTCCAAGGGTTTGGTTTAGGGGATTTAGCAATGCTGTTTAGTAGTTTGTATGACTCGAGATGAGACAGATCGTTATCTTCTATTGCCATTCAGATGCGGGGAGTATTTACTTGGCTGTGTATGTTGATGATATTGCCATCTACGGACAGTGATCATCATGGTATTCATCAGATTCAACAGTATATTTCTCAGCAGTAAGCAATATAATACTTATCACCACTTACATACCAAATATCTTAGTGGGCTCCAGTGTTTCTTGACATAAAGTGACAATCCATTAATGGCGTAATTTCTCATATAAGTATGTCATGGAAATTCTAGAGGAAACAGGTCTAATTGAAGTTAAACCTATGGCACTGTGTTGGAACCTATTGTCAAACTTCTACCAAATTAGAGGGAGCCACTTTCAAATCCAGATATACAAAATAGTCCAAAAACTCAATCTTCTCATGATCAGTCACTAAGTTATCTAATTTGTTGTTAGTGTGGCATATAATTAACAAAAATACTTTTCACGTTGGATGAGAATTGGAAGCTATATAATTATCTGGAGTCTACAAATAACAGCAAAACCCATCCTCTGCTCAATTAAGTATAAGTAAAAAAGATGAATGGATAGAGTTTACATTATATAGCATCAAAACATCTAAAACAATAGAATTCAAGAAGAACCAAACAAATAGCAAGAGAAGATTTGTCAAATTAAGGGCAAAGATGCTTACAGCTTTTATGTATGGTTGGAACACTATGACATGAAGAGATAGGAGTCCAGATGTCAGGAAGGTCCAGAGTTGTAAGAGCAGGAGACATTAAAATTTGGTCTGATTGAGGACCTTTTAATGTGTGAAGAAACCTTGTTTTTGGTGGAAGATGCCTTCTTAAACGATTCAGCCATGTGACTGCCACCAAGCCCATTATACTTGTCAAGTTAACATCAATGCTACTTCTATATCTGTAACAAGGTCATCAGAGAATCAATTTTCTCTCCCTCTCTTTCTCAGTCCAAACAATGTTTGTCTCTAAGGAACATTAAGTGGTGAAAAAAAAGAGCCCATTTCCATTTTATAAAGATATGACATTGATAATAAAAAACTCAAAGCCAAGAATTCAAGAGCAATAACATACAGAAATTGATTTATAAAGAATTTTCCAGCAATACTTTATTTGCACTGCTACATGTATTCCAAAATTTCTTTCCCACAGAAACATACAAACACATATAGGAACACCTATATATTTCAATCCTCACAAAAATCACCACAAGAAAATACAATTTAACTAAAAACAGAAATATATTCTGGAAAAACACAGTATTACATGCACACATTTCATTAAATTTGAATCTTTATAAGCAACTACAGTACACAAATAAAGGACAAAAATCATAAATGTTCAAAATTTGTTATGTTAATATGTTCTGTAACTAAATAAAAAATACAAATAGTAGCATCATGAAATAGAAAATAAGAAAGGAACATCTTTCAAGTTTTAGGGTTTTGGAATTTAGGGGAAATTATACCTATTGGAACAGGAAGATCGCACAAATGCAGAGATGCACTCTAACGAGCTCCACGGCGGGGGGAAATGGATGGTGTTCACGACGGAGTTCTCCTATACAGTCTCTGTTGCACGGTGGAGTTTGTTTGGTCAATACTCAATAGTGAGAAAATGGAGATGAGGTGGCATGAGAAAGGGCTCTGCCAGGCACGTGTAAAAGAGAGATGAAATACGTCACCAATTTGAAACTTCGCCCTGCATTGGATATTAATATCTCACTATTATTTTACTTTTTCAGGCAGAAAATCCATTAACGTTAGCATAGAATAGAAGTTACTATAAAACATGAAAGCCACATCAACATTCAAAAAGTGAAATCTTATTATGTCTTTTATATTAATTTCTTTGAAGTTGACTTTTTCAAAATCTTCAAGACAATTAAGTGCAGTTACTGGTTCAAATGTACAACCATAAACAAATTCTCCACCTTCATTACTTGCATTACTCGATTCAGAAGCATAGCAACTAAAAGCATAACAACTATGATTTTACGATATGCCATTCAAACAGAACATTATTTGCCAACATGTAACAAGATTAGCAACACACAGCAATATGGTTGTGCTTAGAATACCATGTAACATGTCTTGAAGTGTAATTGCACATTTAGAGTGTATGTTGTTAGTTTGTTGGGCTTTGTGTTGGAGTTTAATTAGTTTGGTTTCATATGAGTTTAGTGTGTGTATATATATATTTGCATTTTGCTTTGTAATTGGTAACGTGTAGAATTATTCATTGAACCATTTTTCAATTGAGTAAAAGTTAGTTATAGTTTTTCTCTTCTCTCTCTCATCATCTTTGTAACACCCTTCTAAATCCCCGATAAATTAAATAATAATTTAGAGTAAACATGCAATTAAGAGCGTTACAATTACTTCATATAAAATAAATATTTGTCATGTCATTCCGAAGAACATAAAACAATTACAAACATGTTTAAACACTACAACACGCGTGGGCTTTAAAAGCGCTTTTTTTGGCCTTTAACGGCGCTTTAAAGCGCTGCCAAAGCCAGCGCTGACGTAGGCTACGAAAGCGCTTTTAAAAGCGCTCTGGTAGACCCTCCTATAAGAGCGCTTTTTCCAGAAAAAGCGCTCTGGTAGACCCCCCTATAAGAGCGCTTTTTACAGAAAGCGCTCTGGTAGACTACCCTATAAGAGTGCTTTTTCTGGAAAAAGCGCTCTGGTAGACCCCCTATAAGAGCGCTTTTTCTGGAAAAAGCGCTCTGGTAGCCCCCCTACTAGAGCGCTTATCCAAAAGCACTTTGGTAGGTTGCGTTTTTTTTTTCTTTTTTTGATCTTTGGCAGCGCTTTTTGTAACAAAGCGCTTTCGTATGTGGACCTTTAAGAGCGCTTTTTAAAAGCGCTGTCGTTGCTAAATGAGATATTTTAAAGTGCAGCCTATAATTTCAGCCTCCCAGATCGACCTGTAATATTTTCGACCTGTCATATATTTTCAACCTGTAATATATTTTCAACCTGTAATATTTTCGACCTATAATATATTTTCGACGATATATTTTCAACCATAGGTAGGACTATATATATACTAATATAATATCATTATAATATCCAAAATTATATATATACATCATTATGTCAATCAAACTAAATCTCTAACATCAACAATATTATACTTCAAATATTAATTGGCAACAATATGAACAAAGTTAGTAACCATATATTCTGGAGTACTATAATATTCTCTTCAAATCGACACAAATCCTACTACATGAATAGCTGATGAATATAAAATTGACACAATTCCTCTTTGATTTCTTCCAACTTAAGTTTCGGGTAAGAAGCAGCACGGAATTCGTCAAAGTACTACAGAATAAAAACATAATATGAATGATTTAGTTAAATGTAATAAATTATAAGAAGTTATCTAATTAAGTTATAAATTCATACCGTGATTGGAATCTCTAATTGATTCATTTGAAGGATTTCTTTCATAAACCTCAAAACAAAGTATCCGCAGTCTGAACTGTTCCGCTGTATCGGACACTACATAGAAAAACAAATAAGAAATTATAGTTGTCTTGTTTTATCAAGTAGCATAAATATTATAAGCAAAATTGTGAAAAATAATGTACCTGCACTTTGATCCAAATAATGTTGTTTGATTTAGTCCGGGATACCTGTGCGTCTCGTTGACTTCGGAACACTTGTATTGATCTAACAAAAATATAAAAGCATATATTTAGATCAATCTCACAAATAATTAAATATATAAATATACAAGAATATTTAGAACGATCCCACTTACAAATCAATAATTTCCTTCATAGCCGGATAATTGCTCCACTCACCATCTACCGAATTCAGAAAATATACAACTTCTCTTATCGGGTTGATAACAAGCAACAACCAGTGTGCTCTATAAATTAAAACAATAGGTTATATAAAAATTTTGCTACGCAAAAGAAACAAAGATTAAATGAACCAAGAATGAGAAACTAACCCTACTGGTCGGGTATTATACGCCCAAAGAATCAGACTTTCTGTATTGCCGGATGACATGAATCTATCGACTAAGCGCTGTCTAACTGATTCCGGTTCCGAATCAATTGTCATTCTGCTGCAATGGGCGGAAGACACGAAACGGAATCTGTTTGACAATGCAGTCCCGCACAACACTCTGTCATGCAACAACCTTAAATAAAAACATTATAAACATATTAGCGGATGAGTGAAAAACATAATAAACATAATGTGTAAATAAATTGTTCGACTAATTAAATAATATATCGGATGAGTGAATATTACCGGATGTACGAGTGCATATTAGCGACGCCTAGTTGTTCTTGCGTAAAAATCTCTTCCAAGTCATCTATTGCAATATGTGAAATGAATTCAACACCAAAGATACCTTCCTCCATATTGATTTGACGGAGAGCACCTTCCTTCAAATCGGACATATCAACAAGTGTTCCGAGCGTCGTCCGATATCGAGGAAAAAAAGCACCACCTTTTTTTGCCGCTTGCTTCGGAGGACCCTTAGGCGGTACGCTACGAACGACCTGTGTCACTTGTTGTGACTCCCGAGCAGATGCCTAAAAATCAAATAACGATCGATAAAATATAAAATCATGGAGTTTTACATTCAAATTATATATTAACACCTTAAATGTACCTCTTTTAGTGATGCAACAGACTCCTCCTCCTGTAAAATCCCTTTGCCCTTAATTGCGGGTTTTGTAGGAGCAGTCTAAAATTAAAATGTAAAAAATAATTAACGTAACGGTGCAAAATTGACATTCGAAAACTAAATGATTCATAATGGTTTTGAATATACCTCATCACCAATGATAATGAGCTCCGAGGGCCATGCAACAAATGACCCTATTGCATCTCGCATTAATGTTGTCTCTGAGACCATGTCAGGTACTGGTAGCACCGCATCATGATCTAATACAACATCAACTGATACTTTCAGGTGTCCATCCGGGAGCGGTCTATGGTGAAGTAAATCTCCCACAGTGTTGTGCACTTTTCCCTTGCCAACTAGGCGATAAGACGGTGACGATAAGTATAGTTGGCAAGAAGAAATGCCCTAAACCAATAGTAAATATAAAGTCATTATCGTTAATAAAATAGAACAATTTGTAAGGAAAAGAAATTTATAATTACCTCGGGAAGTTTTCTTTGACAGTTGAAACTAGCTTTATCACTAGTTTCTTTCACCGATGCAGTATTGCACTTTTCTCTCATATACATATCTTTATCTCTTTGCAATTCAGAGACTTGTGCTTGCAATTCCTGCAATTTTTGCAACACTTCTTCATTTGAAGGATTTCTTCTCCTAGGATGCTTGTAAAAAGAGGTTGGAGTCACACCATGACCTTTACCCCTCACCCGACCAGGATACTCAGGAGCATCTAGTGCTCTACTAAGTATGCTCCTATCATCCTGGTCCTCACCGGTGGACACCGATTGCGACAATGTCTCCTGTAATTCATTTACATTTCAATAATTATTAGTGGAGATAAAAAATCATTTATATATTAAAAAACATTTGATTTAATTAAAGACACAGTATTATACTTACACATTCAGCATAAACTCTCTGAACATCGGGATCGACAGCTCGATTCTTGCCCACACGAGCTTCCTTCCACAACACATGTTCAGGAAGTGAAGTTTCCTCACTTTTAGACTCCTCTAACTATGCATTGACAAAAATGATAAAATCGTCAAATAAAACACATTTAGACAATTAATTAAAACGCATTTCTATTTACTTACAATTTTATCCTCTAAGCGTGCATATCCCAAACGCCCTTTTTTGTATGGATACGCGGGTTTGGATGCTCTCGCACTATTCGTGGCACTCCTTTTCCGAAAATCTTCATCTCTTTGATTTACAAACTCAACCCAATCTTTTTCATCAATGAAGATCTCATACTTTTTTGGCCGTCCCGGTGCCTCTTCAAGAAAGTTTCCATCTTTATCCTTAAGATAGGTGTTTGTCAAAAAAGCTTTCCACCCTCTATATCTTTTCCCGGCCAAACTAAGTATGTAGCGTCTACGATCATCTGGTATCTCAAAAGTCCTCTGCAAAAAAACATACGCATAGTGTGTTAGTATAAGTAATTTAAACAATTTATCGTCAAAATAATAACAACAACCATATATGATATATACCTGAAGCTCGTCCCAAATCGCTTTTTTTTCGCATCCAACTCTTCGCTTTTCAAATTCCATTTAGCTACGGAGACTGGAATATGCATACGAACAAGTGTACCAATATAGCTTGTCAACTTTGCAGAATTAGGACCAATTGGTTGGTTTTCAGAATTCCATTCCAAATGGTATACTAATCCTTGGTCTCTATGTCGAACGATTCCCTTCATAATTGTGATGACTCGTGCAACTTCTTTTGCTTCAGTATCAGGTGGAGCATTTGTACCCGGAGCATCTCTTTCTTGTGAGTTTTCTTGTGAGTTTTCAGGTGGAGCATCTCTATCCGGAGCCATTGAACCTGTATCAAACAAACTAAAGCACATTAGTACACTATTAATAAGCTAACAATCTATACAAGTCAAATGGAAGTCAAACCATGCATGTACAAGTAAATCGGGAAATTCTATCGGTACAAATCAAAATAAGCGTCAAAAAAGAAAGTTGTTGAAATTGAACGAAATTTACACGGCTATGGTAAAACGTCCCCACGGACTCAAAAATAAATTCGGTTTTCCGAAATTCAGACCCTAAGCCCGACTTTTGATTACGGGCAGAAGCAAAACCGATAAAAAAACAGTCCCGAAATGTAAAGATAAGTGCATGAGCAGCTCCGGAATCGTCAAAATAGTATAGTTACATGTAAAGAAGTCGACAAACGGATACATGGTTCAAAAGTTATGTACAAAACGAGAATATGCACCAAAATTGAATAAGTACTATACTATTGAATAAAACAATCGGTACAAATTGAATAAAGCAAATTAGTCGGAATATGTATACTATTACCTTTATCACTAACGTCTCTTTCTTTTCTTGGTAGGATTGTGTTCTACGCGTCTCTTAACAACGCGGACGGTTGGATTGATCCAAATACCCTCATTATGATCATTTCTAGTACAAGATTCATTCTCATTTTGATCGTTTCTTGTACAAGATTCAATGCCAACACCAATATCACCTTGATCTTCAATGTTTTCATCAACTATTTTGTTAGATAAAAGCACTATAGACCATTTCGTACTTGTCGGATCATTGACATAGAACACTTGTTTAGCTTGAGAGGCTAGAATGAAAGGCTCATCTTTGTACCCTACCCTATTGAGATCCACTTGCAAAAATCCTGACTTATCCATTCGTATGCCACTATTATTTTCAACCCACTTGCAACCAAATACAGGAATCTGAAACTTCGCGTAATCAAACACCAAAATGCGCTCGATAACCCCAAAATATGACAAATTTGCAAATTTCGGATTTAAGTCATTCGCACTTGATATGTGCATTGCTTCAGCTACCAAGGTAACACCACTATTTTGCATAGTACTTTTATCATCCTGTTCTTTGGTATAAAATGTGTATCCATTAATTGCGTATGCGCTATAAGAAAGCACAATTACACTTGGACCATAGGCTAAACATCTCAACCTTTCTGTTACTGAAGTAGGATCTGAACGATACTTTGAATAAATATGATCCCTAAACCACGGTATGAAACTTCGATTGTGCTCTCGTACTATCCAGCTCTCATTTCTATTTGGATTTAAATCTCGGAAAACAACCTTGTGCATTTCAACATACGGCTCAACCTCAATCTCATTGTGCAGAACATACAAGTGCGCTTGATCCCGTTCGACCATTGATACTGTCACAACTTTATTTCCAATTAGCCTTTTTCCTTCTTTTTTTCGACAATATGAGATTTGGGGAGTCCAATTGATTGAACATTTGACAGATATTCAGTACAAAACTCAACTGCTTCTTCAACAACGTATCGTTCGGCAATACAACCCTCCGGTCGACTTCTGTTTTTCACGTACCCTTTTAATATTTTCATATAACGTTCAGCAGGGTACATCCATCTCATATAAGCTGGTCCGCACAATTGTGTCTCTTTCACAAGATGAACGACTAGATGAACCATTATGTCAAAAAACGAGGGAGGAAAATACATTTCAACATCACATAAAGTAACAACTATCTCTTTTTGCAATGTTGGTAAGATCGCGGGATCGACCACCTTACTGCAAATTGACCTGAAGAAGAAACACAGCTTAGTTATTGCGCTTCATACTTTTTCTGGCAGAATAGAACGTATACCTATTGGTAAAAAATGTTCCATTATAACATGGCAATCATGCGTCTTCAAACTCTTTAACTTGAGGTCTTTCATGGACACAAGTCTTCTAATATCTGAAGAGTAGCCTTCTGGAACTTTAACTTCACTGAGGAACTTACACAATGTTTTCTTCTCCTTTCTAGATAGAGTGTAAACAGCAGGTGGCAGATATGTTCGTCTTCCTTTCGTCACGGGTCCCAATTCAGTTCTCATTCCCATGTTTACCATGTCCTTCCTTATGTTTAGGTCATCCTTAGACTTTCCTTGTATATTGAGTAACGTACCTATGACGCTGTCAAATACATTTTTTTCAATATGCATAACATCCAAGAAATGTCTTACATACAACGACTTCCAATATGGAAGTTCAAAAAAATTGACTTCTTCTTCCACCCACCCTTGACAAGTGAATGTGCAAAAGGCTTGCCAAACTGAGTGCTCACATCTTTCACCTTTTCAAAAATTTGATCACCTGACAAAAAAGGCGGGGCTGTACGATGTTCGGCCTTTCCATTGAATGCTTTTCTCCACCCACGGTAGTGATGATTAGAATTTAAGAATCTACGATGGCCGAGAAAGACATTCTTCTGACAAAGATCCAATCGTGTCGTATCGGTTTCATCTTCACAAACAGGACACGCCTTTTGACCTTTATTGCTGTAACCGGATAGATTTCTGTATGCTGGAAAATCATTAATTGTTCCAAACAACATCGCCCTCAAGTTGAAACTTTCCTTCCTATACCCATCGTAAACCTCCACACCGTTCTCCCACAAAAACTTTAAATCTTCGATTAAGGGTGCCAAGTATACGTCTATGTCATTCTGTTGAAAGTATTTGTGGGTAAATATTTTCGGTAATATATCGTATCCACAGGGATTGGTTAATATCACTGCCGTTCTATAGTTAATTATTTTGAGTTAGAAAAAGTAATTGGATTTGTGTGATGATTCTAATATTGTCAAATATAAATAATAATAAGAATGCAAATAATGAGAATTTGTTAACGATTAAGGAAATATGTTGAGCTTTAGGGTTCATCAACCTATTCCTATACAACTTATGGATTAATTCACAATTGAACAATCATTTGAACTATTATCTTCACTTATCCTCAAATATGATTCCATGTCTGCAAACCAAATTAGATAACTTTTACCGGTATGAGATTCGATCTCTCCAAATATCAATAACGATAATAGTAATTAGGAACGATAATTATGAAAACCCAATCACAATTCCATCTCTGCAAATTGCAATTGAATCAATATAGTAACCTAGGGCAAAAGTAACAATCCTCTCTTTCGATCAAGGATTCAACAATGATGTGAATTAAAAGCAAGGTTTCTTATTGATAATAAAATTCAAACAATTTTTCATAGGAAAGAATCAATGGTGTTGTATATTCATAGGTTAACTACTACCTTAAACTCAACAAGAGGAATTTAGCTCTCCATAGACATGAAGAACACACAAGAATCAATGGAGGGATTCATCTTCATCAATGGAATGTCTTCTATTGGTAAAGAATTGGCCTTCAATTGTTGTTCTTGACTGCAAACTCAGAATGCTCTCCTAATTTCGTTGCCTAAAGTTCTCCCTTTTCTCTTGGAAGCTAGGGCTTTTAAATAGAAGTTTTGGGCTTTTAACGCCGAGGCCGCGACGCGACAACGGAGGTGCGCGGCGCGATCAGAATCAGAGACTTTGGCGCGGCGCTGGCTAGAACTCCCGCGGCGCGCCCTTGTCAGACTTCAACTTTTTGCTTTGCCTTTGAGACTTCCAGCTTCCTTTCCTCTTCTTGTTTTCCTACAGCTTCAGTTCAGCTCTAAACCTGCATAAATAACACCCACAAGTGATTCGATTTGCTTTATACATGAACTAAACTTATTCAGTTCAATTCTTCATAAAAAAACCTATGGATTCATCACAATTTGCATTAGTTTAGAGAAGAAATCACTTATATTAACACATGAATTTACCATTAATTTACTCCTAACACATTCCCTGGTTGTTTAGGCCCAGAAATTAGCATAGATAACATCATGTACTTACACTTCATACATAGCCACGGAGGTAGGTTATAAATCATAAGAATCACAGGCCATGTGCTATGCGAGATACTTTGAATACCATGCGGGTTCATTCCATTAGACAATGACAACCGAAGGTTTCTTGCTTCTTTTCCAAATTCAGGATAATCAGTATCAACTTTCATCCATTGTGGTGAGTCTGCCGGATGTCGCAACTTTCCATCAATAATTCTTTCATCTGCATGCCAAGTCAAGTGTCTTGAATCGGTCTCACTACGATACATGCGTCTAAATCTCGGAATTATAGGAAAATACCATAAGACTTTAGCAGGAGACAACTTTTTCTTATATCGAGGGGCACCACATTTAGGACACTCATTCAACGCTGCATACTCGTTTCGAAACAAAACGCAATCGTTTGGACATGCATGTATCTTATCATAGCTCATGCCAATAGAGGACAACATCTTTTTGGCTTCATACGTTCGATTAGGAAGAACATTATCCTTTGGTAGCATATCTTTCATAAGGGCTAATAACTTTGTGAAACTTTTATCCGACCATCCATTGTCCGCCTTTAAGTTGTACAACTTTAACACCACAGACAATCTTGTGAATTTTGAACAACCATCATACAACGGTTTCTCTGCATCGCTTACCAACCTCTCAAACATTTTGGGACAATCCTCAAGATCTTCTTCAAGCGCTTCTGCAATCTCTTCGACTCGATCGCACTCGTATGTGTCTGTGCAATCGTCGTTTGAAGCATACTTCCTATTACAACTCGACTCAGCATTCCCGTTACTTTTCTCACCATGCATTGTCCAACATGTATAACTTCTATCAATTCCAAACCATAGTAAATGGGATGCCAACTTATTCCCGTCAACCTTACCCCCATAACAGCAACCCAAGCAAGGACACGACATTCGAAGCGGGTCTTCGGAGTGCGCAACCGCAAACTCAACGAATTCCCATACCCCTTTCTCGTACTCTTTCGACAATCGGTTTGAATTCATCCATGTCTTATCCATGTCTTAATTAAGCTAAACAAATGCTTCTTGGTTTCTCTATCAGGTACTAAGGAATTCTGTCAAGATAATAAATAGCTATCATCATAATAGAATACCTAATCAGAATACCCGATTTCTTAAAGAAGACATTACCTTATTTCAAGGTAATATAAGTCCACAAACCAAAAAACTGGTTGAGAGACACTAAATTGATATTAAATAGAACCATAAACAATAAACTATAAGCAGAAAATAACAAACTATAAGCAAGAAGAAAGGGATAGTAACCTGAGTTAGACTTGATGTGGGAGATGGGTAGGTTTGAATCGGCGTTGTACAAGTAGAAACCAGAGACTTCAAAGTAACTGTAAAATTAAACACACACACACGATGCAGTTAAATACAAATATCCACTGTACCAAACAAAACTCATGTAACTAATGCATGCTAACATAAACTACAAGATATTTAACCTTGACATATAAGGTTCATCCTTTCCAAGTTTAACCTTGACATATAAGGTTTAATGAATTATCACTAGAAACAAGATATACATCTATACCTCTATCATTTTTATTCGCATTGTCTTCCTATCTTTCCTCATATTAATACCTTTTGAGGAACATGTAATTTATTTTTATGTACCCCACCTTGCCATAATTATAAGACATAATTTCTTTTCTAATTCGTGACTTGTCGGAATTCTCAAATTCGTAACACTTATGTAAATTCTTAGTTTGGCCTCTCTCTTATGACTCTATAACTATAGCTTCATACTAATTATGATTGACAATTAAACAACACTCCTTTCATCTAAAATCTTCATTAAATATTATATCTTCAACAGTTGACATTACTAGCTTTTCATTTAGATACTACGTTAAAATAATGCTTTATGAACACTCCTTTAAGAGTGTTCTTTTTTACATTACCATCTTCTCATTCTAGATTAATAGATTTACTATTTGAATCTTTAGATGATGGACTAATGATGGTTTAAGCTTCTATTCAAATTTAATTTTAGAAAACTACTATTTTGCGAAGACAAGAGTTAATATTACACAACATATATATCAGTGTCAGCCTTAGAAGTTAGAACAAAATTATCCATACAATTAGTAGAAGTTATGAAATGAAGAAAAATATCCATACAATTATACAACATATCAGTGTCAGCCTTAGAATTTAGAACAAAAAACTACTTGGAAGACTAAATTCAAATATATAATTATAACACTGCAATTCATATGGAAGACCAACCCAGAAACATTGATTACAGTTATACAATTTAGAATCGATGAAAGAAACTCATAGGTAGTGTGTATCGGAAAGCAAAGAGTGAGCAACATGTTTCTATTTATAAACCAGAAATGTTTCTATTTACAAAGACTGAGCAACATAGTGGGAAGACTTTACCTGAACAGAAGCAGCAAGAAGATGTTGATTTTGACCAAGAAAACCCTAAAATCCCACAGAACGGCGTAGCAGCGGCGGCAGCGGCGGCTAGTTGGTTTGGGAGTGAGAGTGAGACGACGACGGAGGGACGGAGGAGTGGCTGAGACCACGGCGGAGGGAGTGAGAGCGAGGAAGCAGAGAGTACGTGAGCGAGGAAGAAGAAGACGATGTACGGATATGTTTTGTGTTTCTGAATAAAATAGCGTGTTTTAGTTTTATGAAAATTTTAAAAAGGGCTAATAGAGCGCTTTTCAGAAGCGCTTTCATATGCCCCTTTATACCAGCGCTTTATTACTAAAAGCGCTTTCGTACCCACCCCCTATAAGAGCGCTTTCAAAAGCGCTTTCATACCCACCCCCTATAAGAGCGCTTTTAGAAAGCGCTTTCATACCCACCCCCTATAAGAGCGCTTTTAGAAAGCGCTTTCATACCCACCCCCTATAAGAGCGCTTTTAGAAAGCGCTTTCATTACCCCCCTATAAGAGCGCTTTTCTAGCGTGATTTTTAATTTTGTTTTTAGCCAAACCTACCAAAGCGCTTTTGGGCAAAAGCGCTTTCGTAGGTGTGCTGTTAAAAGCCAAATTTGGCGTAGTGAAAACACAGCGGAATACTTCATCAGTTGAATATTTAAAACCATCGTCTACCACATTCAAGGCATAAACAACATCATTCAATAATAAAACCAAACGAGAGTTATTATCCAACTCTAAAACACAAAAGTTCCCCAATGTTACAAGACCAAAGCATGACACGACTCTAAACTATCGAGACAGCCTACAAGTTATCCTCACCAAAGCAAGCACCGCTACACTTCAATATGAAAAATGATCAACAGTAAGGGTGAGTCTCATTCGCAATTAAACAATGTTATCTGTTCATAAACGATAGAACATCAACAGTATAATATTCACCAATAGCAAATACATTCAGATTATATACACATCCACAAAACAACAGTAATTCAAACACACAACATTATAATATTGAACAACCTTCCATTCATGTTATAATCATTCATACACCTAATGCAATGTAACTATATGAATGTGGTATCATTCAGGAGTTACATCCATCTCACCGATCCACCATCATCAAGGATACGGCTACTTCCACTCACTAATTCCACACAATGGGAATTAGCGACCACTAATTTATCTACATCGGGATTCAGCCACCATATGATTAAGAAATGCATGCATCATCTATCACATGCTAATCACCAATTCAATCATATGAACAACATTATCATAATTCCACTCATCACACAGCACATACGACAAGAACGCCTTTCGCAATCATGTACCAAGTACATCAAACCAACACAACAACAACAGGAGATTTACATCATCACAATATCACGTATAACGCATCCATCACAATTCACCATTTTGGAAATACTAGTTGTATAAAATAAAAATGAGCTACTGCTCTTTGAATTATTTAAATATATAAGAAATAAAATTATTGATCCAACGCCCAAAATGGCACCCAAAACGGACTTACGGTTCAAAAGATATGAATTTTTGAAAATAACTATTTTTCACAAAAGCTATAGCGTAACAGGTTATAAAAAAAGCATAACGGGTTACAAATTTTTTTCTTCAAAAACAACTTCAGTGTAACCGGTTACAAGAAAACCGTAACCGGTTACGCTTGACGTAACTTTATTCGTTATTATTTTTACATGACCATAACCGGTTACGAACGACACCGTAACCGGTTATGAAATCGTAACCAACCCCTGAATCTCATTTTTCACAACTGTAATTGGTTACAAGCCCGACCGTAACCGGTTACATCAGCCTGCAACAGAAAAAAACACTTTTGACAACAACTTATTTTCTCCAAACACAACCCAATCGAATCAATACGACTGCACACGAAAAACATAACCAATTTACAGGTAATACATGTTATATCATCAATCAAACAACACATCCAGCATCATCAATCATCACAAACATGTAGTTACACATAATCTACAAAATTGAACCTAAATTTCAAAATCCCACCCTATAACACATTTCTCTACCGAATCAATAGCATACAAATCTCAGTCCTAACGTCTACAACCCGATAATAGAGGTTAATCGGAAGAGTCCCCCTTACCTTAGCCAATTTCTTGAGATCTCTCTTCCTTGTTGATTCTCCTCCTCCTCTGCTCTTTACGTGTTCAGCTTCTCCCAAAATGCTCTTGTGTTTCTATTTTTCCCAAAATTCTTGTTTTATGAAACACAACATAACTTTAGTAAGGCCTCAATTTAACACCTCCCCTCCTACTAACCACGTACTGGCCCAATAACCTTATTCCCATAATTCCTTCCAAATTTTAATTTAATCACCGAATAATTTAATAAATTCCAATAATTAAATTAAAATTCAATTAAATTAATTTACGAAATTACGGGTGTTACAATCTTCATCTTCAACCTTTGTGCTCCAACAATTGGTATCTAGAGCTCCGGTTCAGATCCACGGGAAGAGAAATACGAGTATATGTGAGGTGTGTGATTGTTTTGATTTCGGATTCATTAAATTCACAGTGAACTGAATATCAGAATCGTATGAGAATAATATTTATTAATTTCGAGGGATCGGGAAACATGAGTGTTTGGGGAGATCTGAGTGATTTCTTGCACAATATCGAAGATGAACGGTGAAAACAATGGTTTAAATATGAAACTTTTGGTGTTTGATGGAAAGAATTGGAATCGGTGAATGATTTAGATGCGTGTGTTGTTTGGCACTCAAAATGTGCTTGATCTCGTGAATGACGGTTACACGCCGGTTGTTGCGGATGCAACAGAAGCACAAAGAAACGTACAATGAGAAATGAGGAAGAAGGATCATAAAGCGTTGTTCTACATCCATCCGTGTGTGGATGCGAATGCGTTTGAGAAGATTTTTGATTCGACGACGGTGAAGGCTGCGTGGGACACTCTGGTACGATGTTATGGCGGTGACGCGTTAGTGAAGAAGGTGAAGCTTCGGTCTCTACATAAGCAGTATAAGAAACTCCACACGAAGAGTAATGAGAAGGTACTTGAGTACATCTCCAAAGTGACTCTAATCACTAATGAGATGAGAGCTTGTGGAGAAACGCTCTCAAAACAAATGATTATTGAGAAGATACTGAGATCACTTACTCCTCAGTTTGATTACATTGTTGTAGCTATTAAACATTCTAAGGAATCGAGCATCATTAAATTGAAGAGCTGCAAACCAGTCTAGAAGCATAAGAGTTGCGTCTAATTGAGAGAACCTCTGAGAGAGAGGTAGAACAGGCTCTGAAGGTGTCTCATGGTAGGAAAAGTCAAAAGCCTTCTAGGTCAGAAGCCAAGAAGAGACGTTGTAGTTCTCAAAAGTCATAAGCGTCCAACTCTGATGAGAGGAAACATATGAAGGGAAGGGAGAAGCTTGACAAGAAGAAGATTCATTGCTATTGCTGTAAGAATTTTGTCCATTATACTTCTGAGTGTTAGTCAAATTAAGGAAAGAAGCCAGAAGAAACAAATATAGCCAAAGAGTCTAATAATGAACCTTTGATATTGATGGCTTCTGAGTTTGACAATAGTGAATTGTCAGAATTGTGGTATATGGGTATTGGCTTCTCAAATCACATAACTAGAAATAAACAATGGCTGATAGGCTTTGACTTAAAAAAGAGTACAAAGATTATATGTGCTGATGATAAGTTTCTTAATTCCAAAGGAATGGGAAATTCCATAATCAAAGTTAAGAATGGTAAAATTGTTTTGATCAAAGATGTTTGGTATGTTCATGGGATGTTTACATGTATATTAGCAATCATTCAATACAATTCAAATCATCCTCAATAACACAAGATCATATCACAAGGTTCATCATCCTCAAACGGCACACAAAACAAGCCTACAACTCGAAAGTTACGCATCATTGAACCTTCAAAGAAAATCACAAAACAAGATTTTTAACACACAGCGACCATACGCGTATCACCAAGCCTATACGCGTATCGCCCTTTACCATACGCGTATCATACACGTTTCACCAAAGTCAAAATTGCCCAGAAAACATCTCATACGCGTATTAGCCTCTTCATACGCGTATCATCAGAACCAAAATCCTCTTTAAAATTTCTCATACGCGTATGACCACTCTCATACGCTCCTCATACACAAATCACTAGCACATGGTCTTTGGGATAGGGCAGCTGCGTATCATACGCGTATTGCCCCTAGAGATTGTCCCTCATACGCGTATGACCTCATCTCATACGCGTATGACACTGTTCCATACGCGAAACACCAGTAAATTTTCTAGAATCTGCAATTTCGCACCAGTCCAATTCTCACTCGTTTCTACTCATATCAGTCCACGATTTTGAGTCTAAAACAGTCCAATTTCACACTTTCATTCATAGGATTCATTCATACTTATTAGACTATCATCCTATATCAACCCATACATCAAAAACCCAATTCCCAAATCAATTCTTAGAACCCCAAAAACCTAACTCTGACATACAAATCGAATTGACTCAACAACACAACCAATCATGCATTATCACTCATAATTACAATAAGAGATGGTAATTGGAAGAGTCCCCCCTTACCTTAGCCAAATTTCTTGATCTTTTGTCTCTTCCTCTTTGTTCCTCTTTCACGTTCTTCGTGTTCCAAACCTTCAATCTTTCACGTTCTATTCTTTTCCCAATTTCCTTCTTGTTTTATGAAAAATAACTTTAATTAGAAAAGACTTTTTTACTAACTCACACCTCCTTCCTTGGTAACATCATACATTGGCCCAATGCCTTAAACCTTTTGTTTTCTAATTTTATTTTCCATAAATCAACATAATTCTAATATTAATTAAATTTCCAATTTAAATAAAAATTAAAATCATACAGGTGTTACACATGGCTTTCCAAAGATTATGTAGCCTAAGAAGTCATGTGCGATATACATGAAAGGTAAGCAACCTAGATTTCCAATTTCGTTAGAAGTGGTTCCAAGAGCAAAGTATGCTTTGGGGGTTATGCATTATGATGTGTCTGGGTCATTCCCAAAACCTTCACTTAGAGGAAATAAGTATTTTGTGTCATTTATGGATGAGTTCACAAGAATGACATGGGTATCACTTATCGAGTTTAAGCATGAAGTGTTTAGTGAGTTTCATAAGTTCAAGGTGAAGGCAGAAAGACAAAGTTGTCAAAAGCTGAAAATTCTCAAAACTGATGGTAGAGGTGAGTTAACTCAACATATTTCAGATAGTTTTATGAAGAAAATGGATTTGAGCATGAAGTGAATGCTCTGTGTACTCTATAACATAATGGTCTTGCTGAAAGAATAAATCGTATTTTGCTTGATATAACAAAGAGCGTGATGAAGGAGAAGAAGCTACCTTACTCGTTGTGGGGAGAAGTTGTTGCCACTGCAACGTATGTGCTCAGCAGGTATCCAACTAAGAAGCTGAAGGAAGTTGTTCTTTTTGAGAAGTGGACTGGAGATAAGCTAAGTGTGAGTCATCTTAGGGTATCAATTTTGTTTGCTATAAACATGTTCTAGATGCTAAGAGAAAGAAGTTGGATGATAAAAGTAAAGTAATGTTACTGGTGGGGTCTTGCTGAAAGAAGTAATGTTGCCACTGCAACATATGTGCTCAACAGGTAACTAACTAAGAAGCTGAAGGAAGTTGTTCTTTTTGAGAAGTGGACTGGAGATAAGCTAAGTGTGAGTCATCTTAGGGTATTCGGTTTTGTTTTCTATAAACATGTTCTAGATGCTAAGAGAAAGAAGTTGGATGATAGAAGTAAAGTAATGTTACTGGTGGGGTACCACAGTACATGTGCTTTTAAGCTTTATTGTTCAATCTCTAAGAAGGTGGAATTCAGCAAAGATGTCATAGTGAAAGAGTCAGAAACTTGAAATTGGAATACGTCTAATTCTGCCTCTAGTGTTGGAAGTGCTTCTGAAGGAAGTTTGGAAGTTATTTCTAAAGATGAGTCAGAATCAAAATATGATTACTATTCTGAAGGTGAATCAGAGTCTGAAGGGAAATCTAAAGGTGACTCTTATGGAGACTCTGGAAGTGATGTAGACTCTGAAGGTGGTTCAGACTCTGGTGGTCAAGACTCTAAGGGTCAAACTTCTAGAGGTGATCATGCTTCTGAAGGTCATGCTTTTGAAGGTGGTAATTCTTAAGGTAGTGTTTATGGAGGAGGTCCAAAAGCTAACACTATTCCAGGTTCTGTAGAAGATTCATAGCAAGTTCAGAGACCACAAAGAATGAGACAAATGCCCAGAAGGTTTGCAGATTTCGACAGGTTACGCGATACTGAAATATACTTTGAAGGAGAAGTCATTAAGTGGGTCATGTTAGTAGACTCTAAACCTGTAAATATAGAAGGAGCACTTAAGCAAATTTTTTGCTAAAGGCCATGAAAAAAGAACTCGAGGCTATAGAAAGAAACGAGACTTGAGATTTTACTAAGCTTCCGAAGGAGAAGAAAGCCATCTGTGTCAGATGAGTTTTCAAGGTAAAGTTGAAGCCATATGGATCAATTGGGAAATGTTGTAGCGGTAAAGCGCCAAGCAACAGAAGTTTTGGAAATATTTATTCGGGAATTTATCTTGTCCACAGAGATTAATGATATCAAACTGCCATTCAATAGTTTCCGCAGTTATGAGTTTAGATTAAATGGGTTTTAAGTAAAAATGGAAAATATAACATATGAACATAAAATAAATACATTATTCATAGAGAATAACTTATCTGGTTTGAATCTAAACTAATCCTCACAAATTTAGATTTATCACTCCGTTGAACTCAATCTACAATACTCATCAGAATCACCACATACCTCTCACATCAATGTCCATTTCTGTAACACCGACGAGAGTTAAACTATATTGCTCTTTCGACGATGTCTCAACCGATCGAACAACATAGAAGCATTAAACTCCGATATTATGTGGATGTTAACCCCAAACCCTATGTCTAGAATCTAGAACTAACAGGTATTCTTCTAATCAAGATTCACGAAGCATATTTCTATTACAGCATAAATCCGAAGCAATTAAGCAAAAAGATCAGAAAAACACCGATTAAGATTTGTAAAGCAAACTTTATACAACTAGTAGAAGAGTAACAAACATCCATGTGTTTAGAGTAATTTACATACAAACTCAACAAAAGAGAAATACAAAGAAAAGAAAAGAAGAAAACCAAACATCTCACGATTTATCATCGCCGATTGATGAGAAATCAACTCCCGAATCATCCATTTGCAAGTCCCAAATGTTGTTTCCAAGCTAAATCTACCAAAAATAGAAGGTTGATGAGTTGGAGTTCAAAAATACCCAAAACATAACCTAAAAATTGTGTTTTTGGCCCTTAAAACGTGTTTCTGTCAGCACCGTTTCGCCCAACAGCAAAATGGCTTCGCCCGGCGGCTCAACACAGCAACTTTTCACATTTTTTGGTCAGTCAGGCTCGCCCGGCGAGCCCAAAATTCTCCCGGCGGAACACACCAGAAACAACAAAAATTCTGCACTGTTTCGGCCATAACTTGAGAACCATAACTCCGATTTGCACCCAATTTGAAGTGTTGGAAAGCTTATTCAATGTTCTATCTAACTATGAATAAATATTAATGCTTGAATAGCTACAAAATTAGATGAAAACAATTAAACTCACTGATATTTACACAATAACGCAATATATACACTATAACGTAAACTATACCAAATATTGACTAAAGTTGAGGTTTATTGATGTAAAAAAATGAATTAAGCCGATAAGTGCTAATTATTCACACTCAATTTTACAACAACTAAGCACTCATCAAGAAACACAAAGCAAGGTTAGTAGCTAGAGGTTTTCTTCAGAAACATAGGCTAGATTACTTTGAAGTGTTTGCACTTGTAGCTAGACATGAAACAATCAGGTCGGTGATTGTTATATATGCTAATAGGATTTGGTCTATGATACACCTGGATGTTAAATCTGCATTTCTAAACGGTCTTTTACAAGAAGAAGTTTATGTGTCACAACCTCCTGGATTTGTGAAAAAAATCAGGAAGGGATGGTGTACAAGTTGCATAGAGCTTTGTATGGATTGAAGCAAACGCCCAGAGCTTGGAATTTAAAGATTGATTCATTTTTCAAGAAGCAGGGGTTTCAGAAATGTGAGATGGAATATGATGTTTATGTTCAGTATACTTCTAGATGAAATATGATTCTGGTGTGTTTTTATGTTGATGACATATTTCTGACTGGAAGTTGTTCGGATGAGATAGTCAAGTTCAAGAAGGTGCTGATGAATGAGTTTGAGATGACTGATTACAGAAATATGGTATATTTTTTAGGGATGGAGATTTTTTACTCTGAGAAGGGTATTATTCTACATCATCTAAAGTATGAACTTGAGCTTTTCAAAAGATTCAAGCTGACAAATTGCAAGTCTGCAATCACACCTGTTGAGACAAAACACAAATTGGATTCTGATGTTAAAGGTGATAGATGTAGATGCTACAATGTTTAAACAGTTGGTAGGCTCAGTGAGATATCTTTGTAATACCAAACCTGACATTTGTTACGTAGTCGGAATAATGATTAGGTCCATGAACAAACCAAAGTGGTCACATTACCAAGCTGCTATTAGGATTCTGAGGTATACTAAGAGGACTCTGAAGTATGGATTTTTGTTCCCTTCTGGAGCTGAATGTGAGTCAGAATTGATGTGCTACTCAGACTCTGACTGGTGTGGTGATATAATTGACAAAAGAAGTACTTCTGGATTTTTTTCAAATATATGGAAAGTCCCATTTCTTGGTGCTCCAAGAAGCAACCATTGGTTGCAATGTCAACTTGTGAATCTAAATACATTGCATGTACTTTGTTTGCATGTCAAGATGTTTGGTTGATGAGTTTGTTGTAGGATTTGAAAATCAAGGTGAGCAAGCCTATGAAGTTGATGATTGACAACAAATATGCCATAAGCCTAGCCAAGAACCCAGTGTTGCATGGGAGAAGCAAGCACATTGACACAACATTTCATTTTCTAAGATATCAAGTTCAAAATGGAGTGCTAGAAGTTGTGCACTGTAGCATCCAGATGCAACTTGCAGATGTTCTGACGAAAGCTGTCAAGATTAAACACTTCATGAATTTGAGGAATGGAATTGGTGTTGTTGACATTAGCTCTGAATGTGAATTAAGGGATGGTGTTGAAGTGTAATTGCACATTTAAAGTGTTTGTTTTTAGTTTGTTGGGCTTTAATTAGTTTGACCCAATATGAGTTTAATATATGTTACATTTTGCTTTGTAATTGGTAACATGTAGAATCATTCATTGTAACCGTTTTTCAATTGAGTAAAAGTTAGTTACAATTTCTCTCTCTTCTCTCCCTCTCTCTCATCTTCTTCCATCATCTTCATCTTCAACCTTTGTTCTCCAACAACACGAGTTATAATATGACCTTAATCACATTTTTTGATAAGAACTATGTGGTTAACTTCTGTAACGTGACTTTAATCACATTTTTTGATAAGAACTATGTGGTTAACTTCTTTAACATGACCTTAAACACTTGTCTTAATCAGATCTTCATCTTTGTAACAACAACAACAATTTTTTTCCACTTCTCATTCAAATACTTTCCACTAGAAAAATAAGTTCATTTCTTTTCTTTTTTTGTCGTTGTTATTATTATTTTTCTTAAAAAAACTTTAGATGAAAGACAAACAACAAATTTTTCATTTCTAAAATAAATACACAACCTTAGATTAAAATAAAACAAAAACGGATAGCTTATACAAATCGTAACTCACCTAAATGAATAAGTTTCAAGGAGAAGAAAGGACTATGTGGTTGTCGATTTTTGATCGAATGAAGCTTCAAGATTGAACACCACAACTCTTCTCCTTACAGGCCAAAGATGAATGGAGCTGTTGAAGTAGCAAATAAAAATATTAAGAAGATTGTTCAAAAAATGGTTGTTACGTATAAAGACTGGCATGAGATGCTCCTATTTGCTTTGCATGGGTATCGTTTCTCACATATTTGAATATGTAGTTAATTTTGAAAAAACATGGTGGATGATGTTTAGATAAACTACTAAAAGAATTTGGGGAAAAGAAAAAAAATAATGATGTTGAAGAAGAAAGGGTTTGATAAAATTGATGTTGTTAAAGAAGAAAGGATTTGGGTAAATATTTTTTAAACAATTGATTTTTTATTTGACATTAAATTTATAAGTTAAAGTAGATATTAATGGCAGATGTTAAAACAAATATTTTATTTTTACAATGAATAATAAAAATAATTCATTTTTTTTGAGTGAAAGTATAATTAATCATAAATTTATTCAACCTTTTATAATAGATAAAAAGTCACTATTGAAAATGTCAAATTAAATTAAAGTAATGTTTGAATTGACGAAACATAATAAAATGAAATAGAGATGGACATAATGAAATATAATTATCATTCCATTATAATATAGATTTACAAAACAAGTATAATTTTATGTTAATTGCAAATAAACATATATCATTATCAAATTCCAATATAATATTTTTGTAAAAAGCAATATAGGAACATGAAAGTGAGAAAAATACACACAAAGGGGTTTGAATTGTGTATTTATCTTTTTCTTTCTCATAACAAATTATGAATGCAAGATTCATAATATATTTCAGAGGTAACATTTGTGTAGCGCAAGATAGTTCATTTCTACTTCTTCAGAGTTTCTTGATCAGCTTTTGAACCAAAGGATTAGGTTCTTATATAGAGTTAGCTATTAGAAGTAGAACTAACAATTAAGAGATAAAGAGTAAAGCGAATAACACACAAAAGTTATATTGGTTCCTCTACAACCGAGAGTAGTCGAGCTCCCTTGTCCCACAAGAGATTTTCCACTATAATCAAAACCTGATTACAATCTGCTTAAGCAGACTAGCTTAAGACTTCCTTGCTCAATCAACATATAAAAAGAGACTTCCGCTCAAGTAATCTACTAAGAGACTTCCTTTACTTAAGCACATTGTGAGAGACTATCTTGCTCAATTAATCCTAAAAGAGACTTTTTTGCTCAATCAATTCTGAAAGAGACTTCCTTGCTCAAGCACGCATGCAAGAGACTTCAAATTCTTTAACAAAAGAATTTATTAATAACAACCTTTGTGTTTATATGAGTGAAAAGGAGACTTCAGAATCTTAGAAAGGTTGTTATTAATAAATTCTTTTGTTAAAAGGAAACTTCTGGCGAAAAGGAGACTTCGGACTCTTAGAGTTCATAGGCCTAAAATTGTCATTATTAGAGTCTAGATCAAAACATGTTTAGATGATATCTATTAGAATCATTGACTTGATAAGGACCATATCCCTTTGAAATAGGGGCTTCATAAAATATGTTGATGAAGGTTGTTTAGAGGTTGCAGAGTCATTCCTTATGACGAAGTCTGTTTGTTTCATATGATGTCGGTCTTTAGATTCTGCTAATCTTTATATACTTTATAAGCTTAACTCAGTATCTAATGCATTAAATTTGACTTCTTCAAAGTCAAAGTTGCTTTCTTAAGATCTGCACATTTGGCAACCTTGTTAGAGTATAAAATTGTTCTCTGAGCATTAAAAACTTTGCTATCATCAAAATTTGAGAATAGTTAAAGACCAGAAGAAGATAATTAAAGACCAGAAGAACCACCATCAAAATCATTCCTCCTGAACGTGCCACTTGGACTCCTAGTTTCTTTGCAACTTCAAGCTTCTCTCCCCAGGTTACTTCAAGAAAGTGAGCCATACTTGCTTTCAGCATGTTCTTGACAATTCCTTCTTGAAAAAAGATTTAAGAAAGAACTCGTCCAAAAGGAATGCTAGGAATATCTCCATTCTTAAAGCACGAGAGTATTATGTCCATATGGTAAAGAATGATGAGAGGTAGGTTAACTTTTGTTTCTGAGTTGAGCAGAAGTAGAATAATTTCTTCTTCCGAAGTGACAAAGTCATCATATATAATCAAAAAATTAAAATTGACAGACAACACCTAATGCCAAATATATGCCTCAGAGAAAAGATTTAATGCATGAACAGTGTCTGAAAGATCTTAAAAAATCTTGTGACGAAAACGATGAGGAACGTCAAAAGAATTTTTTTTAGGAGAAAGACCGTTATCGTCACCTTTTATTTCTTTCGCAATATCATATGTTGTAATGGTGAGAGGGAAACCAAAAATATTAGACTGGATAGTAGGGTCACGGATAATGTCATTGACAATTGCATTTACCCATAATTCTTTGACAAGAACAGGGTAAATAGGACCATAAAGCATGCCAAAATATCCTTCCCAACCCTGAAAAGAAACAATCTTTTAGAGATCGAAACAAAAGACTTCAGCTCTTCAAGATCAACAAACCTTTCATTGATGAATGTTAGATGATTCCTGTAACAACTAAGAGATCTTGAAGTCATCTCAGGTTTGGAGTTTTTTTTTTTTAAAGGCACAAGGAGTTTATAAGAAAATTGAGTTTGAAAAAGAGATGAGAGGTAGTTTTAAAAAAACTAAGGAACAAGAAGAAATAGATATAGAGCCAAAAGGTTAAAAGAAAAAAGAGTTCACCTATTCGTGAAGCATAGAGCAATTCAAATTGGTAACTTCAAAGAAAAAAACTTAGCTCCAAAGGTAAATCTCACACTAGACTAAGGTTTGTCCTCCCAACCCTTCCTTATGAAGTGCATATATTGGAACATCAAAGGTGTTGCCAGCATCTCTTCTAGACTAGCTATAAAAGAGACTGATTAAAATCAATAAACCAAACCTAGATCTTATAGTTGAACCTTGGATAGATTTTGCCAACTTCCCCAAAAACTGGCTCAACCAACTGAACCTTAAACTTTTTGCCATGTATTCTAGACCTGGCCTACTTCCTAACTTATGGTGCTTGTGCAAATATCATTTTGATCCTATTGTGATTCATACTGATGACCAACATGTTGCTTTCTCCATCAACTTTCAAAACAAATACTTTGGATTCTCTTCCATTTATGCTTCCACAAACTACCTGCATATATAGAAGACTCCTATAGAATAATCTTATCCCTCTTAAGTCTAACCCTTTAGTGTTTTATCGAGTATTTTAATGTTATTATTAGTGCTGATAAATACAAAGGCCATTATAAGTCTGCGAAGATTCCCATGGAACATTTTCACCATTGGTCTGGTTTAACCATTTCATTCACATCCTTACTATTAACAATAAATACACTAGGAGTAATGTTAGGAATATAAGAGTTTTAATTGAAAAGAGACTAGATAAAGTTGTTTGTAATATGAAGTGGCTAAACATGTGCTCTTCTATCATTTGTAATACTCTCACAAATTTCAAATTTGAGCAAAGTTTGGTTCTTTGAAGAATTAGAACTAGATGAATTAACTGTTTAGCTTTTACTAATTTTATTAGCTTCCTATCTAAATGCTTTACTTGATTTTCCTTTGTGCATAAGAATATTGATAAAAACTTCTTGCTAGTCAAGTTTGCTACCCCAAGACTCACGCTCTCTCGTTAAGATGCTTTGGTTTAGTCCCAATTTTGTTTTTTTTCTCGTTAGCTTTTATTTATTTGATTTTTTAAAAAATAGAATACATTAATAGTCTCTCTCTCTCTCAAAAGTTTCAAATATAACACTTATCTAAAAGTGAGTTACAAATAAAATAATTTATGTTTAAATATATTCTTGTAAAATAAATTGAATTTCATTGTAAAGATGATATTTAAACTAAAAAATTTTAAATTCTAATTTTAAATAAAATCAACTCTAAAGATAAAATAAATTGTGCTTTTAGGATATCAAACATATCAAAATTAATTAAATATCTCCAAAATCAATTTTGGGTTTCTTAAAGTGAAATCAAACTTACATGCAATATTAATAAAAGTTATCTTTTAATTGAATAATCCAGGAAATCATTACATACTCACATTGAAAATTTTCTCTCACGTTAAATTGATTAATTAGCAAAATTTGGTGAAACATGAATGATATCTTAAAGATTTAGAGTGTCTATCCTCCTCAAGTTCTTCTTGTTCTTTACCTAGCTGAAACTTTAAAATTATCCGACTATAATTTTGCTCTCTTTCTTTTTTTTTTTTTTTTTTTCTTCTTCCTATCATAAAAAGAATTAAATTTTATCTGTAAAAGTACCGTAATTAATTTATTAAAAAGTTGGTGCAGGCCACTATGGATGACAAAGATTGTGAGATTTTGTATACATACCCAATCACGATCTGTCATTCGTCGACACATTACAACCTCTTCATTTGTGATGTGCTTTTTTCTATGTTTCTTCGTACTACTCTAGGAGGCATATTTTAGCTCATAGACATTCATTTGTGTTGGGTAGTAGCAGGGGTTTTCGCGGTGCGGTTTGGTTCAATTTTGAACATAAAAGTCATCCTAACCGCTAGATAAAAATGCACGCGGTTCGGTTTGATTCGGTTAATTTTTAAAAAGTCATCCAAACCAAACCAAACCAAACCAATACGGTTAGAATCAGTTCGGTGTGCTGCGGTTTATACCATAAAATAAAAATGTACTGAAATAAAAAAAAGGAAAATAATTCATTCTTCCATACATATATTACAGTATCATTAAAAAGAAAATTTTCATACTAATTACTCCAAAATAATTCATTCCTCCATACATGTATTTTACACCAAAATTACTACCATACAAGTGTATCATGTATTTTACAGTACCATACTATGTATTTTACATATACTACATACTAAATTATTAATATAACTTCAGTTATTCATACTACATACTAAATACAATTTTTCATACTAATAAACTACATACTAACTAATAAACTACATACTACATATACAAGTATCAGATAACTTCAGTTCTAAATATTAATACAACATTACAACTTCAGGACTAAATATTATCAGTACTACATATACACAAAATGCTTCTCTAGAATGAGTGAGAGAGAAATCAGAGAATGAAGTTGAAATGTTAAATAGGAAGGAAGAATGAAGGAATAGCGAGTCACGTGACGTGAGTGTACAGTATTGCAATTGGATTGGAAATATAATAAATTAATTATAGAAATTCAAAAGTTTAGTTAAATATGCGGTTCGGTTCGATTTTGTTCGGTTTTGTGAAATAAAAACCGCAAACCATCCAAACCAAACGCGGTTTTTGCGATTTTTGGTTTGGATTGGTTCGGTTTGCGGTTTTCCTTTTGGATTGGTTCGGATACGATCACCCCTAGATAGTAGGACATACATTAAGAGAGATACCAGAGTTAGTTCTTCGCTCCTTCACCAAATATTTAACAATCTCTTTCCCAAAAATATGATTTCTTACCTCCAACAATGTCTTTCATAATTATGAGTTCTTACCTTCTATAATAACATTAACTGTGAATAAACCTAGAGCACAAGATTGCTACGACACTTCTAAAATAATATATTTTAATTTAAAGTTAAATATGTTTTTGGTCCCTATAAATATTTTATATTTTATTTTTGGTCCTTTATTAAAAAATGATATGTTTTAATCCTCACAAAATTAATATGCACGTAGTTTTAGTCCTTGCTGTTAAATCGATTTGTATTTTTGAATGATTATTTTACAGACATATTTAAAATGTTTTAAAAAGTTTCTCGAAAATAAAGGAATTCAAAATTTGATTTCTAAATCAAAATTTGCATTACTTTTATTATTATTTTTTGAAATTTAAGAAATTCTTATTTAATTCTTTTCATTTTTAAAAAATTCTATAATTTGGTAAAAAAATATTTTATAGAATTCTAAACATGTATGAAAAAAATTATTCAAAAATTTAAAAGTTTAAAGATAATTAAACAGTTTTCAATAATAATTTTGTGGGGACTAAAACATGTCATTTTTTAATAGGGATTAAAAACAATTTGATAATTTTATAGGGAAAAAAAAATACTTAACCCTTTAATTTAATATACTATTTTAACAATGTGTACATTTTTATTATATTTTTATATACTTATAACTAAGTGTCTTAAAATTAACCAATCAAAATTTTAATATATACCATAATATTTCTGTAAATAAATTCAATTAAAATGATTGACTTGAAATTTTCAATACAATATTAATTATATTTTTTAATTAGAGCTTCTAATTAATATTATTTGTGTTACTCTTGATTCAATTCAATATCTTTAAAATATATGATGGAGAAGAGAAAAAAAATAACACATAATCTTCATCTATTCTAAAATTTAATGGTTCAAATTCATTATCATATTTTCACATAAAAATAACATTTTCTTAGATACGTCATATATATATATATATATATATATATATATATATATATATATATATATATATATATATATATATATATATATATATATATATATATATATATATATATATATATATATATATATATATATATATATTAATTATAAAGATATTTATAGATTTGTGCTAACCTACATGAAAGATCCAAGTTAATTAAAAAACAAAGTATGAAATTAATTAAGCGAAAATATTAGAGCACTTTCGAATGAATCGTGTATGTTAATTTGCCTACCTCCAATGATGAAAACAAGTTGGCGATGACATGGAACATGATTAGGCCACCACTAAACTACCATGATAGGAACATGCACATAAAACCTTTAACAGTAATTTTTGTCTGTATTAGTGGACTAGTGGCTACTAGGAATGTTGAGAAGGCAAATTGTGAGTGGAAAAACAAACACAGCATAAAAGTAAAGTGAAAAGTGCACTTGATTGTGTCCGTGTGTAAGGATCAACCTAGAGAAGAAGCTAGTTGTTTAAGAAAGAGATAGTATGAGGTAATCAGATCCTATCCTTAATGTTGTGTCATTATTCAATATTAAATTATACGATTAATTTTTTTCCCAATACTTTATCAAATAGTTAGAAATTAGTAAAAATGAATAATTAAGATATTGTAAATTTGAATTTGCACCTTATATCCTCTTAATTGGATTGAGGTTTTATACAAATAAGTAGTAAATTTAACCAAGATTTTTAACGAATTTATCTCGATTCTAATGAGCTTTTAATTAGGCTGAATTTATAAATTAAGTGAGATTTTACACCAGACCGATTTTTGTCAAAAAAAAATCTGGCTGAGCTTTAGAACTGTTGTGAAGATTTTTGACCGGTTAATCTTCGTAAACTCAAAAGAGAGTTTTTCTTCAATGGCAGAGCTTACGAACTAAACCGAGACATCAATGAATCCCCCAAATACAAACAAAGAGTTTTTTTAATGATTTATCTCCAAACCAAATGATTTGTAAAAAAAAAATCTCCAAACCAAATGTTAACTTCCTAAGGAATAATTATTTACTCCAGAGAAAAATTTACTTTGTCAATTTACAAATATATCATCATCTATAACAAAATTCTCATTGAGACTCAAAAGATTCACAAAGCACTACGGCTAAAACATGTGTGAAAACAAGAATGATTTAGAGAGGTGATGAGAGAAATCAAAATTGAGATTTTTAACGTTTTTTGGATGATTTGAAATGATAAAGAAGTTCTCTGTTTATATCCCAAAAAATGGTGAAACTATGGAAATAATCTATGAGGCAATGTGACTAATCGATTATTATGGCCCCAAAAGAAAGTTTTTGTTATAAAGTCGTTATCAATCATTAAGAGACTCTCACAATCAATTATATACTAGATTATGCATCATCTAATTGTTTAGGTCAAATATCTAATCGATTAGATAGTTGCACAAAGTCTCCTAATCAATTGAACACTTCCTAAATCAATTGGCTAGACCCAAAAAATATTTTTTTTTGGTTATTTTAATTAAAAAATGAGAGGTTTCTCAATGTTTTGTGTGTGCGTGATTTAACCATAATACTTCTAAGAATTTTCTTGTGCCTTTACAAGACCCTGATAACTTAAACTGACACGATCAACCGAGCTTTCACATTTTTTATCTTTTATTCTCTGATTCTTCTAGTCATAATTTCATTATCTTTGATTTAGAATCACATAAGAGCCTTGAGTCTTCTTGATGAGGCTTGAGATATTTCCTTGATAGTTACCATTATTTGAGATGTTGAAATTTTTAAACTGACGGTGATCATAAACTATAAGTCTTCACTTGAGAGTCATTGAATTACTGTGTTGAATTTAAGGCAAATATCTTTAGCTTGATTCATAAGGATGGCTTGATCAACCACCTTGTGCATATTTTACAACTTGGACAAACTTTAGCAATTACTTCACTTTAAGTGTTGACACCATCAAAACCATTAAAACTAAATAATCATCATCAAAACCATGTATAATCAAAACTAAGTAGTTGTTGATTGACTTGTATTTTGTTGTCCATAAGCTTTACCAACTTGGATCACTTTTTTATTATAACTCTAAGTACATAAATCCTTAATAAAAACCCAAGCAAATCGGGGAAAAGGGGAACTGAATTGTGTTGGTATTAATTTCTCTCTCACATTATTTTCAAGTACAAAGTATATTTCAACAAAAAGTAAAGCGAACAGGATAGATAACTGCACGTAAAAATTATACTGACTCACGTCATTAACTACAGGCTAATCGAGCCCCTCACTTTCGAGAGAGTTAAATTACTATCACACTTATTTATAGAAAACCATAAAGACAAATAATTTATATATTTCTTTGTACCACACTAGAGGACTTCATTTCCTTACAACTATAGGGACTTTCCAGTCTAACACTAGAGGAATCATTTTCCTTAAACCTATAAATATTTTCTGACCTCACAATAGAGGATTTGGGAAATTGAAAATATATTTGTATAAAATAACTCGTAGAGAGAGAAAGGTAAACTTAACAAAGCCTGGTTGAAAGTGTTTAACTTTCCTAGCTAAGAAATAGTAATGAATAAGGAACACATGTTTCTAGGTGTTTGTTTAATATTACAATGTTTTGCAAAGCTCACAAATATCTAAAATGCTGAATTGATTCACTAATAGTATAATAATTGGTTGTGAATCGGTAACCTTTAATAGTTGAAGTTGTCCTTTATATGGGCATTGAATATTTGATTTTCCAATCATTTGTTTGCTGTGAATGAAAATGTTGAGATTGTATGAAATTCTTATCCTTTTATTTCTTGTACTTACACCACTGTCATGATATGACCATTGGGAGAACATTCTAAGTGGTGACATTTCATGGTAGATCTTTGTCATCTAGGCATATGTGATCAAATCTTCATTTAAGTACAGGTGTCACTTGTGTTGAGTATAAATCATCATGTTTGATTTGAGATATAGATGGGCAACCGTGTTAACTTCAACACATATGATCATTTTCTTCTAGGGATAAATGAACATTCAAATATTTTTCCATGCTCAAGGATTGAAAAAGGATCAACGGTGATTCAATGAATTTAATTGGTGTGAGAAAGAGAGAATGGAGGCTATGGTTCATTGGCATTTTGTTATTTGAAAATTGGGAACGAGAAAATGAGGATTGAATTTGTCCAATAACGCTTACAACTCAAAACATGTTCCTTCACACACATGAACTCCCGATTATGCTCACACGAATATATGGTTCAAAATATGTTAAATATGTAAGCTCTTGACTTTGCACGCACGACTTAATGAAATCATATTCCTAGACACATTAACTTTGTCCAAGTATGGCTATCATCTGCACACGCAAAATAGTCAAAATGGATTTATCTTTTTCTTTAAGATACCTTATAGTATCAATTTTCCACTCTCCAATTTTAATGGTTTTTAAGGTCAATTTACATACGTAGGGTCAAAATATTTTTTACTAAAACTCTAAGAATGCTTGGATAAATTTTGGGATGTTGCATTTCATTGGATAGAATAATGAGAATATAGCAATATATAAGTGAGATGACTCATATACCTAATGTACTAAGATATTATGTTAAGAAGTGGTGTCAAACTCACTTGTTTGATTGCTCTTGACTCAATATTCGAACTTCCATCATGTCTTAACAATGGTATAAAAGCCCAAATTTTCATAAAGGAAGAAATACATAAATAAATGAATAAACTCACACTTAATCGATAAATTATTGATTTTCAAGTGGGGTTAGAAATCCCTGATTGAATAGAAAAATGAGTGTTGAGTAACATATAAAAATCATATACACGTCTCCTTAAAGTTTTAGCTAAGAATATGATATCCAGTTCCAGTTGAGTGTTGCTATAAACTTAATGTGATGATATCCATTAGACCCCTAACGAATCATCTTTAATATAGCCAATAGTTTGTGTAAAATGAATTGATTCTTTATAGTGAAAATCTTTGTAATAATAAGTAAAAATATGATACAAATGTATATAGATGAATTATTTTTTCTTGACGAAAACTAAACACTTATAAATGAATGGACTCATATTTGAAGGGTAGATTTGTTGATACGTCAACTGTCAGTGAGAGTCTCATATTGAAGAAAAAGTGAATATTAAATAACTTGTAAGTGAGATGACCCAAGTTCCTATTGCCTTAAGATTTTTGGTTAAGAAGTGTTTTCCAACTCATTTGTTTGGTTGTCCTTAGCCTAGCGTGATAAATAAACAAGCTCCATCATGACTCGAAAGTAGTATCAACAAAAAATGTTCCACTGACTCCTTATATAAAAAATCCTCATAGCAATATTGTTCAGACATCGTGTTTTGTTGATGAAGCAACATCGACGTGTATGTTGATGAAAAAACTTCATTTATAAGAGGTGAGATTATGGTGGAACTGGGACATACCTAGATGAATAGATGACCTATTGAAAGTGATTATTAATATGTCAAATATGTGTTAGAAGTATCGCATTAGATACAAAAAAGTGAGAGTTAAACAATACATAAATAGAAGCAGTGGCAGAGTCAGAAATTTTAGATAATTTGGACAAAAACTTTACACCATTGATTATTCATCTGTTTTAATTTTCATACCTTATTTTTATTAATTTTGCCCCTAATTTTATCTAAAAATCAACTATTAAATTAGGGAGAGTACAAAGAAAATAGGAGTTGAACCCAGACGCCTGTCCGAGCTAGCCGGACATTGACTCCGCCCCTGAATTGAAGAATCACGTATCTATTGTTTTAAAGTTTTAAATTAAGATGTTGTCATCAATTCACTTGTGCCACTCTTAACCAAATACAATAATTCTCCAATATTCCTTTCATAAAACAATATTAATTAATTTAGTTTGAGTATAGTTGGTATCGCACCATGTTGTAAACAAAATCATTATGTCTAGCTTTTTATAAAATAATTTGTGTAGTAACATCATCATCATCATCATCAAGTTACCTCACTTAATAATTTTACATTTGAAAGGTGATCACTTCTTATCTACAAGCAAATCGAATCAATCAATCCAATTTAATCATTTTTTCATAAACTAATCTTACAACTGAATTCACATTGATATTTCTCTAATCTTATTTAGAAGTGGATGTTTAAATAACTTACATTTTAGAATATGAATTTGATTCTCTTGGTTGTATTGTAGTGTTGTTCGGTAGTGTATTAATGGAGGCTAAATGGAATTGCTGACACACTCACACACCCATCCACGTAATCATCAAGTGTCAGAACTAGAATATTTACTGAATCATCCATCCATCCATCCATCCATCAATCACTCATTTCTAATTAATATTCTGTTACCATATTTAGATGCAATCTTTGCATTACCACTTTTTTAAGGAATTGTCAAATAAGGTTTAGTAATTATTATCTTTTATCCAAAGTGATAATAGTCAATAAGAATTCAGGTAAAATAAGAATTTAATTTTAATGATAGTTGATCACAGTAGGTTGATTTTAAATGTACAAACAATTTAAGAATTATTAATTTGTATAAATAAATGAGTTAAATATTTTTTTATCCTCCTAAATATTTTAATTTTAATTTTTAGTTTCTCAAAAATATTTTCTTTAAAGAAAGGTCATTCTAAAATTTTTAAGGTACCTTCTAAGCTCAAAACATTTTTGCTGGAGAGTAATTCTAGACAAGTTGCCGACGAGGAATCAGTTGGTTCGTCGTGGAATTATTCTGAATAATTATGAGGCCCTATGTGCTTTCTGTGAGTTGCATTATGAAGAACCATCTCATATCTACATTTCCTGTTCTAAGTTACAAATTATGTGGGGAAAAATTAAACTTTGGCTGGATATTGATTCGCAAGGGGCAGAAGACCGTTGTGGACAACTTCATGTGGGAATTACTGCTTTGTCGGGGAAGATTCAATGCAAAAGGGCTGCAGCTATTTGGATGACGATATGGTGGTGTATTTGGAAGGCTAGAAATAATATCATTTTCAATAATGCGGTTTTTGATTGCGATGAATTATTCTTCTCAATCCTTTGGTACTCTTGGTGGTGGCCTACTATTGAAGCCAAATTAGATAGAATTAGAAGTAACTTTTATGAGTGGTTTAAAAACCCGTCATAATGTATGTGAGTTTTTAGTTGGGATGGTTTATGTGTTGATTTTTAGGTTTTTCCTGATTTTTCTTGTAGGTTGAGTACCCCTAGTACTCTCTTTTAATACAAGAGTTTCTTATGAAAAAAAATTTAATTTTAATTTTTAGTCCCTCATGCAACTTAGCGACATTTTTTATAACCTAATGTTAAGTGCCAAAATGTAGTTATTTTGTGTTTGTAAATAGTGGCACTTATCGATACTTTTTGTTAATAACGTTTGAATAATACCCCGTTTTGTGCATAAATACGTATACTTTGTGAATAGATGTATTTTCATATACTTTTATACTTTTTGATAGTTTTATACTCTTTTTGTAGGTATTCTTGCGTATTTGGAGCATGAGCAATAAAGTGTCGAAGACACGGCTTCAAACGCGCGATTTTGAGCGGCAGAATCAATTCATTCGGCGAATAAAGCTCAAAACCAAAGAATAATAAATCACCTATTTGGTTGATATGTTGTCATTTTTAGATAGGAAATTGAATAAGCTTTCCAACGCTTCGAACCGGGCGCAAATCGGAGTTACGGTTCTCAAGTTACGCCAATTTTACTAAAAGTTGTTTTTTCAAATCTGCGTGTTGGGCGCGATGCGCGCTCCTGTGCGCGACGCGCGCTGTACCAGATCCAAAATTGCATAAATAGGCGGAAATCAGATTTCTTAGGTTATGTTTTGGGTATTTTTGAACCCCAACTCATCCTAGGTCATTTTTGGGTAGATTTGGCTTGGAAACACCATTGGAGCTTGCTATCGGATGATCGGAGGTCGAATTTCTCATCGATAGGAGTTGACAAACCAAGAAATGTTTGGTTCCTCTTCTTCTCTTCTCTTTGTATTTCTCTTTTGGTGAGTTTGTATGTAAATACTCTAAACCCATGGATGTTTGTTACTCTTTGTACTAGTTGTATAATATATTTGCTTTACAAATCTTAATGGGTATTTTCTTGATCTTTTTGCTTGAATGCTATGGATTTGTGTTGTGGTAGAAATAGACATCACAAATCTTGATTAGGGAGATATCTGTTAGCTTTTGATTCTAGACATAGGATTGGGGTTAACATCCACATAATATCCGAGTTTAATGCTTTTGTGTTGTTCGATCGGTGGAGACATCGTCGAAAGAGCAATATAGTTGAAATCTGTCGGTGTTGCAGAAATGGACATTGATGTGAGAGATATGTGGTGATTCTGATGAGTATTGTAGATTGAGTACGGCGGAGTGATAAATCTAAGTTTGTGAGGAGTAGTTTAGATTCAAGCCAGATAAGCTATTCTCTATCAAGAATGAATTTAGTTTATGTTCAAATGTTATATTTTTACTTGTTTGCTTAAAACTCATTTTAACCCAAACTCAAGAACTAAGAATCCGTCGAACGGCAGTTCAGTAGCACCAATCTCTGTGGACACGATAAATTCCCGGATAAATACTTCCAAATCTTTTGTTGCTTGCCGCTTTACCGCTCCAACAAAATGGCGCCGTTGCCAGGGATTGGTGTTTCTATTGAATTCGCATTGCGATAGTTTCTTTGTTTTTGAGTTTTGTGAATATCGTATATTTGTGAATTTCCTTATACTTGTATACTTTTGTATAATGGGTTGTATAGATACATGTTCTAATTTTGTTTGGTGGACTTATTAAACAAGTTGAACTCGGATAGTTCTTTAATTTCAAATCTTCACTTTTCAACTTGTTTAGTTAATTTCACCAAACTTTTGTAAAAATTGTGTTTTTTCTTATCGTTACTTGTTTGTTAATACATGTTGTTTACGTATTGTTGTATATTCTCTTGTTTCGTAATGTTTGTTCGTGTGTGGTTAGGATACTTTCTTTAGGTTCGTGTTGGGGCGAAAGCATTGGCGTATCGTAGAGGAAGCTACTACCGTGCACAATAAAGGCGTCGAGCTTACGACGTAAAACAAGCGCTTGTTGGGAGGCACCCCAACGGTTTTGTTTTTCTGTTTTTTTCTATAAATGAGATGTGTAGGTGTTAAGTGGAGGCTACACCAGTTGTGCAGTCTTCTGGACTGGTTTTTGCTTTTCTGGTGTAGCGCGCGTCGCGCGCAAAGAGGGCGCGTCGCGCGCAAAGAGGGCGCGTCGCGCGGCCTGGGAGCTGAAGAGCTTGGGTTGGCAGAACTTTGCGCGCGTCGCGCGGTCTTGAGGGCGCGTCGCGCGCTGTGTTGCTTTTGTCTAGTGAACTGTTTTTAATGGTTCACTTGGCTAGCCTTTTTCCCACTTACACCAAGGTTTTGTAGTATAGTATTTTATAGTTTTATTTTTAATTTTTTTGTTGTTGTTTAGACTCAAATTGTGGCCTGATTACTTGAAGTCGCATTGGTAATTCTCCAATTTTGATAGATTCAACATGCCGGTTGTGCGGTAATGATTGTTCAAATTTGTACGTCGCAAGGTACTCGTTTATCGCTTTCTATAGCATAACATGTTTATGAGACTTTTCATTTGTACAAATTTCATATTACTCATTCTTTTTGCATAACTTGCTCATGACTTGAATCACAACTAGTTTTCCCTTTTTACCATAAATGTGAGGTGGCTTTCTATTGTGTATATATGCGAGTGACCGACATTTCTTGTTTTAACTGGATATTATTATGTTTAATCTTTCGTTTGTATTGATTTTGTGAATGCACGAAAGTGATCAAGACACTTGTTTGATTTTGAGCACAACTACCATAGCCAAATATTCAATTCACCTTGTGAGTGTGTGATCATTAGTACCCTTTTTGAGCCTTTTTGTCAATGTCCATGTTGTTTTTGCTAAATGCTTGTCTATGAGTGTTTGGTTCTCATTTTTGTATGGATGTTGATTCTTTGTTTTCTTGAACCCTCAACCATGATTTTTGGTTTGAATTTTTACCTTGCCTTAGAAAGTAGGGAGTATTCACACTTTGATAATATGGTTGAATTCAAGTTGGGGAGAGAATGTTTACTTACTTTTTGGTTGATTGATTATGAGGTTGTGAAAAGAAAAGAAAAAAAATGTGAAAAAGAAAGAAAAGAAAAAGAAAGAAAAAAAGAGAAAAATTTGAAGAAAAAAAAATATCAAAAAGAGTTTGGAATAAGATTTGTATTAATAAGTATTGTGTTTGGTGTGAAATTTGTGATAAAGAAGAAGTTTAATCGAGATTTTGGTGCGTGAAACTTTGTAGAAGTAATTACTCCCTTAGGTTTAGGCAAGTTTTTGTTTCGATTAGCTTTAGGACTTATCACTTGTTTGTTAACCGAGCCACATTACAACCTTAAAAGCCCTTGTGATTCGTGTTGTTGCATTTTCAATACTATTTTTAGATGAACGCATAATTTTGTCTATTGTTTGCAAGATTGTTGGGTGTGTGTCATAGTCCTCACCTTTCGGTGTTTTTCATCTACCGATGAGTTTTTGCTAGGCGTGATTCGTGATTGAGCTTGTTTTGTTTTAGAATTTTTTGTATGATTTTTGTACTTAAGATTCGTTTCATTTTCATGTTCGTTGTAGGATTGTGGTAAGTATTTACTTTGTTCGTACGTTTTTGTTTGAACCGTACAATTGTTTCGTTTTTCCAAATCTTGTTGATTCTTGATTCTTTGGATTTTTACTTTTGATTCTTTAAGTGTTTGGCCTTGTTTGAGGACAAACAAATTCAAGTTGGGGAGAGTTGTTAATTGCCAAAATGTAGTTATTTTGTGTTTGTAAATAGTGGCACTTATCGATACTTTTTGTTAATAACGTTTGAATAATACCCCGTTTTGTGCATAAATACGTATACTTTGTGAATAGATGTATTTTCATATACTTTTATACTTTTTGATAGTTTTATACTCTTTTTGTAGGTATTCTTGCGTATTTGGAGCATGAGCAATAAAGTGTCGAAGACACGGCTTCAAACGCGCGATTTTGAGCGGCGGAATCCATTCATTCGGCGAATAAAGCTCAAAACCAAAGAATAATAAATCACCTATTTGGTTGATATGTTGTCATTTTTAGATAGGAAATTGAATAAGCTTTCCAACGCTTCGAACCGGGCGCAAATCGAAGTTACGGTTCTCAAGTTACGCCATTTTTACTAAAAGTTGTTTTTTCAAATCTGCGTGTTGGGCGCGATGCGCGCGACGCGCGCTGTACCAGATCCAAAATTGCATAAATAGGCGGATGTTGAATGCAATATAGGGCAAGCAACAAACAAGATTTGGAAATATTGATCCGGGAATTATCGTCCTCAGAGATGGAGAGATGCCATTCAACAGTTTCTACGGTTTCGAACTTTGGATTGAATGAGAAAAAAGTAAACAAAGATATAGACAGAAAAATAATAAACACATTCTTAGAAAAGAAATAACTTACCAGGAATGTAAATATATTCACTCTTCACAAACATACACTTACCAACGCGTTATACTCAACCTACGATACCCATCTATGTCATCACGTATCTCTCACATAAGCGTCCATCTCTGGAGCACAAACGAGATCATCTCACAACTAAGGTTATCTCTAACGCGAAGTCACGAGAACATCCGTGTTCTCGCATCGGCAATCTCTCGCGCGCCGCTCAAACACGAAAGCATTAAGAACAGATACAAACAGTGAATGCTAGCTCTAAATCTATCTCTAGAGTTCAGAACCAACAGATTATCATCCTAGATAAGGATTCAAGAAGTTTATCTCTAAAGCACCCCAAATCCCCAGCATAGAGCAAAAATCCAGGATAACATCAACACAGATTTGTAAAACAAGTTAAATATAACATTATAATCGGTAAATATACATAACATTCGAGTAACTATACAAACAAACCCAACACAAAAGAAATACACAGAGAAGAGAAGAGATAAACCAAACATCTCGCGGGTTGTCAGCTCCGATTGATGAGAATTCCACCTCCGATCTTCCAAGTGCATGACCCGGTGTTGTTTTCTAAGCTAATCCTACTCTAAGAATGAAAATGATGGAGTTGGAACTAAAACTTTCCCAAAACCATAACCCTAAAATGGTTCAAATGAAAGAATATAAAGACAATTTCTGCTACGGCCGCTTAGCGGCCAAATCTCACTTAGCGGACTACACGTATTACAAAAATATCAAGAACAGTAAACAGGCCTCCGCTCAGCGGCCAGACCCGCCGCTTAGCGGCCAGGGAAATTTGGTTCGCCCCTGGAAAGCGCGCTTACACGCCGCTCAGCGGCGCTCTCTGCACAAAACTTGCTTATTTGATCCAAAATTGCGCAATCGGAGCCGTGCCTTCGGCACTTTATTCCTCGAGGCTCCAATAAGCATGAATACCTATAAAAACAAAGGAAAAACTATTAAACGGTATATAAAACATATGAAAACTAAATAATGTGAATATATACACAAAAGTGGGGATTTTATTACAAAAACGGAATGAATAGAATCGATAAGTGCCACAATTATATACTCAAAATAACAACATTTTGGCACTTATCAGCGGAAATCAGATTTTTTGGGTTATGTTTTGGGTATTTTTGAACCCCAACTCATCCTAGGTCATTTTTGGGTAGATTTGGCTTGGAAACACCATTGGAGCTTGCAATCGGATGATCGGAGGTCGAATTTCTCATCGATCGGAGTTGACAAACCAAGAAATGTTTGGTTCCTCTTCTTCTCTTCTCTTTGTATTTCTCTTTTGGTGAGTTTGTATGTAAATACTCTAAACCCATGGATGTTTGTTACTCTTTGTACTAGTTGTATAATATATTTGCTTTACAAATCTTAATGGGTATTTTCTTGATCTTTTTGCTTGAATGCTATGGATTTGTGTTGTTGTAGAAATAGACATCACAAATCTTGATTAGGGAGATATCTGTTAGCTTTTGATTCTAGACATAGGATTGGGGTTAACATCCACATAATATCCGAGTTTAATGCTTTTGTGTTGTTCGATCGGTGGAGACATCATCGAAAGAGCAATATAGTTGAAATCTGTCGGTGTTGCAGAAATGGACATTGATGTGAGGGATATGTGGTGATTCTGATGAGTATTGTAGATTGAGTACGGCGGAGTGATAAATCTAAGTTTGTGAGGAGTAGTTTAGATTCAAGCCAGATAAGCTATTCTCTATCAAGAATGAATTTAGTTTATGTTCAAATGTTATATTTTTACTTGTTTGCTTAAAACCCATTTTAACCCAAACTCAAGAACTAAGAATCCGTCGAACGGCAGTTCAGTAGCACCGATCTCTGTGGACACGATAAATTCCCGGATAAATACTTCCAAATCTTTTGTTGCTTGCCGCTTTACCGCTCCAACACCTAACGGCATAATTAACGACGATTTTAACGACAATTTTCTACTTAGTGACAATTTTGACAGAAGGGACTAAAAATTACAATTAAAATTTTTAGAAGAACCATTCTTTAAAGGAAATATTTTGAGAAACTAAAAACAAAATTTTAGATATTTAGGAGAATAAAAAAAATATTTAACCCTAGATAAATTTATTGTGATTGCCATGATTTTTCTCATATTTTTTAAATTGTTCCTTGTTTTAACATAAATAAATAAAAATAAAAATAAAAATAAAAATAAAAATAAAACAAGATAAATAAAGGCGAGAAAAATAAAGACAAAAACATTATTTTATTGTTACTCAAAGTTTCATAAACATGAAAGAAAAGTCAAACAAAAAAGAAAAAGCAAAATATATATGAAAATGGAGCCGTAAGGGCACTGAGAAAGATTTGTACAAGTGCACAAAATCTCTCTTGACTTCATTTAAGTAGGAAAATTTGTGATGTTAATTCTAATAAAGGAACCATCCATCCATGATGTTGTTTATGGTTTGCCATTATTCTTTCCTCCAACCTTAGGAACGTTGACCTCAATACTTTCAAAAATGTCTGACCCTGTTCTTGCTCCATCCTTTATTGGCAACTCTTGTCCCTCACTTTGTGTTGCTTCAATTGTATTCACACTATCTTTGCTTTTCCCCCACACCACAGTGTATAGTCCACACACAATGATAATAGCTCCAATTATACTACAAATCACATTAAAAAAAACAAAATTAAATTAGAGATACCGACACGTGTCAGACATTTGAATATCTGTTTAACTTGATGTTTAGTGTTGTTTAAGTCAAAACTATATGCTACTAACTTTTTATCTATGTGTTTGTGTCATATAAATATTAGATACATATATCGACATGCGTCAGATGTTTAAACATGTGTTCATCTAAATTTCTAGTGTTGTTTAGATGAAGACTATTAGATACTAACTCTTCGATGGATTGACCGATATGTCTTTAAGGGTTTGATTCCGATTTTAATTATCAAAATTTAAATTTTTAAAGAGATTATTATGAATATTAATTAATGAAAGATTGTATACCTTCCCAAGTGAGTTTGTTCAGCTAAGACAATAGAACCCAATGCAGCTGTGATGATCATACATAAAGGACTGAAAGAAGTAACAAACACAGGTCCACGTTCCCTAGTCACAACACCTTGTATATAGTAAGCCATTCCAGAGCACACAATACCCTACAAACCACAAATTAAATCACTAATTAATCCCCTTAATTTTTAGCTTAATTAAGCTAATCACCAAATTACAAAATACTTACAGAGTAAACACAAGCAAGAAGCCTAGAGTCAAACCCTAATGACCATACACTCATGTCACGTTCAAATATAAATGTTGCAATTCCACCTTCAAATATACCCAAGAAGCAAATCCATGCAGTCATAGAAAGCTCTGCTGGATACATCTTCAAAGTGAAAGACTGAAAATCCACAAAAACAAATTACATTATTAATTATTCTCTCTAAATTACAAACACAGATACCAGACACGACATAGACGCAGATGATTACTTACTTGCAAGATAAAGAAACTAGCCCAACCGCAACAACTTGAAATGAGCATAATAGTGCCAAGCACCCAGTTTTGTTCAGAGGATTCACTGCTTCCACTTTCATGTTGACTTCCTGCATGACCCTTTATGATTTGAAGTGCAGGGCCTTTGTACAAAGTCATAACCATTGCTCCTGATACAGTCACAACTGTTCCCACAACCTTTGCAACACTGTGGATTTTTCTAAAGTTCACTGTTTCTAACCTGCAAATTAACGTTTAATTAATTTCAAGTATATTAGTATATGCCATCATCATACACATGCTTTTGAAAAATTTTTTTGTTGCATAAACAAGCAACTTCATAAAACATGAACATATTCTTTTTTTTTTTGGACAAGAATATATGAACATATTCTTAAAGAGTGTGAATATGACAAATATAAACTGATGATGTTTTAAAGATTTTGATATATATAAAGAATTTTATTTGTCATGATTTGTCTCCATTCTATAAGTTTTATTAGGATTTAATATATAGACATCATAGGTATAAAAGTTATTTTTTACATTATTATTAGGATAAATTTAAATTAATTTATTTAAATTTACTTAGAGAATAAAGTTGATATTAAATTTAAAATATTAACCATTAATATTTTCATCTAAATTGAATTATTGCCAACATTAAATAAGTTAAACAAAAGACTTGTCCATGAGGGTCCCTTGAAGTGCCTTTCCACATATTTTTGTATACTTTAGCCATAAATGCTAATAGCTTTTTCTTGTTTGTTTAAGCACACAAGCAACAATTAATCAATATTATGGTAAAGTAATTTAAGCTTTTAGTTATACCTGAAAATGATTGCCATTATAAAAGTAATAGCTGGGAGAATGTTGACAGTGGCAGATGCAAACGTTGTTGAAGTATTCTTCATTCCCAGGTTGTACAAATTCTGATCAAGCACGGGTCTGTTTAAAAAACAAATCAAGTAATAATAATTATTAGAATAAAAATAATTATGTAAAAATAATTAAAAAAAAGTATGTACTCTTATAACTTGTTATACAATTTTGTAAGATCAAATCAAAACAAAATCTATAAAAATAAAAGTTAGCTATCAATCACTTATAAAGTGATGTATATCTCAAAGTACAACAGATGTGCCTAATTTCTTAATTTGGCTATATGATATATTCCTTAGATGCTCTTTATCAGGTACTTCGATTTTTTTAGCCCATCAGAAATTAAAGCAAAATTCGTACTATATTCACATAAAAAAATGTTCTTGTATAAAAATACAAATTTAATAATTGATGACATAATTAATTAGACTTTATGCATTCAAAAATATTGTAATAGGACTCCTTTTTTCATATAAATAAAAATTCTTTTGATAGGATGATTAATTAATTGAAAGAACAAGCTAGTTCATTATTATGAATCGATTGCCTTAAAAGATTCAATTATTAAATGAGTATATAAGACAAATTCTAAAAGCATTAATAATGAATTATTGTCTATAAAAAGTGCTTAAATTATTAAATCAAGACATGAGCAGATTGTATATTACAAACAAGCCAAAAATATTATATAGAAAATAAAACCTTTTAAATTAAAGGCATGAATAATGCATATATAGACTCTATTATTTTATTTCTCATATCCGATTAATACTATGTACTTTTTTTTAACAAAATAATAAAACCAAAAGATTGTTATAATAATACTATAATAATAATAATAATAACATATTTTTCAAATATTAGTATGTTGTAGTGAAAACACGTGTTTAACATTAATATTGTCGGTGAGTGCAATTTTTTTTTATTAATTACAAAAATTATTTTCTTTAAATTTATTTTTGTGGTGGGTAGCTTAACTGCTTTCATATGATGTGTCCACTATAAATTAAAGGGCACCCCAATATGAAGCATTAGGTACTTCAGACAAAAAATGAAGCAATAGCATCAATGTCCTGTCGTCGCATATTCTCTGATATAAATAATTTTTCTTAATTAATTTTTTACACGTTTTCTAAAAACTTACACATTATTTTAAAGTTGAATTCTATTTATAATGATAAGGTTGTGTATAAGCCATAAAGGCATGCATGCATGTGAATATTATGAAATAATTTTCACAAGGTCCCATGAAGAGACTTGAAACTAATAATAAATAGACAAACTTTAGGATTCGATACCCTAGAATATAGTGATGATTATTATTTGGAGGAGAGGGATTGAAAGAAACTTACTCAAGGAATCCAAGAACAGCCAACCTCAAGAAAATTGGGAGTGTCATCTTTGGCCTAATTTTTCTGTAAAAGAACAATGATACAACATATTAATAGCTAGCATATAGTAAAAGAATAAGAAAGGATGTACTTTTGTGTACATCAAGTATGTTTAAGATAGTTTGATATTTATAGATCAAGCATATATGATAAATTTGTCCAAAAATAATTTGACAATAATGAACAATTAGTTTCAACCACGACTCTACCACATCATTATTGTCTTAAAATAGTAAATCTAGATGTATACAAAAATCTGAATCTCAGCTGACGACTGTCTTAATATGTTGTTGGCGTTTAGATGAATACTCTTTTAAATATTTTAGGAATTTTTTTTAAAAGGAAAGTATTATTATGAGAAAGAGATTAGATTAGGGACCTTTCGAGGACGAGGGCGAAGGGAGCCATGAAGAGAGTAGCGACAATATGACGGTAGACGGAGAGAACCCAATGACTCATGCCATGCTTGAATGAAACCATAGTGATGATATACATTCCTGCATAACCAAATTGAAGGGACACCATAGCAAGGTAAGGCTTCAAGTTGCGTAACCCCTTGATCATTTTATCACATGTTTCTGCCATATCTTACTTAGTGTGTCTTTGTTGTAATAAGCTTTACACACAAGAGAAGACACACTCACAAACTCTCACAATGGAGGTATTGGTTTGTGACTTGTGAGTTTGTGGATGACACTTGAAAATGAGAAATTGCCTTTTTATAGGCCCAAAAAGCAAAACAAAATCTATAAAAGAAAAAAGATATACAAAACTCTAAAAAGAAAACCATAGTTTTTCATAATAGCGGATGCCACTTACTCTCTCACCTCAATTTTCATTCCCACAGATAAATATTCCCTTATCCATTTACAAAAAAATAAAATTATTCCTAGAATTTCATTAAATTAAAAAAAGTTTTTAAGAATAGGTATCTACTAGTTAAGTTCCCTTACATCATAATATTTTACTTTTAATTCATATTCTCTTTATTGATTCTAATTAATTAAAACATAATATTCAATGTTATAGTTATCTACTGCTTTATAGTTTTTCTGATTTGTAATTGAATTCCATGATAATTGTCAAGTTGATGGACAAGTTACAAATTATTAAAAGGGTTGCTCAATACACTCAATGTTTCTTTCAAACCCCTTAAAAAATCGAAATATTCCTTGGTCACGTTCGACGATTATCTTTCAGACGCACTTGAAGTTTTTTGCAACAAATTTCATAGATTTTTGCCAACGGTTAATATTTTACGTGGATAAACATGTGGTTTTTTTATGTAGGTAATAGTAGCCAAAAATCTTATAAGTCACAGTATAGGGTGGTTTTTTTTATGTAGGTAATAGTAGCCAAAAATCCTGTAAGTCACAGTATAGGGTGCGTCCGAAAGCTAACTTCCGTGTATTAATTGAAATTTCATGCAGAAAAACTCTCATATACACGAGGAAGTTGTTATGGTTTCTTAAATGTTATTTCCAGTAGATTTTTATTTTGCAGCGAATTCTGGTGAAATAATTATAAAAAATTCTAATATTTAACATTTTCTACTTATATACTCACATTTTTTTTTTACAGTAAATAGTATATGAAACCTTTAGTCATTTTCGGAAAGTTAAATTTCAAACAAAAATATTTTCGAAAGTTTGAGAGAAATACTTATGTTGTAATGAATAATCCTCTTATTAAAAATTGATGAAAATGGTGGTAAATTTTTAGGCTTAATCATAATACAAGAATAAATTAAAATTTCAAAACTTAATAGAACTTTGATATTGCAACACAACATTAGTTTTTTTTTTTTTAATAAGTAATGATTTCGTTAAACTCCACAGGAAGAATTACAAGCAGTAAAACACATCCTCTAGTTCACCTCTTGATACATTTAAGAGGCAAAGTTTTCCAAACATGAACCCAAATTCGTTTTGTTATTAGGCACGATTCGAAGAGATGACTAGTGTTCTCATCTTCCTGAAAACAAAACACACAACATTTCTCGCTAACATTCACCAGTATACCTTTTTTCCATAACTGATCTCTTGTTGGGAGTCTATTGAGCATATATCTCCATCCAAACATCTTAACATTTGAAGGGACATTCAAGCTCCACATGAAACATTAGTAATAAAGTGAACATTAATATTTAACGACAAAAAATTGAGTGAAATATCACAGGGCAAACACTGAAAAATATTCTACTAGATTTAAAGAATATTACAATGTTTTCCCCTTCTTTCCAACACAAGAGATACAATATCGCGTTTTTTATGATATCCACTCTTATTCATATATTACTATTTTTCCGTACCAAGATGATACTCACTCAGATGTATTTTTTCCACACTCTCTCACATTAATATTTTCACTTCTCTCACTCACTACAACAAATTTGTTGGAAGAAAAAAATGATATATATATATATATATATATATATATATATATATATATATATATATATATATATATATATATATATATATATATATATATATATATATATATATATATATATATATATATATATATATATATATATATATATATATATATATATGGAAATTAGGGAGTTGAAAATCCAACAACATACAAGAGAGTAGAGTTATACTAATACAAGAAGTGCCAAAAAAACTAGGATAGACCTCACACCTCTAGCACCACCATCATCAGATCAGAGATCCTGCAAGTAAAATCAAAACCATCGAGAACCTCTAGACTAGGTCAAAACTCTTAATCCACTATTGTTAAAACACATGATAGGATTCTGAAGCCCACTAAACATAACTTTGTTTTTCTACTTCTGCCTCAATGCTAATTTCTTTCATATTTACCTCTATTTATACATGCCAAAAGACCTTACCTCAATTTATACATACCAAAAGACCTATGAAAAGTTTGTTGCAATTCAAGACCAGACTCTACAAACTATGAAATCAATAACCATACTCCAAAATATTCTCAGTCCTTTATACATGTTACAAGAATAACATTTTTTGAAACATTGCATTTAATGCTTTTTTTAAAAGAAACATTAGTTGCATGACAATTGTAACTTTGACCAAATATACCTCACATCTTCGGGGTCTTAAAATTCCCTCATCAATTCAAAAAAACTTCTTCGTTGTTGGATATTGTTAAGGCTGAGCTAGATAGGTATCTTGGTTCTACCAAATCTCCATAAGTCTTCCTTCCTCCTCCAATAGGATCCAGAATAAGTGGATGCAACATTGAAAAGGTAGATCCCCACGTCAAAGAAAGAAGTCACTGCTAAAAATCCCTTGGGCTCATATGATTTAAGAATATTCACTATCATCTCAAACAACTTCTTAATCATTGGATATTTATATGGTTGAGATAGATGTGTATTTTGGTGGTAGGGACATTGAGACATTGGTTCCTTCCTCTATCCAAGAGGTTTCAGACAAAGTTGATGCAACATTGCAATGAGAGATCCATATATCAAATTGCCTTTCTTTGGGCACTCCTTTTCAGGTTGTCCTCAACTAACACAATTTCTCTAACCCTTCAAAGTTTTCTTGGTCAAATATCTACTCAACGGAGTGATCTCACACAAATATATTTAGGTTTCAAAGAGAAATACGAACCCATCTTATTTGACCTGGATAAGATATAAGCAGTGCAAGTGAATAAAATGATGCTCATGATAACTTACTTAGCTGTATTGGAGGAGGAAGATACCCCTTTCAACGATAAAATTTTTTTTAGGATAGGATATCATTCCTTAATGAAGAAAGTACCCTCATGTGTAAATTTTAGGCCTAATAACTTATTTTCATCAATCGTTACTAACACAATATGTGTGTTAAGTGAGTATTGTTGGACAAGTAACTCTATACACAAGAGGGAGATTGGGTGAATTGCGTGAGTTTGAAAACAAAATCATTGAAAAAAAATTAGATCTTGAAAATATTTGTCAAAATAAACAATTGAATAAGCAGCAGAAAAACGATAGATGGAAAATCAGAGGAAAGGAAATAACAGTAAAGTAAAAGAGATAAGAGAAATAGAAAGACACGAGAGACTTAAATATGTTAGGCGTAATAACTTGGCCTACTCATGTCCCAAATAATTCTTCTTGAGATTATTCTCCATCTTAAAAAGTTTCAATACGATACGCCCATGAACCTCATTTGACAAGGATTTGAGATTTTACAATGGATGACTTTCAACCAACCAACAAACATAGTTTATAGTGGTTACCCTCCAAACCAAACAAAGATTGTGCACAGGCTGATCTCGAACCAAGATGGAGTTTTACATTAGCTATCCTCCAAGATGAACCATGGTTTTACACGGGACGACCTCTGAACCTAGATGAGATTTTACACAGGTTAATCTTGAACCAACTAAGCTTTTATACAAGGCTGATCAACTCAAGAACCAAGTTAAGGTTTAAGACAAGCTAATCGCTAACCGATAGAGCTTTTACACTGGGTTGAGTTCAGAAACCATTCTGGATATTTCACTGGCTGATTTTCACGAACCAAAAAAGAACTTTTAATGTTGGAGAAACTTACAAACTAAACAAAGACTTCCTAAGACAATCCCCAAACTAAACAAGAGCTTTTACTAGTTTACCTCGCAACCAAACCACTTCTTATAGAAGAATAATATACTCAAGAGATAATATTCTCTTAGTAAATTACAATTAAGCCCTCACCAAGAAGAATGATCCTCACTTAAACATAAGAACACTCTCGAAGCACTTAGGGAAAATATGTGAGAAAATGAGAGATTTATAAAAAAATAATGAGAGTCAGAAAGTTAAATCAAAGATAATTTCTGAGATGTTTAAAATGATGGAGAAGCTCTTTACTTATAGGATAAAACACGGTTCATATTTAGAAACAATCCACGGGAAAATTAACTGCCATAATCGACTAGGCCAATTGTTTATCACACATTAGTAATCGATTATTCAAGCACAAATGGAAGTTTTTTATATTTAGCAGTTACCAATCATTAAGAAATTCTCCAAATTGATTATAGACTTTAAAAAGTGAAAATAATGAATTATATCATTAGGGATAGTCGATTATTCAGTTCTAAAACTTCCGTCAATTGATCAAATAGTTCCTTAATTGATTGACTAGGCCTTAAAAACATTTTCAGGTGGTTATCACAAGTAAAGAGAGGCTTCTAAAATATTTTTAATGTGTGATTTGTAGATAGTATTTCCACAAATTCCCTTGTGCCTTTACATGACAATGGTCACTCAGACAGACACGATCATACGAGATTTCACACTCCCTCTCTTTCACAACTCTAAAGCTTCATGTAGTGGCATCATTATCTTTGGCTTTATTATCACAAAAGAACCTTGAATCTTATATCTTTATGAGGCTTGATATATCTTCAAGTTGACCACCATCATCAGAGAGTTGAAAGAGAAAACCACAGGAGAATCTGAAGTCTTTACTTCAACATCATTGGATATCAGGTGTTGATTTCATATAGATAACTTGATCTTCAAGAGCATTTCAAAATAATAGCTTGACTTAAGAGGATAGATTTATAGAACACATTGGACATCTTCAACCGCTTGAGCTATCTTCAATAGATAAGGATTGCACTAAACATTTTGGATATCATGTGTTGTCATCATCAAAACCAAACAACCAGTCAGTTGAAATCAACTTTGCTATCAACACAATCCACCTCCTTGGATCACCTTCATAGTACTTACAAACACATAAATCCAAAATTATATCAATATTAATATAAGACCCAAGTATCTTTGAATAATATTTAATTCTAGGTATAGGAAAATATACAACTAAATGTAGTTTCTTAGAACATGTAAATCGAAACTTAATATAACTTAAAATGGGGTAGCATAAACCTACATCTTTTATTTGCCTCATCATTAATCATATTATTCCACTAGGAAATCAATTGAGTTGCCTATAATTTTAGCCATCTACTAATTTCAACAGTTCTTGTGGATGGTCCCTAAATTTATTTGATTAATGGTCCTTGCATATCAAAGGTCATAAATTTCATATGAATTAGTGATTCAACTTCCAAATCTTTATCTTCTTCACCAGAAGTCACTAGTGGTTATTGTTATTCCATTTCACCTTCATTTTTATTTCCAACATATCCAAGAAGTCTATTAGCTAAAATGGCGAATTAATAATTGAGAACTTCATAGAAAATTTGTTGGTTGTCCCATGCTTTATGTTGAAAGCATTCTTTAATGAGTTTGAAAGTTTCCATTAACCTTTTCTCATATATCTCAAGGACCATGGTGTTTCATGTATCTTTGTTGAGCAATATATTTCTCAAGGAAACATCTTAATCTTTAGGATAGTCTCCCCATTCAATGTCATCCAACCCTGAGATGGAAAATTTAATATCATATTTTCATAACCATTTCCTCTTTAAGGGAAAATACCGAAGGATAGAAAAACACTTAGAAAGGGGGGGTTTGAATAAGTGTTACTTTAAAAACTCTTAAGATAAAAACAATGAACACAATATTTTTATCCTTGTTCGTTGTTAACGAAACTACTCCAGTCCACCCCCTTAGAGTGATTTACCTCACCAAAGGATTTAATCCACTAATCACACAAGATTACAATGGTTTTCCACTTAGATACCCTCTAAGTCTTCTCGAGTATTCTGATCACAACTTGATCACTCTAGGAACACAATGCTTAGATACCCTCTAAGACTTTCTAGAGAATCCGATCACAACTTGATCTCCTCTAGTTATTTACAAATGAATGTAAACAAATTCTTACAAGAGTTATACAATGCTTCTTAAAAGCTATAATCACAACTGTGATATTTCTCTTAAAGTTTAAGCTTAATCTCACTAAGATATTACAACAGTAATGAAGTAAGGTTGAAGATGAAGTTTGAGAGCTTTTGAATTTGACAGCATTTCTGTATATTTGCGCAAAGTGTTGTATTCAGCTTCTCATCAGAACTTCTATTTATAGGCGTTTGAGAAGATGACCGTTGGGAGCATTTAATGCGTTGCGTGATCTGTAAAGCATTGCATTTAATGTTTCACTCTTTTGTCAACTACCTCGAGCCTTGCTTTTCCTGCTTTAATTGACTTTGCCTTTAATAGCTTCTAACGTTCCTTTTGTCAGTCAGCGTAGCCTGCCATCTTGTACTTGCTTCTGATCTGATCTTTGTAGATACAACATTTGAATATATCAGAGTCATACAGCTTGGTGCAGAGCATGTTCTTGTCTTCTGACCTTGAAGTGCTTCTAGCGTGATACCATGAGAACTTCAGTGCTTCTGCTTCTGATCTCAAGTTCTTCTGATGCTTCAGTAGACCATGTTCTGATTCTGCTTGACCATCTTCTGATGTCTTGCTAGAGCATGTTCTGATGTTGCATACATGAACCTTCTGAGTCAGTGCTTCTTGCGCTGATTTTGTGCATACTCTTTATATGTTTCATGAAATGGAAATTGCATAGGATTAGAGTACCACATTATCTTATACAAAATTCATATACATTGTTATCATCAAAACTAAGAATATTGATAAGAACAATTCTTGTTTTAACAAATACATATTAATCATCAACTTGTAACTTCGGGTCTTTGAGGCCTATACCAAGTGTATCTTTGAATACTTCAAAATCAACTATGTGTGTTGTTTCCACATTATTATTTTCCTTATAACTAGTCAAGGATTTGGAATTACCCGAGTCATTAGGTTGTACCTCTTGTTTGGCCAAAAGAAAATCATTGAAATTTTTTCCTAATACCTTAGATGAAAATATCTCTTTTTGCCTTGATTTTGGACTTTGGCAATCAACTGTAGAGTTTTTTCATTTATGTATAGTGCAAGTTCTCATTGCTTTATATTTTGAGTTCTAGTGAGGGTGGTTGCTAAAGAAGTTTTGGACTTAGTCATCTCCTTCAACACCCTTGTCATTAAAGTATACTTCTTGGGCTTTAATATTCATTAAGCTCTCAACTCTCTATGGTCCTTGACAATGATTTCACAAGACTTCCTTATTTCCTCCTCGCTAACTTTTGTGACCTTTCTCTTTACATTGGGCACATATTATTTATGAATTGTGGGAATGGTTGTATGCATGTGGATTAGGTATGATGCTTGAACTTTTCCCTCCGAATGTACATAGGAAGTTTCAGAGGACCTCGGAATTTGCACAACAACATATTGTTTTACTAGGCCCTAAGTGGATCACCGAACCTTGGATGGCATGCTAGTTTTTAACATTACCAATCATTGGGACCATTTTAGTGGTCATTTTATTAAATAGATACGTTTCATTCCTATGTCTGTGCATGTAGGGATTTTACTAAAATGACGTAATGCTACAAAACATGCTTCAACCACTTCTTATCCTTCATATCCATTGACATGTTTGAACGAACATATGGGTCATTCCCTTATTGACGGCCTAAAATATTTCTTCCTTGATAGCCTTCTCAATGGTCATAAGAGTTTTTCCACTTGAAGTACCTTTTGCCAAAGATTTCCTTGACTAGAGGGATCTCGTGACGATCAAACTGTCAAACTTGCTTATATAGATAATTAAATATTTGTTTAATTTCTTGATATCAAAGACATATTATATCTTATCCTCTCATGAATTAATGTATTTTTTCTTTAGTAGGATTCAAGGAATAACACAAACAAAAGTTTCCTTATAAAATCTCAAATGCTAATATATTTGTCGTGGCATAAAAAAATATATATTCACCAGAGTCTTTTGTTTCTATGATGGATAATGTGGTTGTAAAAAGCTTCGCCTAGGGCGATGTCCTTGAATTGTCCTAGAAGAGGCGACGATAGAAGGTCGCCCGAATGGAGGTATCTCCTCTCCCTATAGTCTTCCCTTGCCCTTACACAAGTAACGTGGAATAAGACGTACCTCGGGAAGAGAGAAAGTCAAGGTCATTAAGTGACCCACAACGCCTTTGGAAATAGGGATCCAACTGTTTACTATTGACTAAGTGGGTGGTAGCCTTTTATGAGGAAACCCTAGGTCCTGAAACCTTGAGTAATACACATTCTTAATACCGTAAAATGCACAACGCTCACTACTGTCTTAACACATGACCACTGGTGACTGTACACTTGCTACCAAACAATACTGGTCATCAGCATGGCCTCTCACCTCACGTGAGTAGGTCTCATAAATAATCTCACATCACCGTACATGGCTTCTCCCCATTGGGGGTAAACCATAACCACCAAAATATGTTATAAACCTACTAATGCCTCAGAGTCTTCCTACCCTTGCAGGGGGAACATGCACACATGTTCTTTTTGACTAGTACAATGGCGCCGATCGCGGGACTCCGGTAAAACTAACATGGGCCACACTTCTATTATAACTCTCTCCATCTTCCCCTAAAGATGATCGACAAAACCACAACCTACAACATAAACACCATTGCTGGAGGCTTAGTCGGTGGAGGTAACTCTAAATCTTCCCGGAGGGCGTACGCGTGGCAGGTATTTGCGGCAAACGTAATATCACATGGCTTCCCTAGAGACTCTCAAGGAAAAACAAGGATTAATATCATCTTTTCTAAGGAGGATGCCCTCAGACTCAAACCTCATGATGATGATCCCCAAGTCATCAGTGTGCAACAAGGGAACTGGGACATCAAATGTGTCCTGATAGACCCTGGTAGCTTTGGTGATGTCCTATTTTGGGACACCTTCCAAAATTTTCAACTCAACGCGGACGATATAAAAACGTTCAATGATTCTTTAAAGGGGTTATCAGACGAACATGTGCAAATAATAGGCCACATAACCCTAAAGACCAAATGTGAAAAATGAATCGACACTAGGGTGATTAACGTCAAATACCCCATTGTTAACATTGTATCTCCATACAACATCTTCCTTAGGTGTTTGACTATCAACACCCTCAAAATAGTCATATCCTCCATGTAGTTAACTTCTTTAACTTTTTTTTAGAAGTAAAATAATTGAATCACACCTTACATTTAGCTCTGGATTCAATGGATGTAGCATGTCATAACATATATGAACCTTTTTTATTGATTTAAAAGGAATTAATCTTTACTTTCTTTGTTTTTTTTTTTGAAAATGATATTCACTACTTTCAATTTTAATATATTATTTTAGCCTTTTAAAAGGAAAATATCACGATGTCTTTAGTTGCACATATTGCATAAATCATCCAACATGTGGCGTTTTCTTCTGTTTTGTTGTTGATGTCTTTCTTTATGTTTTTCTTTATTGTGTTTAATTTTGAAATTGTTGTTCTTTATGTGCCATCCTCAAACTTAAAGTTTGCACCTTTATTCAATTAATTAACCTCATTTTAAGTGTGTCGTTAATTTGAGTCAAAAAATGTGCCGAAAATTGATCAATCTTAGTTAAGTTTACTTGTTTTTGTAAACGTAAATTATTTGTGAGTGAAGTAATATTATTTGTTTTCATTTTTTAATTATTAAGATGTCTTTGATTTGTTAAAAATTAAAGGATTAGACATAACAACAATTGTATTTGATGTTATAAATTATTTAAGTACAAAAAAATAATCCAAAAACCAGAAAGAAAAAATCAATTTCTTGTCCATCCATATACTGAAAGACAGCTTTTTGTCCACTAACAAATTCAGAAAAGGACAATAATAGCTAAATAAAATTAATAGTCTATGTTTCTCTCTCACTTTATATATTAACTTTTATAAATAAAAAAAGTTGCATTTGATTTTTTTTTTTTAAAGTTTGACTTTTTATATAATACATTTCAAACTTTTATTTATAGGGTGTGAAATTGAGGATACCGTACATTGTTTAAAATTTGTCACAATTAAACAATAGTTAAATAAAATTGTATAGAATATTGTTACGGTCAAATTATAGTTAATACACTACAATGGCGGATCCAGAAATTATTTATAGTGGAGCTAAAAAATAATACATATATTTTTATTTAAAAAAAATTTATGAATTTTTACAATACATATTATTTAAATGACAAAATAACTCAAAATATATGAAATTATTCGCTAAACTTTTTATTATATAAAAATATTCAATGATTTTTCATTATAAATATCAGATATGTTTATGCAACTATACAAAAAAAAAATGATAGCTAATATCAATTATTAAACAAAACACCTTAATAATAAGTCTTTTTAGTAATTAAGGATAATCACTTGCCTTAGTATTGATTAAAGTAAAAAAAATTAAGCTCAACTAATATTTGAGTTGTTTGATTTATTTTGCTAGCAAAAATTATTAAAATACCTAATATATTTGTTTTGATAAAAATTCAAACAAACAAAATTATTTCTAGAAAATAGTAATTGCTGAAGAGAAATCAAATATACAAATAAAATTGATTAAAGAAAATTGAATTTTTAATTATTATTATTGAGTGATTGTGCTAGTAGACAATAAAATAATGTTGAACTTATGAGAAGTAATGACAAGATAAATAAACAAAAAAAATTATATTTAAACTTTTTTTATTAAAATTTATGTTTAAACTTTAAAGTGATGAAAAATATTCCAAAAAAGTTAAGAGAAAATAAAGACAAAGTAAAGAAAGAGTGAGTGAATATTCTAAATAGTGATTATTTAAAAACAGGAATGTTAGAATTGTCTTAGGTGGTTAAATATAAACTTGTAAATTATTTATTTTTATGGGGACTAAATAATTTGAATATATTAGTATTTATAACAAGTTTTTTTTCTTCGTGGGGCTTGAGCCCCCAATCCTTATAAAGTAGATCCGCCCCTGATACACTAATACAAATAACTTCATTTTATCTCGGAAGGCGAATGAGATATAATCTTGGTTACACAAGTGAAGTGTGACATGAAAACTTGCTACGTTACTTCTCGATTTTTGAATAATCGAGGGGAAAAGTGGTATTAGTCATGAGTTTGATTCCCAATAACTTCTTTTTTTAGATTTTCAAAATTGAAAAAAGCGCGTCACTTTTCTCGGTTTTTAATAATACACGAGGAAAAATATACATATTTTTCTTTTCTTTTCAATATTCAAAACATCTAATTTATTGACAAATTCTGAATCTCCCTCCTCATCATAAACGATAATAATAGCAGCAACAAAAAATTAATAGAATCTTTAAATATTAAATTTCAACAACAACAAAAAAAAAACAAAATCAATAGAATCATTTAACATTAAATCTCAACAACAAATCAAGTAAAAAAAATCTCAACAACAACAATAAAATCTTTAAACATTGAATATCAACAACAATAACATTTTACTTGAGACAACAATAACAACTAATGTTACTAAGTTACATTCATGATTTTCGAACTAAAACACATTAAACCTTTTTAAAAAGTAATTATAAGAGAAGAGATTACATTAAAAACCAATCTTGAAACATTTTCCTTCTTTTGAAATTCATCCTATAGAATGGTGTTGTACGTCATGCAACTACTTTCATTATCAATATATTCATTACCTTAAGTTTACATATCAAAACTTTGCATCCAAGATAAATCGTTGTAGAATTCACGTTCTGATTGGCTGATGAGGATTTCATGTGGATCAGTTTTTTATGTGGATTGATGAATTATCAATATTTTGACCATTGTTACTTAATGTACGACTGATTGGCTGATGTTGAATTATAAATGGACGACAACGATTCGTTACTTAATTAAAAAGCGCTAAAAAATAAAAATACGCTGTTGTTCCCTCGATTTCCAAAATATGGGTCTTTAAAAAAAATTGTTAAAATAAAATTGTTGGGATTCGAAGAGGGGGTTTATCAAAACCTACTTTTCCCCTCGATTTTCAAAATAATCAAGGTAATTGGTCTTATAAAAATAAAAAATAAAAATTTTGCTAAAATCAATTGTTGGAATTCAAAAAAGGGGTTTACTAAAACCTATTTTTCCCCTCGGGTGCCAAAATAACTGAGGTAATAGGTCATAAAAAAAATAATTAAAATGTGTAAAAAACACAGTTGTTGGAATTCGAAGAGGGGGTTGATAAAAAAAATTTACATCAAATTTTAGCTCAACCGAAAAAATAGTTAATATTTTTTTTAAAAAAAAAGTGATGCGCCAATGATTTACACATCAGTTAGTTATTTATTGTCCAGGGTGAAAATTTATCATAAAAATACTATTTATAGTAGTGATAATTTTTTTATTTAATTTTTTATGATTAAACTATAGCTAACCTCTTTATGCTTTAGAAAAATTTGAGACAACTATTAGTTAGTATTTACGGGTCAATATTCTCTTCATTTCTTCTTTTTTCCATTTTATTTATTATCAAAATATTTGAAAATATAAATATAATAATGGGATATTTGATGGAGTTATTTATTTTTATACATATTAAAGTTCTTCAAAATTATAATAATGATCTCAACTTACATTCCTCTTTCTTTCTATAATGAGAGATCTATTATATTAGTTCAAGAATATGAAAAAAATAGGAATGAATTAAATCAATATTTTTATCTAATTATGTTTATCAAATATCATTTTATTATATTTATCTACAATATAAAATAAAAGAAATTGATTAGAAAAGAATATAATAATATTAAGTAAAATATTTAGACTTAATTACAGTTTTGATCTCCCAATTTTACCTAACTCACAAAATTGGTCCTCTATTTAAATTTAAACAATTTTAATCTTCCTATTTTAAATTTAAACAGTTTTATTTCCCGTATCATACACTTGTATTTGAAATTAATAATATTTCTATTTTTTAAATGGTAAATTACTTGTGAGACATGACAAATCATCGTATATAAACATATTGTTGAACTTTAAACATAAAAATATAAGTTAGAAAATGAACATCTCGTCAACTTTTTTATGAAAAAAACGTGAGAGGGAACTAAAACTGTTTGAATTTAAAAATGGGGAAACCATAACTGTTTGAATTTAAAATAAAGAGACTAATTTCGCAAATCAGACAAAACAGGAAAACCAAAACTGTAATTTTGCTAAATATTTAATTTTAAAATATATTATCATTGTACAAAAAAATTGAAATTATAATTTAAAAAATATTTGTACAGATAATTTAATTATTGTGAGACAAAATGAATATTTTTTTTTACTTCTTTTATGACTAATTATAAGAATTGTTTTAATATCATTTTGGCCTTTAATATAAAGACAATTTAAAAACTTGTATATACATTAGTTATTTTTACAAAATTATTTTTAATTAATTTTTCAGTTGAGTGTCATAAATTTTTTAATTATCATTTTTGATATCATTGGTAGAAGAGAAACAATAGAAAACTAACCAAAATTCTCCACATATTTATAGATACAATTTTTTTTAATTTGTGCTAATTTTATTTATTATATTTTCATCTAATAATTTATAAACTAAAATTTCATCTTTTAAAAATAAATAAATAAAATGTCATAGATTCAAATACATGGATGTCCTTTCAAAATGTCCTTTCAACAATCAATTAAGCTTATTTAACAGAATGCTTTGTGCTAATTCAAGTTGAGGTTCTAAATAATGAAAGAACCTTGGAATATCATATCATATCCTTAATCATCAATGTATGATGTCATATCTGAATTGAATACATGTGTCCAACACTCATCTCTGGTTACTGTATTAATAATAGGAACTCATTATTATCTACTATCTGCTTGATATTTCAACGTCGAGTTTAATAATTAAGATATGGTAAATACTCCGTATTAGTTTAATTATGATATTTATTTTCAAATAATTTGTTAAGGTTGGTATAATTACACGAGTCACGATCAACTGAGAAGTGGGAGTGACGTTGGTAGTCATTCACGAGATACCACAAAGTGACGTTGGTAGTCATTCACGAGATACCACAAAATGATAGTGGACGAGTTTGAATTTAAAAGACAAAAAGCATTAATAATTTAACTTATATGATTAATAATAATAAGAATAATTTATATACGTGGTTTAACGTCAGATTTGTCATATTCAATGTATGATTTAAAAATGGAAAAAAGAAAAAGGACATTGATGTATAGAGGCTAATTGGTTTGTTTACCTTGAAGAGTATATTATATAACTAACATTGAAAAGTAAATTAATGGTAGCTTCATTGGATTTCAAATTACTCAAAATGAAAATTTATCCACTCATGCAATGAGGTTGCGTCTGAAATATGTTAACTTGATCGACATATCTTAATGGTGTTTTTGTATAGAAAATTGTTTTGAGAAAAAAGAATCTTCTTTCTATTTTGAGAGGACATATACTTAATATGTTTAAAGTTTCTCTTTTAGTTTTAGCCATATAGTTTCTTAAGGGAATGGAGCTTTATGATCTAGAGTAAAAGATATAATTGTACCTATTAGAAAAGAATGAAAACTGCTTAAAAAAATATTATGATACTTCAAGATAAATATTATCCACATGAAAGAAATAGTAATTTAATTTTTAATTTGTGGTATCAAAAATAAAAGGAATTTCTTTTACATAACTATTAAAATAATAATTTTTGAACAAATTTGATGCGTTTTAATATTTACAATTACGCGTAAATACATCAAAATGCATTAAATTTATAGTTACCGGATGTCTGTATATTGGTAGATACGAAAATTATTTTTATCCATCAAGGTAGATAATATGTGAATATTATTCATGCCCTGCCCTTAATACTCGTTGCCATCTCTAATAATTTCAAATTATTCTAATCTTTAGTGAAAATGTGTGTTTTCAATCATGATTAAATTTGTAGACTTTTTTAAAACTATCTCTAATTTAAACGTTGAAGTATTTGCAGATACACTGTCTCTTCAGAATAACAGTAATGTCTTTTGTTGCAGTCAACTGACTTTTAAGATAATGTAATGTCCCATTGGTGAAACTCAAGGCTTAAACGTATGATTTTTGCATAGTTATTTAAAAAAAAAAAACATCTTTTCATAATAACATATTACATATACATACACGATAAATAAAATGTGGTTTGCCACAATTCCACAAGTAAATATATGTATCATGATTGCGAGTCAACTTGTATTGTCTCCAAAGTAAAATTGTGACAATTCAAGTTTGTCACTAATGTTTTAATGTTTTAAAAGAATCTCGCGATATTAAAACCGCCATTATATAATTTATGCGACAATTTGAAACCGCATCTATTATGAATTTTTTTTCTTCCATTTTTTGCATTATTTTGAATAATTATTTTGTAGGTATGCTTGAAAATCATATGCTAAAATTGTAAAAATAAAGATTGGTTGTTTAAGATACAAGAAAACCATATAATATGGTAACATCAATTTCATTGTATTAAAGTATGACACTTTCAAAGAGCACTTTGAAGAAGATAAATGTCTAAATATGTTATATTATATTCTTTCATAATCACTTCAGCTATCATTATACATTTTTACCTATAGTATTTTGCTTTGCATTTTATTGTCTTTCTTCTTTTTGATAATTTGAAAAGGAGGAAAAGATGTATGATTATTTTTATTCATTTTATTTTATGATACCAAAGCATGAATTTTTAACCAAAGGGGAGTATGAAATGTCAAACAAAAACTTTTCATTCATATGTTTTGTCATCATCAAAAAGGTGAAGATTGTAAAGAAGGTATCCATCCTCTATCAAATATAGTTTTGGTGAAGATAATGATTTATGAAGACTGTCAAATAACACAAATTTTAAAAATACATATCATGAATGCTTGCCAACTATGAAGCTTAATCAAGTGATAAATCAAGATTTTTTTTATCATGATTAATATTGACGAAGACAACGGTGATCAAAGAAGAAAAAAACTAAGATACAGATATACAAGTGTTGACCTATGATGAAGCTAATCAAGAGAAGAATCAAGCTAATATTGAATCATGTTTAAAGGTTCATTACAATTCATATTATATAACTTTAGATGCTCAAAATATGTCAAACATTTTTATCTCTAAAGTTCCTTTACCATTATGCATTCAAAATACTCTAGTATTGCCATTAAAAAACTAATATATTTTTTTTTAAAACCATCGTAATAACACTTTCATAACCGCCGTAATTTTCTTAATTTTGATACCTCGTTACATGAAGGTTTTGTTTGAAAACTAGAAGAGTGGTAACTGTTTATATAAAAGACATAACTACTTAAAGATTCATTCTATTTGAAATCTGAAAGAATGGTAACCAGTTACACAAAAGACATAACCAATTATAGGTTCAATCTATTTGAAAAATATGAACGTTGGGAAATTTTGGCAGTCAAAACCGTTGTAATAACAATTTTAGAACAACTTTGATTATTTTATATTTGAAACTGTATTTAAATTTGATTTTTTTAAACGTTGAGGATGTGGTATTCCACTACCACATTATGGTATTTGAATACCAATATGAAACAATGCATTATTTCATGTTCAGAACATTTCTAAAACATTGTAATCTTCATACTTTGATTCCAATATTGTGCATATTCTCATAGAGGTATCCTATGATGTATATAAGGCTATATGCTTCTTAAATTCAAAAAAAAATTCTTACTTATAATTTTATACAATTCAAATCATTTTTCTAGTGTTAATACAATTTTAACAATGAAACTTTGTGCAAAACTTTCATCATTCAAAGAGTTTCATTCAAACATTCTGAGCACTTAAGTATATAAGTTTGAATTGTGATAAAGATAAAGATAAGAGTAAATCATTCATCTTGGAAATCACTTCAAGAAAAATTTTATATTAAATCTTTTCAAAATGTATTGTGACTTAATCATCAAGTTTCTGGTGATATGTTGTTGGAAAAGAGTTCTTTCAATGGAGTTAATTCAAATCCACCATAGTGTTAGGTGTTTATAAAATGGTCATTTGAATTGGGTTAGTTTAAAGTCCATCATAGTGTTTGATTTTTTTGAAAAGGTTTTTTGAATTGGGGTGATTCAAAGTCCACCATAGGTTTGGCGTATCTGTATGTTTTAGAAGGTTGCAAAGAACTAGTCTTGGTGTGAGACCTGCACAAGGATCTAAATATAGTGAAAACTTCTCTAAGGAGTAGAGGGGCTAGATGTACCATTGGTTGATAAGGGGAACTAGTATACTTCTTGTGTGTCCTTTATCTTTATGCCTTTAAATTTATGCATTTTACATTCATATTCAAGTAGAATACAATATCTTGCTTCCATTAAAATATCAAGATAAGATTTGAAGCGCAAAATTGAGAAAAATTGGGCAACCTTAATTTACCCCATATGTTACATCTCATAGTTACATCTTCGACCAAACTTCCCTAGAACCGGACAAAGCCAAAATTATAAGTAGATCTCATTGAAAACCCCGATGACAGATCTGGTTTTCAAACCCAAGCATCTTCCCAACCTCGTCTAGCAACACCCAATATAGTTATGAGTAAATCCTAACAAATATCCTCCTCCAACACATGGAAAGCACGTCTCCACCTAAAATCCAAACACATACCTCCTCCTCTCAAGAACCCAACACTCCTACCACCTGATAATTTTTCTCCAAGATTAAAAATAACCTCTCAAATGAGACATACAAAGGGGTTAACCCAACCCCATACATCATAACAAAACCTAGTCTTCTAACCACCCCTAACCACCTTAATACAAGAGGAAGCAAACTAGTTAGTCACCTGATCAGGTTGAGACCTAAGAAGGGAACCCCCTCTCCACCAATGAGACACCATCCTCAACCTCCTTTCTTATCCCCCAGTGGGGATCTAAAACCCTAAGAACCATACCTAACCGTAGTAGTGACTCTCCATAAAGAAGGAACATTCTCAAGGATCTCCTATCTCTACTTACTTAGTAAAATAAAATTGACAAATATGAGATCGTTGACCCCTAAACCAAATGCTCTATTGACCTTACACACATCATACCACTTCACCCAAGTGACCTTTGCACCTCTTTTAGAGTTTCTCCATAGAAAAGCCTTTGCGATCAACCAACTTTTTCCAAACCGAAAACGACATTTTCTTGAAAAAAAAACAATGAGATTGAATTCAACACCAAATTCAACAGGACCATCCTATCTTCTAAGCTCACACACAAATCTATATCACAATTTATCATTATGTCCATATCTAATGATAAATGCTAACAATTTAGCATTATGTCAATATCTAGTGATAAATGTTAACATGCTCTAAACAACTAAATGTTTAAATATCCCGTTGTCTTTATATTTGTTTATAATTTTATTAGTTTAATAATTTTTAAAAGCTAAAAAAAAACGATATTCTTTGAATGAGTTAATAAAATCACAACTGGATAATATAATTTCTTCTTATGTGTAATCGCTTGAATAAATTAGAATTATGCTTTAAGAATTTTTAGCCAAATTATCACCCAACTTTAAGATTTAAAAAGAAAGTCTAAATTAAGTGTATTATATATAAAGCATTTTAATTATATTTATACTTTTTTGTTTTGTTTTTGCTGACACCACAACTTATGTTATCTTCTGGTGTTTAGTGTTTTTGTTATAGCTTTAAGCTCCTTTCTTTCACAAATGCCCTCTAAATGAGAATGAATACTATGTTACATCGTTTTCGTATCATTCTCAATCAATAGCTTTCCGAGAGAACTTATCCTAGAATAGTTATTTTGAATAATTGCCAGCAGTACACTTTCGGAAATATGATTTATGTGGTTCTTTTTCATGATGAAAATTTATGTGGTCTCAAGAATGGAGAACAACTTTCGAAAGATATATCCAATCTAATTTATTATAATTGTTGTGTCATGAGTCCCTGGGATTTTAAAGTTTAATATAATATTATAATCATACTAAATTATAATCTCACAATTTTTCCTATTAATATTTTTTTTTCTTCCAAATCTTTCCTCAAAACTTGTCTTACAAATTTATCTATATTCACATTTGTTACACTTAATTAATTAAATAAATAACTAATATATAAAAAAAGTTAACTTCATATTTTATATTTTATAGAGTTTAATTGATATGCACAGTCTGTATAAATTTTTTTACACCATCAATACACCACAACTATTTAATTGCATTATTTTTAAAAAATTAAATATTTTTAACTTATCAATGATTGTGATTAACTGACAGTGTAAAATTTCTTTACACTTTCAATATATTTCAATTAAATTTTATTTTATACTAAATAAATGACTATGATTAAATAAAATATTAATAATAAAATGATAGAAAATATCCTCACATTTTATGTAACCCCCACTAACTTTACCTACGTCCCTCTTAATTAAGTGCACATATTTAAATCCTCTCAAATGTACTTCATTTTATTTTATTTAATTTGTATAAATTTTTTATCATTAAATAAAGCAGTAGAGAGATGGCTGTATACATTTACATTTACAGGATGAGATTTATTTACTAAAGGAGAAAATTTAAATACAATTTTTTATGGGATTTATTTAGTAAAGGAAAAAATTTAAATACAATTTTGTATGTGTATTTTATACTATTTTCTAATAAAAATATGAAAAATATATAATTTATTATATACATAATTTTTCTCCTACTTTCACTCCATAAAGAATATTTAAATACACTTGTCATATTTTCATTACAAAACTAGTAGCAAACCCGTGCTTACGCGCAGGTTCTGGTATGATACGCGCATTTATTTATATAATATATTTATTTTAAATAGAAGGTTAAAAAAGAAAATAATATTTAAATCAGTAATAAATTTTAATCGTATATAAAAATATTTAAATCAATAACAATTTTTTCCCATATACCATTTTTGGATCATAAATATTTGAATCATAAATACCATCTTTCGTATATAAAAATATATAGATCAATAATAAATTTTTTCCGTATATAAATATTATTTATGTTTAGGTATCATTTACAAAAATATCTGGATCAATAGTAAATTTTCGTATAGAAAAATATTTAAATCAATAACAATTTTTTTTCGTATGCCATTTTTGAATCAAAATTGTGTGGATCATAAATATCAGTTTACATATATAAAATCATTTAAATCAATAATAGATTATTTCCCATATACAAATATTATTTATGTTTATGTATCATTTACAAAAATAATTGGATCAATTGTAAATTTTCGTATATAAAAATATTTAGATGAATAATAGATTTTTTCCGTATACTATTTTGGATCATAAATACCATCTTTCGTATATCAAATTATTTAGATCAATAATAAAAAAAATTTCGTATACAAATATTATTTATGTTTAGGTATCATTTACAATCTGGATCAATAGTAAATTATAAATATATTTAGATCAATAATATATATTTTTCCGTATATAAAAATAACACCATTTATAAGAATACGTGGATCAAATATATTTTACCTCGTACACAAATATTATTTTTTGTAGGTATCATTTATAAAAATATTTAGATTAATAATATAATTTGACTTTGACCCATAACAAACATTTGACACATAATTAGACTATTAACATAAATTTTAGAAACTAATTTACTTGTGAATTAAAAAAAAAAAGAATAATACTCATGCAGCGAAAGTGTATAAATATTTTATATATGCAAAAAGTAAATTTTAGACACAAAATGCCTCAAAAATAGTACAATTTAGAAATAAAAGTACAATTTAGTTGCAAAATTATAATTTAGAATTAAAAGTACAATTTAATTATAAAAAGTAAATTTTGGACACAAAATGCCCCCAAAATAATGAGGTAGGAAACAAAGACAAAAAGTTAAAATTATATTTTCCAAAACATTTAATTTTCTTATATTATAGATAGTATAAATCACACCTGATAAATTATATCTAAATTTTCTCCTTTCCTAAATACACATAGCTATTGTAAACATTTTTTATTCTTTATTTTTCTCACTTATTCTCGATCATTTTCATTACTTTTTATTAATTCTTAATTTTTTTAGGTAAAAAAGTTTTGTTAGAGATAGAGGGTTAGAAGATAAATGTTACTGTATATTTCCTTTCAAGCATTAAATACAATTTTCCTTCTCTGATAAGTATAAACATCAATTTCGAGTGATACTTCAATAAGTTTTTGTTTCACTTTAAGATATGTAAATTTAATTATGCTTATGAGATTTAACTCTCAATGTGATGTTAAATGTTAATCAATTTCATTATCTTAACTTTAGTATAATTTCTAACATCTAAAAATCAATACAAATCAATCCGGTTGGGACATTTCATCGAACAACTTGCGAGCGAGGACGAAAACTTAGAATTGAAAAAACAACAAACACATCACTGCTTCAGCAAGTTGAAAAAATTAAACAAAACTAACCAAAACCTTACCAATTTAGTACCCAAAAAATGAAACTCAATCAGTCAAATATTTGCGAGGACAAGTTGTGTCAGATTTGATTTAGCATCGTTGAAATCTGGGTGAAGAGACACTGAAGTTAAGAGATAGTTGAAGAGTGGAATGCAATCTAAAACCTTCATTGAGCTTCATCGTTGAAATCTGAAATGAATTGCGAAATAATGCCGTAGATGGAGATTGAATTGAACCACGAAGGGGAACCATAGGAACCATAGTCGTCGAATCAGAAGGATAGTGAGAATGAAAACTCTTTTTCTCCTTTACTTAGATTTTACCTTTTATTTTATTTTTCAATGGACTAAGTTATTTTAGATTTACACTAGCTTTTGGTAAAAAAAAAAATATAGAACTTATTTAAAAAAGATTTTAGTTAATTCATAAAATAAAATAAAAAATATTAATATTTGGATTAAAAACTTAAAAAAAATCTTTTTTTTTATAATTATTTTCATAAACATGAGTCATTAATAATCAATTATTCAATTATAATAATAACTTTCAATTTGAATTTAACCAATGTCTTTAAAAAATTAAAATAAATTTATTTATGAATGTTATTAATTTTAAACTCTTATTTACTTTACATGGAGATATTACCCAATTATTGGATTTTGTTATGAACTAAAGGCCCAATAAAAAAAGACTCGGTTTTATTTTTTTTAGAGTTAAAGTATTTTTAGATTTCTGTTCAATCGATTTTGTTTTTTCTTAGAGTTCAAGTGCTTTGTAGTTCAATAAAGCAAAACTTTTAAAAAGGAAAAATTAGAAAATTATGTATAGTTTTTGTATCAGCGAAATATCAATTTAAGATATTGTCATAGTAGTAGATTCGTTGGTCTAATATAAACTATAAGGTAGATAGTAGGTTCGATTCCTACTCTAAAAATTTTACCAAATTTTTGTTTTTAATTTTTAATAACTTTTCTAATTTTATTTTTCAAAATTTCCATACCTTTCATTAAAATCTATTAACTTTTTTGCAAAAAAAAAAAAAAACATTTACTTTGAAAGAAATTTTTTTTACATTGTTTTATAATTTGATAAAATAAAAATATATATTAAAAAATTCGCAGCAAAATCCGCAGAAAAATTTCCTGCAGAATTACCAGCGGATTTCGTAATTTACTTTGATTTTTCCAAAATATAAATTCTGCAGCAAAATCTGTAGAAAATTTTCTTGCGAAACTACCTGCCGATTTTGTAATGTAGTTTTGAGTTTTTATTCAGAATGTAATTTTCGCAGCAAAATCCGCAGGTAAACTCTGTATAATTGCGCAGGTAATTCCGCAGGTAAACTCTGTATTTCTTAATAGTGTTATTACATATCATAATATCAAAATTGGCTTAATGAGAACTCATTACTAATATACTTGTTTTGTTTCTTTGAATAAGTATTAATTTATGCAATAATACTGGATCGAGCATAAGGAATTAAAGTTTGTGTGGTTTCGTGTTTGGACTCCAACATGCAATTAGGCTGAGTTTGGTGGAATCCACCATACATATATAAATAATATTGGGGAAGCACTATAAACAGATGTGAAAATGCTATTTGGTGGGTAGGTATAAATAAAAGCAAACCACTCTTTTAGTAAATAGTAGTAGTACAGTGCATATACTGTAAGGCATACATACGTACGTGACTCAGATTTGATTGTGTAATTACACAATTTATAAATAAAAAAATCCTATCAAGATTAATGCAAATCACTTAACCTATAGACATGATTCTCATTTGATTAAACTCACATTTAGGAGTAATTACGAGTTATTTCGATTAATAACTTTTACGTGTTGATAATTTATGTTCATAAAAAAAAAAAGAATTAAAGAGTGTTGTAATTAATGACAATTATTATGTGTTCTAAAATGAAAAAAGATTATATATATGAGAAAATGTTCAATTCATAAAAAAAAATAGTCTCACATAAAATATGTTCAACTCTCTTCAATAACTTTTATAAAGAGTTATATTTATTAGAGGGTTGCCATGAGCACACCAATATCTAACACCATATATGTACATCGTATCAAATATAACATAGTTCATGTGATTGTTTGTGTCAGAACAAATAAAAAATAATAATTAAACATTTAAAAGAATTTGTATTATTATAATACAGTGTAAGTGTTAGATTGAGTGTAAAAATAATATTCCTAATTAAACATTTAAAAGAATTTGTATTATACAGTGTAAGTGTTAGATTGAGTGTAAAAATAATATTCCTCTATTCATTAACTCAACAAAAAATGTTAATGTCAAATGTTGCCGAATTGATGTGTTTCATTAATGAACACAATCTTATAAAACAACACCATTTATCCTATAAACAAATCAATTCAGAAAAAAATTCAAATTAAATTCTTTTTACATTAGAGTTTTCATCGATTTTAAGCAACAATGAATATAAGTTAAATTATCCTGTGTATTCATGTACCTTGACTCAAACAAATTTTAAGAGTATTTCAAATACTATTACAAAAAATGATTACATTCATGATTTAAGTTTGGATTCATTCGAACTACAAACTTTATCTAACAAAGAGATCCAATAACTTATTTTTTCTGAGAAAGACATGTTAAATAGCAAGTATTTGTCTTGCTCAACCCAAAATTAATTTGCGATAGCCTAATTCTAAAGATGATAAAGAACAATTTCTTTGCAGGAAGATTGTTCAAATCAATTCATAGATTTAAAAAAAAATAATTAGAGTAAGTAAATAAACAAAATTATTTGTTGGACACTTGGGATTGTTGGAAAAATATAGCACTACTAAAATAAAGATGTTAATAAGATCCTATTAGAAAACTCGAAGTGTGTGAATTTACACTAATTTTTACAATCAATTCGCTCTCACTAATTATTATATATAAGATGCAATTAGGATTAACGATGAATTCCCTTCAAGATACTTTAAATACCTTAATATGAATTGCCTAAACACACTAAGCTTATCTTTTGATAATATGTTTCAAAAAATTGTTTCCTACACTTCACGCATGCATTAACAAAGTGAATGATAATTTAGAATAATTAAAATGGTAGATAAATGGTTGTGTATAATTTATTTTCGGGTCCTTTCGGCTTCCCAAATGTTTCTATTTATAGAGAGACTTATGCTACTTAGTAAAGAGAAACATCTTTAAAAAATGAAATTTGCACATAACTAATGAGATTTATTCCCAACAGGTGCGCTGATTTCAAAAATCATGTATTTGAACCATGCATATGTATCAAACCTTTGACCTCCAACAACACAACAACATTCAATACCACTAGGCCACACAATTTCATTGAATTTAAATTCCATAACATGTGTTATATATAGTATACAGAAATACGAATTTCAATATAATATTTTGATAATCTCTTACATCATTCACAATACACTACACTAGATTTCACCTTCAAAAGTGTACTAGGAAATTACGCACGTGTAACTTTACCAATGATGTGCGAATTTTCCATCACCATTCTATTGGTGATCATCTCATTATATAGTAGCTCAAACTCATTATGCAATTAAAGCCCATCAAGAACCATTAAGGTGATTATGTATGATTAATGTGATCTCTTAATAATAGTTGGAATCCAAATTCATTTCCAAGTTCTAGGATATAATGTTATCAATTAGTCATAAATGTGTTATGCGCATATCTTAATTCAAATATTCTGTTCATGTTAGTTTTCAGTCAGAAAGATCGACTTGTTTACAACTGAATTAACACGACCTCAAAATGTTGGGCAAGCTATACTTTTGAGCAGGCTCTTTTGGCTCTGCCCTATAGCTCAACCAACTCTTTAGGTATGTTCTTCTCCCTGGGTCATCAAATACCCAACAAAAATAGACAAGACATGTATACAAATCCTCAAGCATGAGTCATGTATGAGTGAAATGATTTCCTGAGGCCGACTAAGAGATCACATATTAACACAGTTCCTCAAGCATGAGTTGCGTATGGGAGAAAGATTTTTCTAACGCCAATTAAGAGATCAAATATGTACAAAAAATCTCAAGTATAAGTTGTGCAAAAGACTTTCTTGAGACTAACTAAGAGATCATATATTTACACATTCTCTTAAACATGAGCCGTGTAAGAGTGAAATGTTCTCCTTAGATTGATTAAAAGGTCGAATATATATAAAGACCCTTAAGCGTGAGTTGCAATCAAAATTCTTTCTTGAGACAAACTAAGAAATTAGATATTTACAAAGTCCCTCAAGCTTAAGTCGCATAGTTATGAACATTACAGCATAAAACACTTATCACATTGGTTGGGGGAAAGCTTATCACATCGGTTGGCTATGCAAGGTAACTTAGGTAATTATGATAAGTAAAACACATTTTACATTGTATGACTAGCCGAGGTGGAAAATAGTTTATCACCTCGATAAATAAGTTAACTGAATGAATGTTTAGGGCTTTTTACATTGAACATGAATATAACCAAGGTGATATGTGAAGGTGAGAAAAATACACAAGAAGAGGTGTTGAATTGTGTATAGTGAATTAGTTTTGCTTCATAAAAACATTTTCAGAAACTAAACAAGTTTAGAATCTGATTTCAAAGTTAATAGTAGCGAAATAATATAAAGTACAGAAGTAATAAGTAACAACACACATAGAGTTATCCTAATTCCTCCCACAAATTGAGAGTAGTCTAGTCCCCTAGTCTAACAAGAGATTTTTCACTATAATAAAAATTTGATTACATTCTGCTCAAGTAAACCAACCAGAGACTTGCTTTGCTCAATCAACCTATAAAGCGAATTCTATTCAAGCAACCTAGCAAGATATTTTCTTTGCTTAAACATCCTAGCAAGAGACTTCCTTGGCTCAAGCAACCTAGCAAGAGACTTTCACTAAACTTCTAAATAAACGATTTAGATGAATAAACAACAAGATGCACTTGATATACAATCAGAGATGCACAAAGAATACAACACAATCAAAGACTTTAACACTTGATATTTCTAAGATATACAAAGATAAGAAATATCAAGACTATGTGCAATACAACATATGAAAGCTTAATGTTTTATGACGTGTTGTTTTTGTTATTAGTTCCTAGTTATAGTTCTTGTTATCTTTCTTCAAATATTTAGCTCCTTATATAGAGGAAACAAAAGAGTCGTTGGAAGATGACTTGCACAAGTGTCTTTATTGAGGAGCAGTTCTAAAAGAGAGACGTTGGAAGTTGATCTTGTTAAGTTCTTCATTTTTTTGTAAAGACTTTGTCCATTGCGTCTTTCTTTATACCAGGTATCTACCAAAGAGTTGGAAAAGAATTAGGATGTCATGTCAACTTTTTATGAGTCTGGCACTGCAGAAACTCTAGTTGACTTTCTCCCAAAATCTGGCTTTGACAAGATGGTAATGCTTTAGAGACAAAGTACGGACCAGAGGCTGAGAACATTTAATCCAGATCATTGGAATATGAGCAGTCACCAGAACAAAAGATATCGATTGTGAGTCACCAGATACTAATTCTTCTCTATCTAACACTTTAGTCTCTCTTTATAAGTTATTTAACAAGGTCAGACTCAAGTTAATTTTAAGCTTATGATCCTCACACTTAAAAAAATGTTAGTATACCTAATTATTCTTTAAGTAATTTGGGATCATCAAAACCGGGGGGGGATATGAACGATTTTGTTCCAACAATATGTATCATTATTCACATCAGGTAGACTTGTAACTGAGGTGTTATGTGTCAATTTTCACCTAGGACAAGCTTGCAATTGAGAGGATAAAGGGGTAGGGGATAACTTTTCACATCAGTTCTCTAGCGTGGTTGTTGTGAAAGGTCTTGTATTTTTAAAATATACGTTTTTAATTATTACATAATTTTGATAATAACCTATATATTATTAAAATAAAACCTAAATGGCACACATTTTGTACCATATATTTAAATTGCTACAAGGCCAAAAAAAACTTTATATATTTCAAAAAACTTAAATGGAACATATTTTGTACTATTTATTTAAATGGTTACAAGGTCAAAATAAAATAAGTTCAGAGTGTCTTATAAACTTAGACACCTTACAAACACTTGCAAATTTTGTTCTCTTTTTTAGATAGAGTGCGACATGCTGGGGGAAAATATATTATTTTACCTATTTATTTTGAGGCTAACTCTTTCGTATATCCATCTCTATCATATCTAGATGAGAATTATTACCATCTTTTGTCTCGCTTTGAATGTTCATAAATGTTCCAAGTACATTATCACACACATTTTTCTCCTCATGCATCACATCAAGATAATGTCTTACATCGGAGCTTGACCAATATGGAAGATCAAAGAACACCGACCTCTTTTCCTATATATTTTTTCTGCAAGATTTTTTTGGTTCTTTTCATAGGTAGCATTAATGTGTTTTTTCGTTCATAAATTACCTCCCTAGTTACAGGTTTTTGAGCAATATCAAATTCATGTTGTCCCTTAAAAGCCTTCCGCAATCTACAATATGAATGATTGAGTCTTAGAAAATTTTGACCCCCAAGATAAATAGTCTTTTTTCCATTCTTTAGTTGGTGGTAGAATTATCCGGTTAACATCTATGATACAGTTCACGTCCCTTAATATTGTACCTAGACAAATTATCATACGTAGGAAAGTCATTTATTGTGCAAAAAACATGGCATGCATCTTTAAAATTTCACCAGAATATGCAACATCAACACCAATGCCTTCATCTCACAAAACTATTAATTATAAATTAAATGAACTTATATAAACATCTATGTTATTTCCTAGTTGTCATGGGCTCAAAATCATCATAGATAGTATTATATATTTATGCTTAATGCACAACCACAAAGATAGGTTATAAATTATGAGTATAACATGCCATAAAATATGGTTAGTAATAAGAGTACCAAACAAATTCATTCTATCATTGGCAAGTCCAAGTCTAATATTTCTTGGCTCATGGGAACTCATTAAAAAAATCTATATTTTGATATAGTGAAAATACTTTCCAAATAATAATGATTAAGAGATTGGATAAGTACACAAACCTTTAAGCATGAGCGGCACACGAAACTCTTTCCTAAAATTGATTAAAAGATCGGATATTTACACCGTCTCTCAAGCATAACTCACGTAAAGACAAAATGTTTTCTTAAAACCGACTAAGAGAACAGATATGTATAACTTCAAGTATAATCTGCGTATGAAATTCTTTTTTGAGACCGATTAAGAGATCAAATATTTATATCCCTCAAACATGAGTAATGTGAAGACGGAATTAAATACTACCCGGACCGACTATGACATCAGATGTGCAAAACAATTTTTTTTTGTCTTCACGAGGACTCTTGAAAGTAGCACTATTTAATATCTCGGTAACACACATAGAGTTGGAATTAATAAATTAAGTTGTGCATGTATGTATATCCAGGAAAATACTACAAATAATAAGATACAATAAAGTTAGAATTGAATAACATGCATACAATTGTGAATAGCAACAAACACACAGAGATTTATTTTAGTAACCAGGTCTTTGCTTAATGATTAATTTGTGAAATATTTTTAATTATTTTAAACAAATCCGTAAATTTTTAATATTATTAAAATTTATCAAATATTCGTCTCCACGTGATATTATTTGTCTTTGCCATTTTCACAACCCTATTAGCCGTTGAGCAATAAACTTAAATTAAAAGTGTGTCTATATTAACAGATAAACATATTGTTCATTTTCGAACGATTATCCACATCACCCCACATTGAATCAACGAAGTATACGAGATTCACATAAGGATTTATTGCAAGAATCATTAATGCTGATTGTGCAAAATAATATATATGCTGCTTTTAAAATTCACCTTAAATTTTGAAATATAAACTAAGGGTGGTAAAACGGGCCGTGGCTCGCCGGGTCGGCCCACGCATCCGTCAAAAAATAACGGGTTGGGTTGATATTTTAGATCCGCCGTCCGTCATAGCCCAACCCACCAAAACCTGCCGCCAGCCATAGCCCGCCCTGCAAAAGCCCGCCGTCCGTCAAAACCCGCCGCTCTATTAAAATCCGCTATTTTTTAAGTTAATTCTACTAATTCTAATTCTTAATAATTTTATCTTATACGTTTATTTGTGAATATATGCAATATTTTTAAGTAAAATTTATTAAAAAATATTTTATAAAAAATTGTTCTAAAAACTATAAAATTTCTAATTAAAATGTAAAAAAATTTATTAAAAAAATAAAAAATAAAAAATAAAAAAATAGACGGACAAACCCGTACGTATGCCCATTTCAATCTGCGGATATACCCACCCCGCTCTTTTTCTTTTCCGCCCGCTTTGCCACCTCCGTATAAACCTTACCCTACTTCACGTGCACCATTACGATTTATGACCATGTGTGGTGCAGACGTACATGAATGTATGTTGAGCTAATTGAATTTATCGTATTATTACCTTTAATAAAAAATAAATTGATGAATAAAATAAATATTAGTAAATTGATTATAACAAAACATTGTATACATGAATACATTTTTTAGATACTTAAAAAATGCACATATATGAGGCATAACCAACCAACCAACCTTGGTTATAAATATCACCACCACAATTCAATAACTCAACTAATTCAACAAACATTGTATCAATTTAGGTGGTTAATTAACATATCATGGGAGTTAGGGGTGCTTCCAGACCGGTGTGGTTCGGCTTTGGAAGAATTCGATGTTTAAATCGATAAAAGATATATGAATTGGTTTGTATCCGAATCTAAAAAATAGGGATTGCAACGGGTCGGGTGCGGGTTTCACACTACCCGCACCCGCACCCGAATTCGTCACCCGAACCCAAACCCAAATGTTGTTCGGGTGACAAAATAACACCCACGCCCATCAGTTCGGTTCGAGTTTTTTCACCCGAACCCGCAATAAAATACATTATATATATATATATATATATATATATATATATATATATATATATATATATATAAGCAGGTGTATTTTGGGTTTCAGGTGCGAGTTTCACATTACCCAAACCCGCACCCGAAATATTGGGTGGCACCCAAACCCAGTCAACTCGGGTTTTCATCCGTTGACTCGGGTTCGGGTGCGGGTGGGGCCCGCGGGTTTGGGTGTGCTTGCCATCCCTACTGAAAATTGACACCAAACTGTCTTGACACCAAATCTCACCCCTTTATAATTATTGATCTAAAGGTTAAGATATATTTACTTTGTAAGACGCTAGTTTTTATGCATCTCGTTGACATACCAAATGACTTTCGATTGATGTTAAATTTTATAAACATGATCTATATCATAATAGCTTTCAATCCAATAGTGAATTTTGTTATACATATATGTGATAAAGTGTTATTAGATGTGTCATATTACTAAATTTGATACTTTTGTGTCATTTGATCATGTTACTAATTTGGTGATGTTACTAATATATCGACTATTTGCCTTGCTTTCATTCTCATTGGTCTTTTAGGTCTTAGGTTGAGATTTAGCTTTGGAAAACTATTTTTGACAATCCCTTTTTATCTAATTTGCACCCTTTTATCCAAAAGGCTTAAAACTCAAACAAATTATCGGTAATAATGATTTTAAATGATTTAAAAATTATTAAGCCCCTTATTTAGAGGGTTAATTAGAGGTTTCCGATTGTTCAACCTCAAAAAGTGTATCGCTTTAAATTCCAAGTATTGTTGATAAAAATTCCCCCATTTCGACGAAACGATAAAACATTGTCGTAAATCCTTCTTTGGGAATTATTGGATATGAGAGTTTTGATAAATTGTAAGACTAATAAAACCACTACAAAATTATCACCTATACCTACAAAGAGGTTAAATGATCATCATATATCATCATTAATGCTGAGTATGGTGTGTATGCAAAATACAATCAAGGTGAAATACTACTGCTAGTATGTTTGAATGTGGACAATCTCTTGATAAATGGAGAATATCAAGAGCAAATTGAAGAGCTCAAGAGTACAATGAAGTCAAAATTTGAGATGGCAGGCCTAGGTAACTTATCCTACTTCCTTGGTATGAAGTTTTTATACAAAGAGGATGGAATGATCTTGCATCAAGAAAAGCATGATATTGACTTGCTGAAAAGATTCAACATGTTATAGTGCAATGCTGTTGTGACTCCTATTGAGTTAGGTTAGAAGGTGGAAGAATATGATGATGAAGAAAATGTAGATTCCACCTTGTACAAGCAGATGATTGGATCATTGAGGTTCCTGTATAATAGTCGAAAAAATATCAATTTTGTTGTAGGAGTATTGAGCAGATTCATGCATGATCCAAGGAAGTCTCATTTGCTTGCTGGAAAAAGAATACTAAGATACATCAAGATAACCTTGAGACATGGTGTATTCTTTTCATATGGAAGAAAGGGAAGTAAGAAAGATGTGATAGGATTTTCTAATTCAGACTGTTGTGGTGGAAGACTAGACATGAGAAGTACAACATGTTATGTCTTCAAGTTTCAAAGAGCTCCAATCTCTTGGATCTTCAAGAAGTAACATGTTGTGGCTCTGTCTAGCTGTGAGGCAGAATATATTTCTAGTTGTTCAGCTGGTTGTCAAGCTGCTTGGATTGAAGTTGTACTGACTGAACTTAGAGTAAACATTTAAGTACCAATCAAGCTTCTTGTTGACAACAAATCTGGAATGAACGTAGCAACCAATCATGTTTCTCATTGAAATTTCAAGCATATTGAAACAACGTTTCATTACATAAGGGAGCAAGTGAACAAAGGAAAGTTGGCAATGAGATATTGTCCTACCAATGACCAAATTGCTGATATCATGACTAAAGCTATAAAAAGAGAACAATTCTCTAAGTTGAAGACATAAATGGGAATGATGGTATTTGATTCAGAGGATGGAACAACCTCTGGACCACTAGCCTCTGAAGCCTAGATAGCCTATGAATTATTAGCTTCTGAAGGATTCAGAGTTTGAAACATCTTCTTTTCCACTAGTTTCTGAATCTTTGATAACTTATGAACCGATAACATCTAAAGTAGCACATGAAGCTTTGATAGCTTCTGAATCGACAACGTCTAAAGTAGCCCTTGAAGCTTTGATAGCTTCTGAACCGGCAGCGTCTAAAGTAGCTTCTGATGTGTAACACTTGTTAAAAGTTTGAATTAAGGTAGCGTGTTGTATAGGAATTCAAACTTAGTGAATCTAGTTTAGAAATTCAGTTACATGCTGATTGTATAGTTTGTTATTTCATGTATTTATAGTAACAACTTGTGTATGATTCACTTACTTACTTAATCAATAAGCAATATTCTCTTCCTTCATTCCACTACTCTCTTTAACTCCCTCTTTGCATTACCTTATGCATTTTCACGGTGTTTTGATAAAACTAGAAAAAATTTATGCATGCACTTTTAGTCTCTGTTATTTTCTAAAATTTTGAAAATTGTTTAATTATCCTTTAACTTTTAAATTTTTGAATAATTTTGTTCAAACATATTTAGAATACTCTAAAATATTTATTTACCAAAATTTAGAATTTTTAAAAATGAGAAGAATTGAAAATTAATTTTTTAGATTTTAAAAGATAATGATAAAAGTAATGAAAATCTCGAATTAGAAATCAAATTTTGAGTTTCTTTTTTCAAGAAACTTTTTATAACGTTCTAAACATGTCTGCAAAATAATCATTCAAAAATACACATTAGTTTAATAGCAGAGACTAAAACTACGTGCATACTAATTTTGTAGGGACCAAAACATGCCACTTTTATTTATAGGGATCAAAAACAAAATTTGATAATTTATAGAGACCAAAAATTTATTTAACCTTAATAATTAAATAGAAGTGTTTCATATCAAGAGAGTGTATTAGTAATTAGAAGATAAATCGTAGTATCATCAAGTAATTTGAGACATATGACTATCTCTTTTTATTTATATAATTTGTTAAAGTCAACAATGCAACAAAGAAACACAAAAGGAAGACACCCCTTTCATATTTTGTTAAATGCAGAACTAAAACTCAAAAACAAAAACAAAATCATCCAAGTTCTGAAATAGACGATGTTCGTAAGCCAGTGTCACAAACACTCCAACAATGTGACCACTTAATTTTACTGTAATGATTGTCTCTATTTACTTGTTGGATCTACAACTGTGACCAATTGAGCTTTATTAGTATTAACATTGTCATCAATTTTGGAGACAGTAATCGATAATTTTTGTTGTCCTTGTTGGGAGATTTTTTGCAGGGACTCTTTCTCTAACATGATACTCTTTTGTTCCTTTGATTTTCCCCATACAACAAGATATAATCCAGTAACCACCACCACTCCTCCAACAATGCTGCGATGTAGATAAAATAAATAATATAATTGGTTATTTATTGTGTGTTAAATTAAGAAGAGTGTTAGAAACGCGCTAATAGGTTACTATAATGTACCTTCCGAGGTGCAGTTTTTCTGAGATGAAGATACAAGCTAAAGCTATGACTATGATCATACGAAGAGGATTAAAAGCAGTCACAAAAACAGGTCCCATAGATTTAATTACAGAACCTTGTACGTAAAATTGAATTGCTGAAGTTACTATCCCCTGTGAAAAATATTGGAAGAAAATATTATGTTAAAAACTAAATTTATATTTATTTGTTTGACGATGTAAATTGGGTTGAGCCTTTGATATTAAATGGGTTTATTGGGCCTTTGTACTAACCGCGTATAAGGAAGCAAATAGTCTAGAGTCCAGGCCCAAAGCCCAAGCTTCAAGGCTACGACGCTCCATGAAAAAAGTTACTACACTGCTTTGAAGTGCACCAATGAAACAAATCCATGTGGCAAGAGACATTTCTGCCGGATACTTTTTCAATGTTATGGTCTGTAATTCATAAGTATATGTTTTAGTTAGATAACTTTAACTCCAAGCAAATAAATACTATCCAAATATCAAACATATAGATCTCAGACAGACACTAACACGCGTCCGACACACCTTTTATCAAAGATGTCACTACTATATAGAGTATCTAAATTCTTGTGTATATATGACTTACTTGTAAAATGTAGAAACCGGCAAAGCCAGCACAACCGATGAGGAGGAACACAGCACCAAGGAGCCAGTGTGAACCAGTTGGATCATTGACATTTTCAGGTTGGTGCATCTGTTTTACTGTTGAAGAACCAGCAATATGAAGAACAGGACCTTTATATAGTGCCATTAGAAAAGCACCTCCAAGACTCACCACGGTGCCAATCACTTTTGCTTGACATCCTATCTCCCTAAGTTTCATCCTCTCCAATCTGCTCAAACACAAAAATATCTCATATTCATTAATTAATCTCTCCAATTAATACCTCAAACATTTTTTATTTTTTTATAAAATTAAATTCAAATTATTCTTTTATGGTAAATGAACTAAGTCCTCTAATTAATGGCATGTGTGAGTGTGGAGTGGGATCCTTGAAAAACACAAAATAATAAATATTATTATATAATTTAATAAAAATAATAATATATATATATATATATATATATATATATATATATATATATATATATATATATATATATATATATATATATATATATATAGTGTAATTTAAATGAGTATCTTACCTAAATAAGATTGCAAGTACAAAGGTGATGGATGGTACGGAATTCATAACCGCAGATGCAAAAGATGATGATGTTAGCTTCATCCCCAAAAACGTGAAACATTGATCAAGTATTATCCTATAAATAACATTGAATATACATGAATAAAAAATAATATATCATCATCTACAACCTAATAAAAATTCAATCTACTTAAGTAGAAAATAAAATTACGTACTCAACAAAACCCAGTGCCATAATTTCCGAAAATATTCGAACTGTCATCTTTGGCCTAATTTTCCTGATCAAAGTATTATAAATAAATACACAAATAAAAGAAATATCATCATTATTGATATAATATATAATAAAATTTATCCAAAAATAAAAGACTATTGTACAATAAACTGAATAATTGATATTGATCATAAAAAAGAAGAAAATAAAATTAATTTTACCTTTCGAGAAAGAATGCAAATGGAGCAAGAGCAACAGTAGCAATAATATTACGATAAACCACAAAAATATAATGACTCATTCCCTTGTTAAGTGCATCCATGGTGAGAACATACATGCCAGCAGAACCAAATTGCAAACTTATTATAAGCAAATAATCCTTTGACTTTCTTAGCCATGCATTAAGTTTCTCACAACATGTTAACTCACTCATCTTATGAATATTAATCTCACTTCCTCTTTTGGTTTCTTTGTTTTTTGAGGAAGAGAAACTTATATATGTTTGCTTGAGATGAGTGCAAGAGTATGGTTATCCATATCTATATTTATACCCAAAGTTCAGCATAAGGTTAAAATTATTAGTGTTACGATATTTAGAATGATGAAATGTATTAATTAATTGTAAATTCAATAATGGCACTAGATAGCCAATTTTATTGATATGCACCGACTGTGTGTAAAGAATTTTTATAGTTTCAGCTAATTATAACCGTTAAATTTTATAAATATTTGATTTTTTTTTAGTCACATTTAAAGTATTTGCACCGTCAATATTTTACACATTTAATGAATATCAATTAATCTATAAGTTTTTTTTTTTATCAAAGCAAACTTAACACATTTCATTAATTAAAATATGCTCAATACAAGGAGGAGGTACATTAAAACTTATACGCCTAGACCAAGAATTGGCCGCCTTTACTAGCACGTGGGCAACCATATTCGCTTGACGCTTAATAAACTTAACCTCAAAGTTTGAATAACATTGTAGCAATCTCTGTATAGATAAAATAATCAAACTAAATTCAGAGTTTCCGCTATGGGTAGAATGAATAGCCTGAATAACCCGAAGGGAGTCACTTTCAAAAATGACTTTATCCAAATGATTTAAAATAGCTTCCTGGATTGCCTCCTTAAGGGCCACAGCTTCTGCCTCATCAACAGAAAGAAAATTCGAATCCTACGCCGAACCTGCTAAGATAAAGTTACCTTGATTATTTCTCACACACCAGCCCCTGTTAGTAGTACCACGGTTATTACTAAATCCCGCGTCTACATTACATTTCAACCAATGTATCTGGTGGAGTCCAAACTGATAGGGCTTGATCCATTTCCCCATTTTGCTTCCAGTCTTGCGCATTAACCCAATCCTGCCATCTATAAAGAGCTTGTAAACCAAGCGTATATACCTCTTCACTTTCATTATTCCAGATAGCATTATTTCTATTATTCCACAACACATCTAACATAACAGCAAAACGCCCTGCAGTCCGGCTATCCTCATTGGTACAAATATCCAGAATAATAGATTTAACATCATGACAAGAGTGAAGACGGGATATAATAATATCGTACAAACCTGCTATCCTCCAGCAATTAATGTTAGTATCACACTCAAAGAAGATGTGTCAGGCATCTTCCTCTACATTATCACATAAAACACACTCTAACGGGCACTGTACATGATATTGACGAAGACGTACACGTGTCGGTAAGCAATCCCTACAGATTCTCCACAGGAGGTGTTTGATTCTAGGTTGTGCTTTGATACCCCAAAGTCTCCCCCAATTCCCATCCACCCTTCTCGTCACATCCCGCTTTTGACTATTTCTCCATAACTTATAACCTGATCGAACACTATAAACACCCTTTTGATCCTCCTTCCAAATCCATCGGTCCTCCAGCACTTCCTCTCTTAACGGAACTTGGAAAATATCCTCAGAAACTGCGTGATCAAACAAACTACGAATCAAATGACCATCCCATTGTTTCAAGTTAGGAACCATCAACTGATTAACCTTAAGATCATACACACCTCGTTGTTGGGGCCCCTTAACACATCCCTCCACTTTACCTCGTAACCACGGTTCACCCATCACCGGTATAGTACTGCCATCTCCAATCCCCCACCTGCATCCAAGAGTTAACACTTTTCTAGCTTTCCAGATACTTTTCCAGACAAAACTAGGATTGTTACCAATAGACGCATCAAAAAAAGAGGATTTTGGAAAGTACCTGGCTTTATAAATTCTCGAAACAAGAGTCTGAGGGCACGTTAATAATTTCCAACCTTGCTTAGCTACCATAGACATGTTAAAAGCTCGAAGATCACGGAAACCCAATCCACCCTCCCTCTTTGGACAAGCTAATCTATCCCACGCCATCCACCTGATACCCTTATTGTTGCTACCTTCCCCCCACCAGAAAGCATTCAACATTCTCTCGATGTCATTAATCACTCCATCAGGAATAATAAAGATACTCATGATATAAGATGGAATAGATTGCAAAACCGATTTGATCATGACTTCTTTTCCGGCTTTAGATAAAGACCTCCCTTTCCACGAGTTTATTCTCTTCCAAATTCTATCTTTAATAAACTCAAACGTAGCCTTCTTACTTCTCCCTATCATAGACGGCAGGCCTAAGTAGGTACCAGTACCTAGAACATGACACACTCCCATGATACGGGCTATATCCTCCTGAGCTGGTATGCTTAAGTTCCTGCTAAAGAATACTTCCGATTTATTCAGATTAACCTCCTGGCCTGACGCTTCTTCATAAGTTTTTAGAATCTCCATAATATTCGTCACCTCTGATATACTAGCCCTGCAAAACAAAAAACAGTCGTCAGCAAAAAGCAGATGAGACACACTAGGTGCCCCTCTGCATATCTGTACTCCATGAATATCGCCTTTAGCCACCGCTCCTTTTATGAGAGAAGAAAGTCCTTCTGAGATAAGAATAAACAGGTACGGGGACAGTGGGTCCCCCTGTCTCAGTCCTCTTCCTGGTTGAATTGGTCCAACATTTTCCGTATTTACTAAAATAGAATAGTTAACCGTTGTAACACACATCATAACCCATTGAATCCATTTGTCTGCAAAACCCATTCTGCTCAGCATGCACCTCAAAAAACCCCAATCAACTCTATCATAAGCCTTACTCATATCAATCTTAAGAGCCAAATGAGCCTTATTACCTCTAGTCTTCCTTTTAAGGGCATGTATAATCTCGATAGCTATCATGGCATTATCAAGAATGGATCTTCCTTCCACAAAAGCTGATTGCTCTTCCGACACAGTTTTGGCTAAGCACTTCTTCATTCTGTTCGCAAGGAGCTTTGAAATAGTTTTGTAAATCACATTGCAAAGTGCAATAGGCCGTAGATCATTCATGCTGGAGGGATTAGCACACTTCGGTATGAGGCAAATGTTAGTATCATTGATTGTAGCAGGAAGAAAGCCTCTTTCAAACCATACTTTAACAGCAGTGAAGATATCCTCACCACACACATGTCAAAAATTATACTATAAGTTAAAAAGGATAGGTAAATAATATTATCCGGGTGGTAATTATGCCATCCTAGTGTAACAGAATTATACTAATAACAAAGCATAATTAATTAAATAAACAATTTAAAATTATTAATTACAAATTTTTTTAAAATTTGATTAAATATTTATTCTTTCGTTATGATTGATTAACAGTATAAAATATTTTTTGAAAAATCACATGTTTAATCAAATTTTACTTTTGTAGTGTGCAACGGTAAATGTTATTTTGAATTATTGAGAAATATGGAAGTATTGCATAAACTTAAATTTATTATTTTATTAAAATTTGGAGAAAACTTAGATACAATTTTTTAAGCGTGATTTATACTATTTTTCAGTGGAAATATAACAAGTGTATAATTTTCTCTTACACATATGCAATTTTTTCATATTTTCATCACTCAAAATAAAGTTGTCATATTTTCATTAGAAAATAGTATAAACCACGCCTCAAAAATTGTATCTAAGTTTTCTCCTTAAAGTTTAAGCTACATCTTTCAACTTATAGACAGTCGAATAAACAATTGAACTAGAACCAATATGAAAATCTATTATAAAAAATGGAAGACCAACGACCGATTTTTAAGTCAGGAGAGGATTACGACAAGGCGATTCACTTTCATCATTTTTGTTCATCATAGCTACTACAGATTTATAGGTATGTTGTCAAATGCTCATGCTTCTCTTAATTGTCAATTGTTTCAACTAGTGCAAAATCTGGATTTTGATATGTTTTAGTTCGCTGATGATACTATCATCACGGGGAACGCTTCTTGGTCTAATATTTGGTTAGTTAAATTGGTTTTGCATGGATTCGAGTAGGCATCCGGCCTAAGAGTGAATTTTCATAAAACTAAGATCGTGCGATATAAAGAGGATTCTTCATTTCTTGAGGCACCACCTATTTTTTATCTTCCATTTATTTTCCCCGGGATCCCTATTAGAATTAACCCTCACAGAGCTTCGTCATGAGACACAGTATTGGTTAAACTTCGTAATAGACTTGTTATGTGGAAAAGAAAACACATATCAATAGCTAGTTGTGCCACTTTGATAAATTTTGTGTTATCCTCTCCCCCCCTCCTCTTCTTTTCTTTTTACAGGGCTACAAAGCTTTTGTTGCGGAAATAACAAATATTCAGATACCTTTTCTGTGGAAAGGCGAAGAAAACTGAAGGAGATACCTTTTCTTATCGGATAAAGATTCATATTGGAACTCATTGCTTGTATTCAAATATAAAGATTCAAAGGGACTAATTATAGATCCTTCTTGGTATGTTAATGACAAGAAATCATCTTTATAGTAGAGGGATTTAAGACTAGCCCTATGTTTTATGGGGAAGACAATAATTGGCTTAGAAACATCGTATCGTGCAAATTGGGTGATAGCTCTATCATTGATTTTTGGCGGCATAAGTGGCTTAAAGATGCTCCCTTTGAGCTTGCAATTTCCTTCATTATTCAGTTGCCAACCGAATTACAGTAGGTGACATGGGGCATTGGTCAGATGGTGATTGGAGTTGGAATATTATATTTGAGCAGGTTCCTTTATCAACTGTTGCTATGATCGAGCTTCAAAATCTTCAGAATTATTTGTTGAATATCAAGTTTAATCTTGTTATGGTTGAATCATTTATATGGTTGTGTGATGTTGGTAATTTTTTTTTTGTGAAAGCAGCATCAACAAGATTGATTTCACTAGTAGGACCCTACACTTAAATTTTGCTTGAGCCTTTTTTTTTCAAACTGTTGTGTATGCCACAGGTGCCCAACAACATCAAAGTCTTTGCTTGAAGGCTCTTGCTTAACAGACTCCAAACGCGTGATAAATTAGCAAAATGAGAGATTCTAAGTGGGAAACATAACCTTATATGTCCTCTATGTTTAGGTTGTAAGGAAAATCTTATATATTTGTTTTTTCTTATGTCCAATAACAACAAATGTTTGGCATCTCTTATCAATTTGGATTGGACTTAGTCCTTTAATTCCACCTGTTTTCGTTTGTGAGAATTTGATAGGGTACCATTTGTTGCTCAGATTGAAGGTTGGCAATACTACTACAAAACAAACGTTACACCTTAGACGCGAAATGCATTTAACCTTAGCTAGAGAAGCGAGGTAACGAAGAGTATCATGAAATGTTGTCACTTTATTCCTCAGTGTTTTAAAGATCGAGGGATAAAGATATCTGAACATGGGTTCGAACCCTAACAACTGCATTTTAATAATTTTCAAAACTAGCACACCATTCCTCTCGGTTTATCAATAAAACCAAGGGATAAGATAGATTGTTTTTAACTAAACTTGTTACACTGTTTACAAGAATATTAATAAATAATATATTGACAAACTACATTATTTACCTATAATATTACATTGTTTACACAAAATATTTAAGTAAAAATTAATTTGTTAGTAAAGATAAAATGCTGGATATTGGAATCATTGAATTTGGAGGTAGATCCAATGTTGGATGCAGAAGATTCTCTATGGCTCTTGCTTGCATTTGTTTCTGATGTAAAACAAAAAAAATATTTAGATAAATAAATGAGTGTCTGCTCAAATAAATATTTAATATCATAAACCTTAAATCCAAATAATTTTCTACTCTTGCAATCCATCATAGACATCTTTTATGGCAAATGCTCTTGAAGACCTTAAAGTGTTGGATGTAGATAGTTTCAAGCGCTTCAAGATGTTTCATTATCTTTTTTTATACTCAAAATGTTTTTATAATGACAATTTTTTATGTTTCACGCAGATCACTAATGGTAGTGTCTTGAGCGTTGATACTCATGAATTGGATGGCGAAGATTTGTTTAAGGATGGTGATCAATATCCTTAATAATCACGCCAAAATTATACCCTCAATTTTGTCTGGAACCGATGTAAAAAAAATTTACCCCTCGGTTTCATTATAAACCCGAGGTGAAGAAGCTTTCTTTTTCACATTACATTTTACACAGAATATTAAAATATATTATTACAACAAATACAGTTTCATCATATAGTCGTTGTTATTTCAACTTTTAAGGATTGAATGCATTCAACTTCTAAGGAGTTATTTGTTCCAACTAAGGAGTTATATGTTCCAAACATTGAAAAATATTTTTTCTGCACTTACGATCAATTACAGAGAACTTTTCCAAGCTTATTTAAGTTTCAAGATTTCATTATCTTGAGCAAATGCTTTTATGGACAATACTTTCACAAGAAAGATATATAGTGGTAGATGTAGATAGTTTGTTGTGGATTGATAACTTGGCAATATCTTGAGCGTTGTTCATTTATAAATGTATGATAAAGTTTCGTTGTTGTGGCTGTGTAACAAAACCCTTTTAAAACACAAAGGAAAAAAGTATTTTCTTTATTAATAGAAAAATAAAATAAAATAAGGTAACCCCTTGATTTTAGTAAAAACTTGAGGTATTAGGTTTCAAGCAAAAAATGTTTAATGATAAAAAATTGAAAGTAACATGTCATGTTTCCATTTTAATTTTTTACCAGTCACTATTTTTGTATGTAATTTACACCATTTTTAAGAATAAATTTCTCAATGTTGTCAATCCAGAAAAAACACTGATGTTTTCTTTGATTCACAATACTAGAAGGTTATTCCAAAAATAACAACAACAAAATCAACATCATTATGCGAGATAGATTGCAAGGGTAGAAAAAAAATGTTTTGTTCAAGATAGAAGAACGTTGAAGATTTTTCTCTCTTGCAATCCATTCCAAAAAAATGTTGCATACGAGTGTTGGGCGGCTACATATAAGTTAGAATTAGAGTAAAATCTATTTAACGAGTGTTTTTATAATAAAATCTGATTATTTTATTCCTCAATTATTAGAGAAACCAGAGGGATAGATAATTTAGTTTATACTTATACATAAACTGCGATAGCTAAGATTAAAAGCATGACTTGAATTGTTTGTTCTTTCAATTATATTATACACCAAGAAATTGAAACCTTTGTTTTCTATTTTGACTTGCTGATGTTGAGTCTCGTTGACTAGTTAAGAACGACACTCTTTTTAAGGGTAGACATAAAGGAGTTTTTGAGATATTTACTTTGGCTAAAAATCTATTTTGGAAATGATTTGAATCTAGACTTAAGGGGGGTTGAGGTGTAATTGACACGATTGGTCAGTGGGTCCAATATTTTGTATTCTTGCCATTTCTTTGAAAAAAGTTTTTCCTTTGTATGTGGAGTGTCTTTTGGACCATATTCAATCAATTGCTTATTAAAATAAAATGAAAATTTATTACGATATCAAAATTTATTGATTTAGATATACTATCTATATCCACTCTACACATACTTGGTCCTTAATATTAGTATTTATTGCATTTTCACTCTTATTAAGAAAAATAAAGGAAATGAATAAATTAGTCCCTACCTATGTATAACACTTTCAAATAGGTCATTAGAGTATGAATATTTCAAAAAATGCATTGAATCTTTCAAACTTTATTCATATTAGTCTTTTGATATTAATATTTGAAGACTTAATTCATAATAAGTAATTATATATAAAAGAATCAATTTGACATTTTAATAGAGTCGAATATATATAGTTTTTGAAATATTCATAGTATTAAGGATTAATTTCAGAGTGTCCTCCAAACAAGGCTAATTTGCATGCTTACTTAAAAAAATTTGTTAATGAAATTAAAGTGTCCAATTACAATTACCTACCTACTACATAAAAAGAGAGCAATTGTATTTTGATATTAAATTTTAAAAGGATATTGAGAAAAACAAAAGCATCTCATTGAAATGAGATAAGACATTAAATCTTCAATAAATTAAGAGTGGTACAACAATTTTTCAAATAGTTTCAAACTAAAAATCTTCAACCATAGCTTACGTGGGTTAGAAGAATTCTCTTTGGCTTGTTTGAGAGTTTGAGACCATGGAGAGGCTGATGAAATTTATTAAAGGGGTTACGATCAGTTTAACCGACAATAGCTAGTCAAAGATTTATGATTCCTCTCGTCAATATTTTGTGACCTCGGCATATTCCTCGCATCTAATTAATTATAATATGATATTGGAATCTATCAATAAGATTATTTATCATTAGTTTTAGCATAGGCGATTGAAGTGTAATTGTATGTTTAGAGTGGGTTAGTTTGTTTTTATATGTGTTGAATTTTAATTAGTTTGGTTCAATATGAGTCTAGTATATCACAGTTGTGCTTTGTAATTGATAAGAACAATGTATAATTATTTTTGTTACTGTTTTTCAATGGAGTGAAGATAGATATTTGGGTAGAAGAAATTGGGTTTAGGAGTTAAAATATCGTAAAAAAATTGTTGGAAAATGCGAGAGTGTTGATTGACTTGTTGCGTCCATATCTTAAGCTCCGTAAGTTAGTTTGAGGCCCCGTTAGTTGCGTTAGAAAGCTAAAGTGTTATTCTTTGTGTATAAGTGAAGAAAATGGGTCTAAGAGTGCTACAACAGTATTGGTTTTCTGATTTTTATACAAGAACATTGACAATTTCGGTCATACGTTGGTCAGCTTGTTTCAAGTTTAGCTCGAGTCTCGTGAGTCCGTTTAGGTTTTCGTAAGTTACGTTGAAAATAGGATTTAATGATATTTTCAACTATAAATTTTCACTATTTCCTCATAATTATATAATTTTTGGCGCCATTTGGAAGTCAAGCAAAACATTATGTTCGAAGCGAGTACTCGTTCTTGTTGTTTGATTAAACTGAACCTATTGGTGTATTAAGTCTTGTAATAAAATCATATTCTTAAAATAGACTCTCTAAACTTTTCGGAACATATTCATTTGCTTGATTTCGACTCCGTTTGATATTTTAAATAATTATTTAAATATGATATGTGACTAGTATGAAACATGATTTTGGGGCTGCATGACGAATTTAGAGTTGTTATTGAGTAGCCTTGAGCTGTTTAGAGTTGTGAGAGTGTAATTGATAGTTTGATATGTTTTAGAGTTGTCTTTCAGCAACTCTGATAAGTTTTATAGTTATGTTGATAAGTTTAAGAGAGATATTTGTTACCTTAGAGTTACTATTTGAAGAACTCTAATATGTTTTAGAGTTGTGTTGGTATCCTCAGAGTTTATTACTCTTTGATGGTCTGATACAAGTAGTAATAATAATAGTGAGTTACTCTATTGACGAGTTTCGAGGTAAGTTGACTATTTTGAGTCATTTTCAATTGTGCAAGAGTTGTTAATTGAATATTTTAAAGTACTTTGGAGTAGTTTAGAATTATATTTTATTTGTTTTGAGTAACTCTGAAATGTTTAGAGTTGTCAAAGTTGCTTTCGAGTTTCTTATAGTTAAATCTGACGAGCCGTAGAATTAAAATTGAAGGCATTTGACTCTTTAGAGTTGTTTTATTATTACTTGAGTCAGATCGTCAGCCAATTAAGCTCATAGATCATTTCCTGCTAGTAGCTCAATTGGTAGCAGGAATTGCTATGAATATGTACTTAACCCCTAGGTACGTGGTTCGATTCCTGCGGGAGGCAAAAACAATATTTCCTGGCCGACACGGTTGATGCGTGCAGCGGATATTGTAACACCCCGACATCCGCTGCACGCATCAACCGTGTCGGCCAACCGAGCATGTTACCGGCTTAATCAATAATCCCCCTAGGTCCGCTTATCGGCTGCCCAGGAAATATTGTTTTTGCCTCCCGCAGGAATCGAACCATGTACCTAGGGGTTAAGTACATATTCATAGCAATTCCTGCTACCACTTGAGCTACTAGCTCAATTGGTAGCAGGAATTGCTATGAATATGTACTTAACCCCTAGATACATGGTTCGATTCCTGCGGGAGGCAAAAACAATATTTCCTGGGCAGCCGATAAGCGGACCTAGGGGGGATTATTGATTAAGCCGGTAACATGCTCGGTTGGCCGACACGGTTGATGCGTGCAGCGGATATCGGGGTGTTACATGTAACACCCGAGGCCGAAGAAGGCGAGGAGTGGTTGCACCGCATGGAACACCTGGGGCCAATTGGGGCTAGGGTGGTCGCCACATCGGAATGAGAGGGATCCTAAAGCCGTGCAGGTATGGGACTGCATAGTTGAAGGAAAGCTTATAAGGATTGATAGGTACTACCTGTACCAACAAGATGCATCTTCTTTTCGGGAGTCTGTTCCATAAGAACTCCATAGTTAAGCGTGCTTGACTTGGAGTAGTATTGGGATGGGTGACCTTCTGGGAAGTTTCCCGGAAAGCGTGCGAGTGAGGTCAAAGCATGCTGAAAAGACCCGTGTTGATTTGTGGGGTCAGTCGATCATCCCGAAAGCAGTCTGGGCGTTACAAATGGTATCAGAGCCATACCTCTCACAGTACGATGTGGTTCGAGGACGAACCATGCGGAAGCTGGTGGGCATGTAACACCCGAGGCCGAAGAAAGCGAGGAGTGGTTGCACCGCATGGACCACCTGGGGCCAATTGGGGCTAGGGTGGTCGCCACATCGGAATGAGAGGGATCCTAAAGCCGTAAGAACTCCATAGTTAAGCGTGCTTGACTTGGAGTAGTATTGGGATGGGTGACCTTCTGGGAAGTTTCCCAGAAAGCGTGCGAGTGAGGTCAAAGCATGCTGAAAAGACCAGTGTTGGTTTGTGGGGTTAGTCGATCATCCCAAAAGCAGTCTGGGCGTTACAGCTATTCCTTTTAATTTCGTTGTTTTAGTTTTGGTTATACTCTGATATGTAACACTGTGGGACAATTTTTTTGTTTTATGTTGAGACTTTCTAAGAGACAATGTATGCTCTCGTATGTTTATGTTTTGGTGTGATAAGCATTTGGAGAAGACTTACGAGTCGATCCTTTTAATTATAAAATAAAGATTTATTATGGGATTTAAATTGGTGTATGTTTTAATTATGATTTCGGTGCTATAATCTCAGATGAGTTTAATGTCGTGTAAACATCCCAAGTATAAATTAGATGAATTGATGTCCTGTAAACATCCTAAGTGCAATTGTGTGCATTAAAATATTGCATTGCATGTTTATTTAAATTAAGTGTTACAGGATTAGCATGTGTGTGTGTGTGTGTTTTGAGATGTCTAATATACTTTGTGAAAAATCTATGATATAATTACAATTATGCGTTTGGGAAAATAAGGTGTACACCTAACATTGTCGCATATGCTCGCTAAGCAAGTCACCTAAGTTGGCTTAACCATCAAACCCTTTCTTCACTTGAAGTAACTTAACTCAAAATTCTTTGAAACGCCTTTTCTCACTAAGCGTGCATGTGTTTCCTGGCTTAGCAAAGATGTACATTTGCTTTCTAAGCACGCCTATATTCTTGACATAGTGAGCCTTGATTTGGTGGAAAGAGTCTTGGTTTGTTGTGCTGTTTTGGTAGATTTCTCGATATTTTTGCCTGTATGTCAAAAATGCATAGTTAAAATATCCCCACAGCCGTTTTACAATTTTTCACTGATAAATTAAAGATTTTCTTATGATTTCATAAAACAAGTTAATAAGTTCTTATATATTTAATGTTCTTTTGGCACTTATCATGAACTGAATTGAATCCACGTGAATGACTCCATCGGATTATGTGCAAGAGGTCGGTTAACTCATTGGGATGCAACTTGGGAAAAGTGGTATTTGTAAGCATTTTTTTTAGAATTAAGAGGGTCAAGGCCCAAAAGAAGCAAAAACTAAAATCTAGTTGCACGGGGAAGAGAGATTCCAAACAAATCTGAGAGAAAAATCGAGTTCAGTTCAGTTCAGTAGAACAAACGTCATAATAGATGATTTCTAGTAAGCCTTAAACCCAAGTTAGACATAGCATCAACATAGTTATTTACTTACTGGTAGATATGATGATTCAAACTTTCTAATAACCAGCAAGTAAGAATTTAATTTGTTGTAGCCATCTCATCTAGTGCCCAAAGCTCCACAACTCTTACTTCACAAGTACCTATATACTTTGAGAAACTACCTCTCCATGTAACACCCTCTAAACTCCATAAAAAATATATTGCATAATCAGAGTAAATTAGCATGCATATCAAAAGAAGGTGTCACGTGTATTTCAAAACCAACACAAATACACCTGGTCATACACATTTAAGTTCATGTTTCATACACTAACATATATGCATATCACAACAAAATAATTATCTTTTCAACAATATCAATAATTAAATCTCATAACAGAAAATCATGTATCAAAGCATTAGGAACCAAAGGTCAACCATCACATAATCTCAATACATCATAATATAAAAGAGAGTATAACAAACATCTTTCAAAGCAAACATGAGTTCAAACGTTTCTCTGTGTTACATAGCCAGAGCATGAATCACTACCTAGAATAAGGATAAACAAAGAACTAGCTCCTCTGACTAATCCTTGCGAGCAAAACACAACTATTCCTTGGTACCTGAGTGATGTCGTACAAAACATATTTTCAACAGAAGGGTGAGAATCCATATCATTATAGAAATATATAATAATAAGTAATACATAATATACCTACATCAATAGAATTCATCACACTTCATACATTCATGTATTCAACCCTTTTAACATAATTCACATGTTTACATATACAACATAGCTCAACAATTCAAGATACCAAAGTAATCAATCACAAATACCACTAATGTACCATTCATACAAATGTTACATAAAGCACACCAAACATACATTTCATATCGACACATGTAACTCCAATGCAACTCTATGCAATATGCATGTGGTACTAATTTATTATCCTTATCGGTTTCACTGAGTCCATTTCCAAGACAGATAACCACAAAAAATAAGCTCGTCCCCTAAGCTTCAAACTCATCACCAAAGTTTGGGACAAGTCACTAGCTTCCACGAAACTAACAAACATTGCCTCTTGACAACAAATGATGCATGTGCAAATACCAACAATTATATGTAATTAAGACCATCTCCAAATCTTAATCATACAAGCATATATCACATAATTCATCACATATGAATTATCTCACCTTTTGCACAAACATACATATATCATGTCATCATTCACATATGAAACACCTTCATATCATTCACCAATTCAGCATATCATAATTAACATATAGCAAACAATGCTCAACATTATTATTCTCAACCAATTGCAATTCACAACATATATATACACAAAAATTAAGTGTCATGTTCATACAAAGAATCGCCTCAAAAACCATTCAAACTTATTCCAAATATTCCAAAAATGACAAATCAATAGCATACAAGATCTAGTTCAGTTAATGAAAATATAAAACTTTTTATTTTAGACTCCGCTAAGTGCGATAAAGCTCGCTAAGCGCCCTCACGAAAAACCAGAAAAATAGTGTTTCAGAACAGTCTCGGGTTCCCACGATTTTCATTCTTAAAACTCATCCAAACATCCATATTTCATGAATTAAAAGCATTTTAACATATATTCATCATGTAGTATCCATTACCAACATAAAACGTGATTCAAACATCGATTTCATGGATTCTAAATCAAAACCTAAGCAAATCAATACCTAGAAATTGAAATCTCAAATCCTAATTCATGTTGCTACCCATTAAATACATCACATACTCCCATAATCAGATGAAAACTCACCCTTACCTTGGATGTAAATCTTATCCTAGAGCTCTCTCTCTCTCTTCTTCTCTTCCCTTTCTCTTATTTCTCTTTTTTTTCTCCTCTTGATTTTTGTGAGATATTGGATCGAACTCTAGTATGGCCGAAGGGTATCTTCTTGCTTCGACAGGATTAAGCATGAAGTCTAAGGTTGTTCACATGCTTGTGTCGAAGATGATAGGGTTGTTAGCATGTTAAATTAGGTTTAGTGTTTAAACCCTAATTTGTTAAGTTAGCTTGTTTATTAAGTTGGCTTGTGTAATGGGCCTTGTGGAAAAAGCCCATTAGTTAGTATGTTAGGTTTTATTATAAATAGCATACTAGTCTCTCATCATTGTACACAGCAAATCCTTGTTTCCTAAGAGGTTATTGGTTATTCTTGTAAACTTGTAATCTTGTTTCCTAAGAGAAAGTAAAAGAATAGCAGTTATAACCAATTCTTGTGTTCTTCTTCTTCTTATCTTCCCTAATTCCTATTATATTTTGTTCTTGACATCGTTTTTCACAACAAATTGGTGCGGTGAGCGTGGAGAAGATGCCTTCAACAAAGTATGAGATTGAAAAGTTTACCGGAGTGAATGACTTCTGTCTGTGGCGCTTGAAGATGAAAGCCCTACTGGTTCAGCAGGGTTGCTTGGAAGCGTTGAAGGGAGAGACTGTAACACCCGAGGCCGAAGAAGGCGAGGAGTGGTTGCACCGCATGGAACACCTGGGGCCAATTGGGGCTAGGGTGGTCGCCACATCGGAATGAGAGGGATCCTAAAGCCGTGCAGGTATGGGACTGCATGGTTGAAGGAAAACTTATAAGGATTGATAGGTACTACCTATACCAACAAGATGCATCTTCTTTTCGGGAGCCTGTTCAATAAGAACTCCATAGTTAAGAGTGCTTGACTTGGAGTAGTATTGGGATGGGTGACCTTCTGGGAAGTTTCCCAGAAAGCGTGCGAGTGAGGTCAAAGCATGTTGAAAAGACCTGTGTTGGTTTGTGGGGTCAGTCGATCATCCCGAAAGCAGTCTGGGGCGTTACAAATGGTATCAGAGCCAGGCCTCTCCCAGTACGATGTGGTTCGAGGACGAACCATGCGGAAGCTGGTGGGCATGTAACACCCGAGGCCGAAGAAGGCGAGGAGTGGTTGCACCGCATGGAACACCTGGGGCCAATTGGGGCTAGGGTGGTCGCCACATCGGAATGAGAGGGATCCTAAAGCCGTGCAGGTATGGGACTGCATGGTTGAAGGAAAACTTATAAGGATTGATAGGTACTACCTATACCAACAAGATGCATCTTCTTTTCGGGAGCCTGTTCAATAAGAACTCCATAGTTAAGAGTGCTTGACTTGGAGTAGTATTGGGATGGGTGACCTTCTGGGAAGTTTCCCAGAAAGCGTGCGAGTGAGGTCAAAGCATGTTGAAAAGACCTGTGTTGGTTTGTGGGGTCAGTCGATCATCCCGAAAGCAGTCTGGGGCGTTACAAATGGTATCAGAGCCAGGCCTCTCCCAGTACGATGTGGTTCGAGGACGAACCATGCGGAAGCTGGTGGGCATGTAACACCCGAGGCCGAAGAAGGCGAGGAGTGGTTGCACCGCATGGAACACCTGGGGCCAATTGGGGCTAGGTTGGTCGCCACATCGGAATGAGAGGGATCCTAAAGCCGTGCAGGTATGGGACTGCATGGTTGAAGGAAAGCTTATAAGGATTGATAGGTACTACCTATACCAACAAGATGCATCTTCTTTTCGGGAGCCCGTTCAATAAGAACTCCATAGTTAAGCGTGCTTGACTTGGAGTAGTATTGGGATGGGTGACCTTCTGGGAAGTTTCCCCGAAAGCGTGCGAGTGAGGTCAAAGCATGTTGAAAAGACCTGTGTTGGTTTGTGGGGTCAGTCGATCATCCCGAAAGCAGTCTGGGGCATTACAGAGACAGCCATGAATGCATAATTAACGGCAGCGGAGAAGACGACTATGATCGAGAAAGCACACAGCGCAATTCTGTTAAGCCTTGGTGATAAGGTTCTCCGGCAGGTATCAAAGGAGACGACGACATCAGGGTTATGAGTGAAACTTGAAAGTTTGTACATGACCAAATCGCTGGTAAATCGACTCTACCTGAAGCAAGCTTTGTATTCATTCAAGATGATTGAAGACAAAGTATTGGCTGAGCAGTTGGATATGTTCAACAAGCTGATTCTTGATCTTAATAATATTGATGTGAAGATCGATGATGAAGATCAAGCGATGTTATTATTGTGCGCTTTGCCTCGATCACATGCTCACTTCAAAGAAACTCTCTTGTATGGAAGGGAGTCTCTAAACTTTGAAGAAGTTCAATCAGCCCTGTATTCTAAGGACTTGAATGAACGAAAAGAGCATAAACCTTCGACTGTTGGTGAAGGTTTGGCTGTTAAGGGAAAATTCTTGCGAAAGGATGGTAAGTTTGACAATAAGAAAGGCAAAAGTCAATAGAAGTCTTATAGTGGTGAATCATCTGGTATTCGATGCTATCATTGTAGGAAGGAGGGTCACACTAGAAAGGTGTGTCCTGAACACCTGAAAGATCATGGAGGTAAGGATAATGGTAATGCAGCCATTGTTCAAGATGATTTCGAATCATCTGATGTCCTTGTGGTTTCGAGCAGTGACTCCAGGAAGGAGTGGATTATGGATTCAGGTTGCACTTGGCACATGAATCCAAACAAAGACTTGTTCGAGGAATTATGTGATCAAGATGGTGGATCAGTACTGTTGGGAAACAATAAAGCTTGCAAAATTGCAGGTGTTGGATCTGTGAGATTCAAGATCCATGATGAGTCAATAAGGTTGTTGACTGAAGTCAGGTATGTTCTTGATTTGAAGAGAAATCTACTTTCTCTTGATGAATTCGACAAGAAAGGATATGTTTTCCAAGGAGAGAAAAATGTCCTAAGAGTCATGAAGGGGTCAAAGGAAGTCTTGAGAGGCGTGAAGAAACAAGGCTTTTATACCCTTGAGGCTGAAGTTGTAAGTGGTTCGACAAATGTTACATCCACGAAACCTTTGTCGAAGACAGTAATCTGGCACATGATATTAGGCCATGTCAGTGAAAGGGGCCTGGTCGAATTAGGGAAACAAAATCTGCTTGGTGGAGACAAAGTCGAGAAGCTGAAATTTTGTGAACCCTGTGTACTTGGAAAATCTTGTAGAGTGAAGTTCAACAAAGGCAAACAAAGAACACATGGATCCCTTGATTACATCCATGCTGATCTTTGGGGGCCTGCAAGGTGTCCATCACATTCAGGAGCAAGGTATTTTCTATCCATAGTTGATGATTATTCCAAGAAGTTATGGGTATTCATCCAGAATACTAAGGATGAAACTTTTGAGAATTTCAAAAGTTGGAAGACTCTGGTAGAAAATTAGACTGGCAGGAAGGTCAAGAGGTTGGTAACCGACAATGGCCTTGAATTTTGCAATGAGGCATTCAACAGTTTTTGTCGGCCTCTGGTATTGCAAGGCATATAACTACTGCAGGTACTCCACAGCAAAATGGTTTGGCTGAAAGGTTTAATCAAACTATTTTGGAGAGAGTCAGATGCATGTTGACTAGTGCGGGGTTAAAGAAGGTGTTTTGGGCTGAGGCTGTTTCGATAGCAACATATTTGATAAACTGATATCCTTCTACAGTGTTAGATATGAAGACACCTGAAGTAGTTTGGTCGGGAAATCCACCAGATCTCGACAAACTGAGAGTATTTGGCTGCGTAGCCTATGCTCACATTAGGCAAGACAAGGTCGAACCTAGAGCTCTGAAATACATGTTCATGGGATACCCTGAAGGAGTCAAAGCTTATAGGCTATGGTACCTAGAGCCAGGTTACAAGAGGTGTATCACCAGTCAAGATGTAGTTTTCAATGAAGCTGAAATGGCTTTTAAGAAAACTGATGATGTTGGTCGAAGTACAGAAACATCTGACGAAGAGTTGGAACAGGTAGAGATTCCTGTTAAGGTGGAGCATGTTGATGCTGAATTGCATATCACTGACGAAGTCGAAGAAGAAGCAGAAGATACTGAGGAAATTGAGGAAACTGTCGATGACTACCTATTGTCAAGAGATAGGTCGAGAAGAGCCATCAAGCCACCTCAGAGACTTGGATATGCAGATCTTATAGCTTATGCCTTAATCTCTGCAAGTGAGGTTTTAGACGAAGAACCTAGAGACTACAAGGAAGTTATGAGGAGTCTAAATAAGACTGAATGGCTGAAGGCCTTGGATGATGAGATGAAATCTCTTCACGATAATCACACTTGGGAACTGATTAAGAAACCTGCTGAGGCAAGGTTAGTAAGCTGTAAATGGATTTTCAAAGTTAAGGAAGGAATCGAAGGAGTGACATTGAAAAGATACAAGGCAAGGTTAGTTGCAAGGGGTTTCACTCAGAAAGAAGGTGTCGAATTCAATGATGTGTTTTCTCCTGCTGTGAAGCATAGATCCAATCAAATGTTGTTTGCCATGGTGGCACAGTTCGACCTTGAACTGGAACAGATGGATGTGAAGACTGCGTTCTTGCATGGTGATTTAGATGAAACGGTCCTGATGAGGCAACCTGAAGGGTATGTCGAAAAGGGAAAGGAAGATTATGTGTGCAAGCTAAAGAGATATTTATATGGGCTGAAACAATCTCCTCGATAGTGGAATAGGAGATTCGACAAGTTCATGGCACGCATAAGTTTCATTAGAAGTCAGTTTGACCACTGTGTTTACTTCAGATTTCGACCTAGTAATTCATTTGTTATTTTGTTGCTTTATGTGGATGATATTCTCATAGCAAGTAACAATGTCGAAGATGTAAAGAGGGTGAAGGCTAAACTCAATAAGGAGTTAGATATGAAGGATCTGGGAGTCGCTTCCAAGATTCTTGGAATTGACATTCGAAGAGATAGAAAGAAGTCGAAGTTATGCTTATCTCAAAAGGCATATCTACGAAAGATTCTCTAAAGGTTTGGTATGTCGAATTCAAAGCCAGTTGTGACTCCGACAAACCCTCAATTCAAGTTGAGTATTGATCAGTGTCCCAGTACTGATGTTGAAAGAGCCTATATGAATAGCATCCCATATGCTAATATAGTTGATTCTTTGATGTATGCTATGGTCTGTACTAGATCCGACATAGCATGTGCAGTAAGTCTTGTAAGCAGGTACATGACGAATCCTGGAAAGGCTCACTGGCAAGCATTGAAGTCGATTTTAAGGTACATAAATGGGTCTCTGAAAAGAGTCCTAATTTATGGTGGAGGCTTGGGTGAAGATAGTAAAGCAGCAACTGAAGGATATGTCGACTCTGATTATGCAGGTTGTATGGATTCTAGAAAGTCTATTTCTGGATATGTTTTCACCATGTTTGGCACAACAATTAGTTGGAAAGCAACACTTCAGAAGGTTGTGACTCTATCAACCACTGAAGCGGAGTATATTGCCCTAACTGAAGCTGTGAAAGAAGCATTGTGGCTTGAAGGTTTTGCGAAGGAGCTGAAACTTCAAGGTCGAGGTATCACTGTTAAATGTGATAGTCAAAGTGCAATACATCTGTCAAAGAACTCAGCCTATCATGAGCGAAGTAAGCACATTGATGTGAGGTTGCATTTCGTTAGAGGAGTAATCGAGCGTGGAGAAGTCCAAGTGCTGAAGGTTTCGACTGAGGACAATGCTGCTGATATGATCACAAAGACATTGCTGAGTTGCATGTTTTTCCACAGTATGCAATTGATAAAGCTGCATGAAGAAATCTAGTTTGTTCCCTTGATGTTGTAGAGTTAGATACAAGGTGGAGATTTGTGAGATATTGGATCGAACTCTAGTATGGCCGAAGGGTAGCTTCTTGGTTCGACAGGATTAAGCATGAAGTGGAAGGTTGTTCACATGCTTGTGTCGAAGATGCTGGGGTTGTTAGCATGTTAAATTAGGTTTAGTGTTTAAACCCTAATTTGTTAAGTTAACTTGTTTATTAAGTTGGCTTGTGTAATGGGCCTTGTGGAAAAATCCCATTAGTTAGTATGTTAGGTTTTATTATAAATAGCATACTAGTCTCTCATCATTGTACACAACAAATCCTAATTTAGGGTGAGAGAGGTTATTGGTTATTCTTGTAAACTTGTAATCTTGTTTCCTAAGAGAAAGTAAAAGAATAGCAGTTATAACCAATTCTTGTATTCTTCTTCTTCTTTGTTCTTTATTCTTTCCTTGCATTATACTTTGTTCTTGGTATTGAATTCACAACAATTTTCTTCACTTCTCTTTATAATTTATATTTCTCTTGTTTTTACCAAAATTTTAATAATACAACTTTCACTAATGAGCTTACTACCACATAGACCCACCTTTACTCTTCCTATTGTTATTATTAGGCCTAATTACTCATTTCTATTATTCTCACACCCAATGACCCAACACACATATAACACATATGTTCAAAAAAACACACAATTAATTAATTACTATATCATATAATAATTCATAAAATAAATAACTAATAAAATAACTAGTAATTAAAATCCGGGTGTTACACTCCACGCTCCACAATTGCCTCTTCCTTATTTCTCAACTCTATCTGTATTAAGTCTTATACATTCTTATTTCGGTGGAGACCAATTGATCCGTTGAGTTTGATGATGTCTACTTGTGACTCTCTATTTTAAACCAAGACTCATATGATACTTAAGTAAAAGGAGGCGAAAATGAGTTATTGGGATGACAATTGTCCTTAACCTCTCATTCTGATGCTTTATATATATATTCCAAGAAGATTAAAATTATGAGGAGGCATTAAGAGTATTGATATATTCTTAGATTCATGTAGTGGTCAAGCTCATTAAATCTACTCCTATCTTGTATTGGATGTTGAGTTTTAGTTTGTGTACTTTTGTGTATATATATATATATATATATATATATATATATATATATATATATATATATATATATATATATATATATATATATATATATATATATATATATATATATATATATATATATATATATATATATATATATATATATATATATATATATATATATATATATATATATATATATATATATATATATATATTAGATAGGTGTTGGCCTAACCATGAACACTATTGGATAAATTATATTTTTCGGATGTTAGGGTTTCTTTAATTTTTTAGTATTCGAATTGGGCACTCTTAAAAGAAGTTCTTTATTTTAATGATGACATAATTGTATCGCTTTATATTTTTTGTCTATAAATATTTATACTAAATGAGCCTGACCCCATTAGTTGAAACTTCTGAATTCTTTAATGTTCACAATGCACGTTAAGAACTTCTAGTTGATCATAATCTAACAACCTCATAGGGAATAAATTAAAAATCAGTGGTAGCATATTTTGAACTAACTAGATGCAAAAGCTTGTGACACCAGTAATGAGGTAAATGTTATTTGATTTTGATCACTGATGACATTTTTCTCAATGGAACTTTCTTCATTCATAAAATTCTCATAATTTTTTGTACATGGTTATAATAAATTGGTTTCAAAGAAATCATTCATATTCTGAATTCAGTTACATTGATTGATATCTGGTCCATAAACTTTAATATCTTTTTCTTATTGGTTGTAATGAAATAGACATAATTGAAGTTCTTTTATTTATTTATTTTGTCAAAGTCAACAATGCAATACAAAAGGAAGACATCCCTTTCATATTTTGTTCGAAGCAAAACTCAAGAACAAAAACAAAAACAAAACAAAATCATCCAAATCTTGAAATGGATATTTTTCTACAACATGTAAAATCACAATTCAGTAGATGATGTTACTAAGCCATTGTCACAAACATCCCAATAACGCGACCACTTAATGTTATTGTGATCATTGTCTCTCTGTACTTGTTAGATCCACAATCGCGACCAATTGAGCTTTATTAGTATTAGCATTATCATCAACTTTGGAGACAGTAATAGGTAATTGTTGTTGTCCTTGCAGGGAGATTTTTTGCGGGGACTCTTCTTCTAACGTGATACTTTTTTGTTCCTTCGATTTGCCCCATACAACAAGATATAATCCTGTAACCACCACGACTCCTCCAACAATGCTGTGACATGCATAAAACAAATCACATAATTGATTAATTTTTTGTATTAGATTAAGAAGAATGTTAGGAACACGTTTTTGGTTACTAAAGTAGTACCTTCCAAGATGAAGTTTTTCTGAGAGGGCGATACAAGCTAAGGCCGTGACTATAATCATACGAAGAGGATTAAAAGCAGTAACAAAAACAGGCCCCATGGTTTTAATTACAGAACCTTGCACGTAAAATTGAATTGCTGAAGTTACTATTCCCTGTATAAACACATTACAACAAAATGAATGTCAAAAATTAAATTTAGGATATATATATATATATATATATATATATATATATATATATATATATATATATGCTTAATTTTATAAATTGTATATGGGTTTTCGAGTTTAAATGGGCAAATTGGGCCTTTTTACTAACCGCGTATACTGAAGCGAAGAGTCTAGAGTCCAGGCCCAAAGCCCAAGCTTCAGGGTTGTGGCGCTCCATGAAAATAGTTACTGCACTACTTTGAAGTGCACCAATGAAACAAACCCATGTGGCAAGAGACATTTCTGCCGGATACTTTCTTAATGTTATGGCCTGTAATTCATAAGTATATGTTTTAGTTAGATAACTTCAACTTCAAACAACCCAAACACAAATATGAGATACGATATCAACTAATACATCAAAATCAATAATTATTTTTAAAAATAAATAAATTAAACATAATAAAATATATTTTAATATAAAACACTAACACTTGTCAGAGGACCATACACATCTTTATTCAGTAGTGTCGATAGTGAAACTTACTTGTAAAATGTAGAAAGCAGAGAAACCAACGCAACCGATGATGAGGAACAATGCACCAAGAAGCCAGTGTGAACCTGTGGGATCATTCACATTTTCAGGTTGGTGCATCTGTGTTGCTGCTGAAGAACCAGCAATTTGAAGAACAGGACCTTTGTATAGTGCCATAAGAAAAGCACCACCAAGACTCACCACTGTGCCAATCACTTTCGCTTGACATCCTATCTCCCTAAGTTTCATCCTCTCCATTCTGCTCAAACATAAATCATATCTCATTTTAATTAATTAATCTCTCCAATTAAACACATCAAACATTTTATAAAATTAAATTCAAATTATTCTTTTATAGAAAATGAACTAAGACCACTAAATAATGGCATGCGTGAGTGTGGGAGTGGAATCCTTGAAGGACACAGCATAATAATAATAATAATAATAATAATAATAATAATAATAATAATAATAATAATAATAATAATAATAATAATAATAATAAATTTACTATATATATATTATATAATTTAAATGAGTATCTTACCTAAATATGATTGCAAGTACAAAGGTGATGGAAGGTACGGAATTCATAACCGCAGAAGCAAAAGATGCTGATGTTAGCTTCATTCCCAAAAACGTGAAACACTGATCGAGTATTATCCTATAAATAACATTAAATACACATATAAACAAAAAATAATATATCATCATCTACAACCTAATAAAAATTTAATTTACTCAATTTAAGTATAAGATAAAATTACATACTCTACAAATCCAAGTGCCATAATTTCCGAAAATATTCGCACTGTCATCTTTGGCCTAATTTTCCTGAACAAAGTATTACAAATAAATAAACCAATAGTTAATTAGTTATCATTTTTTTCCTAGTAAAAAGTTATTATTATTTATTGATATAATATATAGTATTCAAGAAAGGAATTATTTATACCTTTCGAGAAAGAATGCGAATGGAGCAAGAGCAACGGTGGCAATAACATTACGATAAACCACAAAAACATAATGACTCATTCCCTTATTAAGAGCATCCATGGTGAGAACATACATGCCAGCAGAACCAAATTGCAAGCTTATTATAAGCAAGTACACCTTTGAGTTTCTTAGCCATGCATTCACTTTCTCACAACATGTTAACTCACTCATCTTATGAATATTAATCTCACTTCCTCTTTGGATTTCTTTGTATTTTTGAGGAAGAGAAACTTATATGTGTTTGCTTGGGATGAGTGCATGAGTGTGGTTATCAATCTCTATATTTATACTCAAAGTTTAGCATAAGAGTCAAAATATTAGTGTTATAATATATAATATGAATAATGAAATTAATTACTTAATCGAATATCCACTAATGGCACTAGATGGCCATTAGATGTAGAAAAGAAAAGTTGATGCGCATTATCTACATTTCTACTTTCATGCGATTGAGTATTATGTTAAAAAGGATAGGTAAATAGTCTTATCTAGTTGGTAATTATGCACTAACACTATATATCCTAGTGTAACAAAATTATACTGATAAAAATCACAATTAGTTAAAGAAACAGTTTTAGAAATAATTAGAAAACAAATTAAATATTTTTAACAATCTATTAAATGTTTTGTTTTATTTCGAAATATCCAAGTATTGCATGTCGTTATGATTCATTAACCGTATAAAAAATATTTTTGAAAAATCACATGTTTAATCATATTTTACTATTGTGGTGCTATGGTATATGTTATTTTGTATTGTTGAGAAATATCTAAGTATTGCATAGGATTAAATATATTCTTATTTAAGTTTAATAAGCTACATCCTTCATTTTACCGATTAAAAAAAATTATATTAGAGTCAATATGAAAATTTATTATGATATTAAAATGTATTGATGTATTGATTTAAATCTTCTACTATTTATATCCACGCATATGAGACTGAACAAATGTATTAAAAAATAGACAAATTTCACTTAATTAGTTGGTCATAAATATTAGTATTTATTTGCGTTTTTCATTCTTGTAAAAAAATTTTTAAGTAAATGGTTAAATTAGTCCATGCCTTTGTAGGATACATTAAAATTGGTCATTGACACCAAATGTTGTGTCATCCTTCAATTGAGAATATTTAAATATTTAAATTTGGTCAAACACTTATCTAAAAGATTAAAAATTCACCTCTAAAGTGTGAGTCTATCCATTATGTTCTCTTTTAAGCAGAAGTTCATTCATACACATGTTTATACTGTCGTTGAAAGACACTCTTATCTAGTCATGGACAGTTCGGCGGAGCATGCCACTTGACCACCATGTCAAGAAGATTTTCAACATAAATAGTCGGTCCCTTACTGAAATCTAGCTCTGATACCTCTGTAGGGTCAGTATGAGAGAGAAGCATTCATATTTGATCAAACAGTCACTTAAAGACCAAAGACTCACTCAAACAAGCGAGAAATACCCAATTTTTTCACTAAAAACTTTAAGGTGATAAGTGTATAAATCATCTCACTTATAAAGTGTTCAATCCTTATTTTTTTAAACAACGTGAGACTAAAAACTCACTTCTTTCTCTATAGCAAATTCTTTGAGTCTCCTTATATATTTTTGAAATAGGTTGGCGAACCCTCCTTTTACTTGTCAAAATAGATTTTCTAATGAAAAAATCTCAAGTTTAATATTGGTAGATAATGTATCTAAATTTTTTATATCAAACGTAACTCTTCATTTTATAAATTGATTTTACATATATAAATGTGTTAGATTAAATTCTAAGATCAAACTATAAATTAACAACAATTTATATCTACGTACAACAATCCTAAATATATTTTGATTGCAACCTTGAGACAAGAAGAATTTTTTTGTTGCGAATATAAAATGAAGATATTGCTTACCCAACTATCCAACTCAAACTATTTGAAATTATTTCTCTATGTTGATAATGGCTACAACTTTTATCAGTACGTGTTTATCTACAGATATTATTTATCTAACATTTTCAATTATGTGTCTATATGCCCCTAATCCTTATCCCAACAATCCAAATATTTCTATTAGAGGTGTACTTTCTTTCCATACCTAATCGCTTTACCCGTTTTCTAATCATGCAATTAATTGATAGCCAAGTAATTATAATTATAATTATGATAATAGAAAAGAAGATGTAGCCACGTCGTTTTAGAGAAGCTATAGCTTCGTACGTCTTAATATTTAATTAATCAATATTAAAAAGACTCATTATAATTAATATAAACGATTTATTACCTTAATTAACTTAATTATTGGAATGATTTTGAAGCGTCTTTTTCAAACATTAGGCCATGCTATATATTCTAATGAATTAATATTGCACATGCATATATAATCTCCTTTTAACTATATATTAAGATCGCAATATAATCTACAATGAGCTAGCTAGCTAGCTAGCTAATGCTAAGGCTATCAAACTCTTGGACACAATTTATCAAAAGCCTAGTACTCTTTATTTATTATTTTTCAAACATAAGTTTAATAAAAAGTTTTTGAAATGTAATACAAATTCAAGAATTCAAGTCAATTTGTTTAAGTTGCATTTAGCTTTCATTTGTATTTGAGATTATTTTGATTTGCATTTGAATTTAGCTTTAATACATAAATTTAAAGTGAGTTTCATTGGTAATAAAATTCTATTTTCACTTTTAAGATAGAAATTAGTTACACGTTTCTCTTTTTTTTCCCATTCTACAATTCTTTCATCTTCTTCTTCATCATGTGCTTTAATGGAGGTTTTCTACTATTAACTTCAACAAATTGATACCTAAAGCTCCCGTTCTGGTTTAGAGAAACATGAGTGTACGTGAGGTGTGCGATCGATTTAGTTCTTCATATTTACACTAAATTGAAGTTCAAATCGAAGAAGAATCACATTTCTTGATTATACAGAATTGGGAAACATGAGTGTTGATAAGAATTGAGTGATTTTCACAATATCAAAGATAAACGGCAGAAACGGTAGCTTGAATACAAAGCTTCCAGTATTCAATGGAAAGAATTGGAACCAGTGGTCGAGTCAGATACGTGTGTTGTTTGGAGCTCAAGATGTTCTTGATCTCGTCAATAACGGTTACACACTGGTTGCAACAAGCGCAACAAAAGCGCAAAGAAATACGCAACGTGAAACGAGGAAGAAGGAATCTAGAGGCGTTGTTTTATATCCATCACTATGTGGATATGAAGGTGTGTGAGAAGATCGCCAACGTGACGACGACAAAATATGTGTGGGATATATTTGTGTGGTGCTATGGCGATGACACATCAATAAAGAAGGTGAAGTTGCAGTCTCTATGCAAGCAATACGAGAATCTCAGCATGAAGAACAATGAGAAGGTACCAAAAATAAAGGTGCAAAAAGAAAGTGATTTTTTTGAAAAAAATAAAACATCAAATATTTCTCTCTTATCTGGAAGACACATCTCAATCCCAAAAAACCCAAGATTCTTGTAGCCTAACCACATTACATCCAAAAACAAAGATCTTTGTGATACATGACTGATTTTGTATATTGTTATATTGCTTAGACAAACTGTAAAATATTTCTATAGGTAATACATGATCTAATAATTGATGGCAACACTAATCTATTTAAGTTATACATAAGTGGGATAATGATTTTGATGAATAACTGACATTTGATCAAAACATGTTTTAAATCATAATTTGGTAAAGCAAATTTTTTATCTTCATACTAAGTCTATGGATGCTTATAATATTGATTATTAACTTGAATTTGAACAAAAATCATGTCATACTTCAAAATAATTTCAAAAACTTTTTAATCAAGTCTTGAGATCTTTTAGGATCATTGCATAATAAATTTCTAAACTATTTAGATAGATTTTGTTATACGACAAACAAAAACATAAGTTGGGGATAGTTGATAAATTATATAAATACATAAATGGCATAAGCACTTATTAACTTCTTTTGTAGGTAATCAATGAGAAACCCCTAATTCATCATGAAAATATAATTAAGTGCTTGTGTGAACTCTTTAACTGTGTATTTATCAAGTATAGAAAAAAGGACCAAGAAAAAACCAAAATTAGACAAAACATGCAATTCAAAAATCAAGGCTCGCTTAGCCAAGGAACATACATCGCTAAGCAAGAAATATGAAGAAAAAGGCTAAACAAACCTTAGCCGTGCGCCAAAACTCGCAAGCAGGCGTGCTAAGTAAGGTATAGTGTGTCAAAAAGCTTCAAGGCTAAGCTACTTCAAGGCAAAAAAAGGGTTAGCTCGCTAAGCGAGCTAGAGGCCTACTGGATAAGCCTGGCGACTAATACTACTTGTTGATGAGCTAGAATTTCTTAAAGAGGAAGATTGCAGGCGCGTTAAGAAAATTTTAGAGATTGCTTAGCAATAATGGAAAGCATGACCATAATAAATAAGGGTTCAGTCTATTTAGTTTCATATATCATGGAAATATTTGAGAGGTCTTGTTAGGACTTGTTATAGTTATCTTAGTAGGGAGTGAGGAACACAATTGAAGAGGAAAAGAGAGAAATATTGAGGGAAGAGGTGTTGTATGAGGAATCGACAACAAATTATTTTCAACATATTTATTCCAGGGCTTAATTGTAAATCTTGGATGAGTAAGCGCTACTATTTTTATTTTTGCCTAGGTTAGACGTAGTTGTCTTAGAACTCATGTTTTTATCTGAATAATGGTGTTATATGTATTTCTTCTTAAGCTTGAATATTGATGAATTCTTTGATCTCAATGCTTATTTTAGATTAGCTAACTAAAACATTCATGGTATGACCTAATATTTGAAAGGTTCAGGTCATTATTAGATCAGAGCTTTTCATCTATTGGATATATTAACATCTAGACATATATTTAGGTTTAATATCTATATAAAATGTTGAAACTTAATGATGTTGTATTGGTTAATAGGCTGAGAGATCGTCCATTAGGTAATACTACTGATCTTACATCATTGACTCATACATGAGTTGCAATGAGAGCTTCAGCCGGTAATCAACATGAGAATAGGTCAATGAAATTTAACCCCATCAATTTTTCTCAATTGTTAAACATCAAGGTTTATTTTACCTTCTATATTCACAATCAAATTCGACACTTGATATAACATCCTTAAAGTAACAAAAACTATTGAACATTTTCCAAAATGCAACTTGTCCTTGTAGCGGTAAAAATGTGACTCGACGCGTTTCCACGCGCTCGGAGTACAACAGAGTCGCCACCGAACTTTATTTATTCCAAGAAGGAAAGGGAAAATATCGATAAAACCCATGAATGAAAAGAAAACGGATAAGATGGTCATCGCAACCAAATTTAGGTTCGGGAGTCGGTTAAGCAAGGGGAAGGTATTAGCACCCCTCACCTCCATCGTACTCGATGGGACCCATTTAGTTAATCTTGTGATTGTTAGCTTATTATCTACTTGCGTTATTTATTAGGTTGGAAAGAATGAAGAAACAAAAAAAAGATTTTTATTATTGTGCTCGCCAAGACGTTTGTATCTTGTGCCTACGTATTCCCTAGTGCAATGGGAAAGTCAGAGCAATCGTAGTTCGGGCTAAAACGCCGAATTTGTTGGTTGATTTTAGCGAGAGGTACTCGATCGCTTTCAAATGGAAATACTACGCGCACATGGATATGATATCACTACAAGAATGGATAACTAAATCAAGATAAGACATGATTTTGGCCATCATCGCATTCGAGTGGAAGATGTTAGATCTTCACATGTGGAAGTATGTTCGTATTGAAATTGAATAAGTGTCTCGTTTTTGTAAAAAGTGTTTTAGAATGTAAAAGGGTGTGAATGAGTTGAAAGTTTGTTTGTTAGAAGAAGTCAAACATTTAAACAAAAGCTTAACAGCCATCGCTCAAATGTTTGAAAGAGAAAATTGTACAAGTACGTACAACCTCCTCGTAGGTTATGAAAAAAGATTGATTTGAAGAGTTGAAAGATATTTAATTGGATCCAAGTATTTAAACAAAAGCTTAACGGCCATCGCTTAAGATACTTGAAAGAGTGTTTGTTAAATTGATTTTTATAAAGTCTTTAATGGAGTTTAAACATCCAAACAATGGCTTAACGGCCATCGCCTAAATTTTTAAAGAACAACTTGTACAAGTACGTACAAACCCTTCTTTCCATTGTAGATAAAATGATTTGAATGTTAAAAGAAAGCATTTTTGTTAGAAAGGTGAACTAAATCGAGTTTGAGAAGTCTTTAATGGAGTTTAAACACTCAAACAATGGCTTAACGGCCATCGCCTAAATGTTTAAAGAACAAATTGTACAAGTACGTACAAACTCTTCTTTCCATTATAGATAAAATGATTTGAATGTTAAAAGAAAAGCGTTTTTTGTAAAAAAAAAAGGTGAATTAAATCGAGTTTGAAAGAGTCTTTAATGGAGTCTAAACATCCAAACAAAGGCTTAACGGTCATCGCCTAAATGTTTAAGAACAATTTGTATAGGTACGTACAAACCCTTCTTCTCCAATTAAAACTCAAGACTCGATTCAATTAATTAAAAAAGGCTATTTTTGTATCATTTTGAAGTATTTGGAAAGGAATTCTATATGTACAAAATAATGTATTTTTTTCTCTCTTAATAAATATAGTAAATAAAATAAACAAATAAATAAACATTTTTTTGTAAAGTTAATTAAAAAGACATATTTTATATTTTTTACTAATATCTGAATCTAAACATATTTTGTCACATTAGGAAATAAAACAAATATTAAAATAAAATGGAAGTGAAGACAATTAATAAAGATCATTTGAAAAAAACTAAAAAAAGGACCCATTGGGCCGGGGGTGTAAATTCCAATGGGGGGAGTGTGGCCCAGTAACAAACAATGTCCACAAAAAAGGAGAAAAATACAAACAGGGTCGGATCGGTTTGAACCGGATCCGAAGCACCTTTCTACCAAAACTCCAAAAGTTGAACGAAATTTAGAGAACCCTAATGTTCTCTCTTGTCTGCCTCTCTCACGCTCTCGCTTTTCTCACGGTTTAAACTCACGGTTCTTTCTCACAGAAGTCTCTCGCACAAATCTCTCAATATCTCTTGCGATTCTCACTCTGCGAACACAACAACAAAACACTCTTCTCTCTCACGATTTGCTCTCGGCCTCACTCTGCTTTCTCTATGTCTCAATCTCTCAGTTCGTTTCCGGGTTAACAAACATCACATACAAACAAAATCAACGCAATAATAGCACAAACCCCGAATCAATCCTTCCCCAATCCATTATTATTCACAGTTATATGTTACAACGGTGTTAATGGCGTAGAAACGAAAGAAGAACATCAAAAAAAGGAATATGCATCGCAAGAGTTAAAGAGAATCACCAACAATAGATAATAGGCTTCAAGCTTCTCCCAGGTAAATTCTTTATCTTCTTTCTCTCTTCTGCTTGCGTTTTTCTTGCTGTGTGTGCGTGTTGTGTTGCGGTTTGAGTGAGTGAGAGGTTCGAGTGTTTGGTCTTGCTGTGAGTGAAGAAGTTTGAAGGAATGGTTGTGTATGGTTTATGAATCTGAAAGTGAAAATTGTTGCGAGTTGGACATGAATAAAGGTGGAATAAGTTTTCAACGAGTTTCTGCAGGTGGAATGGTCTTTGAAAGGTTCACTGAGTTTGAAAATGGTTTGGAAAAGAACTGGTTGTTTGGAGGAAGAATTTCGGTGTGATTTTTGGCAGAATTTCTCTAAGTTTTTTCTCCTCCCCTCTAAGTTTTTTTTCTCCTCCCCCTGCTGTTAACGAATGTCCCCTTTTTATAGTGAAAAGATTAGGGTTTTAATGTGAGCTGAGATGAAAATTGGGGGGAAAATGTTGGTGATATTTTGAACATTTGTAGTAACTTTTTTTTATGTTTTATGATCACAGGTTTTGTCACGGTCCTTTTGGTGCAAAGTTTGGATAAGAGCAGGCTGCAGTGTAGTGATAGCAGAGTTTTGGACATAAGGGATGGTGAAGAGGCGTGGCGTGGGAGGTGAAAGATGAGGACAAAAATGCTGCAAAATTTGTTGTTCTCTTTTTTGTTTGAATTTTGTAAATTGGATTAAAAAAACATAAAATGAATTGGGCCTAACACTTAACAAGCCCATTTTGTTATACATTTTTGATTAAATGATAAATAAATCTAAACTAATAATAATAAAAATGATGACAATAAAAAGAAATCTCAATACCAAAAAGAAATTAACTAGAAGAAAATAATAATAATAATAATAATAATAATAATAATAATAATAATAATAATAATAATAATAATAATAATAAAGAAAATAAAACTAATGACTAAAACATATTTGATATATTTATTATTTCTTTTGTTTTTTTTTTGCTTTGAAAATAATGCAAAATATCTAAATTTAAATGGAACAGAAAATAAAAACTTGACTAAATTTTTTATATACATTCCTATAAAACTAAAAATAACATAGACAAAATACTAAATCTAAATAGTAAAAATAAATTAACAAAATTAAATTAAAGACCTAAAAACTAAAAAATTAAAAGACTTTTTTTTTATATATTTTTTATAAATGAAGTTAAACCAAAAGTTAAAACATGCGAATGAAATCTATATTTTTTTTGTTGACCTTACTAAAAGGTCGATTTTTCAAGATATGCAAAAATGTGACGATTGAATTAAAAGATGTATAAATATGCAACATGATCAAGAACAAATGAAATTGGTAGGTCAAAAATTGGGGTGCGACAGATGCCCCTATTTAATTATCTTGAGCCAGATAACATGGAAGACTTAAGTCTTTGTGGTATCAATGGCGAAAGGTAATTAAATACAAAAGACCCGAATTTTTGTCCTTACGCAAATGAAATGCAATGCATGGATTTTGTTATGTTGAAATGCAATATGATATGAGACAGACTCGATTCTCTGTGGGGAATGCGGCACCACGAGAGACAAACTGTTGATGGAAAAACTTTGGAAATGAGGGATAAAACTCTGGGTAAGAAAAGATAAGGAATGTCTAAGAGTAGCTTTAGACGGCGGAAGTCATCAGAGACATCCAATAGTGGCTTTGAATGAATCTGAAACAAAAATCGGGAAGGAGCGTCTAAGAGTGGCCTTAGACGACATCAAATATCAAATACATTCAAGAGTGGCTTTGAATGAATATGAAAATAATCCAAACTCTGGGGAAACACCGGAGACATCCGACAGTAGCTTCGGATGGAAGGAAACCAACAAGACTCAACAGTGGCTTTGAATGCAAGAGGAAACCTTCAAACTCAGAGATATAACAGAGGCGTCCAACAGTAGCTTTGAACGAATGGAATCCAAACTCTGAAAAATATCGGGGACAATCCAACAGTAGCTTTGGATAATACGGAAACCAAAGAGATTCAACAGTGGCTTTGAATGCAAAAAGGAAACCTGAACCAGAAAATATATCAGAGTCATCCTGAGGAGCAGTAGATGACATGGATACCAATTTTGGAAAATATGAGCGAACATCCAATAGGAGCATTGGATGAGAAAACAAACTCAAGAACATCCAATAGTGGCTTTGGATGAGAAAAGAATTGTATTTCAGCTCAGAGATGTAAAGATCATTCAACAGTAGCTTTGAATAACACTTTACTAAGGATTGTGGTATCCAACAGTAGCTTTGGATAAAAGGTGAGAAACATCATGTCCAACAGTAGCTTTAGACAGAGAGAAACAAATACAAATCCAATAGTAGCCTTGGAGGAAGAGGAACAAAAGACATCCAATAGTAGCATTGGACGGGGAGAAACAAGAAGACATCCAATAGTAGCATTGGAAGAAAAGAGACAAATACAAATCCAACAGTAGCTTTGGATGAAGAGACAAACATTGTTTTGGTAGATGCCAAGTAAGTTGGGCTTTGATAACCAGATAAAGTGTTGATAACAATGTGGCATTGAAAGAATGCAGATGAGTATGCATTTTGTTTCGATGCATGATATTGAATTTTTCTATGCATGAGATGTGAATGATTAATGTGATGTAATTGATTATGATAAATGAGGTAGACTTTTTTTTTTGTGAGGGAGGATTGGAACTCTGATTCCTCAACACGAGAACTTTGCCAACATGGTTTTGCCACGCCGATGATCCTTTTAAGAAGGACTGATAAAATGATTGGGGATCGCTGAAGAAGAATGCCCCTGATTGACTGCTTGCTAAATGATCCTTGCTTCAGTTCTTGAAATGAATGTCAGGAACACATGCCCTAGTATAAGTCTTGAACACGAGGTCCTTGAAGTGTCGTGCCCCTGATAGGATCACTGATCAAGTCTCTTGGTTGTTTGAACTTCCTTGAAAGATAAGTACTTGCAAATGAAATGTTCATTCAAAAATGGTAATTTTAATGCAATGTTCAAAGCGTAATTTGAAATCAAGATCATTATTGGAATGATGTTATTGATGTAAAGAAAATGAATCAAAAGTCCAAACACAATTGTCAAGACAATCAAATTGATGGATAAAGCAAAAGGTATGGTAAAACAAACAATTTGCAAAAATCTTTAGGAGTCAGGTTAACGCAACCTTGTTGTAGTATGCTTTCAAAAGAAACCTTGCTTCAGTTAGGTCTTTTGAGGGTTGTAACGTGGCTTGGTTCACGGTTATAGAAACAAAGGATATAGGCTCAAAATATATTTGTACCCACCCCATTCTTCGTGATGATCTCCAATCCTACGTTCAGTTAATTCAAATTATACATTCATGTTCCAAGAGGCTTTGGAATTGCACCTATGATAATGATAATGGTTTAAAGACCAAGGGAATCTTTGAGATGACAGTCACTTCTTACTTTTGATAGTCATAACGTTTTATGGTTGTTCAAGGAATTTATTGACTTCTCCTTTTTGCTTTATATCCCTAACTTTTGCCTGAACTGTTTCATTTGAGATCACAGTCAGCGGGATGCCCCAGTTTTGCCTAAGTCTCCTTCATAGGTGTTGACTTAGCGGGCTTGCTTTTTTTGGAATATTTTCTTTGTATTGGAAAGATAGTGACTGCCTTGAGAATGATTAATGATAACCATCTTGGTCACCTTTGATTGAAACCCTTATTGAAAGGCGTACTTGATGATTTCCTTGAATGCATAAACATACTAACTGAGAACTACCCTGCCCCAGGTTAAAATTGCGGGTTTTTTCGTTTACAAAGAAACTCTAACTTCGCAGGCTCAAAGGGTTGGCTAGGGATTAACTTCCTTATTTCTCCAGTGTTTGGGAATTGAAACAATGCCTGTACATCATCAACAAAGTTTTATTTGAAATCATATAATTCAACAACTTTGGTATTTTGTTTTCATCATCCTCCCTCCAATCTTTGCATAAAGAAAAAGAACAAGAGATATATTTTTGTTGTTTTTTTTTTAAAGATAAAGTATAAAGATGAACACAATGGATTGAATTGAAACACGCAATGCTCATTTCATTAAAATTAATAATCAAGAACAAACAAAATTCAAATGCAGTACACAAGATAAACAAGGAAATTACAAACAACAGGAAAACAAGGCCTAGTGACTAATCGGTGACAAGGAGGAGCTATCCTATCACGAAACACTTGGCTTTAGGGAAGTAGGTTGCCATTCTCAATCTTCAGCCACTTTTGTCATGCTCGGGCAAAGGGTTGTCGACAACGTTGGGATTGATGTCTTTGAAGTATAACAGATTTGCCCTCATCAGTTCTTGCACTCTAGCCTTCAACGCGAAACAGCTTTCCAAATTATGGCCAGCACCACCTTGATGAAATTCACAATGCAGATCGGATCTGAAACCGGGTGGAAGAGGATTCGGAGGAGTAAAAGCTCTTGTTGTAATTAGACCTTTCGCGACCAATGCAGGGTATAACTCAGTGTAGGTCATGGGAATAGGATCATAAGTCGTCCTACCACGATTCTGATCTCGGTTGGCAGCCTGAGGTTGAGGAGCTTGAACTTGTGGAGCTTTGGTCACAGGAGCAACAGTAACCACAATTGGTTGATCATAGTTATTAGTTCTTTGACGAGGTCTTCTTCCTTCGTCACTCACAGCATTTGTTTCTCCTTCCTTTTTCCTATGGAAGTTTCCAAAAGACTTCCTTGCCCCATTAGAGGACTCACCAGCATTGACAACCTTGCCTTTCTTAACTCCTTCCTCTAGCCTTTGACCAATGGTCACCAAATCAGTAAAGTTGGAGGATACGCTTCCAATCATCTTCTCCCAATAGAAGGGTGAGAGAGTGTCCATAAACATTCCAGCCAGTTCCTTTTCAGCCAAAGGAGGTTCCACTTGAGAAGCTAGCTCTCTCCAGCGTTGAGCGTACTCCTTGAAGGACTCTCTTTCTCTTTGAGACATGTTCTGTAGTTGACGGCGGTCAGGAGCCATGTCTAGATTATACTTGTACTGTTTCATGAAAGCATCAGTCAGATCTTGAAAACAATGGATACGACTCTTCTCCAGTCCCATATACCATTTTAGAGAAGCACCAGTCAGACTATCTTGAAAACAGTGAATCAACAATTTGTCGTTCTTGGTATAGGCAGACATCTTGCGGTAGTACATGGTCAAATGACTTCTTGGACAAGTGTACCCTTTGTATTTTTCAAACTCAGGAGTTTTGAACTTTGCAGGTATGTCCAAATCAGAAACTAAACACATGTTTTCAGCAGCGACCCCAAAGTAATCAGCGCCTTCCATAGCTCTTAATCTTTTCTCCAGGATTTGATATTGTTCTTTGACTTCGTCAATATCACCAGCTTCTTTTTGGCTTTCACTTTGATGGTCTCCAGCCTGGTATTCAAAGAGAGGATTTCCAAAAGTGGTTTGGGCAGCAGTGTGCACAATTGGCTGAGACTCAGTCATGATTGGTGTTTGGAACATTGGTCGTGAAGGTTGACCTAACATAGCAGCAGTGGCATGAGGCGGAGAATAATTTGGAGGTAAACCAAACTCAGGCCAAGTAGTGGCGGGCCTCTGAACAGGAATAGGGTCTTCAACATCATCGGTGATTTCTTGAATGACAGTCCTTTGAGGTGGTTCTCCTCTAGCAATCAGAACTTGCAACATTTCAGTGAGCTTAGTCATTCCTGACTTCAAATCTTCAATCTCCATTCTGACTTCAGCATTGTGTTGCTCTTGATCTGCCATTCTTCTTCTAACGTTGGCTCTAGTCTCGTAATCGTGTGGAGGAACCAGCTTGACGGTTAACAGAAGACTGTTGAAGATGAATACAGACGGTATGAGTTGATAACTCGAATGAATATGGATGCATGTATGTCATGAATGATTAATATGTAATGGATTTCAAATCATATGGAACAGAAATATTCTGATTTCTTAGCACAAAGTGGCACACAACAGGATAGTTCTAAGGTTTTTTCGACAAGGTTCTAGACACAGTTCTCAGAGTTACAAGCTACTTTTGAAAACTTGATCATCTAGCAAATAACTTCCCACACAACCATGTTTTCAAATGAAGCCTATTCTGAGTGTGGTTTTCGCACTTACCCACGATAATAGTTACGTTACGCAAGTTGGGTGCGAAACCACCATTTCCTAAAAAGTCATGGTTTAAGGGTTTTTCTAAAGGTCCCTAGAGTTAACGATCCAAATTGAAAACATCATCGCTCAAGTAAATAACTTACTTAATCAAAGACATCTTCTCAAAGGACCTACTCTAGGCGGGGTATTAGTATCTCCCACTTGACACTACGTCAAGCAAGTTTAATACTAACCCACCATCTTATCTTATGTGTTTCTTGAGCTCGGGTGTAGAGCTTTGTCCACAAAGTGCCAAAAAAACAAGATATTCCAATCATAAAATAAGAAATCAAATAATAAAGGCAATAAATAAACAAATAAATAAAGCTAACAATAATACAAGAAAAACTAAACTAGGGTTGACTCTCTTAGGTTATCCCCAGCAGAGTCGCCACTTTCTGTAGCGGTAAAAATGTGACTCGACGCGTTTCCACGCGCTCGGAGTACAACAGAGTCGCCACCGAACTTTATTTATTCCAAGAAGGAAAGGGAAAATATCGATAAAACCCATGAATGAAAAGAAAACGGATAAGATGGTCATCGCAACCAAATTTAGGTTCGGGAGTCGGTTAAGCAAGGGGAAGGTATTAGCACCCCTCACCTCCATCGTACTCGATGGGACCCATTTAGTTAATCTTGTGATTGTTAGCTTATTATCTACTTGCGTTATTTATTAGGTTGGAAAGAATGAAGAAACAAAAAAAAGATTTTTATTATTGTGCTCGCCAAGACGTTTGTATCTTGTGCCTACGTATTCCCTAGTGCAATGGGAAAGTCAGAGCAATCGTAGTTCGGGCTAAAACGCCGAATTTGTTGGTTGATTTTAGCGAGAGGTACTCGATCGCTTTCAAATGGAAATACTACGCGCACATGGATATGATATCACTACAAGAATGGATAATTAAATCAAGATAAGACATGATTTTGGCCATCATCGCATTCGAGTGGAAGATGTTAGATCTTCACATGTGGAAGTATGTTCGTATTGAAATTGAATAAGTGTCTCGTTTTTGTAAAAAAGTGTTTTAGAATGTAAAAGGGTGTGAATGAGTTGAAAGTTTGTTTGTTAGAAGAAGTCAAACATTTAAACAAAAGCTTAACAGCCATCGCTCAAATGTTTGAAAGAGAAAATTGTACAAGTACGTACAACCTCCTCGTAGGTTATGAAAAAAGATTGATTTGAAGAGTTGAAAGATATTTAATTGGATCCAAGTATTTAAACAAAAGCTTAACGGCCATCGCTTAAGATACTTGAAAGAGTGTTTGTTAAATTGATTTTTATAAAGTCTTTAATGGAGTTTAAACATCCAAACAATGGCTTAACGGCCATCGCCTAAATGTTTAAAGAACAACTTGTACAAGTACGTACAAACCCTTCTTTCCATTGTAGATAAAATGATTTGAATGTTAAAAGAAAGCATTTTTGTTAGAAAGGTGAACTAAATCGAGTTTGAGAAGTCTTTAATGGAGTTTAAACACTCAAACAATGGCTTAACGGCCATCGCCTAAATGTTTAAAGAACAAATTGTACAAGTACGTACAAACTCTTCTTTCCATTATAGATAAAATGATTTGAATGTTAAAAGAAAAGCGTTTTTTGTAAAAAAAAAAGGTGAATTAAATCGAGTTTGAAAGAGTCTTTAATGGAGTCTAAACATCCAAACAAAGGCTTAACGGTCATCGCCTAAATGTTTAAGAACAATTTGTATAGGTACGTACAAACCCTTCTTCTCCAATTAAAACTCAAGACTCGATTCAATTAATTAAAAAAGGCTATTTTTGTATCATTTTGAAGTATTTGGAAAGGAATTCTATATGTACAAAATAATGTATTTTTTTCTCTCTTAATAAATATAGTAAATAAAATAAACAAATAAATAAACATTTTTTTGTAAAGTTAATTAAAAAGACATATTTTATATTTTTTACTAATATCTGAATCTAAACATATTTTGTCACATTAGGAAATAAAACAAATATTAAAATAAAATGGAAGTGAAGACAATTAATAAAAATCATTTGAAAAAAACTAAAAAAAGGACCCATTGGGCCGGGGGTGTAAATTCCAATGGGGGGAGTGTGGCCCAGTAACAAACAATGTCCACAAAAAAGGAGAAAAATACAAACAGGGTCGGATCGGTTTGAACCGGATCCGAAGCACCTTTCTACCAAAACTCCAAAAGTTGAACGAAATTTAGAGAACCCTAATGTTCTCTCTTGTCTGCCTCTCTCACGCTCTCGCTTTTCTCACGGTTTAAACTCACGGTTCTTTCTCACAGAAGTCTCTCGCACAAATCTCTCAATATCTCTTGCGATTCTCACTCTGCGAACACAACAACAAAACACTCTTCTCTCTCACGATTTGCTCTCGGCCTCACTCTGCTTTCTCTATGTCTCAATCTCTCAGTTCGTTTCCGGGTTAACAAACATCACATACAAACAAAATCAACGCAATAATAGCACAAACCCCGAATCAATCCTTCCCCAATCCATTATTATTCACAGTTATATGTTACAACGGTGTTAATGGCGTAGAAACGAAAGAAGAACATCAAAAAAAGGAATATGCATCGCAAGAGTTAAAGAGAATCACCAACAATAGATAATAGGCTTCAAGCTTCTCCCAGGTAAATTCTTTATCTTCTTTCTCTCTTCTGCTTGCGTTTTTCTTGCTGTGTGTGCGTGTTGTGTTGCGGTTTGAGTGAGTGAGAGGTTCGAGTGTTTGGTCTTGCTGTGAGTGAAGAAGTTTGAAGGAATGGTTGTGTATGGTTTATGAATCTGAAAGTGAAAATTGTTGCGAGTTGGACATGAATAAAGGTGGAATAAGTTTTCAACGAGTTTCTGCAGGTGGAATGGTCTTTGAAAGGTTCACTGAGTTTGAAAATGGTTTGGAAAAGAACTGGTTGTTTGGAGGAAGAATTTCGGTGTGATTTTTGGCAGAATTTCTCTAAGTTTTTTCTCCTCCCCTCTAAGTTTTTTTTCTCCTCCCCCTGCTGTTAACGAATGTCCCCTTTTTATAGTGAAAAGATTAGGGTTTTAATGTGAGCTGAGATGAAAATTGGGGGGAAAATGTTGGTGATATTTTGAACATTTGTAGTAACTTTTTTTTATGTTTTATGATCACAGGTTTTGTCACGGTCCTTTTGGTGCAAAGTTTGGATAAGAGCAGGCTGCAGTGTAGTGATAGCAGAGTTTTGGACATAAGGGATGGTGAAGAGGCGTGGCGTGGGAGGTGAAAGATGAGGACAAAAATGCTGCAAAATTTGTTGTTCTCTTTTTTGTTTGAATTTTGTAAATTGGATTAAAAAAACATAAAATGAATTGGGCCTAACACTTAACAAGCCCATTTTGTTATACATTTTTGATTAAATGATAAATAAATCTAAACTAATAATAATAAAAATGATGACAATAAAAAGAAATCTCAATACCAAAAAGAAATTAACTAGAAGAAAATAATAATAATAATAATAATAATAATAAAGAAAATAAAACTAATGACTAAAACATATTTGATATATTTATTATTTCTTTTGTTTTTTTTTGCTTTGAAAATAATGCAAAATATCTAAATTTAAATGGAACAGAAAATAAAAACTTGACTAAATTTTTTATATACATTCCTATAAAACTAAAAATAACATAGACAAAATACTAAATCTAAATAGTAAAAATAAATTAACAAAATTAAATTAAAGACCTAAAAACTAAAAAATTAAAAGACTTTTTTTTTATATATTTTTTATAAATGAAGTTAAACCAAAAGTTAAAACATGCGAATGAAATCTATATTTTTTTTGTTGACCTTACTAAAAGGTCGATTTTTCAAGATATGCAAAAATGTGACGATTGAATTAAAAGATGTATAAATGCAACATGATCAAGAACAAATGAAATTGGTAGGTCAAAAATTGGGGTGCGACAGTCCTTATGGAGACGATAAAACCACACTTGATATCTGCACTACAACAATAGTTTCTGAAAACTCGCATCTCATTTAGTGTATTTTCTGTTGGGTGCAAGTGGGGGTGATTAAAGTCCCACATTGCCTATGAATAGGTGGAATGTTGGATTTATATGAGAGAGGACCCATTAACCTATCACCTTAAGGTTTTAGGTAGAAATATGGCTTCTCCCTCTCTTGTGGTCATGGAGCATTAGTCTCATTGGTGCTCCCTATTATCCCGGACTCCCTAAGAAGTTGTATCAAGAGTCTTGGTTTGGTGAGGTATAAATTTTTTAGTATGCTCTGTGATTGCATTTTAGTCTGATCTTCTACATCAGAAAGGAAATTTTATACTCTGTGGTAGTTGAGAAAATTTTGTTTATGCAGAAATTTTTTTGGTTGCCATGTCAAGTTTTTCAAGTGTAGTGAAGATTGACTTTGAGAAATTTGATGGAAGAATCAATTTTAGCTTGTGAAAAATTCAAGTCACTGATGTTTTGATACAATTAGGATTACACAAGAGGTTGAAAGGAAATATTTCCAACATGGAAAACGAAAAGTTGGAGGAACTAGATTTGAGAGCTTCGAGTATAATTCACATGTCTTTGGCTAAAAATATTCTTACGAATGTTCTTGGTACGTCGTCAGTCAAAGAGCTTTAGGAGAAACTTGAAGGGTTATATCAAGGAAATGATATATCAAATTGTTTGTTGTTGAAGGAGCAGTTTCATAGTTTGCGTATCGATGAACATACAAAAGTATCTGATTATATAAGTGTTCTAAATGGTATTATTTATGAATTAGAAATTATTTGAATCAAGATTGATGATGAAGATAAAGCTTTGAGACTCATATAGTCTTTTTCATCTTCCTATGAGAATATTAATTTTGCTTCGATATATAAAAAGGAAACTTTAGGTTATGAAGAAGTTGCTAGTAACATCTCATTCTGGTCCAGACTATCCATTTAGGTGGCCTTGACAAAAAAAATCACACCTAAGCACTTGCATCGGAGAAAACTTTGATTAATGACATTAAAATCATGGCCATGACATTTCTTAATTGGCATCACGCAATGACTAAATATCCTAGCTCAACGTGTGTGACCTCCGATTCCTCTTTATGAAATTTGAAATTGGGAAAAACATTTCAAGGAATTTTACTTCCAATTTTGGATTGTACCACTTGGCACAGTGCGTAATCACTTTTTGTCTTCCAATTAATGAGAAAGCAAACATTCTTAACCGCTTGGCACCTTCACTTACTAAAGTTAAGTTGATGGTTGAACATGTTTTATATAAGTCTCTCGATGATGTTTTCGATATTAAGCTTCCAAACTAGAGTACTAACTAATTCTTAGTGCACAACCCATCAATACAACACGAAATAGACATGAAAAGCAGCAACAAAAAAACTAATAAAAAAAAGGTTCAGAAAAGTATTCCAATCCAACCAAGAGTAGTCATTATCCACCCTATTTCCTACAAGGAACCAAGCTAACAAGGTGATATCCGATTTTCACTTGATGTTATTTTGATTTTGAGGTCAAAAAGAAATTTTTCTGATCCTTGACTTTGATAAATAAATAAAAAAGCACACCTTAGTAGCATTCCTACAAAGAAAATATTAAGAACATAATATTTCTTTTGGATATTTTTCAAGTATTATGAAAAACCAAGGTGAAATATATTTCCTTGTTGAAAGTAATCAACAATCCTCAAAACTGTTAGAACATACAGAAATCAATTAAGGTGAATCAGTGGAGAATTAGGTTCAATTGGAGAAGATGAAGTTTAGAGAATTAAGAGAGAGAGAGAGAGAGAGAGAGAGAGAGAGAGAGAGAGAGAGAGAAATGAAATTGACATTAACAACTACAACAAAGTTACAAAATGATTGGAATCATCAAAAATAATTAAAACAGAAAATAAAACTGGTAACCAACAGTGTAATCGGTTACGGCAAATAGCATAACCAGTTACGCCACAAACACAACACCATTGGATCTGTTTTACGGGCCCGTAACCGGTTACACCAACTGAAATGCAGGAAACAACATTTTCAACACACCACCTCATTTCTGTTGGTCCAAGTCCAACATGCTCAAGCTCATATTCAATCTCTTGAACATCTCATTTGTTACTCCTTTGGTTAAGAAATATGCTACTTGGTCCTCACTTCGACAATATCACAATCGTAACTTTCCTTCACTCACTATCTCCTTCAAATAATGAAACTGCATCTCTATATGCTTGCTCATTCTGTGTGCAATCGTATTCTTCGCAAGATTGATTGCAGAAATATTATCAACAAGAAGTTTAGTAGCCTCACCCTCATTGCTACCCAACTCCTTCAATAGTTTCATAAGCCACATGGCTTGGCAAGCACACAACGACGCTGCAATATACTCGGCCTCACAAGACGAGACTGATACCAGCGGTTCCTTTTTCAAACACCAAGAGATTGGTGTCCTAACAAACATATAGATGTATCCAACCATTGACTTTCTATCATCTCTATCACCACACCAATTGAAATAGGTGAAACCAAATAAATCACATTTTCGGCCCGTATCCGATACCCAAAAAAGATTCCACAACCAAGATTTCCTTTAACATATCTAAGGATCCTCTTGCCCCCTCCAAATGAGACACCTTCGGTCTCTCCATGAATCTAGTAGCAATATCGACACTAAATGCCAAGTTCGGTCGCGTATTGCACAAGTAGTGCAATAATCCAATCATTCTTCGATATTTAGTTGAATTCACATGTTGCTCATCCTCACTCTTGGACAGCTATAGCCTAGCTTCACACGGTGTAATTTCCTCATTTTAATGCTCCATTTCACACCTTTTCAAGATCTCAAGTGCTTACCTCCTTTTATGCATGAGCAGTTCCATTTTTTACCGTTGGAACTCTATGCCAAGGAAATATGTCATGTACCAAGGTCCATCATCTCGAACTAATTCATGACTTCACTATAAAACCTTGAGATACTCTTCTTACATCTGTCGGAAATCAAATGATCATCCACATATAGGCAAAGGATGATCACACCATCATTCGTATCTGATCTCACATAGACACCATGTTCGGACACACACTGCTTGAAACCAATATCAACAAGAAAGCCATCAATGCGTTTGTTCCAAGCTCTTGGAGCTTGTTTCAAATCTTACACTGTTTTCTGCAACTTGTAGTATCTCATCTCTTTATTCTTCATTACAAATCTGGGGGGCTGCTCTACATAATCCTCTTCATCGAGCGAACCGTTCAAAAATGCAGATTTGATGTCCATTTGATAAACGCCCAATCATTTTTGTTAGTAATAACAATAACCAATCAGATGGTCTCAAGCCTAGTCACAGGTGCAAACACTTCCTCAAAGTCTATACCTCCACGTTGCAAAAATCCCTTCCTACCATTCGAGCCTTATACTTGATTATCTCGGCTTTGGAATTTGCCTCTACTTTATAGACCCAACGCACACCAATTGGCTTCTTTCCAAGCGGTAGATCAACTAACTCCCAAGTATCATTCTTTTCAATATATTCTAGTTCCCCTTTCATTGCAAAAATCCATTTTGGATCGCTTAGAGCCTCCTCTGTGTTCACTGGTTCGTATTCGGTCATAAGCGCAGAATGAACGAAATCACCTTCATTATCTTGAAATCTCTCGCACTCTTAGATTTTGGGTCTGCCGTTCGCTAAAGTTCGCCCCGTCAAAATTTTTTGCCCGCCAAAGTTTGTCTTATCTATTCGTTCAACCCGTTCCGCCTTAAGCCCCCCATTTTTTTAGTTAATTCTAGTTATTCCAATTCTTAATGGTTTTATTTTATAAATTTATTTGTGAAAATATGCAATACTTTTTAGTAAAATTTGTTCTTAAAAATAAGTGAAAAATCGAATTGAAAGGTAAAAAATACTATTAATCTATTAAAAAAAGAAGAAAAAAAAAGGCAGACAAGCTCACCACCTGTCAACCCGCCACCTTAGCGGGGCGAGCTACAATTTATTCCTATTTCAATTTGGAGGGCTTACGCGTCGCTCTCTCTTTTTTGGCGGCTTAAGGCAAGGCTGGCGGTCCGTTTTGCCTCCCCTACTTTTAATTGCACAGAGGATAGATAATCCTTTTTTCCCATTTTTAAGCCCCCCATTTTTTAGTTAATTCTAATTATTCCAATTCTTAATGGTTTTATTTTATACAATTATTTTTAAAAATATGCAATATTTTTAAGTAAAATTTGTTCTAAAAAATAAGTGAAAAATCAAATTAAAAGATAAAAAATATTATTAATCTATCAAAAAAAAGAAGAAGAAAAAGGCAGACAAGCTCACCACCTGTCAACCTGCCACCTTGGCGGGGCAAGCTACAATTTATTCCCATTTCAATTTGGAGGACTTACACGTCGCGCTCTTTTTTTGGAGGCTTAAGGCAGGACTGGCAGTCCGTTTTGCCTCCCCTACTTTTAACTGCATAGAGGATAGATAATCCCTTTTTCCCATCTTTATATCTTTTCACAAATCTTTGGTGAAAATCTAAAAATGTCTCCAATTTTCAGAAATGCATCTCTAGCCACATCCATTTCTCACAAAATTGAATGCTAACGAGTGAGTTGCCCTCCGGAGTTGCATCTATAGATCAATCCAATTTTTTTTATGAAAATGCGAATATGTATATTTGTAAAGCGGCCTGTTGTGTTTTTAATATTGGGTGTGTTCAGATAGCCATGCCTAGTATTCATGTATCAACAATGCAACAAATATGTATATACCAACAATGTTTTATATTGAGAAAAATAATTGAAAATTAGAAAAACGATTAAAATAAATATATAAAAATCTGAATATACAACTCAAAATCAAACAAAATCAAATTAGGTGTCTACAATTTTTTTTTAGATTTTTCCGAAACTAATTTAGGGTTTTTTGGATGGTGTACTATATTTTTTTCCCAAAATAGGGTACTTTGATCCCTAAATTTTTTCTGATGAAATGACACGGTAAAATTTCGATTCAAATTGAATTTTTTACGCTATATTGCGTAAAGGCCAGAAACGCAACTAACTTAAAGGCCAAAACACGATAATACAATACCTATGAATCTAATATTGGTTAAAATCGACAAAGAGTCTCATGCAATAATGTCAATTTTAATGAAAAACGTGTAATAAATAGAGTTATGGGTGTTTTCTGGATCGCATCTTCGAATCACTTTGAAAAAATTTCACAGATGCATAATAATTTATTATTATGAGTCTCTATCCAGAGATTATTCTCTAGATTCACTCCTAGGTTTATTTTCGGAGATTAATATTCAAATTAATTTTGAGAAGAATAAAAGTGTCTCTAATAAAGTCATTATGTTGTTAAATAAGTGCATTCGAAATCCAATATTCAAACGAGCAAAGACATTTTTGAATTTATTAAGGGTGACTTTTTTTTTTTGGTTTATCATCATCGGTATAGTTCGGTTTGAGAGATCAGCTTTGACATCAAGTGACTCAAGTCCTCTCTCGATCGCAGTTGCGGGAGATCAAACTGTGATCCCCCTATCAAGTCCAGCATCAATCACCATTGGACCAACTAACTATTGGTATTAAGGGTGGCTTTTAACCCATAGATTGGGAAATACAATTGCCTTTATTAAAACTTGTATTCTTGTTTCTTTGACCCATTTGTTCTTCAATGAAAATTTGTATTCCCCGTTAATGAAAATGAAATAATCCTTAATTTCATATTAACACCATTATTCCATTCTTTTTCTTTTTTTTTCTTTCTCTATAAATTCTCATTAATTATAACATCTAACTAGTAGGAAACCCGTGCTATCGCACGGGTCTGGTCGAGGTTTCACATTACATGTATCCAAATATCACTTGTAAAATTCTTTTATATAAATCAACCATATATATTTAACCAAAATGCAAATAAATTTTAGTCAATGTTAATCCCAAAAACATAATAGTTAACAATGAAAGAGCTAATAATACATCAATTTTTTTTAGCTCTTTAAGTAAAAACAATAAAAGTATGGATTCATATTACACGTATCAATGACTAAATTATTAAATATGACATCATATGTTCAGTTAGATAACATTAATATATTTATAACTTATAGTTATTTATCAGAATTTAATTGATGTGTTTGAAATATCAAATATAATATAATTTATTTTGCCGTTCATAAATATTCACGTAATTTCAATCATAACTGATATCTCATATATATATTCACATCTACCCGTCAATTAATTTTATAGCTTCAAATATATATAAAACAATAACAAAAGAAATAGTTAAAAGATAGACATTAAAATGATCCGTCATCACTGGTATCTCATAGATACGTTCACATCTACCCGTCAAGAAACGCCAGCTTAATCCAAATGAGTTAATTCTAAAAATTTATTAAACCTATTTAAGATATTAGCCCATTTTCCCAAACATAAAATGTATAACAACTCCCGTTAAATGCTTAAGAGTTTCTACATTTAATACATATTATTATAATATAAAAAATATAATTTTATAAGTTAAAAAAATATAATTTTAATTAAGAAATTAAACATAGTTAGAGAATAAAATTTATTAAACCTATTTGAGATATTAGATCATTTTTTTCAAACCTAAAATGTATGACATCTCCCGTCAAATATTAAAAGTTTCTACGTTTAATGTATACTTAAAATATTTAAAAATTAAACAAATAATAAAAATATGGATATGTTAATAGAGTAATTACATCTATGTACAATTATAAAAAAATAGAAATTTAAAACCTATGTATGGTAAATAATATATATATTTATTCTCATATATTTAAAATAATCACATTAAGTAGTCTCTATTGGATAGTGTAATAAATATAAAATCCCAAATTTAAAATGCTTTGTAACTTATTCCCGTTTATAAAAACAATCGTAGTTTATTCAAGCTATAAAATTGACTATATTAATAAATTTTTATCTTTTATCATTATTTTTTATGATTACCATTTATCATTAAATTTTCATGACTACCCATTAACATATTTTTAACATGATTACAATTATGAAGTTAATTTGAAAAATTCTGAAATTTTTTAGTTATTTCATAAGTTTAAAAAAATTACAAAATCTCAATTTTATAAAAGTCTAAATAATTTCAAAATAAATTTTATCTCAAATAAGGATCTAAATAATTACAAAATAATTTTTCATAATAGTTTTATTTATAGTTAATATATTACTAAAATTTTAAAAAGAAAAATAAATTTAATAACAACAATCACGTAAATTTTGAATACTAAAAATTATATTATATTTAAAAAATTATATGTTTAAACATTAAATTAAAATTTTGAATACTATTTTCATAATACAAAACATATAAATTTGTTACGTATAATGCATATCCTAATTTTGCTAATAGTATAATGACTTTATTCAAGAGAAAGAAAATAATAATGTGAATTTAATTTTTTATTTTAAAATAAGAAGTTTTTTTATTAATGGTGGTAAATTAAAAAAACACAACATATTTTTATTATCAAATTATGATTAATTTAGTATAAAAAATTAACAATTTTTTAAAGTGGTTTAGTGTTTCAGGGAGAAAAAGAAGGAATGACGATAAAAAAAAATGTATAGTTTCAACTTCAAGAGAGAGAAAATAATAAAAGTTAATTTTATTTTTTTTCATTTTATAATAAGAATTTATTTTATTAGTGGGATCAGTGGAAAGACACGTACATTTTTTTTATGGATGAACTAAGTGCAGTTTAAATATTTCATTATCAAATCATAATGATTTATTTAGGAAAAAGAGATTTTGAAGGTATTGGAACATCGTATAATATATTAACAAAATTAGCCAAAGTTAAAAAGGCTAAAGCGACGTATAATAAAAAATGGAGAGAATAATTATGAGGAATTATTTAATTTTTTTTTGATCAAATGAATTATTTAATTTTTAATTTAGAATAATTATAAGGAATTATTTAATTTAGTAATAATAATTACATTCGATAATAAAATTTCTTAAAGTCTACATTAAATAATAACTTGAGCATTATTATTGTAATTATCATTTAAATGGAATTATTTAATTTTCAATTTAGTAATAATAATTACATTTAATAATAAAATTTCTTAAAGTCTACATTAAATGATAACTTGAGCATTATTATTGTAATTATCATTTAACTATCTTTAAGATTTAAGAAAATTAAAAATTTGAATGGAAAGCTATAAAAAAATTGGGTTTTCACTTTTTCATCTCCCGTATAACCTTTCAAATTAATTGCATTGAGCAGTAAAAGGTAAGTTTTAATAGTTATAATAGATTTCCATTTTTATTGTTTCAAAAACGTTATATAATAAATAAAGGAAAAATTAAAGGTAGAGAAAATAAATCATTTTGACAAAAAAAAGTTTTAACATATAAAAATAAGGATTTTGAAAAATATTAATTAAAATAAAATAAATATTGTATAGATGTGCTAATATAAACATCAATTAAGCGAATATCTAATTATAAACATTTGATATTATAACAAAATTAAATAATTTGCTTATATAAATTATTATGAGTACTAATTTAAATACACATTATATATTAATGTTTGATATTATATATTAATGTTTGATACTCCTACATTTTATTAATACAGAATATTTATGTGTCATAAGTTGTCTTTAACTCGTTTTGATGTCATGAAGAAATTGTCTTCAACAAACATTGAACTATATTGAATCCAAATATAAATATTTTTTCGGAAAAAATACAAATATTTTTTAATCATATACATAATTAAATAAAATATCAAAGATCTGCAACAAAAGTTATTGGTGCTATTTGTATTTATAAATATTTTAAAAAAAATATGCATATGTAAATTTAAGGAGTAATGTGACAATAAAAGAAATAATGGCACAGAATAACATTTGATGACTAAAACTAATAATTTTAAAAAGTGATAAAAAGGAATCTAATTATATTTAAAATTGGAGTGACATTGCATGTAACCAAGACAATTATGGTGGAGAAGTATCCATTGATCCTGACATTTGTATACCTGCTACCATTGCAGAACCTCGGCTCTAATTAAAAAGGCTAATTAAAAAGGAGAGTTGAAAAATACTATGAAGATATATTGAGAAACAACATCCAGCAATGTAAATTCAGTCGTGCTTGGAAGAACATAATCTAATGCTTCTTCAACTATTTCCTCTATCACATATTATTTGCTTGGAAAAACTCTGGAAAAATGGTTAAATGATTGGTTTAAACATAATCAGTTTTAATATATATCCATTTGCATGCCAATTTATATCCAATTCAGTTGCTAAGTTATACAAAAGAAAGAAAAAAAAATATGAATAAAAAAAATAGTCAAAATGGTTGAAACACAACCAACAACAAAGATACATTGGGTAACCTTTAAAGGGATACCTTCAAAACTGTTAAAATCAATTAATGAGAAATTATGACAAAGGAAAATGATGACTAATTCTTAAAATCTAAAATTTGTCATGATCTTAACAATAAAAATCTTAAACAATCAATAGAATATGTTCCCACAACTTATCTGTTAAATCAAACCTACAACAACCAAATCTATCTGGACTTGACAATAAAAGTCTAAAAATATAGAAATTAAAATAGAAATTAGGTTTTTAAGAGAGTTTAAAACAAACAAACTCTAAGTCATTTTAACTCTTACATAAAGCTCAAAAGAACATAACAAATCTATGGTGGTCGCCAGTGAGATAGAGATAAAGAAGAATCTAACATTATACAGAAATATCAAGACTGGGGATTTCATTAACAATTTCAATAATACTTCTCTTCCGCATCAATCCCGTCCAAATTTGTGAAATTCCATTAAAATAACACAGATTAATTTTGCAACATAAAACAACATAAATCCTCATATCCAGTCTCTTCCACTTTCTCTTCCCCTTCATCGTCTTCTTCTTCTCCCTCGTCTCTGTCCTTCATTCTTTTACAAATTCAAACAACGAATCAAGAAAAAGAGATGAGAAACTGCATCAATTTGGTGCCATAATTTAGTTATTGAGTTTGAATCAGGGTTTTAGGGTTGAAGGAAGAAAATTACCTGAGAAATTAGTGAAACAGTTTTTGGATGAACAACAAATTATGAAACTATCTTTATATCTCTGCAGAAAATCAATGGCTTTGCTCTTGGGAAAGGATGCTTTGAGTGGAAAATCGTGAAATGTGTGAGAAGTTCCCAATTTTCGGTTGGCTGCTCATATTCCGCAACCATTATTAATGTTGATAAATTGTTTAGCGTGTTAACATTAACCGGGATTTATTGGGATATTTTGTATAATTAAAACAATTTAAAAACCAACAAAAATCAGGGTTGTGCCACATCACCCGTAATAAATGTCAAATCAATAATATTGAGTTATTTTGTCAAAAGTCTTTTTTACCCATAGAATAAGAAAAGTTTAAGTTGTTTTATCAAAGGACTTATAGTGTAAATTCCAGGTACTTTTGTTTTTATATATTATAATAGATAATAAGTGGTATGATCCATTTCAAAATCGGATAGTCATATTATTTTCTCCTGCAATATTATACTTGTTAAAACAATCGATGACCTATGGTGCAATGTCCTCTTCATCAGATAGGAGGTCCAGAATCTCCTCCATGCTTGTTTCTTTGTTTTATACTGTTTTGTGGCTTGTACTGTTTTAAGGATCTAGATTTGTCTGCTGTAGAAACAGCATGCAATTAGAAGAATTGAAGAGAATTATAATGCGTTGGTGCATACATCATATGTTTCTGCATTGGGTTAAGTGCGTTCTTCGTTGTATAATTTAATATCCCTATCTAATGGGAAGTGGAATTCACTTCAGATAAGATTCAATCTTATTATTATTGATGAAAAAATGTTTCATATAATTTTATATTTGTCCTTATTGATGACATGATCATTTTATATAGAAATTTATAAATGATTATAAATATTTTAAAAAAAAAAAATTATATTTTTCCAAGCAAAAGTAATATTATTCAAAAATGTTGCAGTAGAAATATGATTATACATATCAGTTCAGTTTATCAATTCTACAAACCAAAACATTTTGTTTTTTTTTTCAATTTAATTTAGTTTAAATCTTCGATTATTCAGTTTTTGTATGATATATTGTTAAATAGACAAACAGTATATCACATGATAAAAAAGTTTTAAAAAACTATAATAAATGGTGCAAAAAGTTTTTATTCATATATTCGATAGGATTGCAATGTTGATATTTAAGAATTTTCTAAATTTGAAGTTGATTCAATTTTTAAGAAATTGATTCATATTCTGTTATAGTTTAACGTTAGAATTTTATTCTTAGATGATTTATATATTTTTTGTTAGACACTTTTTCAACCTTAGGCATATTTAGTCATGTTTTTTATGATATATATATTTTGTGTTATGTAAGCCTTAGAATCTTAGGTATCTATCAAAATTTGTCTTCTTTGTATCATATTATTGCCAAACTTTGTCTATTTTGAATATAAACTGATAAAGAAGGATTTGCAACTATGAATTTTCTAGATCTAGGGTTTTTCTAAAGGATAAACACAAAACTAAGAAGAACAAAATGATAGAAACTTTTCATTAATTTCTCCCCCTCTTCACAAAACAAAAGAGGTTTAAATACATATGATGTTGGGTCACTAATGGGCCTAACCCAACTTGAAGGAAAATTGATAAAATAACATAATAGAATAATAGAGAGAAATATTCACTTGGGTACAAAATCCTGCATCCATTTGGGCTGCACCTTATTTCTAATGGGCCTGCTAACACTACTATGGGGCCCAAAAACATCCTTGTCCTCAAGGTTGGGCTTGACAAGTTTGTTGTGGGTAAATCCCTTGGCCCATTGCGTCATCGGTGAAGCATCCAGAAGCTGAGAATTGTTGTGTTGGGGAACAGCTGTAGCGCACGTGCCTGGGGAAGTGTGTGAGTGGGAAACAGGCTGGCATGGAAGCGTGGGCGGTAGCTTGTTTGACTCCTTCAATTCACGTGGGTTGTCAGACACAGCCAATGGTGTAGATTGAGTAAGAAGGTTAGGTATGCTAACCGACGGTGCAGATTGTGCAACGAGAGATCCGTTGGAGATAAGCCTAGGGAAGTGGGGATGGCAAGTACGTTGAAAGTCATTGGGCAGAGACATAGAAGAGTCACAAGTGTGAACTCTCTTTTGCGGATCACTACTTCTCTCCCTTTCAGAATTTCTTTTCTCTTTCTCTTGCAAAGAAACTCTTCTCTCCTCTTTGTGAAATTCCAACTTCGATTCAGCTACCCTTTCCTCTCCCAAATCTCCATCAACATTATCAGAATCCTGTTGTTGTGAAACAGAGTCACGATTGTTCAAGTCCGGTAGCCTTGCGATGTGGGTGAGTGGTGGATCCTGAGTATTATCAAGTTCTGAAACTGAAGGGTTTAATGATTCAATAGTTGTTGATTTGTTGTTTGTGTTGTCATTTGCATCAGGTACGTCCGAAGGAAGGGGACGAAAATGGCCGGTGGGGTTGTCGCCGTGGTAGGGTTTCAATTGGGAGACATGGATCACCGAATGGATCCGTGAAGATGATGGAAGCTCCAGATCATACGCGACAGCTCCGATGCGGCGGCGGATCTTGAAAGGGCCAAAATATCTGGGTGACAGCTTCTGAGACACGCGGTGGTTGACCGAAAGTTGCCGGTACGGCTGTAGTCTGAGAAGTACGAAATCTCCAACCTGAAAGTGACGTTCGGTACGTTTTTTGTTACTTTGGTTCATCATTTTGAGTCTGTTTCTTTCCAAGTTTTGTTTCAGAGTATTAAGGATTTCTTGTTGTTGTTGCAAGGTAACTTCTAACTCGGGAACAGAAGTGATGCCGTGTTTGTGGTTGGGAAAAGAGGGAGGTGGTCGGCCGTAGAGTGCTTCAAACGGTGACATCTTTATGGACGAGTGATATGCTGTGTTGTGCCAGTATTCAGCAAGGTACAAGTATTTGAACCATTGTTTTGGATTATCACTTGTAAAACATCTGAGGTAAGCTTCTAAACAACGATTTGTAACTTCTGTCTGTCCATCAGTTTCAGGGTGATATGCCGAGCTGTACTTCAAAGTTGTTCCTTGCGCACGAAAAAGTTCCTTCCAAAAAGTACTGAGAAAAATGGGATCCCGATCTGAAACAATGGACTTTGGAACACCGTGTAGACGACAGATTTCTGCAGAGAAACGATTCGCCAGATCCTTAGCAGAGTATTTGGTGGGCAAAGCAATGAAATGAGAGAACTTAGTCAGTCTGTCGCAGATGACCCAAATAGCAGTGTGCCCCTGAGAAACTGGTAAGTGAGTTATAAAGTCCATACTCAGTTCATCCCATACTAGTGCTGGTACAGTTAATGGTTGAAGGAGCCCTTGCTTCTTGGTTGTCATGTACTTATTTTTTTGACAAACTGTGCAAGCTTTAACGAATGCTTTTGTATCTTTGTATATACCTGGCCAAAGGAATGATGATGAAATCCGAGCTAAGGTAGGCTGAAGACTAGAATGACCTGCTACCGGTGTTGCATGGTATTCTGTGAGGATGGCTGTTCGTAGTTCCTGGATCTGAGGTATGTACACTCGATCTTTAAAATACAGTATCTCATCTTTTACCTGAAAAACATTCTGTAGCGAAACATCCGTTTTCACCTTACTGATAAGGGACTGTCCTGCTGTGTCTGTTTTGTAGTATTGTTTCAAGTCTAAAAGAAGCTGTGGTATGGGAGATGAGATGGAGAAGAGAATGGCCTCATCTTCTGTGTGTCGTCTGCTCAAAGCATCTGCAACTTGATTCACTTTGCCAGGTTTGTAATGAATGTCAAACTGGAATCCTTGTAGCTTAGCTGCCCACTTTTGCTGTTCGGGCGTTTGAATAGTTTGAACTAGGAGATTCTTTAAACTCTTCTGATCCGTGTATATATGAAAGTGTCTGCCTATTAAGTATTGTCTCCACTTTTTGACAGATTCTGTAATAGCATACATCTCGCGCACATACACAGAAGAGGCCTGAAGACGGTTGCACATTTTCTTGCTGAAAAATGCGATAGGATGCCCTTGTTGAGAGAGAACTGCACCAATTGCCACTGCAGACGCATCAGTTTCCAGCACGAAGGTTTGGGAGAAATCTGGAAGGCACAAGACCGGCGTTTCTGTCATTTTCTTTTGTAAAGTTGTAAAAGCTGTCTCTGCTATGGGACTCCAATGTAACTTTGTGGACTGTAATAAATCGGTGAGTGGAGCGGCGAGAGAGGCGTAGTGACGTACAAAACGTCTGTAAAAGCCGGTAAGTCCTAAAAAACCCCTCAGTGTCGAGAGTGATCGTGGCCTTGGCCAATCTAGTATAGCTTTAATCTTTTCTGGATCTGGGGTTACACCATCACTTGATATAATATGACCTAAATAAGAAACACTAGGAACAGCAAACACACACTTTGATAATTTGGCATAAAACTGATTTGAAACAAGCAACTCTAAAATCAACTTTAAATGCTTGACATGATCTGAAAGGTTAGAACTATAAATAAGAATGTCATCAAAGAAAACTAAAACAAACCGTCTGAGATAGGGTCGAAGTAAGTCGTTCATTGCAGATTGAAAAGAGCTAGGAGCGTTAGTTAAGCCGAAAGGCATCACTAAAAACTCATAGTGTCCATCAAATGTTCTAAAAGCAGTTTTGTGAGTGTCCTCAGGAATAACCCTGATTTGGTGATAACCAGATCTTAAATCGATCTTAGAAAATATAGTTGCAGATCCCAATTCATCAAAGAGCTCATCAATTGTAGGGATAGGAAATCGGTCACGGATAGTAACAGCATTAAGTGCTCGGTAGTCTACGCAAAAACGCCAAGTGCCATCTTTTTTTCGAACTAATAGCACTGGGGATGAGTATGGGCTGTTGCTGGGTTTGATAGTTCCTTCTTGTAACATATCTTGTATAATGGTAGTCATGGCATCCTTTTGGGAGTGGGGGTATCGGTAAGGTTTAACGTTGATGGGGGGTGTGTTTGGGGTAATGGGTATTTTATGGTCATGGGGTCTTGGGGGTGGCAGTCCATGTGGTTTTTCAAAGACTTTGGCGAATGAGTGAATAAGAGTAGTGATTTGGCTGGGAATTGTTGTAGGTAAGGAAGTGAGGGAGTCTGTTTGGGAATTATAGGTTGTGTTTTCTGGTTCAGAGGTGGGCTGGTAAAGAAGAAGGTGAATTGATGCAATGGAGTTGGTATGGATCAAGTGGCAGAATTGGTTGTAGGAAGATGAGGAAATGTGGGTCTTTGTCTCTCCTGTTATAGTAATTTCAGTGTTGTTATGAGAGAAAGAAATCTTTGGAATTGAAAAATCAGCCATTAATGTACCAAGAGTGCGTAACCATTCCATTCCGAGCACAACGTCTGCTCCTTCAATCGGCAGCAAGTGAAAAGGGATTGAAAAGGAATGATTCTGAATTGTGATTGGAACTTGTTGGCAAATACCCGAACAGGATAGTTTAGAACCATTTCCCACCATAACAGAAAAATTTGGAATTGGTTGAGTTGGTAACTTAAGATGTGTGGCAATCCTTGGCTGGAGAATATTATGGGTGCTGCCGGTGTCAATTAAAACTGTGACTGGAAGTCCATTTATGTAACCATTAAATTTTAATGTTTTGGGGCAGAATTGGCCATTGGCAGCTTGGGGTGAAAGTTGGAAGTAGGTATCCTCTTGTTCTCTTTGTAGGATAGGGTCTTCTTGAATTTCCACTTTTTCAGTTTGAACATCATCATCCTCAACCAATAAGAGGAATTTTCCTGTAGTACATTTATGGCCCGGAATAAACTTTTCGTCGCAATTGAAGCACAATCCTTGGGCGCGACGCTCTTGAATTTGAACATTGGATAAGCGTCGTATGGGCAATTTGGGTGGTAGGGTTGGCAATGGTTTTGTGGCAGGGGTGGAATTACTTGTGGGGGGTGTGGTTAGGATGGGTTTGTTGGGTTGAGATGGAAAAGTTCTTTGAAATTTAGGTTTTGACTCACGTAACTTGGACTCAATCAGCTTAGCAAGACCAATTGCTTGAGAAATGGAGGTTGGTTTATGAATGGCTAGTTCATTTTGGATTTCAGGAATCAAACCAGAAATGAAACAATTTAGGATTGCATCTCTCGACAATCCTATGACTTGATTTCCCAATTTCTCAAATTGGGCTTGGTATTCCACAACAGAATGGGTTTGTTTGAGTTTAAACAACTCAGCTTGGTGATTCTCATAGGTAGATGGTCCAAACCTGAGCTCCAAAGCTTTTGTAAAAGATGCCCAATCCACTAACTCACGATTTTGGTGCATCCATTTGAACCAACCCAATGCTTCCCCTTTCATATAGAAAGACATCATTGCTAAACGATTTTCAGCCGGTACATTATAGAATGTAAAAAATTGATCAGCCTGGAATAACCATTCCAAGGGATCTGATCCATCAAACATTGCAAGTTCTAGTTTAGGTGTTCGAAAGGAGGGAATAGAAGTGTGAAGGTTTTGTGGTTGTTGGGAATATGGTATTTGGGTGAATAGTGGCATGGAGAAGGGTGGGCTGGTTGTGAAAACAGGTGGGGCAGTATAATAAGGTGGATCTAAAAATGGTTGGGTGGGAAACAGCCTATTATATGGGGAAAAACTTGAATGGAAAGGGGTAGAGTAATTAGGTGGTAAACTGGTTGTAATGTTGGTAGTATAGAAAGAGGGGGCTGTAGCTGTTCTTGTGAAATTAGGGGATGAATGAGGGGTTAGGGTAGTACCTGATGAGCTGGCGGAGTGAACAGTTCCGCTATGAACAATACCAGCGGAAGAAATAGTAGGTGAATGAACAGTTCTGCCGTGAACAGTTCCGCTGCCGTGAACAGTACCGCTGCCGTGAATAGTGTTTCCGTGAACAGTAACAGCGGAAACAGCACTAGAAGGTTGTTTTTCAGCTTGTGTAGCTAATTTTGTGAGCAAACTCATGATATTGTCATATCTAGAATCTGAAACTAGCTTTTCATTGTCCATTCTAGTATGAAGCTGATCCATATCAGATTGGGTTTTGAGGAATCTCTCATCCATTTGGTTTTGAGTTTCTTGCATAGCATTGTTGAGATGGAGGTGGGCTGTTTGGACAGCTTCATCCACAATCTCTTTAGGGTTAGGTGGTTTAGGAGGAGCCATTGAGATCACAATGAAAGCACCAAATTGATAAAGAAGGATTTGCAACTATGAATTTTCTAGATCTAGGGTTTTTCTAAAGGATAAACACAAAACTAAGAAGAACAAAATGATAGAAACTTTTCATTAATTTCTCCCCCTCTTCACAAAACAAAAGAGGTTTAAATACATATGATGTTGGGTCACTAATGGGCCTAACCCAACTTGAAGGAAAATTGATAAAATAACATAATAGAATAATAGAGAGAAATATTCACTTGGGTACAAAATCCTGCATCCATTTGGGCTGCACCTTATTTCTAATGGGCCTGCTAACATAAACCCTTAAATCCTTTAGAATGACCCACAAATCAATTCCAATATTCCTTACGTAAGAGGAAAAATTTACTTCCTACCCCTACAATTGTCTTTCTACCCCTACAATCAAATTTTTTGGACGAAATTACCCTCGTATAAATAGGTAATTTTTTTTTCATTTTCAACTTTTTACTGATTTTGAACAAACACTCTCCCTTCTCTCCACGAAATACGCTCCGGAACCCTTCAGAAGACTCTCCCGGTTCACAAAATCACCAAACCGGAACACATTTGGTAAGTGATCCGGTTTGCAAAATTTCAAAAAATCAGGAAAAAAAATACACACCGGAACACATTTCCAAACTGTTCCGGTTTGTAAAATGCTCCCCGGAACACTTTCACCAACTGTTCCGGTTTGGCCAAAATGCTCACCGGAACAGTTTTGAAATGTGTTCCGGTGAGCATTTTACAAACCGGAACAGTTTGGAAATGTGTTCCGGTGTGTATTTTTTTTTCTGATTTTTTGAAATTTTGCAAACCGGATCACTTACCAAATGTGTTCCGGGAAAGAAAAAAACTGAACCGGAACTGTTTTCAAAAGTCTTCCGGTTTGTAATTTTGTGAACCGGAACTCTTACCTCAAGTGTTCCGTTTTTGATGCGCGTAGGGGTGCAGATTTCAATTTTTTTTGACTTTTTGGAAAAATGGTAAAAAGTAAAATGGTAAAATAGTTATTAGTGTTTGAGGGTAAAATTGCCATTTTAAAAAAATTGTAGGGGTGGGAAGGCAAGTGTAGGGGTAGGAAGTAAAATTTTCACGTAAGAGATTCTCCAAATAAGTTCTTTGGCAACAAACTAAAATATAGTTTAATTTTTAAGTGCAAAATGCAAATAGATAATGCCATACCTGTTAGAAAATTTTCTAAATATAGATTTAGAAAATAATATTTTATAATTGATAAAATATAATCAATGTATGATATTTGACGTGCATTTAAAAAATTAATAGGTTAATGGCTCAATATATTTTGATTGTTGATTAAAACTGATAAAACAATTAAAAATTTATATTCAAAGAATTTTAATTTGCATCCTTTAAGTAAGAAAGATACTTAGTCATAAGTGGTTCGTACATCTTGCAAACTATGATTATTTATTGAGCATTGAAAATATATATTTTGCTTCATGCACTTTTTTCATCAAAGCGTCCGACAATCAATATATTTTCATATCATTTATATTTAATATTTTTTGACTTTTTAACACAAGAAGTAGTTGATTTTTTTTAGAGATAAACCAAAGGCTTGTAAATAGCAATGTTTTGTATCATAGATCTATAAATGTAATTTTTAAAAAGATTGATTTTGCCATCTAAAAAAAGTTGCGGCATAATTTGTTACTTCTTTACCTTCTATATTTATATAAACTTTATTAGACTCTAATTGAAGACTTACAATTAAGATATACAAAATTCTCATGTTTCATGAGTCAAAATTATATTCAATTCATTCTTTATTTTTCTAAAACACAAATAATAAATAAGAGAATTTTATTATATAAAATACTGTTAATGTTTGATATAAATGTACGACTCACGTTAAGGTTTCAAAAATATTTGGAAAGAGATATGTGAAGCACAAATACTCCATTTTAGATAAAATACTGATATCATACATATTAGGTACCAATACGCGTACGGTATACACCAAGTTTGCACCAAAGTCGTACTCATTTTTTTTAAGTTGGTAAATCAACTAGTACATATTTGGAGCCACGTCCCAATTTTTAATTTTTTTTTGGATGGTATAATTTGGGCTTTTTTTATTGGGTCAAAATTAAGTTATTTATTTTATTTATAAATAAAAAAGTGAAAGAAAAATCAATCTATTGCATTGAAATTTCTTTCACACCCAAGTTCTTCATCTTATGTTGAGAGAAATTTGAGCACATATGAATTTATTCACTCATTGAAAAGAAATAGACTCAATACAAAGAGGGTTGAAAGATTTAATTTTTGTTCATACAAATCTTCGTCTTTCTTCTCTCGAATAAAGAGTAAGGTTTATAATGAAGGAGCAACAAAAATATGGAATATTTGTGTTGATGAATGAGATCTATTTAACGAGGTTGATATTCTTGAAGTTGACAGTCTTTCTCTCAATGAACTTGAATTAGAAGCCACTCTTTTTAATGATATTGGAGAAAAAATATTAATATTCAGTTATGATTTCATAATTTATAAATATTTTTTAAGTGTGATTTATTTATGTTATTGCGCAAATATTAAAAAAAATTAAGCAAATTCTTTTTTAATTTTAATTTTTTGTTGTTATTTAAATAATATAATTCTTTTGTTATTTTATAATTATATTTTTAAAAAATTATATTAACTTATATGTACTTTAGCTTTTATAAAAATATCGTACTCCGTACTGAGTATTGGATACACACCCGTACCTATGCAACGCAGGAAGAGATTCATCGAATTGTCTATCTGTATCTAATTTGATTAAATTGGTGAAAGTGAATCGAATTTATAATTTAAATGTATAAATATCCATTTTTAAATTTATTTTGTACAACTATCGTCGAATCATATTTATCTTCTTGTTACTCATATTTTGCTGTCATCTCAAACACCGAAATAATTTTAAGAATAAAATAAGTGTAGGAAGAAGGTAAACACAAGATAATCCTCATTTTTTCTACTTAAGGGTGTGATAATACTAATTAAAGTATAGTGACGTGTTTGAGGGGGCAATTATGTGAAAAACTTCAACATTATTGTGTCCACTTGGAAGAGTGGAATAATAGTGGTGGTATATTGGTGAAGTTTGGGGAATGAATAACTTGGATCGATACGTGGCTTTAGAAACAACTTTAATTTTGATGACGAAATAAAACACAATAACTTTGGATGATGCATGGTGCAATTAACTTGGTGAAAACTTGAGCAAACATATAATGATGGTGTTTGGTGACTTTTAAAAAGAAATATAGTATTCATGTTATCAATTGGTTGTGATGTTGGAAAGGAAGGGGTTCACACCAAACGGGATGAAAATAGGACAAAAATTTGCTACACCTCTTATATATGGTATTGGACATTGGTACTGTGTTATGAGAGTATGACATATGAAAAGAGATTGATTTTGATATTTTGCATTTTTAATCGTGTCAATAGATATTTTATGGCTATTTTGATATCAACTCTCAAAAGAAAATATAAATGTCGACAAGTAGAAATGTCAGTAAAATAGTTGTTTTGATAGCTGGAAGCATGACATTGTATAACAGAGACGCGGAATCAAATATGCAACATTCACTAATTTATTTTTAAAAGATAAAATTTCAGTCACTAAATTATTTATAAAAAAATCACTTTGAAGAAATAAAATCATCTTTTATTTAATAGATTGATCTTTTAATGTGTTATTGATGTCAGGAGGTTCTCCAACTTAATGGATTAATCATTTAGATTTAGTTCTCCTCTTGTTCTTAATATTAAAATAAATTTTCACTACTTTTAATAAAACAGTAAATTTCAAGGCATTAATATTAAATAAATATGACAATTATTAAAATTTACTAAATATAGATAATGACATTTTTTAGACGTTCTATTAGATGATATTTCATATGTCTTATGAAATCAGGACAAACACAAATTAATAACATTAAAAAAAAATCTATTCTTTTTTATGTTCACTAAAAAAAAATTCTATTCTGTCCTTGAAAATATTGCCAATATATGGTGTTAATTTTCTCAAGCAATCATGACGCAAACAAACACACGAAATCGCCTCTCAAATTCTTTTTTTTTATTGAATTTTTAAATATTATATATAAATATTAAACAATGACAGGCTAAATAAATTTGAAAATAATAATTTTGAGTGAAAATAAAGTATTTTGAACATACACTAAAGTTTATATTTATGTAGAAAAGTGTAACTAATTTTGATAAGTGAATTATCACACCACAAGTTACTTTTCTATAATAATTCATTTCTTATTCTTTAATAGTAGTAATATCTACGATATTAATATTTTTTAAAATTTTATTAGTTTGTCAATAACCTTTTTCAAAATAATAGTTTAAAATCTAATATTTAAGAAATAGAGTTTTTATAAAGAAATTAATTGACATTACATAGATGGTATAATTTTTTTTTTTACACTAATAGTACATATCAATTTAACTTTTTAAAGTTTTTTTATTTTAAAAAGTAATTAAGCACTTCAGTTATAATATAAGTAATATTTATTAAATTATAATAAAAAAATTAAATTATATTTAATAATAATTAAAAGATAAACGTTATATTTTCCAAGTAATTGAACGTTAAATATTAATCAGACTTTATTTATGATATAAAATTAATAACTAGTACAACAGTTATGATTTATAATAATAATGATAAGAATAATAATATTAATAATAATAATAATAGACTTTTAAATTCTATTTATAGTTAGTGAGAAAAAATAGTAAAATGCTTTCAATATTATAATGATATAAATGGCTTATTTAAAGACAAAAAGCATTTTTTTGTTTACAATTAAAGTTGATATTTTTTATTTGATAAATTAAAATATTCCATTTTTAGTTTTGATTAATATATTATATTAAATTGTAAAAAAATATTATATTCAAAATATATTTAAAATGCAATTAAAAGTGAAATAGTATTAATAAATAAAATTAAAATTTACGATAATAAAAAATATTATTAATGTAAATTTATAGTATAAATTAAATAATGAATGCAATAACCAAAATTTATAATTACAATAATGAAATTGAAATTTTTTAAATTTTATTTAGACTAGCAATTATTTTTAAAAATATTATATAAGTATGTATAAAATTTTAATTAAAAAATTAAATTCCATTTATATTATGAATTAAGGAAATAAATTATATATAACTTTTATTTTTAATAGTGATATGTAACTCATTCTAAAATTTATATTTAATGTCACAATATATTTTTGTTATTTGGTGATATGTTGCTCTAAATATTCAACTTCTTTTATATTATTATTTGGTGAAATACACAACATAAGACTTTGTGGGATATGAAGACGAAATTGTCTTCAAACATTTTCAGAAAACTAAAAAATAAAAGGGAAAAAAGGAAATGCATTGACAGTGTAAAGTATTTTACACTGTCAACCAATGAGAGACAGGCATCAGAATAAATCCCATTTTTAATTTTAAAAAACTAAAATTACATGGCAAATTAAAGCATTTTGATTGGTTGTATGTGTAAAACAGTTTTACACTGACAATGCACTATCTTTAAACTCAAAATAAAATGAAGAAAATGGATAATGACAAAAGAAAAAGAATATCTAAAGTTAATGTTAAAACAAATTAATAAAATTTTCAATATAAGAAACAAATTAACAACAAAATAACTATATCTTTAATGAAATACTATTAAGAGAAAATAGATGGTCAACTTTTGGAACAATGACCTATATGTTTTTATTAGGTTAATAGAACCAATTAATATATCATTCTAACGACTTAGTTCTTTTAAAGAAAATATAAGTATCTTAGTGAATGAGACATAAAATAAATAAAATACTTTATAGTATCAGTATCAAACATTTATATATATTTTAGTGTATTTTCATTATATATAAATTTAATTTTCTATTCTAAATTGCAAGAATATAAAAACCGAAGTGGATTTTTTTTACGTAGAATTGATAAATATATATTAATTTATAATAGATAATTCTTTGTTAAATTTTAAGTAAAAAATATGTATTAAATTGTAATACATAATTATTTGTTAAATTATTAGTTAAATTTCTATTTAAAGAAAAAATATTATATATATTAAAAATATTCGTAAAAATAATTTTATATATATATATATATATATATATATATATATATATATATATATATTGGGTAAAATTATTGAATAAAAAATGAAAGTACTCGTATAAAATTTGTATTATGTATATATTATTTTTTATAAATAAATTTTTATTGCATATGATGTAAATAAATTTATTAATTTTGTATCACAAAAAAAATTAATAATAACATGATTTTATTGATGAGAAGAAAATAATATTATATATTTCAATGATATACATAATAATAATAATAATAATAATAATAATAATAATAATAATAATAATAATAATAATAATAATAATAAAAATTTCGATATGAAAGTAATGAGACAAAAATCTTATTGTGTACTTTTTTTTTTGTAACAAAAGGATATTGAAGAAAAAATAAAACCATAATTAAATATATAAGAGTTAGTAAGTTTAATAGAGATGAAAGGTTTTGAAATGTGTTTTGAGAAGTGTCACTTATGAATATTGATGACGTGTCAAAAATAGTTTTATATGACAAATATGTTGGGGTTCTGTTTTAATATATAATAATAATAGATAATAGAAGACGAGCAAAAGACCGTAAAACAGAGACGTGCATAGTCTTCTCCTTAATGTAGCAGAGACATACAACTTCAAGAATATACACCATCTAAAGATGCGGCTTATCTTTTTAGCAAAAGATCAAGTGGACATCCTGGTTCAAATGTCTTCATTTCTACATGTTTTAGAGGTTGAAATAAAATTAAAAATTAAAAGCATTGTCCATTTCTTAAACACATAGGAAAGATCATTGTTCATCATACAACAATGTTATGAAAGCTTTTTAAGACTTGTTGAATCAAGATGGGCACATTAGGAATATTATTCAAGTTCAAAGTTCAATTAAAATTATGAAGAATTGACTACGTTCAAGACTTCAATTGAATGTGTTTGTTGGTTAACTTTTCTAATCGTGTTTTTAGAGGTCATGATGAAAGTAAAGATTCTTTAAACCCATGCAATTTTATTCAATTGATAAAACTCTTAGCATGTTACAATGATGAAGTTGCAAAAATTATGGTTGAAAATTTTCCCTCTAATAGCAAGTATACTTTACATCAAATTCAAAAAGAGATCTTGCATATTCTTTCAAGTATGGGTAAAAAACATATCCGTGAAAAAATTGGTGATTCTAAATCTTCTATAATTGTAGATGAAGCTCGTGATGAATCCAAAAAAATGAGATGTCTCTTGTTTTGAGATCTGTTGATAAAGATGGTTTTATACCAGAGATATTTTATGACCTTACACTTATAAATGACACTACATTTTTAACTCTTAAGCAAAAAAATTGTGATATACTTTCTCTTTATAACCTTAATATCTCTAACATTATTGGTCAATGGTAGACCTGTCAAAATGGGCTAGCCCATATGGACCGGCCCGTCCGGTCCGAAAAATCATAGGGCTTGGGCCTTCAAATTAGAGTCATATTTTTAAGGGCTTTTTTAGCCCAGCCCTAAAAAGTCCGCTGCCCATTAGGGCTAGCCCATATGAGCCATGGGTAGCCCATGAGGCCTGCACAAGTATAAATTTCAAAAAATTATATTAGTTTTTATATTGTGTCACTCCAAAATAAAACATTGATTTTTCTCACTTCACTAAATTTTGTTTCTATTATATTCAATCTTTCTCTTTTAAATATTATACATTAATAAAATCAACATTATTTCCTCGTATTCTATGAGTTTCTCTTATATTAAATATTTGAGTATTATTTTCTACAATTTAAACATGTAGTGTATTTAAAAACACATTATAGTATTTATAAAAGATGATATAGTACTTAAAATTATATTATGTTTAAAATAATATAATTTATTATTTAATTTATAATAAATATAATGGATTTTTTATTTTAATTTTTTATTAAAAAAAGTCCGTTTAGGACCGGGTAGCCCGAAGCCAATCTAGGGCCGAGATCGGGTAGTAATTTTGAGGCCCATATTACAATAGCATTTTTTGGCCCAACCCTAAAAAGCCCAGGCCCATTAGGGCTGGCCCTAAATGGATCGGGTAGCCCATTTTGACAGTTCTAGTCAATGGTATGATGGTGCTAGCCATGTGAGAGGAGAATGGAATGGTTTACATGAATTATTTATGAAGTATTGTTCTTATCATATTATATTCATTGTTTTTCTCATCAATTGCAACTTTTCTTGGTTACTGCATCAAGAGAAGTTAAACCAATTAATAAATTCTTTGAGAAGCTGAATTTTATTATAAATGTTGTTTGTTCTTCTACAAAGCGTCATGCATGATAAGTTACAAACTTCCCAATTAGATGAAATTGAATATTTGTTAGAGATTGGTGAAATTGTAATTGGTAAAGGTGAAAATCAAATTGGTACTTTGAGACGAACTGAAGATACTCGTTGGGATGACAATTCTCTTCTATTTGTAGCTTGATAAATATGTATGAAGAAACTTTACTATTTGAAGAAAATTTTCAAAAGAAGGATTAAGTTACACTTCACGTGGAGATGCTGATAGTGCTTACAATTATTTAAAGGCATTTGATTTTCAATTGATACTGCATCTGATGAAAGAAACTATGGGGATCACAAATATCATTTTTTAATCCTCACAACAACAATCCTAGGATGTATTTTATGCTATGCATTTTGTTTGTACAACAAAAGTTCTTATTCAAGAATAGAGAGAAAATACTTGGGATACATTGTTTACTTCAGTTAAGTCTTTTTGTAAAAAACAAAACATGATATTGAGATTCCTGGTCTTTATGATGTTCATTCAATAATAAGATTTGGTCATTCTCATCTTAAAGATAACTAGCTAGGCATTAAGCATTATTTTAGATTTGAATTATTTATCACTATCATCGACAAAAAATTGCAAGAGCTGAATAACAAAATTTGTGAGCCAGTGAATAATTTGTTAACTCTAAGTTGAGCTTTGTCTACTAAAGATAATTACAAGGCTTTTAACCTTGATACTATATGCACACTATTTGAAATGTATTATCTTATAGACTTCAATGGGCAGGAGAGGATTAATTTTTAATTTCAACATCAGCATTTTATTATTGACGCTCGCCAAACATCAAGTGTAAACAATCTATCAATTATTCAAGACTTATATTATTCTTTGGTTGAAACTGAAAAAGAAGGAAACTTACCATTTGATTGATAGATTGTTCTGCGTTATCACGACTCTCCTTGTCTCTATAGCAACTACTTAAATATATTTTTCAAAAATGAAAAATATCAACACAAGATTGAGAATCAAAATGGAAGTCGATTTTCTAGGAGATAGCTTGTGGTTAACATTGAAAGAGAAATTGTTGCAAGTATTGATGTTGAGACTATAATTGATGATTTCAAGCTACTCAAAGAATATAAGTATTATTTAAAGATATTTTTTAGTGATACTCTTTAATCATTTCATGTTCAACGTTGTGTTTATTAAAATTTAGATCTTTTATATACATTATGGTGTGAGTATTTGATCTATAAATTATAGTTTAATTTTGTGGTCACTCCAAACTTTTTAGTTTGGCTACTCCATTGGAAGAGACAATGTCAATGAGGATCGGCTGAGGCATGACTCCGTGATTACTATGTAATGCCACTTTGTGCAATGAATGCATGATCTCGAGGCAGAGCGCCTTACAAGTTGTTTTCTATTTCAAGGAGTCTTTGGTTAAGAGATGCGCATTTCATTTCACAAGGTTGAAGATGTAGTGAGCAGTTCATTGACTCCTTGCATGCCCAGATTGGCTTGGAGTTGTTAAAAGCTTATGAGCACCTCTAGTCTACGGATCCCTAGTTGTGGTTGCGTCTATTTTGAAGTTTGACCTTGAAAAGTTTGGAAGTTCAGCAAGATCTAGAACGTGCTTTGGTCGGTAGGCATAGGAAAAAGATCTTGATGATTTGAAACATTGGGAGAAGTCATAAGGACCAGCCTGACTTCTTATGCCATAGGAAGCATGCTTCTCCTGTCACTTAACGAAAGATTTATCAAATGATGAGAGAAATTCATTCTGGTGCATGACAATGTTCTCTGGTGTAGTGGAGCGGGTGGACCTCAGTCCCGACCCTGTGCAGGAGCAGCAGGCTCTACAGCATAGGGCCCCAAATTTTGGAGGGTCCCCAAATCTTGAAAAGTCCAATTTTTTTACATTAATATTAATAAACATAAAAAAAATAAAAAAAATAAAAAAAATGTAAACATAAAAAAAATGTTATTATAAAAATAAAAAAAATGCAATGATAAATAAGAAAATATGAGATTGATCGAAGTCAAACTAATTATAATTAAATATTTTTTATTAATAAATAATTATATTATTTTAATGTGTCATTTTTAATTATTATAACTGTATTTTTTTTAAAAAATTTGGATCCATTTTTTAAATTAGAAAGGGGCCTCTAGTTTGATTGGTCCGATCGTGGTGAATCTGCAAGGTTAACACTTCAACACCTAATCAATAAGATAATAATGAAGTAACTTGCAAGAGTGAGAATAAGATATTACATGTTATGACACGTGACAGAGCTTTTATGTAATAGATAGTTAATAGCGTTTCCATTTGATCACATGTACATCGCAGGAAGCACTGGCGGTTCTATGGCCCAGCCAGCCCGGGCATGCGCCCGGGCTCAACTCCTATTTTCTTTGTATGCTTCCCAATTTAATGACCGATTTTTAGACAAAATCAGGGGCAAAATTAATAAAAATAGGGTATGAAAATTAAAACAGATAAATAACTAATGGTCCAGACCCAACTCAATTAATTATTTATGAATCAAAATAGAAATTAAAAAAAAAACAATGATTACAACAGAGGTTCTTGCTAACGAGTGTCCTTAGGGAACTCTTTAAGCATATTCAATAAAAAAAAAAATTTATAAATGTCAATATTTTAATTTTCAATACATTTTTAATGCATTAAATACACACATTTTTTAAAAAAAAAAACTATTTTAATTACTTAAAGAATATCCTTGGAGTTGGAGCACTAGTTAACATTTTCCTAAAAAAAATATATAGCACATGGCTTCTATATTTCTAGACTTCGGTATTATTTTTTATCATTAGTTATGACTATCATAAAAATAAGGCTAAGTAATAAGTTAATATATTTACATGACATAACATATATAAAATTAAAAATATATAAAATTAAAGATTTTTAATTCATATATGTTTTAATTCATATATGTTTTTAATTCATAAATATTTTTAATTCATATATATTTACATGACATCACCTCCACTTTCAACCCTCTTCGTTAAAACATATATAAAAAAAACCAAAAGATTTTTAATTCATATACTTAAATCAAATTAAATAAAAGCAAAAACAAGACCCTTTTAGTTAATTAGAATTAATTTATTTTGTCTTTTTTTCTAATTTACTTAGTTTATTCTTAAAAAATATTTTAAGAAACACAAAAAAAATGTTTTCGTTTATTATTTTATTAGATTATTTATTTTATTCAAAAAACACAAAACATGTAATTTTATTTGATTAGGTTTTTATTATTCAATAAATTTTTTTATTTAATTTTGTTTTGCTACTGTTTGTTTTTTCAATTATTTAATTTTTAATAGTTTTATATGCCCTATATAAATTAATTGATAGAATAGTTCACTAAAAATATGAGGTTTGTAAACTCCTCCTGAATTAAACAGGCCATTAAGATAAGGTTTGTAAGTTCTCCTAAAATTCTTTCTTAGTTAAGTTTATTATTAAGCTTAAGACAATTAAATGCATTCATAAATTAAATAACTCGGAGTCTTTTGAGAGTTCAGGTTCACACGCAAGATATTACACCGAGCGTGAGATATTCAAGTCACTTAAAGATGTGATATTATTCGAACATTCACCGCAAAGAGGTCTCAGAGAGGACATTTACCTCATAATTTTATTTAGCACAATATTCGCATGTTAGGTTTCATCTCTCTTATGTAGCATACTTTATGATTATTTATATATTATGTCACATGTAATTTGCAGTTAAATTTTTTGCCCAGACTATCAAAAATTCCTGGCTCCGCCACTGACAGGAAGTCGTTCAATCAGATATATCAATGGTTGATGTCTTGATAGCTTGGATTAAGTGCCCAACTCTCTTGATGAGATTTTATCTATTTACTATTCTTATGTGATAGTGCTTCGAATCGAACCCTTGTAATTAAATATGTTTTATTAGACTTTAGCCAGTCTAAAAGAGATATGTTTTATTTTATTTTGTCAAATTTCCTCTAATATTAAATTAATTTTTTCTCAATCAAGTAAGCAAGTGACATCACCAGCAATACCAATCAATCTCCAAAGTTTATTATATTCTAGCTGTTACTAATATATCATCATTATTATTATTATTTTGTAAATGTATATACGTATGTAAATATCACTATCATCATTTCGTTAATGCTTGCTCATTCAGTAGACATTACAACATTCCTCCAATAGAGTTCCGTTTGTTAATGAACATAACAAGAATCTTCTATAACTTAATGCGTAATTTTCAAAACAAGAGCTTTCATTATCGAAACATTGGATAAAACACAACATTAACAATTAGTAAAAAGTAAAAATGAAATGCGGAAACAATGGTTTTCTAAGTGGGTCACTATCTCATTGCTTTTTTTGACTAGTGATTATTTTGTCCTTTAATTTCACTTAATGATTAGTGCAGTTAAACCAACTCTATTGATAACATAGACGCAAATTCGATTCCATAACATTTCACTTATTTAATTTTAAAAAGATGATTTCCGATCAATATGCTATTTGATCAAACTATTAAATTAATTTTGATATTATTAATATTTGACATCAAATATATGTACCATCATATATCAAAATTAGGAAATTTCTTTCCCTACCTCCCTCTTTTCTTAGTCATCTCTGGTGAAAAACTCAAAATACCCTCATTTCGGAAATGCATTTTTGAAACGCTTTTTTTTTCAAAATTTGTCTTATTTCGGAAATGCACTTCCGAAAACACGAAAAAAAAAGTGTTTTCGGAGATGCATTTCCGAAAACACCGCTTTTTTGAGTTTTCGGAGATGCATTTCCGAAAACACCTTTTTTTTTTTGGAGGGGGTATCTTCGGAGATGCATATCCGAAATATTCCAAGACCAAATTGGTCTTGGAATGTTTCGGATATACACTTCCGAAAGAATTCAATAATTATTAAAAAATTAAAATCAAGGTGAAGCAATACAATTAATAGGTATAAAATGAAGGTGAATCAATAAAATGAAAGTGAATCAATAAAATCAAGGTGAATCAAAATTTCCTAAACAATTTTAAAGTTCAAAATTATTTTTAACTTATATAAATCAAAAACAGTTTAATTCCATAAGTAAATTTTAAATTATATAGAATTAAATATAAAATTTATTCATTAAATAAAATTAAGACAAATTTTCTTTTAATTTTTTTAAACTAAATAAAAAATTATAACTCATTTTTAATTATGAATCAGAATAGAAATATATAAATATATAATAATAATTATTAATTTTGTAAGTGAAATATATAAGTATATAATATATAAATATATAATAATTAATATATAAATATATAAATATATAATAATTATTATAAATTAAAACACTCATTTTTTTAATTTTTTTAATTATTATATAAAAATATATAAATATATTTATAATTAATATATAATAATTATTATATAAATATATAAATATATAATAATTTTTATAAATATATAATAATTGTTATAATTATTATATAAATATATAAATTAAAACACTCATTTTTTTAATTTTTTTGTAAATACATAATAATTATTATAAATATATAAATATATAAATAAAAAATTATAACTCATTTTGTAAGTGAAATTATTTTAGTTTTTTAATTAAAATTATTTTAAATTTTAAAATATGAATCAGAATAGAAATATATAATAATTATTATTCATAACTTATAAATTATATCAAAATATATAATTATTATTATTCATTACTCATAAATTATATCAAATTTATGATATATGAATTAATTAATATCCTAAAATTAATTTTTGAGATTTTTAGATATTTTTTTTTCGGAGATGCATCTCCGAATTAATCAAAATCTCAATTTTTGAGATTTTTCGGAAATGCACTTCCGAAGTCTGGAAAAATTTAGAAAAAAAATATTTCAAAAATGCATTTCTGAAACAGGGGTAAAGTGGGGTTTTCGCTGGGGGTGACCCTATAAGGAGGTGGGTAAAGAAAATACCTCAAAATTATTAAATTATTATGCATGAAGATGTCCTCCCAAAAGTTAATTACCTCAAATAAGACAATACAATACGAAATGAGCATAATTTGGCGCGTCTTGAAATAGTTGTGTGAGAATTATAAGATCAATTAACCACTACTCATAAAAGAAAAAGCAATAAGATAGTAATGACCACTAAGCAAACCATTGTTTCTGCATATCATTTTTACTTTTTTAACTAGTTGTCAATGTTGTGTTTTATCCAATGTTTTGATAATGAAGGCTCTTGTTTGAATAGTTAAGTAGCCACAAGGAAAAAGGAGTGGTGGTTGGTAAGAATAGTAGAGAGGAAAATATACAAAAGAATATTTCACCTTCTAGAAAACAATTGAATAATTATTAATGTTCCTAAAATATTCTTTTTTTAATAAATTAATAAAGATCAATCTTATTAAGTAAGAATTAAGTTCACCTAATTTTACTAATTACTCTATTTGTTTTAACTTATAAATTTTATATATATATATATATATATATATATATATATATATATATATATATATATATATATATATATATATATATATATATATATATATAAGAATTCTATTAGGAAATCAAAGTAACACTAAAATAAAATAAAAATTATATTTATTTTAATCTTATTTTTAAAATGAAAAGTGATAAAATAAATAAAAATTGGAAAAAAAAAACTTTAGAAACATGAATATCTTTTAGTGACCATTAAAATATATGGATATTTTTCAAAGATCTGATCTTTACACAACCAAATGTGCTAATTACCTTTTAATGTGCCTAAAAGTTAATATTACAAAAAGAAAACATAATTGACAGAAGTTTCAAATGTTTTGTTCAACTAATAAGTAATTCTTATTCTCTATATAATTTCTACATAATTTAAGGAAAAACTCTAAAAAAAAAAGGTTGAGCACATAAATCAAATAATATTATAGTTTAGTCCATATTAAAATACATTTAAATAGAAAATGGAGTGCATCATATATCAATGTATTACAAGTAGTAGCTTAAATCACTATAGACCTATAGCTATGGCTAACTTCAAGTTCAAAATTATATCCAAAATTATAGCTGATAGATTATCTCCTATTATGCCTAACCTGATTTCTATGGAGCGGAAAGGTTTTGTCCATGGGAGAAACATCAAAGATGGGATTTGCTTAACTTCTGAAGCTATCAATAACCTTAACAATAAAGGCTTTAGTGGTAATGTTGCTCTCAAGATAGACATTGCCAAAGCTTTTGATACCCTCAATTGGAACTTTCTTATCCAAACCCTTAAGGCTTTTGGTTTCAATGAGAAATTTTGCAACATGATTCAGCTTATCCTCTCTTCTGCAACATTGTCCATAGGCTTTAATGGTAGTCAAATTGGTTACTTCAAGTGTTCCAACGGCTTGAGGCAGGGAGATCCTTTGTCTCCTCTCCTCTTTTGTATTGCAGAAGATGTTTTGAGTAGAAGCATATCCAACTTAGTTAAAAATGGAAATATCAATCTCATTAAAGCTAACAAGTCTTGTTTTGTTCCTTCTCATACCCTTTTTGCTGATGATATAATGATTTTCTGCAGGGGGGATGTTAAATCTCTTAAAGCCATTTCTGATCTTTTACATGACTATGGTGGTTACTCTGGCCAGTTTTGCAATTATGCTAAATCTCTTATTTATGCAGGGGGAATGACACATACTAGGCATTGCAGTCTTGCTAACATCATTGGTTTCACCAAGGCTACTCCTCCTTTCGTGTACCTTGGTGTTCCAATTTTTGTAGGGAACCCTAAAGCTATATATTTTATGCCTATTGCAGATAACATAAGGCTGAAGCTTGCAGCCTGGAAAGCTAAAAGTCTCACTATGGCAGGCAGGGTCCAATTAGTGAAGTCAGTCATTCAAAGCATGATTGTTCACTGTATCTCTTTCTACAACTGGCCAGGAAGCATCATCAAGAAAATTGAAAGTTGGACAAGGAACTTCATTTGGAGTGGTAGCATAGACAAGAAGAAAATTGTGACTGTAGCCTGGAAATCCTGCTGTAAGAAGCTGAATGAAGGAGGTCTTGGAATCATCTCTATTAAGGCCTATAATAGTGCTACAAATTTGCACTTATGCTGGAAATTTGCGAACAAAAATCAAAGCTGGTCTCAACTGTTGTATGCTAGAGTTATGAGAAGTGGAAGACCTATCAAATACTCTATTAAATACTCCATTTGGAATGGAATTAAGGAGCATTACTCTTTGGTTCTTGAGAACTGCATCTGGTGCATTGGTAATGGGGAAACGGTAAATTTTTGGCTCGATAATTGGGTTGGAGATACCTTGGCCTCCAAATTCAAGGTGCCTAGTAAATTCCATGGTTCATTGACTTCCAAGGTTTGTGCTTTGTGGCATGACAACTCCTGGCAAATCAATAGCAACATTCTAACAGCTCTGCCTTCCCTTCAATGCTTGATTGCTGACTTCTCGGTTAGTCACTTGTCCGATGATACCTTGATTTGGAAGAACACCTATAATGGTGTTTTAACTGTTAAAGAGGCTTATAATCTTTTCATCAAACCTTCGCCCCTTCCCCTTTGGGACTCTTTCCCTTGGAATTTTGATGCTACTCCTTCCCACTCCATGATTTTTTGGAGATTCTTACATCACAAGCTTCCTTCTGACGATAACCTTGTGCTGAGAGGTTTCTCTATTCCCTCTGCCTACAGTCTTTGCTTGGCTGCTGATGATAATGCCACTCATCTGTTTTTTTAGTGTAGTTTTGTAGTTAATATTTGGAAGTGGTTTAGCAATACTCTGCAGTTGCATTTTGTTATTGCTAATTTAGATGATTGCAGGAAAATTCTCAACTGTTCATACTGGTCTAAGCAAGCAGTCTCAGTTATTCGGGCTTGCATCATGTGTATTTTCTATAACATTTGGACTGCTAGGAACAGGCAAAGATTCGATGATTCGAAAACTCATTGGAAGACTTGTGTGGCCTCGGTTTCTGCTCATGTTAAGCTTGTGGGAAATGCTTCTTCCAAATCTTCCAAAGTTTCCATGAGCAGTTTCTGTTTTCTCAAGCAGTTTAACATCAACATTAACCAATTGAAGCCCATTAGCACTATTGAAGTTCTCTGGACTCCTCCCTTGTTTGGTTGGCTTAAGTGTAACATTGATGGTGTTGCCTTGGGAAATTCTGCGGCTTCAGCTTGTGGTGGCATTTTTAGGGATCATGATTCTAACCATATTATCAGTTTTTGTTAGTTACCAATTTGTGTAAATATCTTAGGTAATTTTTGGTAACTTTCAAGTCTTTTTGTGGTTAATAGTAGTATTTTATTATCATTTGGTATATATTTATTCTTATATTTATATTATTGTTGAATAGTTCTTATCTTTGCAATCTATGTTGGATTTTGTAGTTTTTTTAGATAATTGGAAGCTTGGACCATGGAAAAAGGACTTTGAAGATGTTCCAAGACCAAAGCCAAAGATTGCTGAAAAGAGGTAGCGCGCTAAGCGAGGTTGAGCCCGCTAAGCGCGGTTTTGAAGAAAAGAAGGAAGTTCTGGCAGAGAGTTCCGCGCTAAGCGAGGTCTGGAGCCCGCTTAGCGCGGTTGGGCGGTTTAAGAAATTTTTGATGGCGCGCTTAGCGGGCTACACCGCGCTAAGCGCGGCCTGCGAAACTTTGTTTATTTGATTAGGGGCCAAATCACTTTGAGGGGGATGTAGAGATATTTTAGAGAGAACCAAGAGCATAATACACTGTAGCAAACATAGAGTTGAAGATTGGAAGCCTTGATCGTCGATTAATCGCCTTTGATGCTTGTTGATCTTCATCCTTTCCTTCTTGTGCAAGCTACCATTCTCATGGATAGCTAAATCCCTTTTGTATCAAGATAAGATGTAATCTTCCTAGCCTTTTGTATGTTTTTCTTGTGAATATATGTGTATGAACAAGTGATGATCAATATAGATGGTTTAGTTTGTTTATTAAAGCTTTTTCTTTGGTATAAATGTTTGAGACATCAATGTTTGTATCTAGACCTAACTCATCATCTTTCAAACTATAAGTTGCAGACATGGATTTAAAGTTTGATGTTTACTAAGTATCGGTTTTAAAACGTTATTTGTATTGTTTAAACGGTGGAGAAATCGTCGGTTAAACAATACGGTAAATCTAGCTATATCGTTGCGGACACGGACGATATAGGTGTCGATACGTAATTATATTGATCGTTAGCAAGTTCATAAGCATATATTTATAAGGAAACATACAAACTTAGGTCGATGAAATCGAATCTTGATGCATTTTCTTTAACTTAGAACCTTCATTAATTTACTCTTTGCTACTAAAGTGATTGAATGACCTTTTGCAAACCTAAAACTAAAGTAACATTAACTCAAGACAAAATAGGCTATAGAACGGCGGTGATATCGCAATAATCCATGTGGATACGATATAAACGAAAAGTACACCACAATACTCTTTCAACAAAATGGCGCCGTTGCCGGGGATTATTGTTTAGATATTGCAAACATTGCAATAGTTTGTTTTGAATTGAGTCTTATAATTATTATCTTGCTTCTAAACTTATTTTCCTTGTGTTTGTTAATTTGCTTGGTTAGTTTTTCAGATTACAGTTTATGCGAGGACGTATACCTGCAGATCAACTCCTTTTTGATCCTGAGATTGAGAGGACTGCGCATAGAGAGAATAGCAAAACTCGTAGGAGGAGATAACTAGCTAGGGAAAGAAGACAACAACAAGAAGCATCTTCTTCTTCAACTCCGGTTGAAAACTTGGTTGAGGAAGAAATGGCTGCGGATCCTCCACCTCGAGGGCCTTGTGTTAATAGCCCTCGACTCAATGCACAATTTGCTCGTGATCAGGCCAATGGAAGAAACTCCGAAATGAAGACGGGGTTACTTCAATTGTTATACCAAAATCCGTTCACAGGGGCAGACCACGAGGATCCATTTACTCATCTGACAAAGTTCTATGAGATCGCCGGAACCATTGGTGCTCCGGAAGCCGAAGAAGAACAGGTGTTCAGGAGACTCTTTCCTCATTCCTTAATTGGAAAAGCTAAGGAATGGTACCTTGATCAACCAAATAATGTCATGACAAATTGGAACGAGTTAGAAGAGAAGTTCTTGGATCGGTTCTTTCCTCACAATAGGTTCATGGAAGCAAAAAATTCTATTGCGGTGTTCTCTCAAGGTTCGAATGAATCTCTCAATGAAGCATGGGAGAGGTTCAAGTCCATGGTTAGAAAATGTAAAGGTCATGGGTTTGATGAATTGTCTCAAATCCATATCTTTAGGAATGGACTCCAACCTCAACCAAAAACTCTTTTAGATGCTACCGCGGGTGGTTCGTTGATGTCAAAAACAGCTGCTGAAGCAATTGCTATCATTGATAGGATGGCTTTGAATGATCATCAAGGGCAACACAACCGTAGTGCATCGCAAAGAAAACCTGGAGTTCTTGAATTGAATACTAGTGATGCAATACTTGCTCAAAACAAGTTATTGACACAACAAGTAGAATTGCTCACTCAACAAATGTCAAAACTTCCTCAACAAATCAAAGAGATACATGGGATCCCTTCTAAAAATCAACAGGTGATGTGTTGTGAATTGTGTAGGGGTGACCATCAAACTGGTTTTTGTCCTCCACCGGGTGAAGAGGTGAATTATGTGTCTAATCCTAATCAAGGATACGGTGGGAGACAACAACAACAACCTTACAACAATAACCAAGGTTACCAACAAAGAGGTAATCAAGGTTATCAACAAGGATGGAGGCCGGATGCGGGTCCATCGAATCGTCAAAATCCTTATCAAGGTGGTTACAATCAACAACCTCAACAAACAAAGCTTTCAATCGAGGACACTCTTAGCCAATTCATGCAATTGCAAATTGCAAGCCAAAAGAGTACGGATGCCGCAATAAAGAACCTTGAAACTCAAGTCGGGCAATTGTCAAAGCAACTTGCCGATCAAAACAAAGGTCCTTTTCCGGATACTACACAAGAAAATCCTCGTGAGCATTGTAAGTCAATTCTAACTCGTAGCGGTAGAAATATTGATATGGGTGTAGGAGAGATAGTTGAGGAGGAAATTGTTGAGAGTGAAAAAGATAGGGTGATCGAAGTAGAAAAAATGTTGAGGGTGATTTAGTTGAAAATGAGAAAGAAAAAGAATTAGTGGAAAAAGAAAATCTTGAGAAAGTAGTAGAAAAAGAGAGAAAAAATTGAGTGTGAGTGAGAAGGGAAAGAAGAAGGATGATTCTATTCAAGTGAAGAAACTACCTTACCCTCCCGGTCCGTCAAAGAAAGAAGATGCAAAGCACTATGCTCGGTTCTTGGACATCTTTAACAAGTTGCAAATCAATGTTCCTTTTTCCGAGGCATTAGAGCAAATGCCGATGTATGCAAAATTCATCAAAGACATCATCACTAAGAAGAGAAGATTCTTGGATCCGGAGGTAGTAACGGTGAGCTCTTGTTGTAATGCGTTAATTCAACGCACTACTCCGATAAAATCAAATGATCCTGGGCGGGTAACCTTATCGGTGTCTATTGGAAATGTTCACATAGGCAAAGGTTTGGTAGATACCGGTTCTAGCATTAATTTGATCCCATTGTCTATGGTGAGAAGATTAGGAATCAACGATTTGAAGCCGACAAGAATGACGTTATCATTAGCGGATAAATCCACGGCTCATCCTCATGGAGTTGCGGAAGACTTGCTTGTCAAGGTTGACAAATGTTGGTATCCTGTTGATTTTATTGTCATAGACATGGAAGAAGATCCTGAGATTCCATTGATCTTAGGAAGGCCTTTTATGAAGACGGCCCGAATGATGATAGATATTGATGATGGCTTAATGAAATTAAGGTATCAAGATGAAGAATTATGTCTTGATCTCTTTGAAGCCATCAAGCATCCGAGTGATGATGATGATTGTTTTAGAATCGATGATACCGAAAGGGCTATTATGAAAGTGGAGAATCAAATGCACTTGTCGAATCCTCTTGAGAAGACTTTAATGGAAGCTCTTGAAGTTCTCACCAAAGATCAAGAGAAAGAAATTGAAGATTGCTTGAGAAATTTAGAGGCTTGTGATGAGATGAATCCATTTGAAACTCAAATTGAAGATTTGAAGGATGAACCTAAAGTTGAAGAGCAAAAGGTGGAGTTGAATGTGTTACCGTCTCACTTGAAATACGTATTTCTCGGTGACAATTCTACTAAGCCGGTTATCATTAATAACGGTTTGTCTAGCAAGGAAGAGCATCGATTGAAGGAAGTGTTGACAAAGAATCAAGAAGCAATAGGATGGGTTTTATCCGACTTGAAGGGTATTAGTCCGGCCTATTGTATGCATAAGATTATGTTAGAAGATGATTTTCGGCCCGTGGCACAACCTCAAAGGCGATTGAATCCAACCATGAAAGAAGTGGTTAGAAAAGAGGTTGTGAAGTTATTAGAGGCGGGGATGATTTATCCCATCTCCGATAGCGAATGGGTGAGCCCGGTGCATGTGGTTCCTAAGAAGGGTGGATTGACGGTTGTGAGAAATGAGAAGAACGAGTTGATTCCTTCGAGAGCGGTGACCGGGTGGCGTATGTGTATTGATTATAGGAGGTTGAACCAAGCAACAAGAAAAGATCATTTTCCATTACCTTTTATGGATCAAATGTTAGAGAGGTTAGCCGGAAGAAATTTCTATTGTTTCTTGGATGGTTATTCGGGATACAATCAAATATCAGTGAATCCGGTGGACCACGAGAAAACTGCTTTTACATGTCCTTTTGGCGTTTTTGCATACCGAAGAATGCCATTTGGATTATGTAATGCTCCCGCAACATTTCAAAGGTGCATGCAAGCTATCTTCTCAGATTTGATCGAGAAAAGCATCGAGGTGTTCATGGATGATTTTTCTGTGTACGGGTCGTCATTTGACTTGTGCTTGAAAAACCTTGATGTGGTGATGGAAAGATGTATTGAAACAAATTTGGTTCTTAACTGGGAGAAGTGCACTTTCATGGTAACAGATGGGATTGTTCTTGGCCACAAGGTATCTTCAAAGGGGCTTGAGGTCGATCCGGCAAAAATTGAAGTTATTGAAAAGCTTCCCCCTCCGGTGAATGTGAAAGGCATAAGGAGCTTCTTGGGACATGCTGGGTTCTATAGAAGATTCATCAAGGATTTCTCCAAGGTCGCAAAGCCTTTGAGTAATTTGCTCAACAAAGGTATGGAATTTAATTTTGATGAATCATGTCTAAAATCTTTCCTAGAACTTAAAGCAAATTTTACCACCACACCCATAATTGTCGCTCCTAATTGGTCGCTTGAGTTTGAACTCATGTGCGATGCGAGTGACTATGCGGTTGGTGCGGTCTTAGGCCAAAGGAAGAACAAACAATTCCATGCTATACATTATGCGAGCAAAGTTTTAAATGAGGCACAGGTTAACTATGCCACTACCGAAAAAGAATTGCTCACAATTGTATTTACATTGGAAAAGTTTCTCTCTTACCTCATTGGTTCTAAAGTGGTGTGTTATACTGATCATGCCGCAATCAAATATCTTCTCACCAAGCCTGATTCAAAACAGAGGCTTATTCGGTGGATTCTTTTGCTTCAAGAATTTGATCTTGAAGTGAAAGATAAGAAAGGTACAGAAAATTTGATTGCAGATCATTTGTCTCGGTTAGTGAATACCGAGGTGACAAACAATGAAAAAGAAGTGAGGGAAGAATTCCCCGATGAAAAACTGTACATGGTACAAGAAGTTAGACCCTGGTTCGCAGATATGGCTAATCACAAAGCATCTGGCTGGATACCGGAGGATCTAACTTGGAATCAAAGAAAAAAGTTTTTAAACGATGCCAATTTTTATGTTTGGGATGAGCCTCACTTGTTTAAGTTGAGCAGTGACAATCTTTTGAGAAGATGTGTCGCGGATGAGGAAACTAAAAGCATTTTGTGGCATTGCCACAATTCGCCATATGGTGGTCATTTTAATGGTTTGCGTACGGCCACTAAAGTCCTTCAATCGGGATTTTGGTGGCCTACTTTGTTCAAAGATGCTTACCACCATGTTGCCTCATACGACAGTTGTCAACGAACTGGTGGAATAGGGAAAAGAGAGGAAATGCCCCTCCAAAGTATTGTAGAAGTAGAAGTATTTGATTGTTGGGGCATTGATTTTGTTGGACCCTTCCCTTCCTCTATGTCAAATGAATACATCTTGGTAGCTGTGGATTACGTGTCTAAGTGGGTGGAAGCGATTGCTTCACCCAAAGCGGATGGTAAGACCGTGATAAAATTTTTGAAGAAAAATATATTTTCGCGGTTTGGAACGCCAAGAGTGTTAATTAGTGATGGTGGATCTCATTTCTGTAATGCCCCGCTTGAAAAAGTGTTGGAGCAATATGGAGTAAAGCACAAGGTGGCTACTCCATATCATCCACAAACTAATGGGCAAGTTGAGAGAACCAATAGAGAAATTAAGAGAATTCTTGAGAAAACTGTGTCTAGCTCTAGGAAGGATTGGTCAATGAAGCTTGATGAAACCTTGTGGGCATATCGGACCGCTTTCAAAGCACCGATCGGTCTTACACCATTCCAAATGGTGTATGGTAAAAGCTGTCACCTTCCCGTAGAACTAGAACATAAGGCATATTGGGCCTTGAAGCTTTTGAATTTTGACCACAAGTTGTGTGGAGAGAGAAGAAAAATCCAATTAAATGAGTTGGAAGAGATGAGATTGCATGCCTATAAGTCTAATTCGATTTACAAGGAAAAGACCAAATTCTATCATGATAGTAAGATTAGAATTAAAGATTTTAAGGTAGGACAATTGGTGTTACTCTTCAATTCCCGGTTAAGACTTTTTCCGGGAAAGTTGAAGTCTAAATGGTCCGGACCGTTTTTGGTCAAAGAGGTTAGAAGCCATGGGGCTATTGTGATAGAGGACCAAAAATCAAAGCAAGAATGGGTAGTTAATGGTCAGAGGTTGAAGGTTTATCGAGGAAGCGATTTTAATCGTGAAACTTGTGTTTTATCGTTTGGTGATCCTTGATTGCCTTTGACCGTCGAGCTGACCGACGTTAAACAAAGCGCTTATTGGGAGGCACCCCAATTTGTAAATATTCAGCTTGTTTTATGTGTTTTTTTTACCGTTTATGTTTTTTGCGTTCTGGTCGAGCCAAAATCAATCTACCGGTAAAGTTTCACTTGCTGGTAGAAGAAATTTTTTTCTGTGTTCTGTCAAGGGCGCTTAGCGCGCTCTAGCCCGCTTAGCGCGCTTTTGAAATTTTGGAACCCTTAGTTCCAGAGAGATGCGCGCTTAGCGCGCTTCAGACCCCGCTTAGCGCGGGTGGGTTTTCAGAAGAAAAAAAATTTTAATTTTTGGGCCCTTTGTCCTTGACCCGGCCCAGCACGAATTCTGGGTGAGGGAGGTAGGTTTTGAGGTTTTGTTGCCTCATTTCTCCCATTTTCTTCTCCTAGCTTTCTTTCTTCCATTGTTTTCTTTTTGTCTTTGCTAATTAACCAAGGTTTTTGCTCTTTCTTCATCATCACCAAGGTATTATCATCTTCTTCTTATTATTATTTCTTTTCTCTTATGCTTGCATTATATATATTAAGGTTTAGATTGAGATTAGGAATAAAAATGATGTGGTTAGGGTTTTGTTTATTGAAAACATAGTATAGATCATGTTCTTGTGCCTTATATTGTGTTTAATCTGAATTTAGGTGTTGTTGAAGCATGGATGAAACCCTGGTTCGCAGGGGATTTTTTCTGCAAATTGCAGAGTCCGCTTAGCGCGGTCTGGGGATTTCAGAAAAATCCCCTCTTCTCCCTGTTTTTGTTTGATGCAGGGGGAGTGATCTTGTGCTTTAATTCTTACTAGGGCTGTTTATTTTTGTTATGTATTGTGTTAACATATTTGTTTTTGTGTTGCTATTTCCTTAATCATTTCAGATGGGACCGAAATTCCTAGGCTCTAAGAAAAGAAAGACCGGAACCGAAGGCGGCAGTTCTTCTCAAGCACCTAGGGCTATTCCGTTTAATCAAAACCGTTTTAAGAGTCATGTCCAAGAGGAGAGGTACAAGAAGTTAGAGGTTAGGACATGGTGGCCAGAGCGAATTGTGAGGATCAATCCTGAGGGAACCTATGGGTGGTGTCATAGCACCATTGAGGAGTATGGTTGGCTTAAAATTTGTGAGCCTACACCTAAGTTTCATTTGGAGATTGTAAGAGAGTTCTATGCTAATGCCGTGCCAAATGAGGAATTTTCGGTTGAAGGTGTTCCCTATGAGTTCAAAACTTGGGTGCGTGGTAAGGAAATCGACTTTTCTCGTCAGGCAATCCGTGAATTTCTTGGAACTCCATTGCCTTTTGAGGATGGTGAGCTTTGTGGGTATCATGTGCAATTGGCATGGGGAAATTTTGATTGGGAGCATCTGAGGGAGGTTTTGTGTATGAGTGGGCATTCTTATGATCTTAATCCTTCACAACAGCCCCAGAAGTTCTCTAGAAAAGTGTTGACTACTAATGCTCAGGTTCTCATGTCGGTGGTCCTTCATAATTTAAGGCCTAGGAGACACACTTCCTCTTTGCCTGCTGAGTCTGCTGCACTGGTTGCTCCTATGATTGAGCATGAGCCGATTGATATTACTCGCATTATTGCGAATGAGCTGAAGAGGGTTGCTTTGAGTGGAGCTCGGCATGGTGATCGTACTCCCTGCAAGCTGATTTTTCCTGGTTTGATCATGAATCTGTGCAAGAAAGCAAGAGTGCAGATTCCTTCTGAGGGTCTTGTGTCTATTGACACTTTTATTGATGACATTTTTATTGAGCGTTATTGTTTATCCAGGTTGACTGCTGTTCCTGTTGCTGCTGCTCGCCCTGCTCGCCGCCGTAGTAATCCTGATAGAGAGGAGAACTTGGCATTTCATATGGCGCATCAGAGAGCATTCATGTTTTTGCATGATTCTATGTCTCAGCTGAGGTTGCAGATGATGGAGCCTCATGTGGCTCATCCGTGGAGTTCTCGCCAAGACTTGGTGGATTATGCTAATTGGCCTGAGGTCAGTCCATTTCCTGAGGAGGAGGAAGGTGGCGAGGATGAGAATGTGGAAGAAGATCTCCAGGATGAGGATGAGTAGTTCTTTTTGGTTGATGCTTAGTATTTTCATTAGTATTTTTAGTGCTAGTTGTTATTTTATTTTATTTTGACTTAAGTATTGTTATGTTTTGTTCCATCATTCTAAAGGATGAGGTATTTTGGATCTTAGGCATTGCTATGCCTTTTGGATATTTTGACACCTTTTGGTGTTTGTTTTTAATTTATTAAAGTTTTTAGTTTAACTGCTTTATATTTCTATATATTTTTGCAATTGCGTTTTAAATTTTTGTTTGTTGTTCTTGTGAAAGTGCTTCCTGGATGAAGCAAGCTTTTACACCCAATTGGGGCGGTGATGATATAATGTGAAATTAGTACGTACAAGGTACATTTTTATCGTTTCTTTAATATACCATGAATTAGATACTTGTAATTGTACAAATTAGATGTCATATTTTCTTTAGCAAATATAGTTCAATATTGAATCATTTTAGTTCTAAAACTAGTGTGAGGAGCCTTTCCATTGTACATATATATATTATTTTGTGATTACCAACAATGTGCGTTTAACTCGTGTTTATTATGTTTAATCTTGCGTTTTTATTTTAATTGTGTAAAGCATGAAAGTGATCAAAGCATTTTGTTTCGCATTTCGAGTATAACTTCTCTACCATATATAACCTACCCGGTGAGTGTGTGAGCATTTGATAACCACTTTGAGCCATTTTTGCCAAGATTCAAGCGGTATCAATTCCTTGTCTATATTTGCCGATTTTTGATATGAATCTTGATGATTTTCTTTCAACCTTGAAGAGTACCATTAATTGTGGTTAGGAATGTTTCCTTTTCGCCTTAGAATAGAGAGCATTCGTGATTATGTGGTGGTAATATTCAAGTTGGGGAGAATATAAAATTTTGGTTGTATTGGTAGTGAGAAGTAAATAAGTGATTGCTCAAGAGAAAAAGAAAGAGAAAAAGAAAGAGAAAAAGAAAAAAAGAAAAAAAAAAGCTTTGTTCATAGCTAGTGTCTTTTAAATTTTTATTGATGAACTCTTGAGCAATAAAATTGTGTGATCGGTTGATAAGGATGTGTGGATATAATCTTGATTTGAATGCTCTCTTAGGAATTGACCCTTTCGTTTCAATGGCCTTGAGAAATGACACTTCCTTGTTAACCAAGCCTAGATACAACCCTAAAGACTTTGTGATTCTTGCTTTTACGCTTTTTATATAAATGTTGTGTAGATAAATGCATAATTAATTCTGGATGTTGGCGACATTGTTGTGTGAGTGTTAGGTCCTAAATTTTGTCTCTTACTAGAGAAGTGTGTAGGTTGTGATTCAATTTTGAACTTATTTTGTTTTAGGAACTGTTTACATCAAAGGTGTATTTAGTATTAGTATCTCAATCATGGTATTATTTTAGCAAGGGTGAAACGTTACTTGTGTGCTTATGGAATTTGAACCACCCAATTGTTTTTGTCTTAGCTTGTGATTTCTTGGTTGTATTTGTTTTGTTTGAGGACAAACAAAGGTTTAAGTTGGGGAGAGTTGTTAGTTACCAATTTGTGTAAATATCTTAGGTAATTTTTGGTAACTTTCAAGTCTTTTTGTGGTTAATAGTAGTATTTTATTATCATTTGGTATATATTTATTCTTATATTTATATTATTGTTGAATAGTTCTTATCTTTGCAATCTATGTTGGATTTTGTAGTTTTTTTTTAGATAATTGGAAGCTTGGACCATGGAAAAAGGACTTTGAAGATGTTCCAAGACCAAAGCCAAAGATTGCTGAAAAGAGGTAGCGCGCTAAGCGAGGTTGAGCCCGCTAAGCGCGGTTTTGAAGAAAAGAAGGAAGTTCTGGCAGAGAGTTCCGCGCTAAGCGAGGTCTGGAGCCCGCTTAGCGCGGTTGGGCGGTTTAAGAAATTTTTGATGGCGCGCTTAGCGGGCTACACCGCGCTAAGCGCGGCCTGCGAAACTTTGTTTATTTGATTAGGGGCCAAATCACTTTGAGGGGGATGTAGAGATATTTTAGAGAGAACCAAGAGCATAATACACTGTAGCAAACATAGAGTTGAAGATTGGAAGCCTTGATCGTCGATTAATCGCCTTTGATGCTTGTTGATCTTCATCCTTTCCTTCTTGTGCAAGCTACCATTCTCATGGATAGCTAAATCCCTTTTGTATCAAGATAAGATGTAATCTTCCTAGCCTTTTGTATGTTTTTCTTGTGAATATATGTGTATGAACAAGTGATGATCAATATAGATGGTTTAGTTTGTTTATTAAAGCTTTTTCTTTGGTATAAATGTTTGAGACATCAATGTTTGTATCTAGACCTAACTCATCATCTTTCAAACTATAAGTTGCAGACATGGATTTAAAGTTTGATGTTTACTAAGTATCGGTTTTAAAACGTTATTTGTATTGTTTAAACGGTGGAGAAATCGTCGGTTAAACAATACGGTAAATCTAGCTATATCGTTGCGGACACGGACGATATAGGTGTCGATACGTAATTATATTGATCGTTAGCAAGTTCATAAGCATATATTTATAAGGAAACATACAAACTTAGGTCGATGAAATCGAATCTTGATGCATTTTCTTTAACTTAGAACCTTCATTAATTTACTCTTTGCTACTAAAGTGATTGAATGACCTTTTGCAAACCTAAAACTAAAGTAACATTAACTCAAGACAAAATAGGCTATAGAACGGCGGTGATATCGCAATAATCCCTGTGGATACGATATAAACGAAAAGTACACCACAATACTCTTTCAACAGTTTTGCTGCTTTTTTGGGTGATGGAACTCCTGAAATGGCTGGATTTATGGCTGCCATTGTGGCTTTGGAAGAGGCTAGTAAAAGAAACATTGGTAAGCTTTGGATTGAGTCCGACTGTAGCTTGGTTGTCTCGTTGGCTTAAGTGTTTGGATTATACCTTAAAGATTGATTTCATGATTACTCACATTTTTAGAGAAGCCAATTTTTGTGCGGATGCCTTGGCTAGTATTGGTTTAATTTGTAAAGATGTCATTTGGTTTAATTATGTACATTCGGATATCATTAGAGAATTCTTGCTAGACAAGGAAGGTACCCCTAGGCTTAGGATCTGTCGTTAAGGGGTTTTTGGCTCGGTCCCCCCTTGTGTATCTTGTCTTTCCTTTTGGTTTAATGATATCCTCTTCCTTGGTTTAAAAAAAAAACCAACACTTAGGGTGTGTTTGTTTGGCAAGAGAAAGAGAAGAGAGAGGTTGATAGGAGAGAAGATTGGAAGAAGTGTCCCATAAAACATGTTTGTGGTGAGCAGAGAGAAATAGCAAAGAAAGATTAAAAACTTATGGACCCCACATCAAAACTTTTTCTCTTCTCAAGAGCGAAGAAATGAGAGAGACAATGTCATTTTAAATCCTTTTCCAAATATAACCTTGCTAATAAATATTAATATGTTACATCAAAAAAAATTACTAATATAAGATTATTTTATTTTTTAAAGGGTTAAATATATTTTTGATGGGATAAATGCTATATGTGTTTTGATGGGACAATGCAAGATGTAATACAACAAAGAAATAAATAAAAAAATTAATTACACACATGGCAGTGCGTTATCGTCCGTTAGTGATTTCTAACGTCAAGGACCAAATGTTTAGATGGAAAATTTTATTGGAACTATTTATTAAAACAAATATTTAGAGAAACTAAAAGTAAAAACTGAAATATTGGTAGGGGCCAAAAACATATTTAATTTTTTTTTAATATAAATTTGACTAAATTAAAATATTTAATAATTTACTAAACATTAAATTAGTTTTTATATAAGAATAATTAATTTAATTTTTGAATTAAAATAAAAAATAATTTATTTGACATTTAAGTCATTTCAAATATAAAACATATTTCTTTCTCTTTTCTCTTGTTTCAAATAATATATTAAGTCTATTCTATTTTTCATTTATTTTTTCTCTTTACATACTCTTTCTCATTTATTTCTCTTTTTACATTTTTTTCTCATTGCGAAACACACCCTTAGAGTGATAGACACCTTTAGACCATTTACAATGGGGGTGTTGAAAAAATTATTCAATAGTTGAATGTCTACAATGGTTTGTTGAATGAGGTGTTTAATGTGATGTGGATTAATTGGTGTTGAAAAGATTCAACATGTTGAATGAGAAAAAAGTGGGGCCACATGCAACACTTTACACAATTTTATTGGTTGTTGTGATTATTTAGATTTTATTTTCTTTTAATCATTTAAAATTAATTATTTCATAGTAAATAAATTTTTTATTTATTTTTATTTTTATCAAAATTCATTATTTTTTTCCTCTATAAATAGAGACTTGGTTCATTTGATTTGGACTCATAAAAATTTTTTCACTTTTTTCTCTCAATTTATTTTCTATTTAGCCTTAAAAAAATCAATGTTTGTATAGAGAATTAGAAAAAAATTAAGAATAGAAAATTAGAAAAAATAAATAAATTATTAAATTTAAAAAAAAAAGTTTAAATATTAATTATTTTAATTTAATTTTAATTGATAATAGATATTAATATATAATCATAAAAACAAAACTTTAAAAGAAAATAAGAATATGATGTGGGGTAGGGTGTTGAATTTTATTAAACAAAATCATTGTAGTGAAAAAAATTGAATAGGTGTTGAATTATTAGGTGGAAGAGAGAGAAGATGATGTGGAAGATAAAAAGTGAAAAAGTAGGGTGTTGAATAATGTAACCATTGTACATAGTCTTAGAGTGATAGACAAGAAACCAAGATTGTTCATTGCACTACGGTATATTGAAGTCAAGAAAATCGTGGCATTAAAAAATATAGAAAGTTAATGTTATGATTTTTATTTTTAAGATGAGTTAATGAGATTTAGTAATGTACAATAATTGATTAAGGAGAAAAGAGGGATAAATAAAAATAATTGATCTGGTAACATATAATAATTTTAAGAGGGGAATGGTCGTGATATAATGGATTAATATAATGGATTAAGGAGAACAGAGGAATAAATGGAAATATTTTAAAATATGAAAGAGATGTGTTTTGAAGGATGTCACGTAAGTATTTAGTTGGCATGGCTAGAATCAAATTATGTGGAAAAAATTGCATCTCAAATTTAATATATGTAATAGATTACATAAAGAAAGCTATTTTTGCTTAAAGACGCTTATTTTGTTTGAAATTGTTTTTTTTCCACACATTAAATTTTTTGATGTGATTGAATATTTCAATTTTACAACAAGTGGCACTTATTGTGTGGCAAAGGGATTTTGTTTACAAAAGAAAACCAAAGGTTCTAAATGGCAGGTCGAGAAGTTTTTTTTAGAGGCAATGGTATTGGGTTGTGGAAATTGATGCAAATAAGTTTAATTCAAGACAAGTGTATTGAAGCATTGAAGGTTGAGACATTGATGGATATACGCCTAATATTCAACAGAAAAGACTAGTATAGGGATAAGCCCAAAAGTGTCATTATATTGCATCTGGTGGATAAAATTCTAAATGAAGACGCTAGAGAGAAGATTGCAGCTTCAATATGAGAAAAAAATTGAATCATTGTATATGATCAAGTCTTTGGCTCATTGGTTGTGTTTAAAACAACAACTCTGCTTACTTCGAATAGTGTAGAACAAATTCATAGTGGAGAAGTTGACAGAATTTCACAAGATCATTAATGATCTAAAGAATATTAAGGTGAAGAATGATGATTAAGACAATGCTCTATTCTTGTTGAGTTCATTGCATATATCTTTTGAACACTTTGTCGCTACCGCGAAAATTAACAGAGTCGCCACTAACATATTTATCCTAAAAAGGAAGGGAATGCCAGCAAACCACAAAACAAAACAACGGTCTCACGACCAGAGAAAAGGGTAAGGGAGTCGGTTACGCGAGGGGAAGGTGTGAGCACCCCTCACGCCCATCGTACTCGATGGTATCCACGCCTGTGTCTAAAACTATGGGTGTGTAACAAATCTACGCTAATCTGGACTAAAATGAATGCAGAATGTAGGGAAAAGAAAGGATTATGCTCGCACGGGCCCTACCCCGCTGCCTACGTATCTGTTTTGCAGAATCAGAGCTACCGTAGCTCGGCTAACTAATTTTTTGTTTGTTTTGTGTTTTTTAGGTGAACGAGTTACATTCACACTCCGCTGCTCGACCTTTGGAGACTTATGCCTGGGAATGGAGCGGAAATAACAAGCTCTTAAGAAAAGAAAATCAAAGAGTGTGGTTTGTGTTTTAAAAGATGCATGAGGAAGACCTAAGCTAAGGGGGGAAAGCTTGCTACCTAATATTATCATACAAAGGGTACAAGTCTAAGCTAAGCTATCAACCTACGAGGGAAAAGGGGAAGCACACAAGAAGCACACAAACGAGCATCCGCTCGTAAAGCAAACAAAACCAACGGTACTGACCGAATGGTAGAAAAACGGTCCCGCCATAGCCAAGGGGAGCAGCTCGACCCAAGTCAACCAAGCATTAGACCTCGCGAAAATGATCGGGCCATAGACAAGAGGGCGGACCCCTCTCAGCAACCAAGCCGTCACGGATCATAAAGGAAAACGGTGCGTGCGTACACCGAGCATCAACGTCGAGCGACGCGAGCTATAGGAAAGGCGGGGGTCCGGCTACATGAACCCTTTTCCTGACATACTCGATAACAAGATCTTGTGCAAGTTCGGAAGCGAGCAACGCGTAGCATGCGCATACCAAACGGACTCGATGAGACTAGGCGGGGGTTGATTACGAACCCTTGACCGCATGCCTTCCATGAGGACTTAACGGAGTGCCATATAGGACTTATTACACCGTGACTCCCTGCCGCAAAGCACAAATATAAACACACCAACAAAAACAGAGCCTCTTTCGAGGGCTTGGCCAGATGCATGTCTAGGTCCTACTTCTCATGTTATAGGATGATGCGGGGAGGCGATAAAGTGCGAGAGAAATAAAATGAAACAGGATCAATACCAAACGGATGATGATCCGTAAACTAAAGAGAGGCGAAGCGAAGAAACTAGAATCCCGCAAGCGAGCTAGCAAAGCAAAAGCAAATGGTCAGCACACCGATTAGCCATAAAGCACACAAAGGTCGACACGCGCGTCGAGCATAATCACGATACACCTGCAAGAGTAACAAGCAAACCAAACAAGCAGATATAAAGCAATAAGATCGTGTCTCCAAGTCGAGAACACGATACGAGTCAAACGAGATATAATCGTATTCCGCAAGTGAAGCGGAACACTCAAGCAATGAGTATCGATCGGTGACCGTCCAAAAGCCTTGCACACTAGCACACAAGTTAGAGATAACAAAACATCGCAATCGGAATTGCGTTATTACCTTCTAATCTAAAAGAAAAGGAATAACTAATGCAAACATGAAATGAACAACAAAATGTCAAGGGGAAAACAAAGATGAATAAACCACAATCAATCAATACCAATCATCTCACAAGATAGCACGTTTCACAAGCTTTCCAACGGTATAAAGAACGCGCAAATCGGAGTTACGAGCAAAAAGATATGAAAGATTGAAGTTAGGAAGCAAAGGAAGCAAAAGTAGGTCGACCTACCTTCGACCTAGGTCGACCTAACAGGTCCAGAAACGAAATAAACAGCTCCAGGTCGACCTAAACTCACCCTGGGTCGACCTAACAGTGCCATGGTCAAAAATGAAGGTTTTAGGTCGACCTAAACTCACCCTAGGTCGACCTAGCAGTGCCAGGATCAAAAATGAAGGTTTTAGGTCGACCTAAACTCACCCTAGGTCGACCTAGCAGTGCCAGGACCAAAAATGAAGGTTTTAGGTCGACCTAAACTCACCCTAGGTCGACCTAGCAGTGCCAAACGCCGAAAATTGAGTTTTCTCGCAAGGAAACATGATGCAATTCTTCATGAATGTTCAGCATACAAGCAAATATCAAACATGCAATACTATGAGTCAAGAGCAAAGCACATTATTCAGCAAATTGATCGGTCTTTAAGAGCAAAATTAAACATTCCATCGAACAATTAGCATGCAAGCATTGAATCGTAAGCATTGTGATTATATCATCAAGAGCAATTGTTATCAAACCTCAAATGGCATCAATTTAGCGTAGGCATCATGAATTATCATTCCACAATCAATTATCACATGCTAGAAATCAAAATTAAGCATAAATGCTTCACACATTCAAATTATCAAACACTTAGTATGCAATTTCTTGGATCATAAGCAACATGCATGTAGCATCATCAACAACTCAACGGTAAATCTCAAATTCAATCAAATAATCAAAATCAACACAAATCGAAGCTGTCAACAAGCAATTATCATCATCAATTATCATAGATCCATCATCCACAATCAAAAATCTTCATGATCAATGTCGAATTAAGCAACAAATTCAATAATCTAGCAAGGTTTGTAGTGAATTTACCGGATCGAACGAAGAGAATGAGATCGAATGAACACGAACGCGAACACGACGCGAACACGAACGAAATTCAAGAGGTGTGAGGGAGAGAGTGGCGCGTGAGATCCTTTGATAGGGAGAGAGATGCGCGACACTTTAATCAGAGGAGAAGATCTTGATTTGTGCTTTGATCTTCATTTGTTCTTAAGATTTGATCTTGAATTGATGAAGTTTTTGTGAGTTTTTGTGGTTTTGATCCAAGCAAATTGAGAGAGAATTGAGAGAAAGTGTTTTTGATCTTTTGGGTGAAATTGAAGTTATGAGAGTCCTCCTTGATTTGTGAAGAGCAAAATGTTTATATATTGTCAACGCGAAATGTCCAAATTGCCCTCGGTGCGTCTTATTTTGGCTCATTTTTAAGGAAACTCGGTTCGGCTCTGAATTTAGGAACGAAACCAATGCCATTATGAAGATGACCAAATTTTTGACTCATTGCCGCGAGAAACACCTCAATCCGATAAGCGATGAAGAAAATACGCCCGTTTGAATGACGAGAAACGTCGATCCATCTGATGCGACTGTGCGAAATTTTGTGAGTACCGCTCAAAGAACTCGATAAAACCCCATCTTCGGCTCGAAATCTGAACAAGCATGTGTGACGAAGAATCGAAGCTAACAAAATTTCTGAGAAAATGCCGCAGGAATGGACTTCATACGATAAAAATCGAAAAAGTTATGAATTTTTGAACTCGGCGCGACATACCCGAAAACACACTTTTTACTGAAACAACGCGACGATCCTTAAAATTCTGGGAATTTTCTATGCATATTTAGCCTTCGGTCCAAACATATGAAATCTTGGTAATGATGCCACGGAGCTCCAGTTAAATTTTCAAGCGAATCCGGCGAGCGGATTAGGAGATATGAATTTTCCGAGGTCCGAAACCCTACATTCAGCACTGTTTTTTCACCGCGAATTCTCAAGTAATTTGCACATTTGACAACCTTCCTCAAAGAATTGGCTCCCGAGCCGACCACGAAAGTTGTAGATATCGTCGAAACAGCGGAGACAACGCGGGAACTTAGCTCGTATCACCTTCCAAATAGTATTTATGAATTTTCTCGTACTTTCACCGTTTAAACCGCTCTTTCACACTTTACCCTCCTAAACCCATGAAAACTCTTTATTATTTTTCTTCCATTTTTGGATGACGAAATAAACGTCATCATTAACTTATAGCTCCAATAAAGAGGGCAAATTTTGGGGTGCAACAGCTGCCCCTATTCAAACTTCTTGAACCTGGCGAGTGAGAAACGAAAGTTTCGAACCGTCGAGGTGGAAGGAGATTGAATACCAGAATGAACTCGAAAATTTGCGCTCTTGATCAATAGAAGATTCCATCTTGTAACAAGAAGTAATGTACCACCCCGCGAGCAGGGGAAAAAACTTCAATTGATCTGGATAATAAATATGCTCCCACTTGTGAAAAAGGAGGAACGGGCACCCACAGGCAGGGGAAAACACTTCAAATGATCTGGGCATCAAGAGAAGGACCATCTCGACTGATCTGGGTATCAGACGTAGCAAATGTCTCCGAACTTGCATCGGGATAGATGTCTTAAGTCGATCTGGGAATCGAAGGAGATACGCCGGTTGATCTGGACATCAACGGGTAAAAGTATCTCTGATCTGGGAATCTGGACAGACATCTCTTCTGATGCAATTAAATCATCAGGTAGATATTCCTACTAATCTGGGAATTAGCGGCTAGCTCCTTCGTAAGACCACAGGGATCCGGAGGCGGTTCCTTCAACTGAGCTGGATATCAGGATAGGAACAATATCTCTTCCGAACTGTGTACGCCGGGGAAAGAATGCCTTTAAACTGATCTAGACATGATGCTAGAAAATAAGTAGGACAATCTTCATCTGAAAGACAAAGTCGATCAGGCAAACATCTCCATCTGATCTGATGATATCAGTGGCTTGCTCCTTCGTAAGATCTTGGGAGATCCGGAGGCGGTTCCTTCAACTAATCTGAAACTGGATATTAGGATAGGAACGGATGTTTCTTCCGAACTGTGTACGCCGGGTAAAGAAAACGTCCTCAACTGATAGTAAGGTATCAGGACTGGGCAAACGAGTTTCTTCTTCTGAACGAACTAAATCGTCAGGGAGTAGATATTTCCAACTGATCTGATGTATCAGAGGGCTTGCTCCTTCGGAAGATCTTGGGAGATCCGGAGGCGGTTCCTTCAACTGAAAGTCTGATTTATCAGGAATGGGAACAAATATCTTCCACCGATCTGGGGGCATCGGGAATAGGAATGTCTTTGAACTGATCTGAGCTGTGCCAGAAAATAAGTAGAACAATCCTCTTCTGATTCGAAATATCAGGATAAGCGCCTGTAATGACTAGGCGAATATTGCTCTCTATGGAGCATTTGAATTTGGATGACTTTCTTGTAGAAAGAGACAACATATATGATATGGTTTATGCATGATGTATGTATGAATGTGTATGGAATCACGTTTTCGAGAAGGAAGACGCTATACGCTTTTGAGAATGCAATGCAAATGATGCATGATTCGAACGTTGCTTAGGGAGACAACGGAGGAGCACTGAATTGCTGAAGAAGTCCTGGAGAGAGTATGGAACTCTGCGGGGAGGACAAGATGGGTGACCAAGGGTCACAAACTGCGAGCTGGCCAAGTTGAATCAGAAATCTGCTGGAGACGATCAAATCTAGATGCGAGATCTGGTTGGGGAATAAATCTTGCTTGAAGATATGAACATCCCACTTAACTGCTTGGGGAAGACCCATGCAACTTCACTGGAGAAGCAAATTCTCGACACCCTGGGGATGTGAAGGTAAAGACAAGTTATGGAGATAACTCTGGTGAAGAGTAACCAACTTGCTGGTGTAGGACGCATTCCGCTGGGGAAATCCTAGATGAGAACAGATCCTGCTGAGGATGCATATGAATCTCTGCTGAGGAAAGAAACTCAGTGAGGGGAGATGAACACTTCTGCAAAGCAAGCTGCTGAGGATATGAGAAATCCGCTGGGGATAAGGAACTTGACATAAGAACCTTTGTTAAGACAACTCCACTGGGGAATAATATGACTCTCCTGGGGAGAACAGGTCAATCTGTTGGGGAGAGAAAGCCCTCTACTGGGGAAAACGAGGAACTCGGGCAAGGAACCTCATTAAGAGCTAGCTGGGGAATCAGACACCATTCCATCATGATTCAACTGGGGAGAAAGCATTCCGTCGGGTCCAAGACTTCTGTAGCATAGAGAATGCATTAAGATGTGCTTTACTGAGGATATGAGAATCCTGGAGCAAAGAAAGTCCCATCTGAAAGTACTCAGCTGAGGAATGAGAATCTTTCCTTAAGAAACACTCGGCTGGGGAGTGAGAATCTCTCATGATTAAGTCCGCCGATGTGCTGATACGAAGCGCTTGCAAACATGTACCTGCGAGACAAACAAATGCAAATGCCCCAGGATATAGCATGGTATCTTAGCCTGCCATCCCAGTTACACAAAACTCCGAAGTAGATTCAAAGGTTTCATTTCTAATCATGTATTGTAAAAGCAATGCAGTTTTCATATGCAAAGTTTAACACAAACTTAGGACGTTTTATGCAAACAAAACGGTAAAAGAAAACAGTTGTTTAAGATAAAAAGGATCTTTATTAATTGCAAAAGGAATGCTCATAAAAGAGCGAACACTTTTCAGAAGTAGTTCCTAGTAAGAGGTAACCACACATTTATTGAGTACGAGAGAAATGGCAATGTGAAACGGATATCCATTGGTTTCGATCCCGCTATCACTTTTATAACTCCGACGCTCTCATCTCCTTGCTTTGGAAGACCGTACTCATTAGGATTGATCACTGCCCGATTTAACAACTGATTGATATGACATCACCAAACTTGTGGACCCGACGGGGTTTGTGAGCGCCTTTAGGGATTTGAGTTGCCAGCGATGCAAACTCAAGAACACGGAGTCTTGCTTATCCCTCGGTCGGGAGCCCTAAACAAAGTGAGTGGATGTTGTGCATGCTTTAGGGATTTGAGCTGCCCGGTGCAAACTCAAGAACACGGAGTCTTGCTTATCCCTCGGTCGGGAGCCCTAAGCGTGTATGAAGAGTGATTGCCATGGTGGCATGCGAGATGTAGTCGTTCGCTTTTGTCCCTTTTTTGCCTAAGCCGCCCTTTCGGGTTTTCAACTTAGCGGGTATATTTGTTTCTTTTTCATTCTTTTGCCTGATTCATTTTCTTTTCTCTTTTTTTTTCTTCTTTTTTTTTTATCAGGTCTATGCGAAGTATTTTTTGACTACATCTGCGTTCACAGGGTGCGGAAAGTTCTCGCCATCCATCGTTGCAAGCATCATGGCGCCGCCAGAGAATACTTTCTGCACAACAAAGGGGCCTTCATACGTCGGAGTCCACTTGCCTCGAGGATCGCCTTGAGGGAGAATGATTCTTTTGAGTACCAGGTCACCTGGTTTGTAGCTTTGGGGTCGCACCCGCTTGTCAAAAGCTTTTCTCATCTTCTTTTGGTATACCTGACCATGACCAATAGCCGCTAAGCGCTTCTCATCAATGAGGTTTAACTGATCCAAACGATTTTGTACCCATTCTGACTCGTCAAGCTCGACGTCTTTCATAATCCTCAAGGAAGGGATCTCAACTTCAACTGGCAATACTGCTTCCATACCATAAACCAGTGAGAAAGGAGTTGCCCCAGTCGATGTACGCACAGAGGTACGATAACCATGCAAAGCGAAAGGTAACATCTCGTGCCAATCTCGGTACGTCACTACCATCTTCTGCACAATCTTCTTAATGTTTTTGTTGGCCGCTTCAACAGCGCCATTCATCTTTGGACGATACGGAGAAGAATTGTGATGCTTAATCTTGAAGGACTCACAAAGCTCCTTCATCATCTTGTTATTGAGATTCGATCCATTATCAGTAATGATCTTCTCAGGAATCCCATAACGACAGATTATGTTGTGTTTGATAAAGCGAGTAATCACTTGTTCGGTAACATTCGCATAAGATGCGGCTTCAACCCACTTGGTGAAGTAATCGATGGCAACCAAAATGAATCGATGTCCATTAGAGGCAGTAGGCTTAATCTCTCCAATCATGTCAATGCCCCACATTGCAAAAGGCCACGGAGAAGTCAAGACATTCAACGACACAGGCGGCACGTGCACTTTATCAGCATAGATCTGGCACTTGTGACAAATTCTGACATGGTTATGACAATCAGTTTCCATAGTGGACCAATAGTAACCAGCCCTCAAGATCTTCTTAGCCATTGTATGCCCACTAGAATGGGTACCAAACTCGCCTTCGTGCATTTCCTCTATGATTTTTGAAGCTTCTTCCTTCACAACACATCGGAGCAACACACCGTCATGATGCCTCTTGTACAATACACCACCGTTGAGGTAAAACTTAGCTGCAAACCTTCTCAGAAACTTCTTATCAGTCACCGACGCTTCGGGAGGATACTCTTGAGTTTCGAGGAACTTTTTGATATCATGATACCAGGGATTACCATCCAACTCAACATCAGCCTCAAAGCAAAATGCTGGTTCGTCCAATCTGTTGATGGTGATGTTAGGCGCTTCATTGGCCCATTTCACTTTGAACATGGAAGCCAAAGTAGCGAGAGCATCAGCAAAATTGTTCTCTTCTCTAGAAATATGCTCGAATGTGATCTCATCAAAGTACGGAATGAGTCTCATCACATGCTCCCTGTATGGAATCAGATTCTGATGGCGAGTTTCCCAATCTCCATTGATCTGGCTAATGACAAGATTGGAATCCCCATAAACTTTCAAGTATTTGATTCGCAAATCGATCGCAACTTCGATACCATAAATGCAGGCTTCATACTCAGCCATGTTATTAGTGCAATCAAAACAGATTCTGGCTGTAAACGGAATATGAAAACCTGATGGAGAAGTAATTACAGCTCCAACACCATTCCCGAGTGCATTAGAGACACCATCGAACACGAGCGTCCATCGCGATCCTGGTTCGGGTCCTTCCTCCGGTCCGGGAATGTTACAATCTCTGATGTAGAACACATCCTCATCGGGGAATTCAAACTTCATCGGTTCATAATCTTCGACCGGCTGGTGCGCAAGATAATCCGCCAACACACTACCTTTGATGGCTTTCTGGGTAGTATACTGGATATCATATTCAGTCAAAATCATTTGCCACCTGGCTACTCTTCCGGAAAGAGCGGGCTTCTCAAAAACATACTTGATAGGATCCATCTTGGAAATCAACAAGGTGGTGTGAACCAACATATACTGCCTCAGCCGGCGAGCAGCCCACACCAAAGCACAGCAAGTTTTCTCGAGCAGTGAGTATCGGGATTCACAGTCGGTAAACTTTTTGCTAAGGTAGTATATTGCATGCTCTTTTCGGCCAGACTCGTCATGTTGACCCAGCACACATCCCATTGAGTTTTCAAGAACTGTGAGGTACATAATCAAAGGCCTTCCTGGAACTGGAGGCATTAGTATCGGAGGTTCCTGCAGATACTCTTTCACTTTTTCGAATGCTTTTTGACAATCATTATTCCACCTGGCCGTCTGATCTTTTCTTAGTAATTTGAATATTGGTTCACAAGTGGCCGTAAGATGAGAGATGAATCTAGCAATGTAGTTCAATCTCCCTAAGAAACCACGAACCTCTTTTTCTGTTCTCGGCTCAGGCATCTCTTGTATAGCTTTTATTTTCGCAGGATCGACCTCAATACCTTTTCCACTAACAACAAAGCCCAACAACTTTCCGGATCGCACTCCGAAAGTGCATTTCTTCGGATTCAACCTTAGTCTGAATTCCCGAAGCCTTTCAAACAACTTCTGTAAGTGAACCAAGTGCTCTTCTTCAGTGTGAGACTTTGCAATCATGTCGTCAACATACACTTCAATCTCTTTGTGAATCATGTCGTGAAAAAGAGTCACCATGGCGCGCTGATACGTTGCCCCTGCGTTTTTCAACCCAAAAGGCATGACTTTATAGCAGAAAGTTCCCCACGGTGTGATAAACGTTGTTTTCTCCATGTCTTCTGGTGCCATCTTGATCTGATTGTACCCAGAGAAGCCATCCATGAAGGAAAACACTTTGAAAGGAGCAGTATTATCCACCAACACATCAATGTGAGGAAGAGGAAAGTCATCCTTTGGACTCGCCCTATTAAGATCTCTGTAGTCCACACACATCCTGACCTTTCCGTCCTTCTTAGGCACAAGAACAATATTAGCGACCCACGGCGGGTAATTCACAACTTGCAGAAAGCCAGCATCAAATTGTTTCTCAACCTCTTTCTTAATCTTCTCAGACATATCTGGGCGAGTCCTTCGAAGCTTCTGTTTGACAGGAGGACTATCTTCCTTGAGAGGTAGACGATGTACCACAATATCTGTATCGAGACCAGGCATATCCTCATAGGACCAAGCAAAGATATCCGCATACTCTTTCAACATAGTAATAAGCCTCTGCTTCACACTATTCTCAAGCGCAGCCCCTATCTTGACTTCTCGGACTTGCTCTTTAGTGCCAACATTTACCATCTCAATTTCCTCCTGATGCGGCTGAATCGCTTTCTTTTCTTGTTTCAACAATCTGGCCAACTCATCGGGGAGATCACAATCTTCATAAGCTTCCTCCTCGGCTTGGTAGATCGGATTGTCAAAATCATAATAAGCAATAGCGGAACTGTTACGAATGAAATCCGTGGTAGTGGAACATCTGCATGATTGATGTTTTTATTTTAGTTTTATTTTTATTAAGCTATGTGCAAGTGTGTGCAAAAACATTGCCATTTAAAGGAAAAAGTTAAAAGAAAGACAAAGAGCAAAACACTTGAATGCAAAAAGGTCCTTTTATTTCATGATTAACTTTGAAAATGCGAACTGCATGGCCCTACAAATGATTCACTACGCCTTGGGCAGAGCGTAGGAATTATGTCATGATAAGAAAAGTAAAAACAAGGAATTTACTCCTGAGCTTGTGTGACTTGAATGACATCTTCAATTGTCCAGTTGCGAGGCATCTCCCCAGGAATACTTGGACGAATCCAGCTATCAAAATCACAGTCACTATCCATCTCCTCGCCATTGACAATGGCATTAACCTGGCCATCTTGAATGACACCACCACTCACAAACTTGATCGGGCTAAGGATATTAGGCTTTGGCGATGCAATACACTTTCCAGGACTGAAACCAAGACCATTCTTGTCAAATTTGGGACGCACATCAATTACTTGCCCCCAGCCTTCCACCTTTCCAGTCTCAACAACAACCTGAGCGTCTTTCAGCGAAGACATAATCGTTTCTGGCTTCGTTATCTCATAAGGAGGAGTTCTCACAGCATTTACAGCTTCAAACGCTTGGAATGGCGTCTCATGTATTTCACCTTCGATCTCCACATACCGGAAAGAGGACAACTGACTCACGATATAATCTTCTTCACCACAAACTGTCACCACTTTACCGTCAACCGGATACTTCAACTTCTGATGAAGAGTGGATGTCACAGCACCAGCCTTGTGAATCCACGGTCGTCCCAACAGACAACAGTAAGCAGGTTGAATATCCATCACATAAAAGGTTGTAGTAAAGATCTGAGGACCAATCTGGATTGGTAGATCTACCTCTCCGAACACAGACCTCCTTGAACCATCAAAGGCGCGCACTACCAACTCACTAGGCCTTAAATCCACACCGGCATAGTCAATTCTCATTAGAGCTGATTTAGGAAGCACGTTCAAAGAAGACCCAGTATCAACCAGAACACGGGACAAAGTCGTCCCCTTACACTCGATCGAAACATGCAAAGCCTTGTTATGGTTTCTCCCTTCTGGAGGAAGATCACAATCCGTAAATCCCAAACCGTTCCCAGCGGAGATATTATTGGCTACCGCTTCTAGCTGATTCACAGATATTTCATGCGGGACATAAGCACCATTCAGAATTCGCAAGAGAGCATTCTCTATGACCTTCTGAACACATCAGCAGTTGCAAGATGGAAATCTTTGACTGGGTCTGACCCAACTGCTCAACAACCTTGTAATCAGACTTCCTGATGATTCTCAACAATTCTTCCACATCCTTGGAAGATACATCATTATCTGGTGCCCCATTCTGAGTCGTAGAATTCTGGCGAAGTCACATGGAATTTTGTAAGTGCTTTAGGGATTCGAGCAATGCAAATGGTGCAATGCTCAAGATAGACAATGTCTTGCTTATCCCTCGTTCGGGAGCCCCAAGCAATTTCAAAGACTTGCAGATCATAGCATCATGACTAGGTGCCCCAGCATAGAACTCACACCTAGTGTCATCGTCATCAAGCGGAGAATCTGTAGATATCAACACAGTACAGAGCTTAACCAGTTGCAAATAAAGCAAGCATGGAAGCAAATGAGCATAAGACAAGTCTTCAAAAATATCCCCAACTGAGCTTTCCTCTTGGTCACCCCACAAAGTTATTCCATGACTGATCTTTGAGCACACAATAAGAACAAATCAAATCTCTGAGTCTGGTGAGAGTACCAAGTCTGAATAAGAGATCCTTGGTCCTGAATACCTGTTATGCATGAGATGTATGAGATGCATGATATGAATGCAATGCCATGTTCATTCAATTTCCAAGGAATCCTCGTGTTTTAATTTTTGGCAAGCAAGAGATGGAAAAGCTCGGAACGAGACTTAAAGATATGATTCCTTGGAAATGAAAGGAACATGTATGCTAGTTATTTTTTGTACATTATTTTTTTGAAAGTAAACATGCAATGATGCAAAGCGGTGGGAACTACAATACTGGATATATCTGATGATGCCGAGAAATCACACGGCACAAGTTCAAAGGTTCGGCATAGTTTCGGACCACCACACAAACTACAAGTCACCAACGGAACAATTTACCATCGGAACCAGAACATATAGTCACCAACACACTGGAATAGAATACAGACTATCACTCGAACAAGAACCATAGTACCCCACGAACAAGAACCATAGTACACTCGAACAAGAACAGCGGTAACCCACGAACGAGAACAGCGGTAGCCCACGAACAAGAACAGCGGTCACCAACAATGTACCTGTTAAATGATCATTGATTCCCGCCCCACTCACGGGTAAAATCTAGGCCAAGGTAAGGTCATGAAACGCAGTATACGGTCCGCCCGAAGGTAAGCATCATCACAGCGCGGAAGCGGGTGACGATAATACCTCCGTTTGAAACCACTACTCTGCTCGTGGTCACATAATCCATCCCGAGACGTACACCTCGAGACAAACCATGCTCCCACTCTATCCTAGGGTTCCTATGGTTCACACATAGCCTGGGTATTGGGCCTTTTACCTCTTGAAACACCCACCCAACAGACAGATATCCAGCCAGTCCAGAATATGATGCAGAAAAGTAAAAGCGCACATAGAATGCAATGCAAACAGATAAATATGCAAAGCGGTAAATCACCCAAAGTTAAACACACAAGCGCTAGGATCGACTCGCTAGGTCCGGACCAGCAACAGGTCGAGACGTCCCCAGCAGAGTCGCCAGCTGTCGCTACCGCGGAAATTAACAGAGTCGCCACTAACATATTTATCCTAAAAAGGAAGGGAATGCCAGCAAACCACAAAACAAAACAACGGTCTCACGACCAGAGAAAAGGGTAAGGGAGTCGGTTACGCGAGGGGAAGGTGTGAGCACCCCTCACGCCCATCGTACTCGATGGTATCCACGCCTGTGTCTAAAACTATGGGTGTGTAACAAATCTACGCTAATCTGGACTAAAATGAATGCAGAATGTAGGGAAAAGAAAGGATTATGCTCGCACGGGCCCTACCCCGCTACCTACGTATCTGTTTTGCAGAATCAGAGCTACCGTAGCTCGGCTAACTAATTTTTTGTTTGTTTTGTGTTTTTTAGGTGAACGAGTTACATTCACACTCCGCTGCTCGACCTTTGGAGACTTATGCCTGGGAATGGAGCGGAAATAACAAGCTCTTAAGAAAAGAAAATCAAAGAGTGTGGTTTGTGTTTTAAAAGATGCATGAGGAAGACCTAAGCTAAGGGGGGAAAGCTTGCTACCTAATATTATCATACAAAGGGTACAAGTCTAAGCTAAGCTATCAACCTACGAGGGAAAACGGGAAGCACACAAGAAGCACACAAACGAGCATCCGCTCGTAAAGCAAACAAAACCAACGGTACTGACCGAATGGTAGAAAAACGGTCCCGCCATAGCCAAGGGGAGCAGCTCGACCCAAGTCAACCAAGCATTAGACCTCGCGAAAATGATCGGGCCATAGACAAGAGGGCGGACCCCTCTCAGCAACCAAGCCGTCACGGATCATAAAGGAAAACGGTGCGTGCATACACCGAGCATCAACGTCGAGCGACGCGAGCTATAGGAAAGGCGGGGGTCCGGCTACATGAACCCTTTTCCTGACATACTCGATAACAAGATCTTGTGCAAGTTCGGAAGCGAGCAACGCGTAGCATGCGCATACCAAACGGACTCGATGAGACTAGGCGGGGGTTGATTACGAACCCTTGACCACATGCCTTCCATGAGGACTTAACGGAGTGCCATATAGGACTTATTACACCGTGACTCCCTGCCGCAAAGCACAAATATAAACACACCAACAAAAACAGAGCCTCTTTCGAGGGCTTGGCCAGATGCATGTCTAGGTCCTACTTCTCATGTTATAGGATGATGCGGGGAGGCGATAAAGTGCGAGAGAAATAAAATGAAACAGGATCAATACCAAACGGATGATGATCCGTAAACTAAAGAGAGGCGAAGCGAAGAAACTAGAATCCCGTAAGCGAGCTAGCAAAGCAAAAGCAAATGGTCAGCACACCGATTAGCCATAAAGCACACAAAGGTCGACACGCGCGTCGAGCATAATCACGATACACCTGCAAGAGTAACAAGCAAACCAAACAAGCAGATATAAAGCAATAAGATCGTGTCTCCAAGTCGAGAACACGATACGAGTTAAACGAGATATAATCGTATTCCGCAAGTGAAGCGGAACACTCAAGCAATGAGTATCGATCGGTGACCGTCCAAAAGCCTTGCACACTAGCACACAAGTTAGAGATAACAAAACATCGCAATCGGAATTGCGTTATTACCTTCTAATCTAAAAGAAAAGGAATAACTAATGCAAACATGAAATGAACAACAAAATGTCAAGGGGAAAACAAAGATGAATAAACCACAATCAATCAATACCAATCATCTCACAAGATAGCACGTTTCACAAGCTTTCCAACGGTATAAAGAACGCGCAAATCGGAGTTACGAGCAAAAAGATATGAAAGATTGAAGTTAGGAAGCAAAGGAAGCAAAAGTAGGTCGACCTACCTTCGACCTAGGTCGACCTAACAGGTCCAGAAACGAAATAAACAGCTCCAGGTCGACCTAAACTCACCCTGGGTCGACCTAACAGTGCCATGGTCAAAAATGAAGGTTTTAGGTCGACCTAAACTCACCCTAGGTCGACCTAGCAGTGCCAGGATCAAAAATGAAGGTTTTAGGTCGACCTAAACTCACCCTAGGTCGACCTAGCAGTGCCAGGATCAAAAATGAAGGTTTTAGGTCGACCTAAACTCACCCTAGGTCGACCTAGCAGTGCCAAACGCCGAAAATTGAGTTTTCTCGCAAGGAAACATGATGCAATTCTTCATGAATGTTCAGCATACAAGCAAATATCAAACATGCAATACTATGAGTCAAGAGAAAAGCACATTATTCAGCAAATTGATCGGTCTTTAAGAGCAAAATTAAACATTCCATCGAACAATTAGCATGCAAGCATTGAATCGTAAGCATTGTGATTATATCATCAAGAGCAATTGTTATCAAACCTCAAATGGCATCAATTTAGCGTAGGCATCATGAATTATCATTCCACAATCAATTATCACATGCTAGAAATCAAAATTAAGCATAAATGCTTCACACATTCAAATTATCAAACACTTAGTATGCAATTTCTTGGATCATAAGCAACATGCATGTAGCATCATCAACAACTCAACGGTAAATCTCAAATTCAATCAAATAATCAAAATCAACACAAATCGAAGCTGTCAACAAGCAATTATCATCATCAATTATCATAGATCCATCATCCACAATCAAAAATCTTCATGATCAATGTCGAATTAAGCAACAAATTCAATAATCTAGCAAGGTTTGTAGTGAATTTACCGGATCGAACGAAGAGAATGAGATCGAATGAACACGAACGCGAACACGACGCGAACACGAACGAAATTCAAGAGGTGTGAGGGAGAGAGTGGCGCGTGAGATCCTTTGATAGGGAGAGAGATGCGCGACACTTTAATCAGAGGAGAAGATCTTGATTTGTGCTTTGATCTTCATTTGTTCTTAAGATTTGATCTTGAATTGATGAAGTTTTTGTGAGTTTTTGTGGTTTTGATCCAAGCAAATTGAGAGAGAATTGAGAGAAAGTGTTTTTGATCTTTTGGGTGAAATTGAAGTTATGAGAGTCCTCCTTGATTTGTGAAGAGCAAAATGTTTATATATTGTCAACGCGAAATGTCCAAATTGCCCTCGGTGCGTCTTATTTTGGCTCATTTTTAAGGAAACTCGGTTCGGCTCTGAATTTAGGAACGAAACCAATGCCATTATGAAGATGACCAAATTTTTGACTCATTGCCGCGAGAAACACCTCAATCCGATAAGCGATGAAGAAAATACGCCCGTTTGAATGACGAGAAACGTCGATCCATCTGATGCGACTGTGCGAAATTTTGTGAGTACCGCTCAAAGAACTCGATAAAACCCCATCTTCGGCTCGAAATCTGAACAAGCATGTGTGACGAAGAATCGAAGCTAACAAAATTTCTGAGAAAATGCCGCAGGAATGGACTTCATACGATAAAAATCGAAAAAGTTATGAATTTTTGAACTCGGCGCGACATACCCGAAAACACACTTTTTACTGAAACAACGCGACGATCCTTAAAATTCTGGGAATTTTCTATGCATATTTAGCCTTCGGTCCGAACATATGAAATCTTGGTAATGATGCCACGGAGCTCCAGTTAAATTTTCAAGCGAATCCGGCGAGCGGATTAGGAGATATGAATTTTCCGAGGTCCGAAACCCTACATTCAGCACTGTTTTTTCACCGCGAATTCTCAAGTAATTTGCACATTTGACAACCTTCCTCAAAGAATTGGCTCCCGAGCCGACCACGAAAGTTGTAGATATCGTCGAAACAGCGGAGACAACGCGGGAACTTAGCTCGTATCACCTGCCAAATAGTATTTATGAATTTTCTCGTACTTTCACCGTTTAAACCGCTCTTTCACACTTTACCCTCCTAAACCCATGAAAACTCTTTATTATTTTTCTTCCATTTTTGGATGACGAAATAAACGTCATCATTAACTTATAGCTCAAATAAAGAGGGCAAATTTTGGGGTGCAACACACTTTCCCCCTCTTTATGGTAAGGAAGCTGCTATTACTTTCGATGAAGTCTAAACGAGCCAAATAAAATTCAAAGGTGAAAGATTTAAAGATTTTCGATAGTGGTGAAGACTTGAGTGCCTCAAGAGGAAGAAGTGAATGTAGATGGATGTACAAATCAAAGAGGGTTGACAAGTTAAGGTTTAAATAATTTATTTTTTAGAAACCTAGTCAGTCCAATAGAGATTATCCCGAGAGACAGTACAAAGAAGATTTTGTTCAGATTTATGTTGTCTTATACAAGGTTAGTTATGAGGGTGTTGGTGTACTAGTGGTGATATGTTTGGAGACTGAAGAGAGTTGGGTCATGGAATACGGTTGCTCTTATGAAATGTGCTCAAGAAAATGATATTTTGAGACTTTGATGTTGAAGTAAGGTGTAGTAGTTTTTCTTGGTGACAATAAGGCTTGCAAGGTTCATGGTATTGGTACGGTCGTAGTTAAAATATTCAATGATCGTAAGTTTCTTCTTCATAATGTGAGGTATGTTCCACAACTCATGCGAAATTTGTTATTCATATGTATGTTTGAAGATTTGGGCTATTGCACTAGAGTTAAACATGGGGTGTTGGAAACTTCACATGTGAAGGTGAGAAAAACACAAGAAGGGGGTTGAATTGTGTTAGCTTTTTCTTTCTTATCTAAAAATATCTTATCAGATTTTGAACTCAAAGTCTGAAATCTGATACAGATGCAAATGTTTGCAGTGGATAAAACAGGTTCTAAGATAGAAAGTGAAACAATGAAATACACAAGAAAGTTTATACTAATTCCTTCCAAAAAACGAGAGTACTCCAGTCCCTTTGTACGTCCAAGAGATTTCACTATAATCACAACTGATTACAAATGCTCAAGCACACAATCAAGAGACTTTTAATGCTCAAACACACAAGTAAGAGACTCCTAATGCTCAAGCACACCAGAAAAAGATTTGAGATGCCCAAGCATACAAGCAAGATACTTCTAACAATCTAATTTAATCAGATAAAAACTGTTTGAATATTACACTTAATATACAATCAAAGGTGTAAATAGAATACAACTTAAAAAGACTCTTAAGATTTATGAATTACTAAGATATACAAATGATAAGAAATTCTAAGTTAAACTTGTACTTTTGATTTGACAGAGTAAGAACTCTTTTGATTGTCAAGGATTGGTTGGCTTTCTTCTAGTCTTCAGCTCCTTATATAGAGAGACAGAAAAGAATCATTAAAGAGAAGAGTTAGCACAAGTGGGTATTGGATAAACTCGATCATATACGTTTGAATGTTACTTGGTATGGTTAATTTCGTTGAAAAGACGTTTGAATTCCCTTGGCGTCAAGAGGAATTGTTTGATACGTCCTAACTGTCTGTGCAAATTTTTGTTTGGATATGAACGAGATCAAAAGAAGACAAATTCCTCTCTGAATCTGATGGTGACATGTCATAGTGTTATTTATCCTTAGATTGACTGACCAGGGTCTAATACCTTCAGAGTCTTAGTCTTTAGAGGTTGACTTTCTTCAGAGTCTAGTCTTCAAAAGTTTACTTCCTTCAAAGTATGAGTCTTCAGAATCTGGTTCTCAAGTTATAATCCTTCAAACTCTGGATCTTTTAGCTTCTCTTTAAATGTTCATTTTCAGTACCAATACTAAGTTTATGTCAGAAACTTTGGTCTATGTTCCTTCTCACTTGAACATTTATTTGTATACCCAATTGTTCTTTAAATACTTTGTTATCATCAAAAACTTAGAAATGTTTCCAAGAAAATAATATTTTGAGACTTTGATGTTGGAGTAAGGTGGGGTAGTTCTCCCTGGTGACAATAAGGCTTGCAAGGTTCATGATATTGGTATGATCATACTTAAAATATTATGTGATCGTAAGTTTCTTCTTCAAAATATGAGGTATGTTCCATAACTCATGAAAAATTTGTTATACATATGCATGATTTATGATTTGGGCTATTGCACTAGATTTAAACATGGGATGTTGGAGATTTCACATGGTGAAGTGATCATAAATAAAAGGGTCTAAAATATGTGGCTTATATATTATATAAGGATTCAATGTTGTTGTTCATTCATCATTAGCTAGTGAACACTTTCTTGAAAAAAAAAAGATATGGAATTTGAGGTCAGTGCATGGTGGATGCTTGAAGGTTGTTTTAGATAACTTTAATGATTTTTACAGAAGACATGAGATAAAAATGCATTTGAGTGTTGAGTTTTCATGGATTTTTTAAGGTAAGGCTAATGCCAAAGCAACTTACCAAATTGAAATGTATTAATTTATAGGAATGGACCTCTAAGCACTTATGAAGATTTGAAGTAGGAATACTATAACCTACTATATTTTGAAGGTCATCGAAACTTTGCTTATATGTCAAATCAAGCCAATTTAGCTTTATGGTAAAGTTGTGGATTGTGTATTCAATGACTATCCAAGAGATAGGAAGGGTTATGAGTTGTTAGGAGTGGAACTTGGAGGATTGAAGTTCATCAATCACAGATATATTACTTTCACTGAACCACGTTAAGGGAAGAAAAAGTAAAAACCTAGGGATGAATATTTTATAAACTATGATGGAGAATACTTAGTTTGAGGTAACGGTTCCAACTATATATTCTAGTAGTTGTGAGCGAACAATTACAAAGCTCTATGATTATTATTTGACTCGTGATAAGGTAAGGAGGGAGACCGTACCATCTCAAAGGTAATGTTATACATGCCTTGGATGTGTTTCTTTGAATGTGGTTAAAGGATTGCAAAACTCATCAACAATGACCTTTAGAGAGACATTCAAAAGCAGGTGGAGTCAAAGATGGTTAAAGAACCATACATATAGGCTTGTTAGACTACAAAAGCAAAAAAATATGGTTGAAAGAAAGTGGATGCAAATGGAAAGATCAAGGTTCAAATAAGACTTCACCTTGATAAAAATTGTTCAATAGATGTTAAGTTGGAAGACAACAGTAAGGTGGTTGATGAGTAAATTAATTAGCATCACCATGGTTTCAACTCAATGTGAAGATTGTTGAGGTATGTCTTAAAATCTTAAATGGTTAAGAGAAAGGAAACATATTTTAAGATTGCAGAATCCATAAATCATTCTGGAATTCAATGAATACGATATAGTCGCGAGTGAGGTTGGCAGCAGAGGTCGAAACGGCAACATGATAGTGGCCATGGGTCCAAGTGCGGCAGACAATTCAGTCTGTCGAAATCCGGGTCCAAATTTTTAGGTTTACATGTGTTAGACTTCATTGTTTTGGTCTGTGGATTTGTTCGTTAGTCAGTTATGTCTTGGTATTACTATGGCTCCTCAGAATTTAAGTAATCTCAAAGCATAGATTAGAGTTGATAAATAATGTTTCCACCTTGACTTTAGACAGTGGTGATGTCAATTTACTCATCAACCATCTTATTGCTCTATGTCAATTCAACATCAATTAAATTTTTTTAGAAGGGTACTGAATTAGAGGGATACTCTTTCTGTAGATTATATCGTTTGATCGAACTGGATAAATAGTTTATTGTGTTTCTTGTCTTTTATATTCCTCTTCCTAGATAAGTTGTTCTCGTATTACAAATAGAGTTATTTTTTCTGAAAACTATTTATTTCAGTTGTCATTATTATTTGTTATTAAATATCAAATTTATTGGTGTGATTGAACATTTCAATTTCTAGACATATAGTTCCATATTTTTTTTGTCAAATTTTCTCAAATATCATATTAGTTGTTTCTCAATCAAATAAGCAAGCGACCTCAATAGCAAATATAAAAAAATGTATTTATTTATAAAAAGTGAGTAAACATTTAATTATAAAGAAGTAGTGTCTGAAATGTAATCAGAAGCTATGAAACATGAAACATGAAAAAATTTCATGATTAAATGGCTAAGGCAATCATAGCTGAAATGAAAAATAATTCTCAAACCATCCTTTTAGACTCTATATAGTCATAGCTGAAATGAAAAATAATTTTCAAACCTCATTTTAGACTCTGTTTCTATATAGTTTCTATATAATTCTTATGTATTTTCTAATTTCCTATCAATTTCAATAAGTGATTGTTATCAATTTCAATAAGTTATTGTTGGTAAATCACGTTACGCACTTACACTTAACAGTAGCGCCATGATTTTTTTTTATGTTACAAAATTTAGTTTTTTTGAAATTAAAGTTGTTCATTTTTTTTTTTAAACACAAAGTTGTTCATTTTGATTTAGAAAAGTTAATCACAGAACATGTGTAAACAAGTATAGAAATTTTATACAGTAAAATTAAAATTATATTATAACTTATTAATATGTTATTAGAGAAATTTAACTTTAATATATGTATATGGTGAACTATAAAAAAAACATATAAATTTAATATATAATGAAATATGGGTATCCAATAACTAAACCAAATTATTATTATGGGTACCGGTTTATATTTGGATAACAAAATGGTTACCCGATTTTATATTTTAGCATTTGGATTGGGTTTTAAAAAGTGGAATAATTTGAATATCAATTTGGTTATGGATAACCGGTTTTTTTGCACACCCCTAATTCAAATACCTTGGAGTATCATTGTCGAGTCGAAAAATATCTATCCACTAATGCAGGCTGCTGATAGATAGAATTGTAAAAAAGGATCAAACATTAGACTTCCAAATTACTCAATTATGTGGGTTGTCTTCAATAGATCAATAGTGTGTTGTTTGTTGTTACCTCATACTAGATGCAAGTCTTTTCGTTACCGCACAAAGTTACTCGAGAAATCAAGTCATTTGTCGGAGCTACCTGTGGAGTGGAGACAATTATCAAGAAAGCACCGGTGGCTTAGGAGAGAATATGCAATCCAAAAAATGAAGGAGGCTTAAATGTTACGTCCCTTCATGAATGAAACTAAGCGCTGATTGACAAATTGTTATGGAACCTCCAAGAAAAATCCCATAAATTGCTTAGAATGCCGTAAAATATTTATTTATCAAACTTTGAAATTTTTTAAAATGAAAAAATTAAATATGAATTTTTTAAACATGTTTAGAATGCTTTAAAATATTTATTTATCAAACTTTAAAATTTTTTAAAATGAAAAAATTAAATATGAATTTTTCAAACATGTTTAGAATGCTGTAAAATATTTATTTATCAAATTTTGAAATTTTTTAAAATAAAAAAATTAAATATGAACTTTTTAAATTTCCAAAAACAATAATGAAAATAATGAAAATCTTAACTTAGAAATCAAATTTTGAATTTCTTTTTTTCAATGAACTTTTTAAAACATTCTAAACATATCTGCAAAATAATCATTCAAAAATATACATTAATTTAACACTAGGGATCAAAATTACATACATAATAATTTTGTAGAGAACAAAACCTATATTTTTTTATAGAGACCAAAAACAAATTTTGGTATTTTATAGGAATAAAAATATGTTTAACTATTATTATTATTATTATTATTATTATTATTATTATTATTATTATTATTATTATTATTATTATTATTATTATTATTATTATTATTATTATTATTATTATTATTATTATTATTATTATTATTATTATTATATGTATCTAAATAAATATGACTATCACCATTTCGTTTATGCTTGCTCATTCAGTATACATTATAAATTTCCTCCAATAGAATTCCGTTTGTTAATGAACATAACAAGAATCTTCAATCTTCTATAATTTTATGCATAACTTACAAAACATTAGCATTCATTATCAAAACATTGGATAAAACACCACATTGACAATTAGTAAAAAGTAAAAATGATATGCAGAAACAATGGTTTGCTTAGTGGACATTAGTTATCACTTTTTTATGAGTAGTGGTTATTTTAACATTTAATTTCACTTAGTGGTTAATTGATCTTATAAATCTCACATTTTACTACTTATCGATAGCCTTTATAGCTTTTTAGCCTTTTTAACACAACTATTTCAAGACGCGTCAAATTATGCCCATTTCGTATTGTACAGTCTTATGTGAGGTAAACTGCTGGGAAGACATCTTCCTGCATAATACTTTGATATATGGTCGTACATATATTTGATGACAAATATTTATAGTATCAAAAATTAATTTAATAGTTGATTATATAAAGCATATTTTCTTAAATTATATTTCATTTATTTTTTGTAGGTATTTTTAAATATTTGAATATAATAATTTAATTTAGTTTTATAACAATGCTAACTTGTTTTTTAAAGACGCATTTGAAAGACTTCAAAAATAAAAGTATATTAAAATAAATTTTAAAATGTTTAAAATATTAACTGAAAAGTTGAAGAAATTCATATAAAGTTTCTTAAAATGTGGCAGATGTTAACAATTTTCATATTTATATTATGGAAGATATTATGTCCATTCCATCTGCATTAGTGCGTCTTATGATCAATTAATAATAAAATCGGAAAAGAGAAAAATATTATTATTAGAATTATATTAATGGCTATTTTAATTTATCATTGTTATATGAGATTTGAATTATGTTTATTGAAATTTGATGAGGATTTTTGGTGACTTGTATGTATGTTAGATTTATCTAATATTTTGTAGGCCGCACTTAATTGTTATTTTAGTTTGTGAAAAATAGGTTAATTATAAATTTGATGGGATGTGTAAGTAGACTTTTTTATTGGTTAAATGATTTTTTAATTAAAACCTGAGTATATTACTTCATTGGTGTGAAAAAAAATGTGGGTCCTAACCCTTGATCCATAATGGGCATGTTTTCTCTTTAATCACTTAATCAGAAATAGAACATATGGCTTCACAACATGTGCTATTGAGAGTTGTGAACGAGAGTAAGAGATACATAGGAAGATGCAATCACTTGTGTTTTTCAGAATTACGAATCAAAGTGACAAAAACGGAAACCCTTATTCCCAAATAATAACTTCAACACGTAAGTGTTATGTTCTAATATCATATAATTGATCTGTGAATTTTTTCTACTAACATTTGGTATGAAATCTTATATTATATAAATTAGGATTAAATAATTTGTTCTGATTTCGGTTATTTGTATGGTTAGCTAATCTTTAACTTGACTGGAATCTTTTAATCTATTGGATTATTTGAAATTACAAAGATATTTGAAAGGTTATTTTTAGTTTTTAGAAAAAGAGGCATGTGTGATTAATTTACGTGCAATATTAAAATTGATACTGATGAGAACATAAGTTTATTAGGAATGCTATATTGTTTAAGTTCGTGATTGATTCATGATTTTTTTAGGCAAGAGAAATTTGATTTTTATTCAAGAACTTTTATAAATTATTGTTTGTGATTACCACCAAAGTGAGATAAGTCCTTTTAATTCATAAAAGCCTCTTTGTAGTTTGAGGAATGATTTTCGCTTATTACTATAATTGGATTACCAAAGGAGGACAATTGTATGTAGAGATTGCGGTTAGTTAAGGATATAACTATTGGAGATGCTTTCGTCTAAGAGATTTATCTACCCAAAGGAGATAAATTTCTTTTCTTTTTTTTTTCTAAATCTAATGTATGTTCACTGAGTAGCTTATTCTTGAAATTTGTGGATAAAGTTTTTGGAGGTGTTTTGGTTTAAAGAATTTATCTTCCCAAAGGAGATAGATTTTTGAACCCAATGTATGCTTATTGAGTAAATCATTTGAGGTTCTAACCTTGGTTACGATCTGGGTTTGCGCATTCCACCTAAAGGGACTTGCATGATATTGTTGGCCTCTTCGTGATAGCTTATGTTCATTGAAGCAATATCTTGTCTTTATTATTTGTTCTAATGCATTCCAACTTTGTCTCAACAATGACCTTCTCCATGAACAATTAATCCACTTCTATTGAGATCCTGAATGGGTATAATTTTATGAAATGGAAGCAAGACTTATAGTTTTCATTAAAGTTTGTTGATCTTGACATGGCATTGCGTGAAACTAAACCTCTGATCAATGATCAGAACATACCTGAAGAGAAAGAAAAATTAGCTAAGTGGGATATGAATATTCGACTTAGCTTGTATGCTATTAAGTGGACCATTTCTAAATATTTGATCAGCGCATTACCTTAAAAAGAGAATGCTAAAGAATATCTCACTGCTACTGAGAGAGGTTCCAAGTATCTGATAATGTTGAACCTGGATATTTAATGAAGAAACTCACGGACAATAAATATGATAACTGTGGGAGTGACAGGGAGTTCATTCTAAGGATGGTTCATGCTTAAACCAAACCAAAATCCCATAACATTGACCTCAATGAGTATTTCATTGTGTCTTATGCCTTAATACTACTACAAAATATACTTTTTGGTAACACTATATTACTACAGTTGTCTAAATAATTGTAGTAATAACTCATATTCGCTCGCCTTAATTTTGTAATATTTATTAAAATATATTTTATCACAGTCATTCAACACAACCGTTGTGATATATTAAAGGTTACTTGCTTCGATACCCAGCACCAATAATTTTTTCTTCTTTTCCTTACAAAAAGGAATGTCATTATACTCTTGCAAATATATTAAATAAAAAATACTCGTCATCACGGCTAATACTAGAAACCGTTGTGAATAATACTTACATATTATCAAGGTTTATTTTAATAGCCGTAAGTTTTACTTATATATATATATATATATATATATATATATATATATATATATATATATATATATATATATATATATATATATATATATATATATATATATATATATATAAGTGAAGTTATCAACTTTTTCCTCAAAATAGTCGTCACTCTCTTAATAAAACCCTAACAAAGCTTTTTTTTCACATTTAGCGAACTCGTCCTCAGTTTCAACTTCAAACTTAAAGGTAATCAAGTTCATCCAATTTCTCTTTCATTTTCTTCTTCATAAGTTTTCTTTCTTTTTTTCTCAAAACAAACCCTAACATCTCTCTCTCTCTCTCTCTCTCTCTCTCTCTCTCTCTCTCTCTCTCTCTCTCTCTCTCTCTCTATCTCTCTCTCTCTCTCTCTCTCTCTCTCTCTCTTCCAATGCAAAAAACTCATCCAGATACTAGTTCATATCTATTCAAACTAAAAGGAAATCTTCTTCATTAGCTTTTTTACATTTTTCATATTTGTTCCATGTATGACACTATTTCTTCTTAAAAATAGTTTTTTCATTCTGTATGATTTACTTCTCTTTTGGATTATGTTTCCGTTTATGTTAAGATGCTATTAATACTAGTTTATATTTTTAAAACAGGTTAACATTATTTAAGTTGCTTATAATTTTAAATATGGTTCAAGAGAACCCATACTATGGGTGTGGTTCATAAATGGTTTGTGTTGCTACAGAGAAACAATATAAGAATTATGAAGCTATTGTGGAAGCTTCATCTGCCTTGTATTTTTTCTTCATAACAACACAAAGTAGATCAAATTCAAATCATTTGAATCTTTTCAATAAAAGGTATGTTGTTGTTTTGTTGATGTATGTTGTTGTTCATAAATGGTTTGTATTGTTGTTGTTGATAAGTGTATGTTGTTGATGTTGTTGTTGTTGATGTATGTTGTTGTTGAGTTTATTATAATGTATGTAGATGGCTTGTTCTACTAACCCTTCATTGAACACGCATTAATTTAAAGTGACTTAGAAAATAATAATTTGAAAATTATGTTATATTTGAAAACCAACTTAGATCAATCAATGTTTTTCAAATTGAATTCATCTCGTAATTCATATATCGCTCTTTAGCACGTAGAACTTGGTTCAATGCCCCAAATTCTTTAAATAAACACTTCGTTCTCTTTCAGTTAATATTTCAAAACATCAAATTTATTGAGAACATTTGAATCATCTTCATCGCTGTCGTCATAATAATTATCATCATCGATTAAAATAATGACGATGATAGCGATGATGATGATTTTGAATAATTTAACATATTGATGCTTTGAAAAATAAACTAGGAGAGAATGAATCGTTGCTTTGAAAAACTCAGGGCATTGAACCAAGTTACATCATTAGGAAGGGGTTTCTTTGAATTTAATTTTTTCTCTCTTGAAGATGTTCAAAGAGTGTGATTGGTTTATTTCAAGGCCTTAAATCAGAGAATCCTTAAGCTTTTCCCTTGGTCTAAGGACTTTGTCTCTTCAACGCTTAAAAAACTTTTTTCTAAGTCTCGATAAGGACATGCGGTTTCTCTCAATAATATTGGAAACCTCATATAATCTTTGCTTTTATGAGTCGTGTAGGCACTCCAATCTGCATTGAATTCGCTTCCAACAAATCTTCTTTTGAAAGACCTTTTGGACACTTTGTGCGTGTTCGGTTAATATTGATTTATCAAAAGAATTCAACTACAAAATCTTAGTGGAACGTGTTGGATTTACTTTCTTCATGGACATTGAATAAGAAAAAGTTCTTGATTATTTCTCCTTTTTCTCTTGCATTGGTCACTCCTTAAGAAACTGTAAAATAAAGGATAAATCTCATGGGAAAGACAAATATCATGTTCAGAAAATAGCTAAATCAATTTATGGTCCTGTTGGAAATAAATCAGCCCCTAATGATGGCAATAACATTGTTCTGGAACTTGTTTTACAAGTTAATGTTGAGACATACCAAATCTTACACATGATAGAAGTAAATAATAGTGAGCGCAACATTATTGGGGATCATGGAGATACTATTTAAATAAGGGAAATAAAGGAATGCTCTGTTAGTGAGATCATTAAGGCTACACAGGTAGATGAAATTGTTTTTGAAACTCAAGCCATTGTTGAATTTTAAAAAGAACAAGTGAAATATTTCTTTAAAAAATTCAGGGTAAAGGAATTTCAAGTGATTACTTAGAGAAGAAAAAACAAGAAAAATCAAAATCTTCCAACAAAACTAGACCTAAGTCTAGTCACTCAAAATTGTCCTTATGAAGAGCCTCTTTTGAAATATTAGTGGAGTTGCACAAATCTCTTATAGACTTTACCTTAAGAGATTGATCACTAAGAATAACCTTGATTTTGTGTTCATTATTGAATCATGGATGGAATTTTCTAATTTCCCTCAAAACTGGCTGAATTCTCTTGGTCTCAAGCCTTTTGCTTTCAATCAAAGACTTGATCTTTTTCAAAATCTTTGGTGCTTCTGTAATTCTAATCTTGATCCTTTGATTGTTAAATGTCATGACCAGCATATTGCTTTCACTTTGAGGATTCATAATAAACTTATAGGATTCTCTGTCATTTATGTTTCCACTTGCTACTTGCATAGGAGACACCTTAGGCAAAATATTTGTTCTCAATTTTCTAATACTCATTGGTGTTTGATAGAAAATTTTAATGCCATTATTAGTATATATGAGTATAGGGGTAGTCATAGTCTTGCTAGCATTCTTATGATTGTTTTTTCAATTGGTAGAATTCTAATCACTACATTCATATTTCTACTATGGGAAGCAAGTTTACTTGGAATAATGGTAGGAAAGGTAGGAACTTAGTTGAAAAAGATTGGATATAGTGATTTACATTGTGGATTGGCTTGATGCTTGCTCCACTGTTGTTTGCAACACTCTAACTAAAATGAAATATGGCCATTATCCTATTTTGATGAGTTGCGACTTTGGGGAGACCAAATATATTTTTCAATTTAAATTTCTCAAAATCTGGTCCCTCTCTGGTGAGTGCAATGATGTTATTAGAAAGTATTGGATGACCAAGGGTTATCGGTTTCCCCATGTATATTCTTGATAAGAAACTTAGAATTCTCTATTTTAATATAAAAAACTAGAATAAAACTCCCTTCGGTCATGTCCAAACCAAGGTTATAGAAGTTGAAAAAGCTTTAATTGACATTCAATCTGATATTGAGGCTTAACGTACTAACGATCTCTTGCAGATTCAAGAAAGGAAAGCTTAAAGTGATATTGAAGTTGTCCTGAATCTGGAGGAAGAAATTTGGAAAAAAAAAGTCTAGATTGAACTGGCATACTGCTGGGGATAGAAACACCAATTTCTTCCCCAATTATGCTAAGATCATAAGGAAAACTAGTGTGATTTACTCTTTGAAAATCAAAGATGATGTTGTTACTCACAAGAACACTCTTGAAAATCATATTAAGCATCATTTCAAAAACCATTTTAACCAAAACACTATTTTGAAGAACAATGGAATGATATAAGCTAACATCCCTAATTTGGTTGATGATTAAACTAACATCATGCTTACCAAAATTCCTTCTGAAGAAAAGATACACCTAATTGTCGTGAATCTTTAACGAGACTCCACTTCTAGTCGTGATGAGTTTGGAGCTTTATTTTATGAAAAATATTAGGATATTATTAAAATAGATGTCATTAATGCTATCACCCAATTTTTTGTGCACGCTTGGATTTTTCCTCATTATAATGCTAACACTATTTTTCTGATCCCTAAAATTATTGAAGCTGATAGTTAAACAAGTTTAGGCCTATTTCTCTTCCCAATTTTAAACAAATTTTTTTCACTAAAATCATTGTCGACCGGCTTTCCATTATCATTCCTTTCCCGATTTCCCCTAAACCAAAAGGCTTTGTTACTAGTAGAAACATTAGAGATAGAATTTGCCTCAATTCTGAGGCTATAAATATTTTAAACAACAAGAGTTGTAGTGGTAGTGTTGCCCTAGAAATTGACCTTTCTAAATTTTTGACACCCTTAGTTGGTCCTTCAGCATAAAAACTCTTGAGTGCTTTGGTTTTAGATGTAAGTTTGGAAATTGGATTCTGGTTGCTCTTAAAAGTGATTTTCTATCCATTGGTGTGTGACAATTAAACCCTCTATCTCCTCTTCTTTTTTGTCTTGCAGAAGAAATGTTTAGTAGAGGGGTCTCCAAATTGGTTGATGACAACCAAATTAACTTGATCGGTGGATCTAGAAATGGTTATGTTATTTCTCATACTCTTTATGCTAATGACATTATAATCTTTGGATAGAGGACTAAAAATCTATCAAATCTATTGCTAACTTGATAACTAGCTATACTAATTGCTCTGGACAATTTTGTAATACCTATAAATCTCTAATTTATGCAGTCGGCATGTTTGCTAATAGACATAGAAAGTTGGCTGATTTTCTTGGCTTCATTATGGCTTTTCCTCCTTTCATGTACCTTGGAGCTCCTATATTCATTGGAAGATCTAAAGTTACTCATTTCCAATTCATTGCTGATAAAGTAAGGATCAAGCTTGCTGCTTGGAAAGATAGCCTCCTTTCTATTGTTGGACATGTTCAACTTGTTAGATTTGTCATCCTTATCATGTTAATTCATTACATTGATGTGTAGAATTGACCATCCAACAACATTAATGTCGTTGAAACTTAAATGAGAAATTTTATATGGAGTGGCAATTTGGATAAAAGAAAAGTGGTAATTGTTGAAAATTCTTTGCTTGACCCTTGGCTAGATGAACCTTTAGCTTCTGAGTTCAAAAATCCTGAAAAATTCCATAAAACTTACAACCAAAGTGAGTGATTTCTTAAAAAAACAAAATTCGGGACATCCATGTGAACTTGTCAACTGTTTTCCCTAATCTGCAGGTTTTGTTTTCTAAGGTTCACATTCCAGATAGAGATTTGGAGGACTTGGTTGTTTGGTGTAATTCTAAGAATGGCCTCTTATGCTTGAAACAAGCTTATAATCTCATGGATAAACTCAAGCCTTGTGTTGTTTGGTCTATTTTCCCATGGGACAAAAACATTCCTCTCTCCAAATATTTGCTTGTTTGGAGATTACTTCACAACAAAATCCCCACAGATGACAATATGGCTATTCGTGGCTTTACTTTTCCTTCCAAGTGTGATATGTGCAGAGTTCTTGCTGAGTCTTCAAACACTTGTTCTTTGATTGTACTTTTGTCAGGAACATTTGGGATTGGTTCAGAGCTTCTTTTGATATTCAATCTAACATATTGACTTTCTTGGACTGCAAGTCAGTTATTCTTGGTAACTAGTCTTCTCAAGGTCAATCTATGGTAATTGTTGGCATTGTTAACATCTTTCATTAGGTTTGGGTTTATAGGAACCTTTTGAAATATGAGGAAAAGATCACTCATTGGAAAAGTTGCATCTCTAACATATTTGTTCCAGTTAAGCTTGCGGGAAATCTTATTTCCAAGTCTTCCAACTTTTCTATCTCCAACTTCACCTTTGTTGAAAAAAATCGATATCTCCATTCATCCTAGAAAGCCTTTAGCAACTAAAGATATCCTCTGGTCCCCTCTTCCTCTAGGGTGGTTCAAATGCAATATTGATGACCTTGCTAGATGGATTCTTTTGTTGACTTCTTGTGGTGGCATTTTCAGAAATGACACATCTTGTCATGTTGGTAGATTTTGCAAGTTTCTTGGTTCAAAGACTGCTGTGTTATGAACTTTCTACTACTATTATAGCCATTGAAATTGCTATAAAGTGCAATTGGAAGAAGATTTGAATTGAAATAGATTGTCTTCTTGCGGTTAAAGTTTTCTCTGATTCTAGTGTCATCCCTTGAAGAATCAAAACTAGATGGCTCAATTATGTGTCCTTTAGTAAGTCTATTGATTTCATCATCTCATATATTTAGAGTAGCCAATTTTTATGATAATTTACTTACTAACTTAGGTCTAACAACTTAAAAATTACTTCTAATTTACTCATGTTCATTGTAACTTAAGTTAGATATTCCAAGGCTTAAACTATCTTAAGGGGTTTTGATTTGGTCTATTGTATTCTTGTATCTTTTTGCTCTTTAATATATTGGTTTTCTTTTGCTAAAAAAAGTATCACTTTCAATTATTCGAAATCGGCTAATTATTTTGTAGCTGTAAACCATATTTTATAACTTTTTTCCGCCTCAAAAGTAAATTTTGCGACTTCTCGAAACCAAATTGATGACTAAAAACCTAGGTGCTCATGCACCTAACAAATTACTTTTCATTAAAAAAGAATAAAACTACTTTTCCGCCATAAAAGTATTCACCTACATTTGTTACTTCTCGAAACCTAATAACTTTTCTACACACTACGTACTAGTGTTGTTAAACAGTGAATATATTTTGTCGTGGCAGACATGATAAATAATGTTTTGGCATGATTAAATCAGGCTATATTGCTGACTCAAAACATTCTCAGCAAACAAAAAAGTTGATATTAAATTATAGTAAATTATAAGTGGATTTTGACGTAAACAAATGCAGTTTTACTACCTTTTATTAGTTTGAAAGTGGAAGTACACACGATGGTACAAGAATGGTACTACAACAATTTGCTTAGTGTGGTTTAATCTATTTTCAGCCAAACGTTAATTCTCAAGTTGCTTATTCTCTGTAGCAAACTTTATTTTCCCTCATCATCTTAATTTCTCAGTGCTTAAATGTTACTGCTTATATAATTTAATATCTGCAATTGGAGTTTGGAAGCATATGATAAAACTTTTCTATTAAAATAAATAATTTAATCTACATTAGCATGAACTTTTTTAACACGGTTGTCAGTGGCTGAGTGGAGTTAAGGATTATTAGGAGAAGAAAAAGTAGTAATAATTATTACCTCCTCAATTTCGTTGTAAGTTTCACATTTGAAAAAACAGAATAATATGATTATTGCTTTAATTTTCAATGAGTAAATATTGCTATATTAAAAAGCGTATTGAGATTAAATTATTCATGATATAAAGGGGAGAATGACTTAAATATATATTTTTTTCATAATGGATAACTACACGTTTAAACATGATACCTTACATGATATGCAAAGTTTTTATATTTAATTCGTATGATTTTGGTTATAATATGAGTAAGATATGCTTACAAAGTTAGTACATGATAACACGTAACTTTAGATGTTTTCATATATACTATGAACATAAAGTTTGGCTATTTCTATTTAGAATCGGTAAGTAATGCATTTGTAAGCAATTCAAAAGTTTGTGTAGATTGGACGACGAAATGTCAATATTTTTCACAAAAAGATACAAACGGTCTGAATAATTACCTCTTAATACAAGATAGAGGTAAAATAATTCAGTAGTGAAAATTACAAGCCATAGATGAAGTATTAGTTGACCTAAACTACTTCAAAAAAACAAGCATTATAGCACTAAAACACTTGTCGAAGTTAAAAATATTACCTCAGAACAAGATAGATAGTGTACGTTTCTCATCACCCACAGGTTCCACAAAATTGCAAGCCAAATTATTCCTACAGTTAATCTTTCGTCTACCGCCTTAATTTTGTCAAAATGACCCAAATAATTTTTTAACTCAACATTCGTCAAAATAACTGAGACCCCTATCCACTCTCCAACTTTGTTCCAAATCCTTCTTATGAATGGACACGACTCAAATAGGTGGTTGGCATTCTCCATAATGTTAAAACAAAACACACAACAGCAGTCCCTTTCCTCTACCGAAATTCCTCTTTTCTTCAATTGATCTCTTGCCGGTAACCTTCCTAAAATGTATCTCCAAGCAAAGATACCACCTTTAGAGGGAACTTTCAGCTCCCACATAAACCTCAGCCCCCTTAGCACTACAGGCTGCAACCCAACATCAGCCCCTGTTCTTCTAAATTCTGCAGCATACCCTTTAACAGAGAAGCCTTTCTCTTCATCCGCAGCCCAAAAACACACGTCTATGCCATTTTGCTCCAGAGTGAATTGTTGCAGCTGATCAGATAAGTTACGTAACAACTCGAGGTCATCAACATCCGCATCTCTCAACAATTATCAACGCCCCACACCCAATCCGAACCTTCCCTAAAATTTGCCTCCGCAACTGACATGATCGGAGAAACAGCTTTGGCATACAACTCCGAATAAGCTTATGAGATAGCTTGATTCCCCGTCCACCTACTGAACCAGAAGGACGGTAAATCTCCATTTTTGACCCTGCAATGAAACAAAACGGAAACAGAAAGGCCCTTCGAACCTTCACAATTGTTAATCATTATTAAATCACGCCACCCTATGGAATCACCCTTTGTTATAATGCTCTTATCATTAACAAACATCTTAACCTCCGAATTAATATACCTATGCTTTAGCAAATTCGACCAAATCGCGTTTTCCTCCGATAAGATTTTCCATTTCCATTTCATTAGGAGCGAGACATTCATACAATCAACATCTCTAAGGCCCAACCCGCCTTCTTCTTTCGGTTTGCAAACGTTACGCCAACTAACCCAATTGATACATCTATCTCCTTCCACCCCCCCCCCCCCCCACAAGAACCTTCTTTGAATACTTTTGATCTCGTTTAAAACTTTCTTAAGGGCTCGATAAAACGGAGCCCACGAATTGTAAATATTTGTTTGGGTTATATTTTATCATATTTGAGACTCTTAACATATCTACACCGCATGAAACAATCGGCAATTGGAACGTGACATGAGTAGTTTAATGATAGAACGTAGATGATTCAACGGATCTATAAATAGTTTAATAATAGAACGTAGGTGATCCAACGGATCTTGATTAATCCGATACATTATGAAATTTGTATTTTAGGTCTATTTAAACATTATAAAGTGGCTTGTAAGATAATAATCACCCTCAATTATAAATAAATTTTCTTGTCATATCTCATTCAATGTGACTCTTAACACATGTCTATAACTATTAAACATATGGAGTGTAGCCAAAGCATTTTGATAGTGAAAACCTAATTGTAATGGGTCCACTAAATTGGATATGATCTGATATCATCTTATAATTTGACTTGACTTTGTTAACAATAGAGATGATAAAGTAGAGAAGAAGAAAGATACTAGAATTTCAACCATGTGAATATCATAACTAATGAAAATCAGAGTTACAAATAAGATATAAAATAAAACATAAATAAACTAAATAACTCTAAGCCCAACTATAACAAAAGATCCAATACATATGTAAATATGTGAGGACACCTTTCAACTATCTTTTAGAGATGAAATTCAAATCTATTTAATGTTATTTAACTCATTTCTACAAAATCGACTTGTAAAGTGAAAATTACTACCTTTATAAACTTATGTTCATGTCATATCTCATATAATGTAGGACAATTAACACAACACCCTTGTACCAAAAACAAAATATTTAGAGTCTGGCATGAATGAATTCAGGGCCGGCCCTGTGCATGTGCAGGAAGTGCTACAGCACATGGCCCCAAATTTTAGGGGTCCCAAATTTTTAAAAGGTCCAATATTTTTTCTGTAAATATTAATTGAAATAAATAAAATGTTATAATAAAAATTCAATAAATCAAAAAATGTTATAATAAAAACTCAATACATACAAAAATTGAGATAGATCAAAATTCAAAATAATTTTAATTAAATAGATTATTGATTAATACATAAATGTAATTTTTATGTGTCTTTTTTAATTATTATAGTTGTATTTATATTTTAAATTTGGGCGTATTTTCAAAATTAGAACGGGGCCTCTGCGTTGATTGGGTCGGCGCTGAATGAATTAATAGTAAAAACCTGGTAGAATATCATCAAACGAATCTTGAATGTACTATAATATCATATTAAACTTTTATATAAGGTCTAAGTCAACCTTAAAAAATGAATTGCAAGGTGAAGATTGTGTCACTTATATAAACTATTAGTAAGTTATATCTCATCCAATATAAATGATGTCAGATAAGGTCAGTGCATCAAGTGTTACAACTAATATTATGATGAGTACAACTGAATATCAAATATAAAGACTGATTTTAACGTTGAATTTAATATTTTTGAAATAGTTGAACAAAAAAGTTTTGAGTTGGTTGAAAAATATATCGATAAAATATAAAAGGTTGTAAAATTAAAAATCAAAAAGATGTTATACGACTAGGCTAATTTTAGAGTTTCTATTGTACTTATTATTTGACGTTATCAATTAAATTTGTTATGATATGTTATTAATTATTCTTAAGATTATCTAATCTTAGTAGGAATGACAACGGAGCGGGACGGAGGCGGGTTTATGCACATTCAGCCCCCCCTTAATCCAACCTTGCCCCTGCTCCCAAATTCAGCCGGGGTTAATAATTTGTCCCCCACCCCATCAACAAACGGGTTTCCCTGCCTCGCTCCTGCCCCCACCCGCATAAATTATAATTTTTTAAAATACTTATCTTTTTCCAATAATAATAAAAGTTAATAACTAAACTAAATAATTAATTGTCTTAAAAATAATCATAATGCTTGATCATTTTTATTCAATTTATATTTTCAAAATAATAAATAATAATTCTAATAAACATGATATTTTTAAAAAAGTGTGAATGAATAATGAAATATTAAAAATAAGGATAATAAATTAAATTGAATAGACGGGGCGTGGGTGGGTGTGGGCAGGCACTAGCATCCTCCCGCCCCTGCACCCGCACCCGTAATTAAAAACTGAGTTTTCCCGCCCCCAATTAAATCGGATTTTCCCTATTAAATTCGGTACGGGGCCGAAGTTATCGGCTTAGAAGAACTCCTCGATTTCTAGGTAAGTTGCAATTTAATGTTAAATATTTTGAATAACAAACTATATGAGTTTTAAAGTTACACACTTATTTCTAGGTGGCGGGCGAGTAGAAAATATAGTTTAAAGCCACACTCGTTTCATAAGGTAAACAACAAATCATTTTATAGGTGGTTAATGAAAAACTATCATGAAGAACGATTCATAGATAAACAACATACTTGTAATTATTCAAGAGGCAACAATCATCTAAGGATACAAGGTTATTCTCAAAATCAGTTTCTCATCCTCAATAATTGGGTTTTAGCTACTCATGATTCAAATAGAAAAGATGAAAATTACACATAAAAGGTTTGGGGTAGAAGCTTCAACTACACAGATGAGGGTGTCTTCTCTCTTTACGCTCAAGGATCTCTTCTCTCAACTCTAATATTCTTCTCTTTAAAATCTTTTTCTTTATTTTCACTCTTGACCTTTGCTTAAATAGTAGCTCAATGGGTTATATTTTCGAGTATGATTGATACATATAAGTTGAAAAATGGACTTTTGTCTTCTCATAAAAATTGCACTAGGTAAGTTCTCGCTGGGTTGGGCCATACGAGTCTCGAGCTATCAAAACTCTATTTTAGATAAGATGGCAATGTCACGCCAGCTCTGTTAACGGTCGTTAGTATGTAGGGGTGATCGTATCCGAACCAATCCAAAAGGAAAACCGCAAACCGAACCAATCCAAACCGAAAACCGCAAAAACCGCGTTTGGTTTGGATGGTTTTGGATGATTTTTAGGCTGAACCGCACGGTTCGGTTCGGTTTGCGGTTTTCATTTCACAAAACCGAACCAAACCGAACCAAACCGCATATTTAAGTAAACTTTTGAATTTCTATAATTAATTTATTATATTTCCAATCTAATTGCATTATTGTACACTCACGTCACGTGACTCACTATTCCTTCATTCTTCCTTCTTATTCAACATTTCAACTTCATTCTCTGATTTCTCTCTCACTCATTCTAGAGAAGCATTTGGTGTATATGTAGTACTGATAATATTTAGTCCTGAAGTTATAATGTTGTATTAATATTTAGAGCTGAAGTTATCTGATACTTGTATATGTAGTATGTATTTTATTAGTATGAAAAACTGTATATAGTATGTAGTATGAAAAACTGAAGTTATATTAGTAATTTAGCATGTAGTATATGTAAAATACATGGTATGGTACTGTAAAATACATGATACTGATACTTATATGGTAGTAATTTTGGTGTAAAATACATGTATGAAAGAATGAATTATTTTGGTGTAATTAGTATGAAAAACTTCTTTTTTATGGTATTGTAATATATGTATGGAAGAATGAATTATTTTCCTTTTTTTTATTTCAGTACATTTTTATTTTATGGTGTAAACCGCAGCCCACCGAACCATCCTAATCGCATTGGTTTGGTTTGGTTTGGTTTGGATGACTTTTTAAAAATTAACCGAACCAAACCGAACCGCATGCATTTTTATCTCGTGGTTAGGATGACTTTTATGCTCAAAACCGAACCAAACCGCACCGCGAACACCCCTATTAGTATGAGAGACCAAAAATGTAAATGAAAAATTTTAGAAAAATCATTCTTTAAAAGAAATATTTAAAGAGATTAAAAACGAAATCTACAATATTTATGAGGATAAAAAACATATTTAATTCAAAAAGCAAATAATTTATTTTTACTCAAATCAAATTTGATATTTCAACAATAAACTATAAAATCCAAGATATCAATAGTAGGAGTCTAATGACCAATCTTCTGAATGGCCACGAAGTGTAGAAACATTGATGTCAAAATCACTGAATGGTCACGAAGTGTAGAAACATTGATGTCAAAATCACATACAGAACATTTTACTACCAAATGAGACTCCTCATCCATAACAATTGGATTGAACGCTGAAATATACGCCGTTATGTTCAAAATGGATCAACACCATCAAGTTATTTCTAACACAAAAACTCAATTTAAATGACATATAAATTACATCTCAAAATAAAAGAGAAAGAAGATTAACTATATGTCTTCCACAGATTACAAATACACAAGCTCACTACCAAAAAGAAAGAAAAAAATAAGAATTCTTACATGAAAACGGACATAAAATTTTCTTCTTAGTCACAACCAGTAGAAATAAGACAACTCATTATGAAGGAGAGAGAAAATTTAAATTTAAATTTTTTTAATAATTAAAATTTTATGATTGGTTGTGTGTAAAATTATTTCTTATGGTTGTGTCTATCTAAAAATTTCCAAAAAAAGAAATGATAGTAAAATCCTCTTCGGTTCCTTTCCCTTTTTTGTGTGCATGAAATCATAAAATAAAATCTCTTAAAATGGTGCTAAAGCCCTCTTCAGCTCCTTATGTTAAGTTAGGAAAGAGGACATTTTGAACTAAATCAATGACTTTTCGTTCTGACCAACTAAATCTAGTCCACAAAATACCCTATGTTAAGAAAAGCTCAATAAAATTGATAGATCAAATAAAAGCTATTAACCTGCATTCAATTTCTAAGGTACTAACAATATTCTTTTATGATTTTGTTATGCTAGTGTTAAGCAAAAATACCTTTAAGAGACATAAAAACTTTATTGAAATCAAATATACAAACAACATTGTTCATTCTTATAAGTACTGTGATCATCGACCTCAATCCCTATATTATAGTTGTTTGGATTCCAATTTCCATTGGCATATAAATCTTCAAAAATAGAAAAATCTTCAGGCACTTCACAATAGGGGTGTATAATAATGTGGTTAACTGAACCATATTCTTAATTTGAATTGCATTGAACCACAAAAAACTTGAACAATTTAAATGGTTAATGAACTGAACCATATATTATAAACAATTCAGTTATCCATATTTAAGTTAAGAACCAGTTTAAACTGTTTAACTAATTGTTTTTTAAAACATTAAAAAAAACTTTTTAATTAAAAAATCTGATTTATTGTTATTTTTTTGAAAATTAAGTTTAAAAATAACGCTACAATATTTCAATTACTTGTACACCAATATGGTAAAATATGACAAATATGATACCAAAAATATATAAATAATTAATTTATATTACAATTAAAATTTTAAATTATATAATTATAATCAATTATCTAGATGAATTAACGATAATTAGACCCAACAATTAAAAAAATGTATTAAATATTCATATAAAAAATCTAGTATCACCAATCAGAATAAGTTAAGAAGGAAACCTGATACAATTAAAAAAATGGATTCATAGCTGATACAATTAAAAAAATGGATTCATAGTTGAAAGAAGTTTATGCAAAAAGAAAATTATGGAAAAGCATTTATATAAACTATTGCACATACGAACGTGTGTTGCTTGTAAAACCGGAAAAAATTCACTTCAGAAACTGGAACCAATAATTGAAATTAAGCTGCATGTTATAATTAACAAACAAATTTCACATGTTATAATATATAAACTATTTATATACTGCGCAGTTGAAGAGCATCATTCCACTGATACTCTATTATGGTTCTAAAAATTGATTTGGTAACTTTTATAAATCATTATATATATATATATATATATATATATATATATATATATATATATATATATATATATATATATATATATATATATATATATATATATATATATATATATATATATATATATATATATATATATATATATATATATATATATATAATTTTAAAATAATTTATAAAATAAATCTTCAATCGAAAAAGAAAAATCTAATTTTTAACTACAAATTGGTTTTAAACTAGTTTATAATTAAAAATTGATTATAAACCAGTTTATAAATACAAACTAGTTCTGAACTAGTTTAAAACTGAATTGAAACTGTTTTAACAGTTAACTGATTTTTTATAAAAATGATTTTCAAAAACTGAACTGAACCATTAATTTGGTTTAATTCAATGCAGTTCATGAACCACGAACATCCCTACTTCACAACGTGTTGGTGAATAGGAAGAGCTCCCATTGTTGTTTTCTGTGAAGTTTGTCATTATCGATGGATTGGTAGTAAAATTTGCTATAGGAAATGACTATAGATCAAAAAAAGAAGAAAATATATCATAGATCTGCAGAAATTGCAACCCTAAAAAATATATTAATTAGATAAAGTAACAATAGTAGAAAAGTACATTGTAACAAATTGCATCTGTCTCCATGCAATAACATGAACTGCATTATAACCGAAGATGACGATAAGGTTTGTCTTTTTTGTTCTTCATATATTGAAATGTTGGATCATTTATTGGTGCATTGTGTGTTTTGAAAGAAGGTTTGGCAACAGATAGTTGTTTGGTTGAATGCTGACATGATAGAATCGGTTGGTGTTGTAGAACATTTTATGGAATTTTATAGAGTTTTGGGTGGGTCGGTTGTCGAAGGGAAGAGGTTAGTGGTGTAGTTTGCTATGGCGTAGACAATATAGAATATAAGGAATGACATCCAATTTAATGATGATGTCTTACAATTAGGGGGAGGTGGTGCATAGAGCTAAATTGATGTCGGGGTTTTGGAATGTAATAGGTGTTATTGTAAATGTAAATTATAATTTTACGTTGTGGTGTTATTGGCCTATTGATTTTCTAAATGGCTGACAATGTGTTTTTGAATGAGTACTCCTTGTCTTCTTTGATTAATGAAATTTCATTGCTTATTAAAAAAAACATGAATTGCATTATTCATAAACTTTTTTGTTGAATCTTTGTTTTTCAGCAACTCTCATATTTAGGCATTCTTCTAAACCGTTGATATTCATGGATCAAAGTATTTATTCCAGCTCTAACTAGTGACTTCATGAATCCTATACAAACTATCTCACATGATCACTTGATGTAAAATTAGATTAATATTAAGAAATTCAATATGACAATAAAATATATATATATAAAAGATTATATATAGCATTAAATATGTTTAAAGTCCCTTTAAAATTAGATTTATTTTATTTTATTTTTCACTAAAAAATATTGTTAAAAAATCATTCCTCTAAAATTAGAAAATTTAACTTTTTTTCCTCTTACTAAAACTGTCGTTAATTTAATTTTTTGTCTCTCTTATTAAAACCATCGTTAATATGACAATAAAATACGTATAAAAAATGGGGTTAAATATATTTAAAGTCCCTCTAAAGTTAGATATTTTTTATTTATTTTCTTCTAAAAAATATCGCTAAAAAACCGTTCCTCTAAAATTAGAAAATTTAACTTGTCGTCTCTTCTGCTAAAACCGTCTTTAATTTAACTTTTTGTCTCTCTTATTAAAATTGTAGTTAATATGACAATAAAATATGTATAAAAGAATAGGGTTCAATATGTTTAAAATCTCTCTAAAATTAGATATTTTATTTTTTTCTTCTAAAAAATATGTTGAAAAATCGTCTTACTAAAATTTAAAAATTTAACTTTTTTTTCTCCTACTAAAACCATCGTTATTTGAGTTCTTAAGTAGTAAATTATTGTTAAAAACTGTGGTTAATTCAATTACTAAATTATAAAAATCATCGTTAAGTTGTAGGAGAGATAAAAGACTAAAATGTTTAACTTTATAAAGGAGATTTTTTTTTTAAAAAAAATTTAGATAGACAAAAAGTTAAAACGTCTATCTTTAAAAAGACTTTAAATATGTTTCTTAAAAAAAGATATTTAATCCTAAAAGAATATCCCTAACAAGTGTGGACACAACAATATCCAATTCAAAAATATGATTTTTAACACTGGTAATCAATTCTTTTCCTAGAGTAATTTTCACATAAAATAGTGTCATTGATTGCGAAATACCACGAGTGCAATATTATAAGCGGCCACTGATTGCTTAAAATGCCGAATATATGTGCTGGTAAACGTTGAGTGGGTAAAATTGCAAAATTGTGCAATTTTACTATTCGAACCGTGATTTTAAAATCAGTGATTGTATTAAATGAGGACTTGTTCCCAGTCCAGGTCCGAAGCCCATTTAAAAACGCCTTTCACTTTTTTTTTTTCTCTTTTTTTTTTCATAAGCTACTAAAGTTTTCTTTTTCTAAAAAGTTTTTTTTTTTCAAAGTACGTATATGACATTTATAGACATATTTGATAACTATTTAGTTTTTTTACTAACGTACTTTTGACTTCTTTTTTTTAAAAAAAATTATTTGGTGTAGCTTTTAAATTTATACTTTTTAACTTATGATTTTTTTTCATTTATACCTTTATTATTTTAATAAAAGTTTATTTTTATTTTTCAATGTAATACTTTTAAATTGACAAAAGTAATACAATTAATTTAAGGTGAAACTTTGAGAATATGATAAAGAAAACCACACTCTTAAATTAAGTATTATTAAATATTTAAAGGTGTCAAAAATTTCAAAATAATAAAAATAATAGAGTTTGATGGAGATGCATTGACATTATAAAAAAAAAAAATTACACTATCATATAGAAATATATCACTCTGCCACATTATATTAGTAATTTAAAAATTATAATCTAACTTGGTGAGATGTATAATCGTCGTTAATTATTTAAAATTAATTTAAACTATCAGTGCATTATCTATTTTTTCATAATAATAATAATATCTTTGAAATATTAAAAAATTATACTTAACAAAATAAATAAAATTTGCATACAAACCGACACGCTCTTGAACCCAATCCTTTTGATCCATTCAATTTATGCTAGATTATAAACTAAACGCATCGATTTAACCCATTCAATTTATAACAAGTATGAATGGAAATATGGCAGGTCGGCCTACAGGAGCCTACATCCTATCTTATTTAAGGTCAGGTTAGGATAATAAAACGGCTAGACTTAGACTTTTTTTAAAGTTTATTTAATTAAATAAGCTATGTTTAGGTCATTAAAAAAGTCTATGGAGTCTTATAGGTCGGTCTATATTTTCATATATATTAAAAGTAGGCTAAATAAACTGGCTTATATGTTCTTTCTTACTTTTATACACTTTTCTTAATTTGTGTGAAATGGTGTGTTGGGTCACTCATTGTGGGACAGATGGAGTGGAAAATAGACTAAATAAGCTGGCCTATATATACATATATATTAAAAAAAATAGAGGTGGATCTATATATGCATATATTGATCGACTTATAAGACTTATTAAGTAATATGGATTAATTAAAAATCTTAATGAGAAATAAGTTTTTAAATAGGCTTTCAGGTCAGGCCGAATTTTTAAAAGGACTAGATCAGACAAAAAAATAGCATATAATAGACCATAGACAAAACTCAAACCTTTTAATTTATTATAGATCAAACTGAGGCCTTATAAAGTCTAACCTGATATATTTCCACCCTTAATAGGGAGAAACCCCATCACAACTTAAAGCATTGTCAATCCAATCAAGGAGAAAATTTAAATTGAAAAAAAAAACAGAAATTTTGCAATTTTTTTACATAAAATGCAGTTTTTTTAATTCTATAATATAATAAAATAAGTGTAAGGAGAGTTGACACCAAAATATAAGATGAAATTTTGCATCCCCCGAACCATAACGTATTTCGAAAAAACTATGGTAAAAAGTATTTTTCACTATAAGCTGATTAAACAATGTATTGCGTATATCATAATAAAACAAAAGGTATGACGCAAAACAAATTTAATTTCGCCTTTGCAACTATTCACAATATATAGATTAGTGTTTTAAAAATTGGACCGAACCATCCAATTTAACTGGTTGAATTGGAAATCGGTGGTGATTCCGGTCTGATTTGCTTTGTAAAAATGCAGGTGGATTGAAATTAGAGTTAAATCAGAAAAAACAAATTAAACTGCTCAAAACCGTTCAAACCGAAGAATCGGAGCCGATTTTGAAAATTTTCTTTTATAAAAAAATGAAAATAATTATTATGTTAACATCAATACTTAAAATATTTTCACTTTACAAAAAAGAAATTCTTCTTTAACATAAAAGAACAACACCATGTTATAATTTTGTTTTTTTTAAACGTATCGTTATATTGTGTAATTATATCTAGGCTTAAAAGAGTCTTTTGGTCTTTGTAAGTTGACATGTATTTGAATTTCGTCCTTGTATCTTATTTTTCTTAGAAATGATCTCTGAATGTTAAAATCCTTTTGGTTTTAGTTTCTAAATCCGCAAGAAAATTCTAAGGAAAATCTGCAGGAAACCTACAGATTTCTTACGGATTTTAGTTTTAGGGACTAAATCCAAATTAAATTCAAATTTAAGGACTTTATCCAAGAAAAAAAGATACAGAGACGAAAATAAAAAATTCACCAACTTACAAGGACCAAAATACTATTTAAGCCTTATATCTATAATCAATATCTTAATATTAAGTTTGTTATGGATTTTTAAAATATTTAAAATAAATTTGTAAACATATGATTATGTGACTTATCTGTAAATTTTAGCTTTCTATTTTTGGTTTATTTAATAAACGGTTCGACTGTAGATTTAACCGATTAAATCAAATGAACATTTAACTGGAAGTCTTGTCAGTTCGACCTCCGATTCGATTTTTAAAATATTGATATAGATAATTGATTTTATTATACATATTCCAATATCGATGATATATAATCTCAAAATAAAATCAATGGCAAAATGATTCAATGATATTTATACCGTAGCCAAAAATGTATCTAACCTACTCATTGTTACCAACTAATGAATTTAATTTAATTGGTAGATACAAATTATAGTATCTTATTATATAAAAATAATAATCAAATATTATAGGAACGGTGCATTTTGTCAGTTTAGAGATATTGTCGTCGAGAAGAGTGAGTATCAGATGGTAGTATTGTTAACAAGAGTTGAGGATAAGATGATTACTATCTTCATTGTTGTCTATGGTTTTCAGAATATTTTAATTGTCTAATGGAATAAGGCTTAAATAACTAAATGACTGAGGGCATGTATCTCGTAGGGATTAATTGAATGTACCTATAGAAAAGTCAATCAAATAATTCATCTATAATTAATGTTTAATAATAATTGACAGTCTAACAATCTTCCAATTGTATGACAATAATTAATTATTAAAAATATTAGTTTTAATATTATAATATCAATAATGGTCAAAACACTAATTAATCAAAAGATAAGTAAACTTTAACCATGTTGATGCAAGCCGCAAGTGAACGGCAATGCAAAGTAGTTTAAAAAATATCAAACCACAAAAAGATATGTTTGATTACCGATTTTTAATCTAGCAATGTGTAGTTAAGGCGATCGAAATATTGAGGATTCAATGCAGGTGAATAAAGTTAACAGAATAAAAAGCATGACATGGAGTACGTGATTATCTATCCCGACATTTTCAATTGACTCTTCGAAATCGAAAATGAAAAAACATAGTGAATTATAGAAAAGTAGATAAAATTGTACAACACGTACTTTGTTAGCGCATTTATTTATCTTTCTCAACTGAGATCTAGACACCTTGTCAATGGCGTCTCAAAATCGGTTGTTTAGCAATTCGCTTTCCAATACTGACTCCAGGGCCGGTCCTTTGAATTTGGGTGCCTTGGGCGAATCAAAAGAGTGATGCCCCTATAATTTTTTTAAACAATAAATACATAAGGATAAAATAAATAATTGGATAAAAAATACATTTTCATTTGACATCTTGCAAAAAGAATACAAGTATGGATCTTTGAATCAATGTTTATACTACATCAAAACATAAACCACTATAAAAAGACTTATTCTTCTTCTTCTTCTCTGTATTTTTTCAAATACTTGATCAAACTTTTTTGTTTTTGCTTTTTGTAATCAAGATATATTAATAAGAACCAAAAGTTCTACAAGAGATTACGAAAGAACACAAAAATGTCGAACTAAAGAAAAATTATCCACCAAATACAACCTAAGATAAATACAACAAAGGCTCTTTGCAAAAATCATAAAAGTTATAACTGGTACGCGTAATTTTTCCTATGAACGACCACTTCCAAATAAGGGCCTTAATACTCCAAACAGTATCGGGAATTTTTTATTAGTTTTATAGCCACATCAATACACATGTCTTTTTTTGCACACTTTTGCTAATTTCATTAACAACTGTTAACAATTCAAACCAAATAATCATAGCTACTAAAAATGCAAAGTTTCCAATTCTATGAGTTGCTAAAGATTCAGCTTCACTCTTAATTTTGGGATCATTATCTTGTACAACTAGCTGAACTAGTGCTTCTCTTACATCTAAAATTTGAGATTTAATTGCATATACAATATTCACATGACTTTTCCAAAGTGTTTGTGACAATGGATTAATAGTTTAACCTTTCGCATTGTCTCTGAGAATTTTCCAACATTTTGTCGAATGAGAAAATACAGTATAAATACGTTGTAACACTCCAAAAAAAAATATTTAGCTTTAGTACAAGAATCTATAATATAAGAAAAGTAATGGTTGTGGAAAAGTCAAAAATACCCTTATTTGATTTTTTGACACCACATTAAAATGATGGTTTTTTGGTCTTTGCACCATAAAATTCTTAATTTTATTATTAAAATAATACAACTCTTATAATTTATTAAATTTCTCCCCATTCTCTATTTTTTTCTCTTTCATCACTTTCTGACTTCTTTCTTCAAAAAAAAAATCTATTAATGATATTTTTTTATATACGAAAAATGGTATTTATGATCAAAATATTTTTAAGTAAAAAATGATATACGGGAATAAATTTACTATTAATCTAAATATTTTTATATACGAAATTTACAATTGATCCAAATATTTTTGTAAATGATACCTAAAGAAAAATGAAGTTTGTATATGGGAAAAAAATTTATTATTGATCTAAATATTTTTATATACGAAAAATGATACTTATGATCCAAATATTTTTTATTCAAAAATGGAATAGGCCAAAAAAATCTATTATGGATCTAAATATTTTTATATATGAAAATTTGATATTGATCCAAATATTTTTGTAAATAACACCTAAACAAAAATAACATTTGTATATGGAAAAAATCTATTATTTACGAAAAATGATATTTATGATTCAAATATTTTTATTCCAAAATGGTATACGGGAAAATAATTTACCAGTGATCTAAATATTTTAATATACGAAATTTACTATTGATCCAAATATTTTTGTAAATGATACCTAAACAAAAATGAGGTCTGTATACGGAAAAAAATTTATTATTGATGAAAATATTTTTATATATGAGAAATGTCAGTTATGATCAAATATTTTTGATCCAAAAATGGTATACGGAAAAAAATCTATTATTGATTTAAATATTTTTTGTACGAAAATTTAATATTGATCTAAATATTTTTGTAAATAATACCTCAATAAAAATGATATTTGTATTATTATTTACAAAAAATGCTATTTATGATCCAAATATTTTTTATTCAAAAATGGTACACGGGTTTGTTACTAGTTTGCAATATCACAAAATGTCAAGTTAAGGCTATGACAACCACATGTTGTGTATAATGCTCTAGGGTTAACATCTAATAATTTTCTTTGTACACCTTGATGTTTATATTTCATGTTTGATCCATTATCATATACTTGTCCTCTCACATTATTAGTATCTAGACCAAGAGTTTACAATACATTTTGTAATTCTTCAAACAATCTTTGACCTGTTGTGTCATAGACTTTTAAAATTTCTACAAAAAAAATCTTCAATTTTTATTGAACTTGTAGAAACATCCACGCAACGTATAATGGGAGTCATTTGTTCCGATGACTTACATCATGAGTACAATGAAGAATCACAGAAAAATATTTTGCTTCTTTGGTTTTTTCGACTATTGCACTTTTGAGTTCATTACCTAACATGTTAATCAATTCATTTTGAATCTTATGACAAAAATATTGATAATTAATTTTATTATTCTTAATACATTCAAAATGTTTTTGCATGACAGGATCGCATTTAGCAATCATTTTAACAAGAGAAATAAAGTTTCCATTTTTTCCATATTAATCCTCTTATTTTTTTCCCAAAATTCTAAATTTTGCTCAGCTAGATATCTAGTAAAAAAACTATCCTAAGTAAGATTATCAATAATGTAAAATATTCTCTAGATCATTATTTTAATTTTAGTGCCTCAATTAAACTCTTTAGTGGTTAAGATTATGGATATATTAATTAATTTTATTTTAGGGGAATTAATTAATTTTATTCTACTCTATATTTTATTTATGGGAAATTATATTCTTTTATTAATTTTGACTTTGCAGTGGCCCTGTAAATTTGTTAGCAAGTATTTAAAAAAAATTCGAACAAGTACTTTTATAATAGAAAATTCTCTTTTTATATATATATATATATATATATATATATATATATATATATATATATATATATATATATATATATAGGGATAAAAAAATTATTTTTTGGTGCCCCTAAAATTATGGGGCCTTGGGCTCCCGCCCCGCAAGCCCGTGCTCAGGGCCACCCCTGACTGACTCATCACCTTTCAGTACACAATTGAAATCCAAATTACCTCTATTTTTGCAACCGACATAAATATGAGAGAATTACTACCATCATTTTCGTCTAGGATTTTTAGAGTATTTTATTCACCTAACGTGAAATAAGGCTTAAATAACTAAACGGCTAAGGAGAAAGACATTTCATTGGACTTAACTAGATGGTTCAACTCACTGCGGTTCATTCAAAAAAAATTCAATTAAATAATTCATATATAATTAGTGTTTAATACTCTCTCCGTCTCACAATAGGTGTCCTCTTGAGATTTTCACACTTTTTAAGAAAATGATTAATTATGTTGATTTCAATGATAAAATGTGTCTCATTTACTAAAATAATCTTATTCATAATAGGTAGTAGAGTACTTAAATGAATTAAAATACAATAAATAATGGTAAATTAATGGAAAGAAATAATAAATATCACATTGGTATTCTAAATGGACAAATAATTTGAGACAAATAAAAAAAAAAACACCTATTGTGATAACAATTAAACTATAATATAATTTACTAATAATTAATTATATTTAATCAATATTTAATTAATTAAATAATTAATCTAACAAATTCGGTTTTAAATTTCTTTATATGAGACATCATTTTCATTTCCTTATCGTAATTATACATATCCTACTATGCTAAAATACTATATAAATACTTAACTAGTTATATTCGATTGAAATGAGTTATAAATTCAATGTAGCTGAAACCGTGGGATTTAATGTTTGTAGCCAAATCCTTATGTAATACTAATACAGATGTGAAAAACATGATGATGTACTAGTAGGTCATTCTATTTCTAATATTCTATTCAATAAAACCAAAAGTTAAGGAAAAACTTTACAACAGTTTGCATTTCTTCTGGCACAAGAAAACAGCTAATCCGCGGCTTGATATTCAAATAACAATACAAACCGCAAACCTTTCTTTCATCAATTATTTTCTCATTTGTTTATATGCAAATTCAACAATAGAAGACACTTGTTACTTTAAAACGGTACCTTTTCTAGTGGCAAATGAAAACAGCTGAGTTGCGGCTGCAAATTAGCTATTACTTGCCCAAAATAGTAGCGGCAATTTTATTTTATTTTGATAAATTAATTTATTTTATTTTAAATTAGAATTCTAAAATCTATAAAAATTAAAATAGATTTTAAAGATTTTGATTTTATAATTTTTATTTATAAAAATAAGGAAGAAAACGAAAAATAGTACATTTTTTATCTATGACAAATTTGTAATAGTGTGTAATATTAAAATAATTTTAAAAAAGTTGTATTATCAAATATGTTTTTTCTTTAAAAATTTTTGTAAAATTGATTTACATAATATTATTTTTGAAAAATAAAAACTAAAACTTATGAGCATTAATTATTTTTAAAAAAAAATTAAGAAAATGATCTCTCTTAAAAAATATATGATGAATTTTTAAAAATGATTGTTACTATTTTATGTTTTTTATTCTCCTTTTCTCTAATCTTATTTTTTATATTGAATGGAAAGTTGTTATCCAAATATGATGAATTTTGTTGTTATTTGATAACGCATAAATAACTAAATACAAAGTTATGTTGTTATTTATATGTGTATGTATGGCTTACTATTTTTTTTTTTGTAAATAACCAAACCAACCGAATTAACCCAAATCACATTGGTTTGGTTTGGTTCGGTTCAGTTTTATTTCTAAAAGTCAACCGAACTGCACAATTTTTTCTCTTGTGGTTAGGATGACTTTTTACGTCAAACATCACCCAAACCACACTGCGAACACTCCTAGTTTTGGGATAGACATGCAGTGATAAATTCACTCATTGCTATTTTTGGTGTGTAAGTGTGTCTCAAAATCTTAAGTGGTGAAAAGAAAAAAAAACATGTTTCGAGACTGTTAGAAATCATAATTGCGAAAGTATTAGGGAAGTCGGTAGACGTTAGCATCGTAGCCGACATGGCGGCATTCCAACGAGGTTGCGGCGAAAGAGGTGGTTGGCGGTATAATGGTGGATCTGTGGTAGTTGTAGTGGCCCGTGAAAGCCAGTAGTCAAAACGATGGCGGCCAGGCGACACCAAGTCAGTAGATGTGGAGGCGGGTTGCGATTCGATTCGGTGTTTGAGTTTTAGGAATTATAAATATGGATCTCTACCACTTTTGATAGTCAAATGAAGAAGAAATAAGAAGGGGGGTAAGAGAGACAAAGTTAAAAATTCCTTTGAGCTCTAGGAATTTGGCAGACCATTTGAGGTATATAAGAGGATTGAAAAACACATATAAATAACTTGGATCTGTATAATTTATATATAGAGATTTTAAGAGATTGGAAAATCATTTGGTAGAAAATAGAGTTTGTTCTTGGAAACTTGAGTGATTACTTTTTCGAAATCTTTCCATTTCATAAAAAGTAGTGCCCACCTTGGGATAAAAGGGATTTGTTTACAACTGAGTACTATAGGTTCTGAATGGCATATCAACAAGTTTTCTAGAGACAACAATTTTAGGTTTTGGAAAGTGAAGAGGCAAACAATTTTAACTCAAGAAAAAATGTGTTGAAGCATATAAGGTTGAGACATAGATGTCTGCACGCCTAACAAAAGTAGAGAAGACCGAGATGGTGGAAAAGAAAATGAGTATCATTAACCTGTGCCTCAGGGAAAAAGTTCTAAGAAAATTCGCAGGGAGAAGATTGTGGCTTCAATGTTGGCTAAGCTTGAATCATTGTATATGACCAAGTCTTTGACTCACACTTTGTGTGTGAAACAACCCTACTCATTTAGAATGGTGGATAACAAATCCATTATGGATAAGTTGACCGAATTTCATAAGATCATCGATGATCCAAAAAATATTAAGGTGGAGATTATTGAAGGGAATAAAGCTCTACTCTTGTTAAGATCGTCATTCAAAGTCTTTGAGCACTTCAATGATGTCCCTCTTTATGCTAAGGAAGTTACTATTAATTTGGATTTATTTTAGAAGAATGTGGGATCCAATAAATTTTCAAATGTTAAAGATTTGAATATTGACGATATTGATGAAGTCGTGAGTGTCTCAAGAGAAGGAAGTAAGCATAAAGGAATTTCCAAATCTAGGAGGTTTTATAAGGTAAGGTTAAAAGTGTTTTATCTGTCAGAAGATCGGCCACTTCAAGAAGGATTATCCCTAAAGGGGGGACAACAAAGATTTTGTTCATATTGTAGTTGTCTCAAATGAGGATATTTATGATAATGCAGGTGCACTACTAGTATTGAGTTTAAAAACTAAAAAGAGTTGGGTCGTGGACTCAGAATGCTCTTATCACATGTGTGCAGAGAATGAATACTTTAAAGCTGGAAATGGTGGATTTGTTCGACTTGACAAAAATTAGGATTACAAGATTCATGGTGTTGTTACAACCAGATTTAAAATATTAGATGATCGTAAGTTTGTCCATGCAATATGAGGTTTGTTCCCGAGCTTAGGAAATCTTTTTTGTCCTTAAACATGTTTGATGATATAGGCTACTAAATTAGATTTAACCATTGGGGTATTGAAGATTTCATATGATGGTGTGCTCATGGCTAAAGAATCTAAAATATATGGATTATATTTTAGATGGATCGAGTGTTATTTGTCATTCGTCATTATCTAGTGAATACTATCATGACAAGAACAAGCTATGAGATTTGAGATCAAGACATGTTAAATGTGTGGAGGTTGTTTTAGAGCACTGTAATGAGTTTTGCATGAAATAAGGTATAAAAAATTATTTGACCGCTTCTAGCATGATATTAGGAGTTGGGTTGCCAAAGAATTTTTAGGGTAAGGATGGAGTCAAAGCAACTTACCTAGTCAATACATGTTCATTCACATGAATAAACTTTGAAGAACCTATGGATGCTTAGATTAGAAAATAGGATGGATACTTTAATATGAAGGCCTTCAAAGCTTTCTCGTTTACATAAATCAAACTAGTTTGTCTTGAATGTAGAATTATGAAATATCTTCAATGGTTATCTGGAAGGTGGGAAGGTCACAAGTTGTGGGAAGTGGAATTTGAAGGATCAAAATTCACCATAAGCAGGTGTATTACTTTTTATGATACCTATAAGGGGAGGAAGAGTAAAGACTTGGAGATGAAGATGTTAGAAACTATGGCGGAGAATACTCAATTTGAGATGGAGGTTTTTGCTAGGGATTCAAATTCTAAATAGAGAAATTTTACAATGGTCGACTATCATTTGACTCGTGATAAGGTAAGTCTGTGGATTGTACGATCTCGAGGACATGATTATGATACCCTAGGTTTTTATGCTTTGAATATGGCTTGCAATACTAAAAAACAAAGACCTTTAAAGCGACATTCAAAAGCAACGAGAGGAAAAACTGGTTAAGGAGCGGTTCTCGTGGGCTTGCTAGACTACCTAAGCAAGAAAAAATATTTGGGTGCAAGTGAATGCAAATGACAGTATCAAGGTTCAAGCAGGCTTGGACTTGATCAAGATTGTCGAATGATGATTCAATTCATAAAGAACAAAAAGGTGGGTTATGATATCACCATCATTTTTTAGTCAAGGTGGAGTGTTTTAGAAGTGTGCTTCAAAGTCTTAATTGATGAAGAGAAGGAAAACTTGTTTCGAGACTGTTAAAAATCACAATTATGAAAGACAACAAGAAACTCAGTAGTGAAGTCGAAGCCGCAGGACGATAGTCTGGAGAATTACGGTATCGGTTCGATGAATCAGTTGTGGACGATATTGGAGCCAGAAGGCAGTGATCTGGCGAGACAGCTAGGTCGGTTCGGCTCGCGTATATGTTTGGTGATGGTTGCGTTTTGGGCTTTTTATAGATTTGTTTGGGTTTTAACAATTATAGATATGTATCTCTATTACTTTTGTTTGTTAAGAGAGGGAGATAGAGGGAAGAAGTGGTAATCTTAGTTAGAGAGTAAGGGTAGAAGTTTTTTGGACTTCTTCAAATTTGACAGGCCAGTTGAGGTATTTAAGGAAATTGGGAAAACTTTTAAGTTCTGATTCATTTGTACATATTTAGAGAGATTGTGAAATCCTTGAATATAAAATAGGGATTGTTCTTGAAAATCAATGAGACTATTTTCTTGTAACTCACTTGTGATCTTTTGTAACAACTTTTAAAACGCAGAGCTACTCTCTCCCATAAACTAGGTCAGTTTGATTGAATTGTATAAAAAATTTTTACGTGTACTCATATTTTATCTTCCTCTTCCTTGTTATGGACTTGCTTATTCTATTTGAGAGAGGGGGGGTATATATATTTTTAAAATTATTATTACTATTATCTCTGTTTGAATGTTACTGTGGTTTCAGTATGCATATATATGTAGGGTTAAAATATGTTTTAGGCCCCTATAAAATACCACATTTTATTTTTTGTCCATATAAAAGCAAATGACATATTTTTAGGGGTGTGCAAAAAAACCGGTTATTCATAACCAAATTAGTATCCAAATTGATCCACTTTTTAAAATCCAATCCAAATGTTAAAATATAAAATTGGGTATCCATTTTGTTATCCAAATATAAACCGGTAACCACAATAATAATGTGGTTTAGTTATTGGATACCCAAATTTTGTTATGTATTAAATTTATATGTTTGTCTCTTTTTATGGTTAACCACATACTTATGATGAGAAAAGTTAAATTTCTCTAATAACACATTAATAAATTCTGAATTAAAATTTTAATTTTAAATAATTATTTTTTAAATTAAAATGAAACATGCTTGCAGTATTTTTAAAAAAAGACTTGTTATTTCTAATATATTATATGATGATGAGACTTAATGATGCTAAATTGAAAATGAAATTTTTTACAAAAGACAAATTCTAACTCTCCTCACCTATATAATACTAAGTTAAAAATGAAAACCTGTAATACATTACGCAAACTATTTCATAATTTTTATAACTTTTTTTATGATATTCCTACTAACTGATAACTACTACTAACTGAAAATGAAAATGAAAGACTTGTTATTTCATAATTTTTTTTTATGGTATTCAGGTCTCTTAGTTATTAGGTAATTGATAACTACTACTACATAAAAAAAATATCTTCAAATAATTTAGATTACCCACTACCACTTAAACTAGCTTAAGTTATGTTAACTTAATTAAAATAAAATTGATTTTAAGAATTGAATTGATTTTAAAAAGTTGGTATTCCTTTAAAATAAATAAACTAATTTAAGTGAAAAATTGGTTTAAAAAGTTAATTCAAAGTAAATAAAATTAATTTTAAATATTGAATTGGTTTTGAGAGAAACCGGTTTAAAACTAGTTTTTTTTAAAATTGGTTTTTTTGTGAGAAACCGGTTTAAAACCGAACCGATCCACATGTAAACTAGTTTTAAAAAATAAACCGGTTTTATGAAAACGGTTTTAAGATCCAAACCAAACCATATATATGGTTCAATTTGGTTTGGTTTTTGATCCATGCACACCCCTACATATTTTAATCTCTACAAAATTATTATGCACGTAGTTTTAGTTCTTAATGTTAAACCCATGTGTATTTTTAAATGATTGTTTTGCAGGCATGTTTAGAACGTTTTAAAAAATCTTTGAAAAAAATCAAAATTTGATTTCTAAGTCGAGATTTTCATTACTTTTATCATTATCTTTTGAAATATAAAAATTTCATATTTAATTCTCTCATTTAAAAAAATCTAATGTTTGGTTAATAAATATTTTACAATTATTTTAAACATGTATAAAAAAAAATATTGTCCAAAAATTTAAAAAAATTTCAAAATTTTAGAAAATATGTGTGTGTCCGGGGTCCGTATAAATATGCGACCCAATAGTTTTAGTCTTTTGTTCACTAAAATATTGGGTCGCATATTTATATGGACCCCAGACACACAAATATATATATATATATATATATATATATATATATATATATATATATATATATATATATATATATATATATATATATATCATATGAGAATGTTTTTTTTATATAAGAATGTGATAATGAATTTGAACCATTAAATTTTAAAATAAATTGTGGAGATTATGTCTGAATTTTTTTTCTCTCTCCTCCATTATTAAAATAAATGATGTAGGAGAGAAAAAAATTCACACATAATCTCCACCATTTATTTTAAAATCCAATGGTTCAGATTCATTTTTATATTCTCATATAAATATGGCATTCTCATATATATATATATATATATATATATATATATATATATATATATATATATATATATATATATATATATATATATATATATATATATATATATATATATATATATAATCCAAACTACAACAGTAGAAACTTGTTCACTAGAATTAGCTGTACTTGCCATATTGGTTGAGCTCGGAGCCAGCTAACCCAAAATAAACACGGCTTGATGTTCTGTTCAAGAGAGAGATATAATTTTATTTTCATTTATTGGAATTTATATCAAGACACACATGATCTATGTTTGTGTTGTGGGACACCATTTATTGTAACCATTATTGTTTACATGAAATAAAATATATTTTGAGCACACAATTTTCTTGTCTTATATACATACCCCTATATATAAAGGAAAACACTTCCCTACAAGTTTTGTACTCCAAATAATATAAAGCCATTTTCTCCCTCTCTCTGTCCCAAACACAAAAACAGAGTTATTATTATTCTCTTCTTTTTCTTTTCTGAAACAGAACAATGGGTGTTCTTGATAAACTATCTGATTATTTTTCTGTGTCTCTGTCACCAACAACGGGAAAGAAATGCAAACCAATGCAGGTTTTCATCACTTCCCAGACTTATTATCCAAGTTTTTCATGCATCTATGTATAACATGATTTTAATGTAATTATTTATAATATTTTTTTATTTTTGCAGACGGTTGAAATAAAGGTGAAAATGGACTGTGATGGGTGTGAAAGAAAAGTTAGGAATTCTGTTGCTTACATGAAAGGTTAATATTTTTCTTTTTCTCTCAATCATTATAGCATTTTTTTTAAAATGCCAAATTATAATAAAAAATTGTATATTTCAAGCTTATAAAAAAAATCCCAAATCTCACATTATTTAAGATAGAATTTGAAAGAAATTTATAAAGAGTAGCATCTCTCGAGTACATTTATGTTCTCATAGTGCAAGGTGCACCTAACATTAGCATGAAAAGACTATATTAAATTTTCATAAGACTATATTGGTAAACCTAACTCTAGCCTTGAAGTTCTGTTTGGAATCTCACAAAAGTAAAATATTCAAATAATCACTTGTACACGTTGAGTCTAAATAATTTTGGAACCATGCAGGTGTCAAAGAAGTGGAGGTAAATAGAAAGCAAAGCAAGGTAACAGTTAGTGGCTATATTGACCGAAACAGGGTGCTAAAGAAAATACAAAACACTGGAAAAAGAGCAGAGTTTTGGCCTTATATTCCATATAATTTGGTGGCTTATCCTTATATATCACAAGCATATGACAAGAAAGCACCAGCTGGTTATGTTAAAAACTCCATGCAAGCACTTTCTACTCCAAATGCAATGGATGAGAAACTCACTAATCTTTTTAGTGATGAAAACCCTAATGCGTGTTCTATCATGTAATGTTAATGCAATTATTTTGGTAATTAATGTATAAGAGCTTAGTTGCAAATTGGTGATTTATATTATATGGTTATTGGCTTTAGCTAATAAAAATTTTTAGCAAAAGAATATATAAAGGTTTAAAAAGTAATGCATTTATGCACTATGCCAAAAATGGGCAACATCTCCTTAACCGGCACTTATCTATAAAAAGTGCCAGTAAACAAGACGTAAGGATATTTGACAGTGCTTTCAAAAATAAGCGATATCTAAATATGTATATTAGGCAGCGTTTAATTTTATTGCATAAGCGATGTTGTAATTGGAGGGAGAAAAGAAAAATTAAAAATATATATACATTAGCCAACAGTTATTATTTGAAGAGCACACAACCTTAAATCATACATTAGCCAACGATTATTATTTGAGAAAGCAATGTCTTAGATACACATTAGACAACATCTGAAAATAAACAAAAAACGCTCTCTAAGTTCAAAAAAGTTACACAACACCTATAACATAACGTATTTAAAATAAAATAAAATGCTACTTAAAGGTTAGAATAGTTACAATGCTCCTTTTACAACACTTAAAAAGGGCTTTTCAATATCATTACAAAAAATATTATAATATTTTATTTTGGAATAAATTTGTTAAAAATATAATATTAATTTAATTATTATAAAAATAATATATTGTAAATGCTATATATATATATATATATATATATATATATATATATATATATATATATATATATATATTATCTTCCATAGAAATTTTCAAAACTTAATTATTCATATTTTGGAAATTTTAAAATATTTTCATACAAATTTTTATAACTTTATTATTTATTTTTTCTATAAATTTAAAAATTAAGTTAATTGTTATAATTTAAAAAAAAATTTACATTCGCAACTTAAAATATTAAACTAGTTATATTACTTTAAAAAAAATTGGCGTTAAAACTTCAAAAAATATCACTAATTATATTCTTGAAAATATATTCTCAAATTTTCCTAAAATTGTAAAAATTTAATTAATTATTATAATTTAGAAAACAATTTAACATTATAAATTTTAAAAAAATTAAACTAATTATATTTTTTTTTAAAAAAATTGGGATACATTTGCATGACAAGGGGATTGTATTCCTCAGAAAATCCTTGTAGAATTGAATCTATGTGATCTTGTTTAGTGATAGAGTCGCCAACACCTAACAAAGAGTTTGCAATTTCTTTGATTCTCAAGACAAATTTTTGCAATTTCTTTGATTCTCAAGACAAATTTTGTGGTTGGCATGTTTCCCTTCTTTGTGGATTTGAGTTCCACTCTTAAATTGTCCAACCCTAGCCTTCATTTGGGTGTTGAAGTACTGATGGATTGTCCCAAACTTCAAGGGCGTGTTTGCAAGCAAGAATCCTAAGTAATACAAATTTGGAAATCATCATTAACAGCCATATGAAGAACGCTTGATTTTGAACAATCAAAGTTTCATACTCGTCTGAAAGCGTACATGTGACACGATATTGAGCCGACTTGAACTTCTGTGGAATCTGCGGATTCACAACGAGTTTGTACGTCTTTAGAGATAAAATCACTCTTTCAACCAATTCATTCCATAGCTGATGGTTGTTTTCTTGTAGTTAAATTAAGAGTTTCGGTCCAAAGGAGTTATTGGATTTTGATGCGGCAAAGACAGTGGAAATTTCTTGCGATTGAATGGGATCTTTGATCGCCGATTTTTGTAACTACAACAAACTGTCAAAGTTAACGGACAGGTAACACCCTATACTTGTAAAATACATGAAGCTAATATATCTATCTTTTAATCTCTAACACTTATCATATCTTGTGTTTTTAATGTAATTTTTCATCTTGATTTTTGTTAGAAATCAATAGGTTATGATAAGAAAATAAATTATTGATCTATCTATATAAAATATAACTTAAAATATAAGAAATCCAAACTAAATATAATATAAAATAAATAAATAAATAAATCTAAACATTAAATAAAAAATTAATAATTAATAATTAATTACTAGTTTATTAACTTTGAATATTTAAAAGTGTCAAAAAAACAATTAATTTAATTTTGTAAATTTAAATATAATTTTTTTTTTGGAAATAAAGGAATATATTATTACCAAAAACAATTAGTACAAGCGACCCATAGGGTCCAACAAATAGGGACAAACCCACTCAATACATCATTAAGAAAGCTAACTTTTCTCTAATCTTTGGAATAGTCCAAGCTCTATTGACAATATTCTCTATAATATGGGTAACTATCTCACTATCTATGGTATCCTTTCTATACACTTTCCTATTTCTATTCATCCATATAGCATACACAATTTCAGCCATAGCTATTTGAAAGAATTTTTTCCTCTAGTTTTTACTTTTACAGATTTTGATCGCCCATTCCTTCACCTTCATCCAACCACTATCATGGTGCTCAATGTGCAGCCACCTCATGACAGCCTTCCATATTCCTTGAGTTTCTCTGCATTCAAAAAATATATGTTGTAAAGTTTCAGGTTCAGCACAAAACTCACACTTGCTATCACTTATCATGCCAAATTTAATCAATCTATCTTTGGTAGCAAGTCTACCATGACAAGCTAGCCACAACACGATTTTTGGACGAGGTCTAGCCTGATTTCCCATAATCAGACCCTTCCAATCAACATCATCGGAATGATCAAGAAATTGCATGTAAAACACCTTCATTTTAAATTTCTAGCTCTGCCTCATATGCTCCCATTGAACTGAGTTCCTAACTTGATCCCTCACCTGCAGAATATTTTTAAAAATCACAGAGAAAGAGTCTTTATTCTGCATCTCCATGACTATGCCATTTTTCACATAGTATGTGTGGGTCCACCTCACCCACATACTATCCTCCTTCTTACAAAGATTCCAAAGCAATCTTACCATACAAGCCTTGTTCCAAGCTGACAAATTGATGATGTTTAAACCTCCTTTTTGCTGCAAGTTGCAGACTCTATCCCAAGCAATAGGTGATTTTCTGGCCTTGATGTCTTTTCCAGTCCAAAAGAACACTCTACACATAACTTCAATCCTCTTAATCACACACTTAGGGAGAGGGATGCATTGCATCCAATAGTTTGCAATTCCAAAGATGGTGCTTTGTATCAACTGTAATCTCCCAGCATAGCTGAGGAGATGTGAACTCCAGTGTCTCATACGATCACCGATCTTTTCACATAATTCAAGACAGTGCTAGCTGCTAAGATTTCTACGCATCAAAGGTATGCCAAGATATTTAAAGGGTAGCTTTCCCTTACTGAAACCAGTTATATCTTCAATAAGCTTTTGCTCATCAGTCTCCATACCACCATAATATGCTTTACACTTGGGTGGATTAACCTTTAGTCCTGTTGACTTAGAAAAGCTATTAAAAACATTCATCATCAATTGGACAGATTTGGTCTCACCCCTGGAAAAAAGTAAAAGATCATCATCAAAGCTGAGATCAATCAAATTCACCTTCTCACATTTACTATGGAATTTGAAATCAGTGTGTTTCAGCTCCTCCATCTTCCTGTGCAAGTACTCCATGACAATAACAAATAACAAGGGAGATATTGGATCCCCTTGTCTTAGCCCTTTTGCAGCAGCCATTTTTCTAGTTTTATTACCATTTATGCTGAATTGGTAGGTCACAGTAGAAACAGCCTTCATGATCCATCCAACAAATCTTCTAGGGAAACCTATCTCAGCAAGAATTTGTTCAAGAGCTAGCCAATCAACAGAATCATAGGCCTTCTTTATATCCATCTGCAACATGCACCTTGGTACACCCCCTTTTCTATTGTAGCCTCTGATGAGTTCATAAGCCACCAAGACATGATCATGGATTTTCTTCCCTGGTATGAAGGCTGCCTGGTTTCTACTAATCACTGTATTCAGCACTCCACTTATTCTTCCAACCATAATTTTTTATATTATTTTGTATATTGTTGAGCAACATGAGATAGGTCTGAAATCTCTCAGCATACAAGCTTGGTTGTGCTTTGGGATTAAAGTCACCAAAGTAGAATTGATCCTAGGATCCATCTTCCCTTCCTCAAAAAACATTCTCACAGTCTCCATCACATCAGCTTTCACAATTTGCCAAGAATGTTTAAAAAATTTAGCTCCAAAACCATCAGTCCTTGGAGCTTTTAGGTCTCCCAGGCTCTTAAGGGCTGATTCCACTTCCTTCTAAGTGATGGGTCTAATGAGCTTACTCCTTTGTTCCCTATCCAGTTGCTTTCCAGCCCTCATAGCCATAATGTCAATACCTTCCAGCCCTGTGTCAGCAGTTCCCATCAACTTACCATAGAAATCCAGAATTTCCTTTTCTATATCTTCCTATTCAATCAGTTCAGTACCATCTTCTTTGCATAACTTGTTTATCACTTTCTGCTTGTTCTTACTTTTCAGAGATGCATGGAAGAAAACATTATTACCATCTCCAAGCCTTATCCAATCAATCTTTGCCCTTTGTCTAAGAATTTTCTCCTCAGTTTCATTGAGCTTGATAATTTCCTCAGTGCATAATTTCTCTTGCATAATCAACTGTGAATTCATCCTATCCTGTCTCAAATCTATTTGGGCTTTGGTAAGATTTTCTCTACATTTCTCAATCTGAATTTTAATACCAATAAGGGGCTTACTCAATCTTCTAATAACATGTTACATTCTCATCAATTTATTCCAGAGTTGATTTTGAGGAGCTCCTTTTATTTGCCTATGCCAATTCTGATTAACAGCCTCATGGTAACCAATTCTATCAATTACAGCATCTATGAACTTGAAATTGCTCTTACTCCTCATTCTCTCTTCATCTTTTCTAATGCATATAAGAGCATGGTCAGAAACTCCAGGCTCCATCACATAGACATTTTTATCACTATTCTGCCGAATCCATTCCAGTTTTTTGCAATAGTACTTTTACCATTTACTATTAAGTTTGGTTGTTGTTGTAGTAGTTTTGACATTTGTACATAATATATATCGTTTCATTATATCATATGTCTAACATATATAATATAAAAAACTAATGAAATTGGTTACTTATTAGACTATTTACAATGGAGGTGTTGAATTTTTTTTTCAATAGTTGAATTTGTACAATGGTGTGTTGAATCATATGTTGAAAGTGATGTGGATTATTTAGTGTTGAAAATATTCAACATGTTGAATGAGAAATTAGTGGGGGCCACATAATATTTTTGGCAAATTATTATTGGTTGTTGTGAGTGTTTATATTTTTATTTTATGATAATTATTTAATGTCATTTATTTTATAGTAAATAAATATTTTATTTATTTTTATTTTCACCAAAATTCATCATTTTTTTGTCTATAAATAGAGACTTGGTTCATTTGATTTGGACACACCAAAAAATTCCACTTTTTTCATAATTTTTCATAATTTTTCATAATTTCAATTGATAATAATATTAATATATAATTAATAATATTAAAATTCATAATTTTTCATAATTTCAATTGATAATAATATTAATATATAATTAATTTTAATATATAATCATAAAACAAAAATATAAAAGAAAATAAGAATATGAAATAAAAGTAGTGGGGTAGGGTGTTGAATTTTATTAAACAAAACTATTGTAGTGAGTAAAAATTGAATGTGTGTTGAATTATTAGGTGGAAGAGAGAGAAGATGATGTGGAGTATAAAAAGTGAAAAAGTAGGGTGTTGAATTTGGAAACCATTGTAAATAGTCTTACTTGTTATAAAGTAGTATTATATAACTAGTGTTGTAATTAGAACGACATATCCTATGATCATGATAAAATATTACATAACTACTTAACTAGTGTTGTTATATTCGATTGAGGTGAGTTATAAATTCAATGTAGCTCCCTGAAACCGCGGGATTTAATTTGTAGTCAAATGCTTCTGCAATACAGATGTGAAGAACATGATGTAGGTCATTCTATTTATAATATTTTATTCAATTGTGTATAAACAAACCAAAGGTTAAGGAAAAACATAACAACAGTTTGCATTTCTTCGAGCAGGAGAAAACAGCTAATACGCGGCTTGTAATGGAAGATTCTGCACTGTATCGATTATTTTCTCATTTGTTTGTATACAAATTCAGTGATAGAAGACACTTGTGTGACTTTAAAACGTTAACCATTTCCGGGGGCAAGTAAAAATAGATGAATTGCAGCTGCAATTTAGCGATATTGGTAGCTGCTACTAAATTAATTAATGTGAGCTAATCTATAAAACTAGAGGTTAAGTTAATGAATAAATATATATTGGTTAAATCACACATATAGATTCAAAATTGAGAAAATGTTGGATGTAAAAGAAAAGTGATTTATATATCAAAAGAATTATCATTTTTGTTAGAGATGTGGTGTGAAATTCGCTCATCGCTAATTTCGGTATGTAATTATGTCTCAAAATCATAAATGATGAAGAAAAAAAACATGTTTTGAGACTGTCAAAAATTATAATTGCAAAAAGCGGCAGGAAGTCGGCGGTTGCGGAAAAAGAGGTGGCCGAGGAAGTGGCGGTGAAGTGTCAACGGATGTCCAAGCGTGTCACGAGTCGGTTCGTTTGCCAATTTGTTTGATAATGGGTCATATTTTGGCCTCATTATGTAGTTGTTTGGATTTCAACAGTTAAAATATGAATCTCTATCACTTTTGTGGTGTCGTTTTCTTTTACCTCCCCGTTTCACTTGGGAGGACGGCACGCTAAACCCTTCACGCGAAATTTGGAAGGAGAATGCGCCCGTGGTGGGATGAATTTTATTTCAGTTCTTCCTACGATATCACACGAACTTTCTTATTGGTCCTACGAGTAGGAAAGGGGAAAAAAGATCTCAACTAAACCCTAGGAGTTTGCTAAGTGTGGGGATTTCACCTAGACTAGAAATTCTGGAGTCCGGGGGGTCGGTTATACATAGGGAAGTGTTTAAACACCCTACATATCTGTAGTACTCTACAGGAACCTTCTCTGTGTCATTTGTGATTGTGTTTGCTGCTAATGATTGGGAAAGTTTCTCCTTTGTGTTAGGAGAAGGAATTGAATTGATTTGAAAAGACAGACAGACAGACAAACTGACTATTTTCGGTATTTTATTAGCTCGCTGAGATTCCTTGTGAACCTCATGCCTACATATCCCTAGTGGAAGTCAGAGCTTAATGTAGTTCGGGGAACTAACTAGGGAAATTAATTGTTTTTGGTGCCTTGCTTGAAGCTCAAGGGTGAAGCTTGGAATTAAATCTCTGTTTACAGTAAAGAGACATGAAATCATCTTTACAGAGAGGTATTTGTACTATTCTACCACAAACATTTAAAGGAGTGACAGAATAACTGGATTCATTTCATTCAAGAGGGGGACCTTACTTGTGTGTGCAAGTATGCCAGTCAGATGCCTCTTAAATGAAAGAAGGATGCTCGTCCAAATTAGGGAAAGTGTACAAGTCTGGGGATGTGCCAGAGCATGTCTTTCAGAGTCCTAAATGGGAGACTTTGATTGAAATTGAAATTGAAATGTTTGTTTGTTTGAATGTGGTAGAGTAGTAAAAATATCTCTCTATAGAGATAAGCTATGTCTATCTACTGTATAAAAGATTTGACTTTAGCTGGCTTGTATGAGGCCCAAGCTTGAGGCTTTTTGATTGATTTATTAATTATTATTGACTCTGGGAGATGACTCCACTGGGAATTAATTACAGGGTATTTTTGTGTTCTGTACAAAGCCCAGAACTGAGGCTGATTCTGTTTAGGGAGACTCTATTTATGTGCCTTGTATAAAGCCCAAGGTTGTGGCTAACTATTGAGGATAATTGAATGAATGACTCTATTTTATGTGCCTTGTACAAAGCCCAAGGTTGTGGCTGACTCTAGCTAGGGAAAACATTATTTTCTGCCTTGTACAAAGCCCAAGGTTGTGGCAGACTCTTAAATAAATGAATTGAGTATGGATGACTCTAAGGGGAAAAGATCCTAGGTGTTAGGAATCTTTGACACATGAAAGTATGGTTTATCTGCCTTGTACAAAGCCCAAGGTTGTGGCTACTGAATGATTAAGGACTCACTGGGGAGACTCTATTATCTGCCTTGTACAATGCCCAAGGTTGAGGCTGACTCTTGACAGGGGAGTTTTATTGTTTGGGTGCCTTGTATGAAGCCCAAGGTTGAGGCTAACTATTTTTGTTGGTTTTGACTCTACTGAGGAGATTTTATTTATTGAAAGACTGTTTTTCTTTGGAAACTAACCATTTCCAGGGATTTTGACTCAGCTGAGAAATTATTTGGTAAAAGACTGACTTTATCATGTTTTTTGGAGGCTGACCCTTTCCAGGGGTTTTGACTCTTTTTGGGGAAATTATCTCCTAAGAGAAATGAATCTTTATTTTTTTGACATTTTTATTAATTGACTTTGGAGGCTAACCCTTTCCAGGGATTTTGTTGAAATGATGGATGTGTGGAAGCTAACCCTTTTCAGGGATTTATTGAAATGGAGGTTGATTTTAATTGACTTTGGAGGCTAACCCTTTCCAGGGGTTTTGTTGAAAATGAATGGCAGAAAGATTATCTAATGGAGACTTCTTGTTTAAAGCCCAAGATGAAGGCTGACTCATGCTGAGGATAAGCAAATATGGATCCTAGACTCTGCTAAGGAAGATTGATGAAGATAAGGGTGACAGAGACTGTCCATGTCTCTCATTCCAAAAGGTGTACTCAATGCAAAATTGAGACAAACTTGGCTTGTTTAAAGTCTGGTTTAAATTGGAAGAAACTCACCAGGGTAGGCTAAAAGGTGACTAAAGACCTGTTCCTATGTTTATAAGAAACCTGATGGGTCCTTGTATACAAGCTCAAGAGGAAGCTGGAAATGCTTTTAAGAAGCCTGTGGGTCCTTGTACAAAGCCCAAGAGGAGGCTAATCGAGGGTCCTTGTTATAGCACAAGAGAAAGCTATGTGGTTTTGAACTTATTTTGGCTCTAAGCAAATGGGTAAGAGGTTTCACCGGGAATAATTCCTCTTTGGGTGGATGTGTCCTATTATTTGGATTCTAAGGTTTTTACCAAGATGTTTCACCGGGAATAATTCATCTTGGGGGTTTGAACTACAGATCTCTAATTAGGAAAGAGCCTTCACCGGGAAGACATTCTCAATCCTAGGCCATATTCCTATAATATATATATATAGTTTAACTGTCCTAAGGTTTATACTCAAACGTAGTTCTAAACTAATATATATATGCACAGTTTATATTTGACAGTAATTTAAATAAAGAGTGTAAATTGAAAGCTTGTAAAGCCTAACCTGGATGGAGTGGAGGCCATTGAAGAAGTATGTACAGAGCCTCAACAATATTTTTGTTGTTTTGTTGATAACAGTTGAATATATATGATAAACAGTTAATGGTTTTTGAAAACAGAAGAAGTGAAGATGGACAAAGGTCACATAGGTATCTGAAGAGTTTCACCGGGAATAATGCCCTTCAAATACCAGAAGAATGTTTTGAAAACAGAAAGAAGATTTTGAAAATACAGTTTTGAAAACAAGCTAAGAAGAGAAGGTTTTTGGGACTTACACTCTATTAGAGGCCCAGTACTTTACAGTACTGGTGTAAAAGCAATTGAAAATGATTTTGAATGATACAAGGTTTTGTTGTTTGAAAACCCTAATCATTTGATTTATTCGGAGATTGAAAACAGTTTTGAGAATTGACAAAAGTCAACTTAATTAAAGTAAAAATAAAGATTTTTTACTTAATTAAGACCTAAACAATTAGGGTTTTATCATAAACTTTATTTACAAAATGATTTAGGTTAAAACAAAGTGAAAATATGTATTAAAGTATTTAAGAAAACACCTAAAACATACTATTTTAAACCTAATAAAAATACATGAAATAAATAATATTTTTATGATTTTTTTGATTATTCACAAAATAGATATGTTAAATAAAAAGTGTGTGAAAAATGAAGTGAAAATGATTTAATTTGATAAGTGAATTAATTATGTGAAGTTGTGAAGAGAATGAAAAGGAAAAGTGATAAAAAAAATATTTTGGCCTCACCATGGTTTGAACCCACGCCCTTGAAGCCAACAATCAAAACACACACCAACCAGCCAACGCGCGCATGGTGTTATAGAGGGCATTTCATTGCAATATGTGTGTTGTCTAGTGCATAGAGTGGAAAAAAGAAAATAAAATCAAAAGGTCTGAGGCGAGGGGGATTCGAACCCCAGACCTTGGGCATGAGGAGACTAAGAGCGCATGTGTGGCCACTAGGGCAGGTTATTCATTCGTTAAGGAAACGCCTATCATTAAAAATAAAACAAACTTCGCTCAGAGATTTGAAAAATGGCGCCACCCTCCATCTTCGTCTTCAACCTCAAGCTCCATCAATTCAAATTTCTGAACTCTCTCAACTCTCAACCATTTGCAATGATGTAAACATGAAACTTGCTCTAAATTCACTCACGATTCTAAATATGTAACTAACATGAATTAATATTAACTACATCTAACTAATTTACCAGAAATCGTGAAGAACCCTAAAATTTCAAAATCAAATTAAATGACTATACTGAAAGATAAATGGATGATGATAGAGGGTTTTCACTCCTCTGATGATGCTGAACAAGATAGAATCGAGCTATTTCACAAAGAGTACTTAAATTAGAGAAGTGAGGTTCAGAAACTTACCTCTGAAAATGGAGGTCGTGAGGATGATAGAGACCACCTGGGCTTGAATGAATGATCTCAATAGCTTCCCTGAGACTCAATGATGCTAACTGGATGCTTATTGTAGCCTGAATCCTTCTGAATTGTTCTATGGACCTCCCTCGATTTGAGCTTCAAGTGGACATGGAGGTTGTTGAATTTGGAGTTACAGACGAGCTGCAGCCATCTGGTTAGCTTCACTATGACCTGAGGAGTGTGCCTGGATGATTGGCTTGGCTTGAAACCTCCTGAATTGTTCTGTGGTCCTCCAACTGCAAGTGCTCCAAATAAGAGGTGGAGATGATGATTCTCCACACCCAGCAGTATTCCAGAGGTTTGGATCACCTCCAAATGCCTCCCTCAATGTGTTTGAATACTTATTTTCAAAGAGAGAGCTTTGGTTTGAAGAATCCGAGTCTTCTTGCCAAAGGACCTTTGAAAAAACTAAGTATGAAGAAAGAAAAGAGAAAGCAAGAATTCTGTTGCTTTGGTGTGTTTTCTGAATGAGAATGAGGCCTCTATTTATAGGCAATTGGATGCAGATCAATTGGCTGTGGTGAGCTTGCTTAGTGTAGTGAGTTTGGTTTCTTAGCCATGAAGAAATTCAAAGAATCTCCAAAATGCAATGATGCATTTTCGGGCTAGCTTCCCCTATCCATTGATCTTGCAGGATCTTAGGGAACATTTCTGATATGTAGCAAGTTTCTATTGGCTTAGGAGAAGATTCCAATTGGTGAATCATTGCTTATCATAAATTCTCAAAAGTAATGATTACATAATCACATGTTCTTGCTTTTGGGAATCTTCTTCAATCTTCATGCCATGGTGAAAATGAATGCATGGTATTGTTTCAGACATGTTATGGGTCGTGTAGCATCCATTCATGAAGCAAAATGCACAAAATTGCAAAGTTCCAATTTGCACATGACCTATAATTTTACTTCATGAGGCCAACTTTGAACAAGCATAACTCCTAGCTCAAATTGAATTTGGAGAAGGTTGAACACAATTTGGAAAGCCCTAAACATCTACTTCAAATCATTAGTTTATGTCTTCTTCAGAATCATTTGGGAAATTTGTGAAAAATGAGCCCAAAGTTGGATGAAAACTAGGTTAAAACACTTAGAAAAATTTCTAAGTGTTTATGACCTAAACTTCAAAATTTCCAAAACTTCATAAATGGTTGATCTTTTGAAAAAAGTTCCCTTGTAAGATGTTGTTTTATTTTGCAAGATCTACAACTTTCATGTTGGAAGTTTTTTGAGTTGTGTAGGTGAAATTTTGAGTTCTCACCATGCCCTCAAAAACCCTAATTCCCGACTTTTTGCTCCTTGATGAATTCCTTTGAATTTCTTTGGTCAAATGACTTTGACATCCATATATTGATGATATTGATCTTTGAAAGTCATTTTTTGACCAAAAACCTTAAAAGTCAATGATGATCCTTCACAGTTGACTTTTCCCTGACAAAGTGAATTTTTGGGCTTTTGTGTAGAAACAAGATCTTCTCCTCAAATGATTGATGTAAATGGATTATATTGAGGTAGTAGAGATTCTTGAATCATGTCTTGAGTTTTGGATCCATGCCCTGATTAAAAGTCAACTATCTTGGTGAATTAGGTCAAAACCCTAATTTGTCGACCATGTGAAAATAATGACTGTAGACTTTGAATTGAAGTGTGATGTCCGGTGGATCTTGTAATATGAGATATTTGAAGATGATTGATGTCTTTGAATGATCCCCTGAGGTTTTTTAGGGCTTCCCAAATGTGATCCCTGATTTCAGTCCTTGATAGGCTCAAAACCCTAGTTTGGTGACCTGAGTAAACCTGTACTCAGATGACTGGATGTCTAATCAATCATAGATGAGAAAAATGAAGTCCTTGAGCCCCATGATTGTATTAGGGACTAATCCTTGTATTGATTGATCCTTTGCCTGAGCTTTCTTGTCTTTGAGCATCCTCGATTAGATACCAGATGGAGAAGTAACTGCTCTGGGAACTTGTCTTGACCTGATGAAAAATCCTGAAGATATGCCATCTCAGGGGGGTCAAAAATTAGGGTATGACAACTTTTGATAGTCAAGAGAAGAAGAAAGAGAAAAGATAGTTAAGGAGACAAAAATAGAAATTTTTAAAAGCTCTTAAAATTTGGAAAACATTTGAAGGTATCTAAAGGGATTGAGAAACATAATTAAACACTTCGGGTCTATATAATTCATATATACAGAGTTAGAGAGTTTGGGAAACCCTTGGATAGAAAAAATGGTTTGTTCTTGGGAACTTTGGTAACTACTTTTTTGAAACCTTTCAATTTCATAACAAGTGGCATCCACCTTGGGACAAGTAGGGTTTGTTTACAACTGAGCACTATGGGTTTTAAATGACATATTGACAGGTTTTTCAGAGACGGTGATTTTTAGTTCTAGAAAGTGAATAAGCTAGCAATCTTAACTCAATAAAAGTGTGTTGAAGCATAGAAGATTGAGGCAACAATGTTTGCAGGCCTCACAAAAGTAGAAATTAAAGACAAATGATGAGGATAAGGCATTATGTTTGCACTTAAATGATGTTCTTCTTTATGGCAAAGAATGTACTATTAGTTGGGGTGAAGTTTATACGAATGTGGGATCCAAGGAATTTTCAAAGGGGGATATTTTAATATTGTCGATATTAGAGAAGTCTTAAGTGTTTCAAGAAGATGAAGTTATCATAAAGGAATGTCCAAATTTAGGAGGTTTGATAATCCATAGTTAGAATGTTTTATTTGTTAAAAGACCGGTTACTTCAAGAAGGATTATTCCAAGAAGGAGACAATGAAGATTTTGTTATGATTCCAGTTGTCTCAAATGATTATAGTTATGATAGTGCATGTGTACTATTGGTATCAAGATTAGAAATTAAAATAAGTTAGGTCATGGACTCGATATGTTCTTATCACATGTGTCTAAGGAAATAATACTTTAAAGATGGAAGATGGTGGATTCGTTTGACTAATTAACAATCAGGCTGACAAGGTTTATGGTGTTGGTACGGTCAAACTTAAAACATTTGATGATTCTGAGTTCTTTTAAGAAATGTGAAGTTTGTTCCCAAGTTCATAAAAAAAATTATTGTCCATAAACATGTTTGATGATATAGGCTACTAAACTAGAGTTGAACATGAGAATATTATTGAAGATTTCACATGGTAAAGTGACCATGGCTAAAGGGTCTAAAATATATGAGCTATATATTTTAGGTGGTTTCAATGTTATTGGTCATTCATCATTAACTAGTGTTGCAGCGGTAAAGCGGCTAGCAACAAACGTTTTGGAAGTATTCTGGGATTTATCGTCTCCACAGTGATTGGTGAGAGGGAAAAAATATCGTTCAGTAGTCTTAACGTTTCTGAGCTTGAGTTAAAATGAATTGAAAGTAAAACGTATAAACAGGAAAATAAATACATTCTTTAGAGAGAGTGACCTATCAGGCATGAACATACACTTACTTGTCACAAACTTAAACCTATCGACCAACCTCAACAACACAGAAGACAACCGTGTGACTCGCGTCGACGATATCTCAGCACAACACAACCAACACAGAGGCATTAAGCACAACTACATAAGTGAGTGTCAGCTCTAATTCTATCTCTAGAATTCATAAACTAACAGATAATCATCCTAGATAAGGATTCGAGCAGTATATGTCTATAACAACCCAAACCCCAAGCACAGAGTAAAAATCTAAGATAACAGTCGACAAATATTTGTAAAGCAACTTAAATATAACTCCACGGGCGACAAATATATATGAGTTCAAAGTAAATACATATACAAAACCCAACTAAGAGATAATACACAAAGAGTAAGAGAAATGAACCAAAAATTTGCTGGTTTGTCAGCGTCGATCGATGATCAATCCACCCATGATCATCCGTATGCAAGATCCATAGTTGTTTACTAAGCTAATATAACTAAAAAATGAGGTTTTGATGAATTGGAACAAAAAATATCCAACCTATCACCTAAAAAAATGTATTTTTACCCCCTTTAAATGTGTTTTTGTCGAAACCGATTCGCTCGGCGACTCAAAACATAATTTTTTGATGCTTCTAGGTCCTTATGGCTCGCCCGGCAAGCCCTGATTCGCCTGGAGAATCACACTAGAAGCGAGCATGACAGCAAACATCAAAATCCAGCACTATTTCGGCCATAACTTGAGAACCGTAACTCCGATTTGCGCACGGTTCGAAGCATTGGAAAGATTATTCAATTTACTATATAAAAATGATGACTTTTATCATATATTTTTTTTAGCCTTATTCGTTGATGAATTGCTCAAAATCGTGTGTTTGAAGCGGTGTCTTCGACACTTTATTGCTCATGCTCCAAATACACATCAATACCTACAAAATTAATAGAAAACTATCAAACAATACATAATTGAATTGGAAATTCGAAGAATACATAATATGTACAAATATAACGAAAGTGTATGCATTGACGCACAAGTTGAGGAAAAAAAGACGATAAGTGCCGTAAAACTATACAAAAATAACTACACTTTGGCACTTATTAGCTAGTGCATACTTTCATGACAAGAACAGGCTATGAGATTTGAAATCAATACATGTTAAATGCGTGGAGGTTGTTTTATAACACTTTAATAACTTTTTTCAAGAAATAAGGTATAAAAACACTTTTGACTGCTTCTAGCATTTGGTGCCATTGTAGCTTACCAAATCAATAAATGTCCATTCACAAGAACAAACTTTCAAGAACCTATGGATGTTTGGATTAAAAAATTGGCTGACTGATTTAATTTGAATGTCTTAAAAGCTTTATCGTTTGTGCAAAATCATACTAGTCCAGCGGGTAGGGTTGTTAAATGTCTTCAGTGGTTATTTAGAAGGTGGGAAGGGTTAGAAGCCGTGGGAAGTGGAATCTGAAAGAACAAATGTTTACTATAAGCAGGTGTATTAATTTTTGTGCGGCATGTAAAGGGAGGAAAAGTAACGACCTGGAGATGAAGATATTAGAAATTATGGCGGAGAAGACTCAAATTGAGATAGAGGTTCTTGTCGGGGATACAAGTTCTAATGAGGAAAATATTTTAATGGCCTTTGACTATTATTTGATTCGTGATAAGGTAAGGAAGTGGACTCTACCATCTCTAAGATATGATTATGTTGGCATTGGTTTTTATGCTTTGAACACAGCTTGCAAAGCTAAAAAAATTAGGACATTTAGAGAGGTATTCAAAAGTAAAGGGAGAAGAAATGGTTGAAGAATCATTCTTGTGGGGCTTCCTAGATTGTGTAAGAAAGAAAAAATGGTTAGGTGCAAGTGGATGGGAATGAAAAGATCAAGGTTTAAGCGGGACTTAGACTTGATCAAGATTGTTGAACGATGATTCAATTTGGAGAGAACAAAAAGGTGGATTGTTGTATCACCATAAATTTTGAGTCAATGTGGAGATTTGTGGAATTGTGCCTCGAAATATTAACTAATGAAGAGAAGGAAAATATGTTTCGAAACTCTCAGCAATCAAAATTGTGATAAGTAGCGAAGAAGTTGGAGGTGGAGTAGAAGCCGCAGAACGGTGGTCCGAAGAATCGTCGGCGGTCCGATGAATCGATAGTGGTCGGTTCGATTCACATATTCGCGGTGACGGGTCATGTTTTGAGATCTTATGGATCTGTTTGAGTTTCAACAATTTTAAATATGTATCTCAATCACTTTTGTTAGTTAAAAGAATAAGACATAGGGAAGAAGTAATAATCCTAATTAGAGAGACAAATGAAGAAATTCCTCGAAGTTCTTGAAATTTGAAAGACCAATGAAAGTATCTAAGGAAATTGGAAAAAATTGGGAAAACTTTTAAACACCTTGGAGGTATCTAAGGAGTTTGTGTTTTAGCAAATTTAGAAAACTATTTTCTTGTAACTTAATTGTAATATTCTAAAAACAACTTTTGTAGACTGTAGACTAGATTAGTTTGAATAAACTGTGTAAAAAAATTATGTGTGTATCCATTTTTTTATCTTTCCCTTACTAGTTATGGAATTGCTTACACTGTTTGAAAGGTTAATTTTTGTTTGAACCCATTTAGTTCAGATGCCTTTATTCTTTGTCTCACTCATTATTATTCTTGAATGATTTATATTATAATTAGAGTTTTTCCACTATCCAGCGCTTGTCGCACTCCTCAACAAATGACTAAAGTTATGTAAGGATTGGTGAGAGAGCGGAAATAAAATTCTAGTGTCGATCTAGTCTAAATTTTTGCTCTCGAAATGAAGCATCTCCTTCTCTTCTAATTTTGAATCACCGATCTTATTGTTGCTCCCGATTCTCCATTAAAAATATTAATACATATAATATTTTTTGTATCGATAATCTAACCTCTATATAGTTTTATTTTTAAAATTATTATCATTATCTATGTTCTAGTGTTATTTTGGTTCCCGGTGTAGATATATGTATTAGTGTTTCATAAATCAATTATTTAAGAGAGGTATTCTGGACCATGCTTTGCTTTGTGTCTTTTGTAATAAGGAGGATGAGAACCTTTCTCACCTCCTAGGAGGTTGCGAGGTTGTGAAGGGAGTGTGGACGAAGGCTTTTAGGTGGATTGGTACTATCAAGGATCTACCCTTCGACGACTTTGTTAGGTACCCGTTTGCAATGCATAAGGTGAAAGGTTCGGATGTTAGGGACACGATAGCGGTTATTTGGTTGGCGACGGTGTGGGGAATTTGGTTGATAAGGAACGCTATAATTTTCAAGCAGGATTCTTTTAGCTTTAATGAATGTTGGGTTGGGGTGGTTTACAATTCTTGGAGGTGGCTTTGCTCCTTCTATAGGCTCAAGTCTTGTTGTAATTTTTACTCTTGGAATACTCTCCCGCTCTCTTGTTTTGAGCGGTAGAAGTTTTTCCGCTTTGTATCCACGGGTGAGCACCCCTTATGCTCTCTAGTAATTCCAGTGCCTATTCAAAAAAAAAATCTTCCAAACTAGAACAGTAGAACTTGTTCACTAGAATTAGTTGTATTTGGCATATTGGTTGAGCTCAAAGCCAGCTAACCCAAACTAAACACGGCCTGATGTTCTCTTCAAGAGACAAATATATGTCTTTTTTTCATTCATTATAGAATATAGGATTAATAGTCATTTACCTCCTGCCATATATGCGAGTTTTGATTTACCCCCTTAACAAAAAAAATTGGATTATCCTCTATAATTTTTGGGCACCCCCTAAGCGTGTAAAAATCAAGAGGTAAATAAAAAAAAAATTACAAAGGATAACGTTTCCTTTTAGGGAGTAAAAAACTTAAAATTTTAAAATTATAGAGGATAATCCAAAAAAAGAAAATTGTAAAGAGGGTAAATCAAAATTCGGCTGGCTATATGATAGCGGTCAATGGCCATCACTAGAATATATATCAAAACACACATTATTTATATTTTGTGGGACACCGTTTATTGCAACCATTATTGTTTACATGAAATAAAATATATTTTGAGCACACAACTTTGTTTTTTTCTACACTCCATACCCCTATATAAAGGAAAACACTTCTCTACAAGTTTTGTACCCCAAATAATATAAAGTCCTTTCTCTCTCTGTCACAAACACAAAGACAGAGTTATTATTCTCTTCCTTTTCTCTTCTAAAACAGAACAATGGGTGTTCTTGATAAACTATCTGATTATTTCTCTGTGTCTCTCTCACCAACAAGGGGAAGGAAACGCAAACCAATGCAGGTTTTCATCACTCCCCAATCTTATATATCAAATTTTTGTGCATGCTCTTTATGTGTAATTAACATGATTTTATTTTAATATAATTTACTTATAAGCTTAGTCTCAATTTTTCCCTTGCAGACAGTTGAAATAAAAGTGAAAATGGACTGTGATGGGTGTGAAAGAAGAGTTAGGAATTCTGTTGCTTACATGAAAGGTTAATATTTCTCTTTTTATCATCGCATCTGAGTTCATTCTCACACGTACACCAACATATGAACTAAATACCTTATGTTATGAGTATCTAAGTATTTATAATTATACATGTACTTATTATTTATAATTCTAATAAAATTAAATCAATTAAATACTATGAAACTCCGACACGCCAATGGCCAATCAGAAGCAGCGACGCAGCCAGAAAATCTTGCTAGTGGGGGCAATATAAATGGATAATTTGTTTTTTCAGAATAAATAATATGTTTAATTATTAAAATAAAAATTGACTCAGTTGATTTTAATGGTGAGAAAATAAAATTTAATAAATAAAAAATATATTAACAATAGATAATTAAATATTACAGGAATATTTTAAAATAAAATAATTTTTGAGAGTTAGAAAAAATAATATGACATTTTTTAGAAGTGAAAAATTCTTATTAAAATTTGGCTGATATATATTGAGAAAAAAAAACTCTCAACAATTACACTTTTGGGTAATATCAAAGAAATTTTAATACCAAGTAAGTATATAACAAATATGCAAAATATTTATTAATTATTACAAATTTTATAGAAATATTGATGATCATATAAAATTTTAAATATTTTATATTATATTATAATCATATAGTTAAAAACATATATAAAACCAATATTAAGAAAGATAATTAGAATGGTACACCTAAAACTTACGTTTTTGTCAAGAATATATAAAATCTCCACACTTACTTTTGCTTTGAATGAGTAGATAGTATTCATATCTATATAAGTAATATTCATACAAATAAATATAAAAACTAGTGGGGGCAGTGGCCCACAAAGGGCTCAACCTAGCTCCGTCCCTGATCAGAAGGCCTGTTCCTACAACGGACACGTATCGAACAACCACTCATGTATAACACGCATACGACACGTTTAAGAAGTGTCTAATAAAAAATAAAAATAAAAATATATCAGACACGAATACGATAAATTATTTTAAATAATGGATATATCAACTTCTCAAATTTTGGAGAAATAGAAAAGTGAACAAGTACACTTATGTTCACATAGTGCAAGGTGCACCTAACATTAGCATGAAAAGAATATATTAAATTTTCATAAGACTAACTTGCCCAAAACATATAGGTTCCTATAATTGTCCTACAAAATTTAAGATTTCTCTCATGAGAATAGAGTAGAGCAATAAATTTTTCAACTCTTTTTCTAGTTTTACCAATCATTTAAGGACACAAACAAACACAATAAATGTAACATAAGTATTGGTAAACCTAACTTTTATCAATCATTCAAATAATCACTTGTACAAGTTGAGTCTAAATAATTTTGGAACCATGCAGGTGTCAAGCAAGTGGAGGTAAATAGAAAGCTAAGCAAGGTAACAGTTAGTGGCAATGTTGACCGAAACAGGGTATTGAAGAAAATATTGAAGACTGGAAAAAGAGCAGAGTTTTGGCCTTATATTCCATATAATTTGGTGGCTTATCCTTATATATCACAAGCATATGACAAGAAAGCACCATCTGGTTATGTTAAGAACTCCATGCAAGCACTATCTAGTCCAAATGCAATGGATGAGAAACTTACTAATCTTTTTAGTGATGAAAACCCTAATGCGTGTTCTATCATGTAATATTATGGTAATTAATGTATAAGAGCTAAGTTGCAAATTGGTGATTTGTATTACATGTTTCATATGGTTATTGGCTTTAGCTAATAAAAGATTTTGGGTTCACATGTATCTCTATGGCAAGTGCTATATCATATAGCCTTCTATAATCATAACTCTTTTTTAAAGCCAAATGATATCATAGAAAAGAAGTCAACTAGTGTAAAAAAGTGCAAAGAATATAGATAGGCGAGAGTAAGAAAAATATGTGAACCACATCCATGCACTAAAAGAAGAAAATACAAACAAACCAACCAAAAAAATTTAGGAAGCAATGAAAAATCAAATAAGGAAGTCCTACACCAATTAAAGAAAAAACATGTTAGATCTCAACCCTTAAAAACCATCATCAACGGAAAAAAACACCAAGGTCAATGTTAAGACCACTCTTTTAAAAATAATTCGTTAAAGACTCTCGAACTACTATCATCTCGTACAGAGAATATAATTACCAAATCAATTGGAGAAAGTATATAAAAACAATATTATTACAGGATTTTCAAAAAGAACTAACATCTAAGTGTCAAATTATCGATAGACCACCTCTAATCTTAACTACCCCACTCAAAAGAATAATCGGTTCAAAAAGGGACGGAAGGTCTCAAGGAAAAACTAAACTCTACCAACCAATTAAAATCCTATATACTAAGAAGTTCTCAAGTCACAAATGATGAATAAATAAAAAACTGACTCAATCGATCCCTTACATAAAACACAGAGATCACCCTCAAGACTATTACCTTAAAAAATAAATAACATGCGACATTATATTATATTGACTTAATGATATTTTAACTTTTCTCCATAGCTAAAATTTAAATATTTTACCTATTTGCTTATATACGAAAGAGATAAATAAATATAGATAAATTATTAAATGTCCATAGATTTTAGTTGAGTATCGGTAAGTTTAATAAAATTATTCAATAATTAAATGTCATGTCACTTTTATGTTAGTTTATTTTAAAATAAATTACAAAATTTAATTAAATTTTATCTAAAGATATCGATATTCAAAGAAAGTTTTAAGGTTTGGGAGTTTAGAAGAGAGAGAAGGGGAAAACTTTGAAAATTCATATTTTAAAAAATATAGAAATTTCTTTAATGTTTTTTGAAAATAAAATAAAATTGTATACAATAATATAATAGTATTTATCATTAACGTAGTTTTATCTTTTAGAATATTATAATAATATAAATTAGATTTGAACAATTTGTCTAAACATTCAAAACCTTTCAAATTCTTCTTTCAATATAATTTTTTAGTTTTTCAAATTAAAAGAATAGTTTTTGAATATAAATAAATCTTGTAAAACTCGCTCCACCTAAACCTTTTATTCTTTTTATTAAATTCTTTTCTTTTTAAAAAAATTCTTCCTCTCTTCTCTTCCAAACTCCTAAATAAAATCTAAAATATCATAACGATTACCATAAATGTATTCATTTACTTGCACAATATGAACATAAACATATGTTATTCTGTTTATTATTTGTCTTGTTGATTATGTTTCTCATTATTTACATTTTTGTAATAAATGATGTTGAATATTCTAACTTTTGAATTAATATATTTTAGTCTTCTTTATTAAAAAGGAACAGATCATAAATTCTCCTTATATTTATTTCAATGTTGTTGCGTGCACCCGCTCGAATTTGAATTTGAAATTTTAGTTAAAATAAAATAATAAAATTAAAATTTTTAAAAAGTGTAAATTGAAATATTACGTGATAATTTCACCTTTTCATCTCTTTTTGTCATCAAGGGAACCCTCAAGAAAGATTTCTTTCAATATCAACTTGTACTCATCCCACTTCAAGAATCAACATCAAAAGAACATTCTAAAGATTCCTTACAGTGTATCGACACTTCTGGTTATATTATATATACAATAAAGTTTGAAGAATATTGGGACACCAATTAATTCCCCATTAAAAAGGATCCTTATTCTTGCTATCCATGAATCAAGATAGATTATGACAATGATTAATATTCCATTTCAAAATTGATAAGCTCACCATACTTTTTGTTGTAAGAATTGAACAAGTAGGGAGAAATGTGTTGAAGAAAATAAATAAAACTTGTTGCTGCTAATTCAAATTAACTCGTGCTTTTCTAATTGAATTGTCTAGTTAAAAAAAGAGAAATGATAATGAAACATAAATAAAGACTTATAAATGGTGTAATATGTCTTAAAACCTTAAGGGTTTGTTTGGTGTTGAGAAGAAGTTGAAAAGAGAGAAATTGATGAGAAAGAAGTTGATAAGAGAGAAATAGATGAGAAATATGATAGATTTGTAGTATTGTTTGTAACGAGAGAAATGAAAGAGAAATAGGAAAGAGAGAAGTAGAATGATTGAATTAATTGACAAAAAATATCCTTATCTAAATATTATTTTAAAAGCAAAAGAAAAAAAATTGTTTAAAATGTTAGTTAACAAATATAATTGTATTTATATTAATTGTATCATTTAACTAAATTACCACCTTTATTTAATTAATATGTAAATTGGTTTTTGTTTTTCAATTTTAAAAATAATTTTTGTCAATTTTTTATTTTATTTTTGGAGTTCATTGTAATTTTATTATTTAAACTTCTCAATTTATATGTTATTATCTAGCCAAAAAATATTATATTTTATCATATTAGTAACACTACTATTAGTTGATGATTTTGCTGTGCGTTCTATAAGAACATAACATAGTACATGAGAGAAAGCTCTTATTTTAGTTGATAATTTGTAAAAACAAAACAAGGGCATGGATGGAAATAGATATAAAATAGCAGTCTCCTCTCCATATCATTCAAGGCTCTCTTGTAACACCCCTATTTTATTCGCTATTATTTTAGTAATTATATTGTTTGGCATTTTTAATAATTCTTTATTTATTTAGTTATTATGTAATATAATAATTATTTAAGTATTTAATTATGAGTGTGTGTTTGTGTTATTTTGCTTAATTGAGTAATTAGAGCGATATAACTAAATGGGCCTAAGTGATAAAACATAATGGATGGATTGGTGGGTTAAGCCCAATTGACATAAGTGAGATAGTAAGAGAAGGTTAGGGTTTTAGAGGTTACTATTTTCACTTGGGGGAAAAGATAGGAAGAAGAGAAAAGAGGCAAAAGGGAAGAGAAAAATGGTGGAAGCGAAAAACTAGAAGAAACCTCATTTTCGCAGCAAGTTTCAGCATTGAGTCACCTTAGCAAAACGGATGAATCTCTCAATCCAACCGTTGGATCGTCGCGTGGTTTTGACACAGCGTTCCTGACTCATAGAGGTAAGTTCTGACCGGGGCGATTTTGATTTTGAGGGTTTTAAGTTCGTCTGATAAGCTGATTTCCGAACTGGTTTTTAGGTGTGTCTCTAAATTATGTTTGAAGGATTTATTTTGGAGAAAAGCTTAGAGCTATGGTGAAAGAGTCCATATTTGCCAAGGTAAGGGTGAGGTTCTTTCATGCTAAAGGGTTGTATGATAGTATGTTATGGTGGGTTTGATTCTATACTTTGATATCCATGTTCTTATATGTTGCAATTTTGGGTATTTGATGATTTGTTGGAATGTGATGATATAAGTGATAAGTTGTGTGCAATTGACAATCTATGTGTATTAGAATGTTGTGTTTGTTGTGGGTAAACCATTGATAGTGAAATAATGAGTTTTGGTTGTAGAATTGGAAAATAATGGAATAGAAATATAATAGTTGAATTGAAATTAATATAGTTTGATTATTAATTGGATAATTAAATTATTAGTTGAATTAATTCCAATAAGACTATGTGATTGGAATATACTTGGACTTGGACCAATTATTCGGTTTATCGGTAAATTACGGTATTTTGAGAAATTGACCGTAATTGTGTTTTGGTTGAATATTCAAGTTGAGAATAATATATTGTTATGCCAATGATGTTGTTTTGATAATTCACATTATTTTTACTTGATTTAGTTGATGATTAAAAACCGATTTGATTTACTTGACATATTGGCATATTGAGATTATTTTGAGAAATTGACCGTAATTGTGTTTTGGTTGAATATTCAAGTTGAGAATAATATATTGTTATGCCAATGATGTTGTTTTGATAATTAACATTATTTCTACTTGATTTAGTTGATGATTAAAAGTCGATTTGATTTACTTGACATATTGGCATATTGAGATTATTTTGAGAATTGACCAAAAATTGTGATTTCGGTTTGGATGTCTTTGTTGCGAGTAATGTTGTGATTGCCAATATGATTATTATTGTGCATTGTTATGTGATTAACCTTATGGTATGAATCCTAGCTAATTGTCGTTAGTTTAGTAGATTATGATGATAATTGTGATGGTTGTGTTAATATGTGAAATTGAGTAATTGTGCCGATGTGCCAAAACATGATAATAATTGTAATGATCTTGATGATATGCGAATTGTATATTTGTGACGATTTTGTGAATACGTGATGTTGTATATATTTGTGAGGATGATTTTGTGACTAAGTGAAGATGAAATATTATAGTGACGTGAATTACCTCGAATAAATGGTAATGTGATTGTGATATAGGCTTATGCCTCGTGACGATATGTGATTTTGATGAGTATGTTGTGTTGTCTTGTTTGTCGAGTTACATTCCATATGCATACTCTGTGACGGCCAGAAAATTATGGCAAACATGACGGCCTAAAAACTATGGCAAACATGACGGGCCAAATGGCAATTGGTGACGGGGGCTGAAGCTCTGATTGGTACCACATGCATATGCATAGTTTGAGTCGCATTCGAGTTTGTATACCAAGTTGCATTCAATTCATTGTTATGATGTGTGGATGCATAGTTTGTGAAGTTGAATTCATTTGATATTGATTATTGATGTGTTGTAGATATGATGTACGTGAATGAAACATATATGATGAGACTGTGAATATATATGTATTAATGATATATGTGTATAAGTTGGAATATATGATCCATGTTGTTGTCGTGATGCAAATTGCTTATATTGAGAAGTGGTGAATTGTGTATGATATTATCTTGCTATATCTATTATCATACTTTCCTTTATACTGTTTGATATCTCACCCCTTCTGCTGATGTTTCCCCCACCATGGAAAATGGGCAGGTACTCAAGTATGGCTGTGGAAGTTTGTAGCTTCATCGTGTCTGGTTGGTGTGTCGCTCTAATATGTAGCACTCGAGGGTTGTTTCTATGTTGTTCATGTTTTAGTTGTTGAGTTCCAAATTGGATAATGAGAAGTACTATGATATTTGAAGTTGTTTCCGATTAAATAAAATGATTTGTTTATAAAGTCGAATGTTATGATTCCGCTGCATATTAAAATGAAGTTGGTTTGTCTAAGAGCTGTTATAAGTTGTTTTGTGCTTCTCTGAGATTAAAGTGCTATGTATCTGTTTATGAGTTGTTATATGAAGTAAATGTGATATCCCAAATGCTTGTTGATAGTTTTTAAAATACTCTGATTTCTCGCATGATATTTTCGGGTAGAATTTGGGGTGTTACATCTCTTCTCTATTTCTTTGCTCACCAAACAAGAGAAGTTCATCCTTTTTCTAGTACTTCTCTCTTTCCAACCTCTCTCTTCCCATCTTCTCTTAAAACAAACATACGATAACTGAGAAAAGAGTAAACAATATATATTTCGATATTGCCATTTTTTCTCGATAAGATGGCGGAGGCCAGGTGACAATGACAATCCATACGGGTCTCGGGCTTTTCGGAATTGTTCGCAGATCTATTCGTTAATGAATCATATTTAAACTCGTTAAGATTTTGACCGTTATAAATATGATTTTCTCTCATTAATTGTTAACACATGTTGTAGAAAATGCATAAGATAACAATTATAATGAGAAGTAAAGGAAAAAAAATTCTTGTGGTTCTATTTATTGGTGTTTTCAGTAAATCAAATCACAAGTTTTTAAACTTGAAAAAATTCTATGACACTTTGTACAAAAAGTTTGTGAAAATGTGCTATTACTTGAAGGTTTAATGTTTACGTTTAGAACAATGAATGAGATTACTTAGAAGTAACATGTAGAATTGCATGTAAAGATAAAGCAAATGAAGAACAATAGTAAACAACAATTGAATAAACTTGCTAAATATAAAGAGGTGTGTCGCAAATTCATACATTTCTCACAAACTTTTATCTATAGAGAATAACTATGAAATTTGCGAACCCTTGTCACAGAGACGAAAATTGTTTATATATTATATACATTAACAACCGTCGATAACAGTCAATTCCCTAGCGTTCGACATTTACACCATTATGTGGCCTTTTACCCTCTGTTTTACTTCCACGTGTTTTCAGTTCTTGAATTGCTACAAACTTCTACCATTATCAACAACTGCTATTAAATCTTCTGTCCGCTTTTATCGAAAAACATCTTCAAGTCTTCTAACTGTCTCTATCGAGAATCAATTTGTTTTTTATCGACTTTTTGAAATTCTAAACATGTTTTAAAAAGAGAGTGATCTTAATCTTGTGAATTTGTTCCTGAGATTCTTCCAAATCAAACTTAGTGGGTATTTAGGTTATATATATATATATATTCTCAAAACATCTTGTAGACGAGTCGAACTCACCACCTCAATTGATGTAATTAATATATTAACACTATAGCTAGATTATTTTACACTTAACAATTTCATATTTTGTATCACACTTTCATGTCAAAAATACTAAACTAAAAATTCCCATACTAACATGCATGTTCTCAATCTAGCTATTAGATATTACATGTATTTTAAATTGTTGATTCTATCAAAAGATGATATTTGATGTATTTTAAATTGGTTTGATATTGTTTCTTATCCCTTTTTATCCATTCTAAATTTTTCCACAAACAAACATGCTCTTATTACTCATCTTTAAAATACATAAAGAAACGAGAATACATTTTGCACACAAGATGGAACAAAAAAAAAATATAAAAGCATCTTTCTTTTTGGACATTCAGTGACTTCGTTTTTCTTAGCAATGAAGACTATGGGCATAGTGCATTTTTTTGGGATGATTATGGGCATGATGAATACATTGGAGATAGAGAGAAATACAAAATTATATAATATCCATTGAACTAGTAGAATGGCATACATCCTTTGTAAAATGCCTTAAACTTAATAAACTCATACCAATAATGACAAAAGTAAGGTTGATTTAAATAAAATATATCATCGGTATTTTATATATAAAATGATACCAAAATTTCGTTTAGCTATTTTTCCTTTTTAAGAGTATTTAATTTATAATATTAGTCATTCTTATCCACTCAAAATTAAAAGAAATTTAAAATGAATTTTATCATTGGCCAACCTCTACTTTCGGTACGATTGCTTTTGTATATTTTTATTTGAATTTGATGTTCTCTTCTTTAAGAAAACAAGAGAATGCATGGGAGATATGGCAGAACAGAAAGAGTGTGGTCCTCTTATATATGGGTTGCTTGTGGTTAAGAAAAGTGCAATTGGAACATAATTTCACAAGAATCACAGCTTGCAATAGTACTTTTATAAAGGAATTTAAATTTTGTAAATTAAATTGGGCTCCATAAGGAATAAGTCTATTGCTATCCTTAAATACAACGCCTTCCAAAACAATAATACGTATAAAATATTACGTTTATTATTTCTGTGATGCTCCTCGAAATTTTAAAAATATTTGTTAGATTTTAAAATATAAATATATATTTTTTTATAGAGTGAAAAAAGAAAGAAAAAAATAAATTAGGAAATTATCTTAAAAAAATAAAGTTAGCATGAGAGTGATTATTCTAACTGAAGGATCCGTAAAAGACCGGGTACGGAGGGACGGAGCCATTTGATGGAAAGGGTGAGCCTATGCCCCCCACTATAATTATCATAATATTAGTTTTTACTATTATAAATAAATAGTATACTTAAATATTAAAAGTATTCTAAATTAGGAAGAAAGTTCTATAGTGCCCACACTTAATAAATAAAATTTGACTAATATAAACTTTTTCCATCCATCATTTCACTAAATTTAAAATTTAACCGTTTATTTTGCTTGCCCTATTTATTTCTTTATAAAAAAGATATCTCAATTCACTACATAATGTTTTTGGGCACCCGGCGCAATTACATTTATGTTTTTTATTTCTGTAGATACATTTCCGGAAATATCTCCCAAATAATGTAAAATCAAAAAAAAAAAATTTTGAAGATACATCTCTAAAAGTAGAAGGATAAATTTGGCAACGCACATAGTGTGTGAGAAATCCATAGAATGAGATAAGATATTCTCTTTAAAAATGATTTGTTTGTCTAATAAATAAAGTAAATGCTTTTAATAAGATAAAAAGTAACCAACATTATTTCTTTTTTTCTAAATGTGTTCCTTTTATTTTATTAATATCACATATCACATATCACATGTGTATTTTTCTTTCTTTCATTCTAAACTGCCTCAAATTTTAGTATTATGTTCTTCATAATTATTTTTTGCAAAGCATTTTTTAAATTTTAATATATATGACCCCACTATTCATAATTTCTAGCTCCGTCTCTGGTACGCCGCATTATTACCAGTTCCATGTTTTGCTAGGTAGTTAGTACTGTTGGGCTTGAGATTTCACACACAAATGGGGGATTGAGTTGTGTGGTTTGAAAAAATGTGGTTTTGAATTTTTTTTTTTGACAAATTAACTTAAATCAGAGTTTTAAAATCATTTTCAAATATTAAAGAGCGGAAAATAAATAGCATAAAGTAAAAGATAAGGGAAGAAGGAAGACATATAAAATTATAGAGGTTCGGCAAAACTAAAGGACCTAGTCTTCTTTCTAAGACTTGGTCTTGAGACTTTTCAATAATACTTGAGAGCTTTTAGTAGGAAATGATCACAAATCCATTTATACAAGGAAATGGTGGTTGATCTTTAGCTAAATAATACTAGAAGATGGATATGGACGTTTGCATCTTTCCTAATGCACCGCAACCACCAAAAAGCAGCCAGAAAGATAGAGCCACCAAAGGAAGAAGTTCACCTTTTCGAGGGTAGAAATATGTCATACCCATTTCCAAAAATCATTGTATGTTGTATTCTGAACAAATTCAAGTTTGTCGAGCCAGTTATAACCATCCGGAGTAGTACTGATACCGTTTAAATTTCCTTTCCAGGTTAACCGATTAGAAACCATAAAATTTAAACAAATGGGAAACACTTTTAGGCGGTCACAAACAACCGCAAGAATATTAGCATATAATGAATTGAAATTTCAATTTCCATCCAAGTAAACATCATTCACTCGCATTTCCAGATCGTGGATAATCACATAGAGAACCTGCTCCTCTAATTTCCCTACCTCAGACCAATTTGAAAACCATAAAGAGGAGTTGCCATCCCCCAACCTAAGCTCAAATCCATCCTTAAGATCAGAGAGAGCTTTCATAATTGTATTCCAAGTAACTGATCTCAGTTTCTTTTTCATATTAAAAAATATTTCATTATTGATGTGCTTATGCTTAAAAACTTGGACCCAAAGAGAATCACTATCCCGGTGGAGATCCCAAACCAACTTACCCAACATAGAGGTATTGACCTCTCTTGCTTTTCAAATTCTAAGACCGCCCAACTTTTTGAGCTTAATGATTTTATCTCAGCCAACGAGATGTTGACTAGAGTTTAGATTACCTTTCCATAAAATTCCTAGTCATCATATCAATAAAATCACAAGTTGATCCGGGTAGCAAAGCCGCTTGCATATAATAATTTGGAATGAAGTTCAGAACAAACCTAACCAGAGTGAAGCGATCAGCCTTGTTTAACATTTTATGTTGCCAAGATGACAACCTCTGACTGATTTTCTTCTCTAGGAACTTAAAGCCCTTGCATTGAAGATGAGCATGCAACATAGGTAGAGTAAAAGTTTGCTTGATACATGTGTTGGAGACAATTAAATCTATTTTACTCCTCTTAGTGGTAGCAGAGAAGAACACTTTTCATTTACCAACATTCACTTTAAGGTAAAGAACATGAAAAAAATGATTCAAGATATAAAAAAGAGTCCCTGTTTATGAGTTGGAAACCTTCGCAAAAAGAAGAACATCATCGACAATATATAAATGCGATAGAGGGGGTCACCTTGCCACAAATATTCCATGCAAATCACAAAAAGATTGGGTAAAAAAGAGTCACCTTGTCGTAATCCTCTAGCCGAAACAAAATTTGGTAGTTGTCTCCCATTCCAAAGAATAAACAACGAGAAGTTACACAGTGTATGATCAACTTTATAGTACTTGGAGGAAACTCGTTTTGCTTCAAATAAAATTTCAAAAATCTCAATTATCATGATCAGAAGACTTTTCAAGATCTATTTTAAACACCATTTCGACTTTTTTCTTTCTTTTTAGTTTTACACATAGAAGAAAATAATTATCACTTTAAAATAACAATTCAATATAATTTTCTTTTAATATATCAATCATATTTTCAAATTTTAAAAGTAAAATCATTTATAATTTTAAAAAACTAAAGATGTTAAAACCAATTGTAGAGCAATAGTACTACTTATTAGACATGGCAATAAAACCTAGACCCACGGGTACCCACCGGAACCCGTCTCAAAGTTGACGGGAAATATTCATTTTGACTGAGTTTGGATTCGGGTTTGGATTTTCCCCGATTAGAAAACATGAGGATGGGTCGGGTAATGGAGACGGTCCTCTAACAGCACACCTAATTCCTCTCAAACGTGAAGAAAAATGTCCCTCACTCTCAACCTTTCAACCCCTTCTTTCTCTCCCCGCTACCTCCCCTACAACAACACCCGAACCATTTCATGTTCCTTTTCTTCACAATCTCTCAAGGTCACTCTCTCTCTCACTCCTCTTTTTACTACTTCACAACTAATCAAATTTCAACAATAATAAATGCTTTTATTTTTGTCTGTGCAGTGTAAGAGAGAGTACACGAGTGTGATGATAGTGCCCACCGGAGTTGGAGCCGCTATTGGTGGATTCGCTGGGGACTCTTTGCCTGTTGCTCGCGCTCTTTCGTCAGTTGTTGATTGCCTTATCACTCACCCTAATGTAACACGTTCTTATCCAATTTCTTACTTCTATTTCACACTACTTGTTGTTGTCAATGCTGTGTTTTCTTGTCTTGTGCATGGATACTATGGTCTTTTCAGTTTTTGTTATTATTTTATATTAAGTTAGGTATTCAATTTGGTCATTGCTCACAATTTTGACTAATGCTCACAATTTTGTGTATCAATTTGCTCTAAAGATAATGTTGAAAAATATGCATTTAATTTTATTGTTTATTGACTTAAGTGATTTAGAAACACATGGCTTTCGAGTAAAATAAAGTATATGAAATGTAAGTTGATTAAAAGGAAAAACGTTTTTAACTCAGAGGTGAAAATTGGAGAATATATCTTCCAAGTTCCAACAAGTCACATTTTTAAATATCTTGAGTAAGCAATACAAAACGATGGAGAATAGAAGGGATGTGGACCATCGAATTCAAGCAGGGTGGCTAAAATGGAGTAGGGTTTCCGGGATTTTATGTGACACAAAGTACCGCTCAAGCTAAAAGGAAAATTTCATCAGACTGTGGTAAGACTTGCGATATTGTACAAAACAAAATATTGGACGGTTAAAAATCAACACGAGAACAAAGTGAATGTAGTAGATATGAGGATGTTGCGTTGAATGTGTGGTAAGACTAGACATGATAAGATTAAAAATAACAATATTAGAGAGAGTGTTGGGGTAACTCATATAGTAAAACAATGGTGGAAAATAGACGTAGGTGGTTTGGGCATTTAGAGAGAAAACCTGGAGATTTTGTGGTAAGGATTGTAGATTAGATGGAGAGAAATCAAACAACTAGTGGTAGAGGAAGACTTATAAAAACTTTAAGAGAAATTATTAAAAAAGATCTTGAGATTAACAATTTGGATAGAAGTATTGTCCTCGATAGAACATTAAGGCGTTGATCCATGTAGCCGACCCCACTTAGTAGAATAAGGTTTGATTGTTATTTTCCTGACTTGTCAAAATTTCCAGGTTCTTAATGCAGCAATGCTATATTGGCCAATGCCTAATGCGTTATATGTAGAAGGTTATGCTCTTGACAGATTTGCAGAAGGTTCATGGGCCTTACAACCTGTTCACCAAAATAGGGTAAGACTCAAATATGCTATTTGAAGGCTATTCTTTCCAATGAGAATAATGTACTAAGCTTTTGTTATGTAAAGCAGGTTGGAATAGTTCTAGATGCCGGTATAGAGGAAGAGCTCCGGATTCGCCAGTTACAAGTAGCCGATGCGGCAAGGGCTTCCCTTGGATTGCCGGTTGTAGAATATATTGTCACAGACACTCCACTTGAGGTATTATTCAGTATCATCTTGTTTTAACATGCATAATGAAATGTGAATTGTGCCTACCAGGCTACTACCATACGCAATGTAAATTGAGTTCCAACAAATTTTACAGGTGGAGAAATGGATTGATCCCAAAACTGGAAAATCAACAGGGAGGATTAAGCACCCTGATTCTTTACTTAGAGCTGTGCAAACCTTAGTGAGTAGGTCAAAAGTGAATGCTGTTGCTGTTGTCGGGCGTTTTCCAGATGACGATACTGATGATGTTGATGAATATCGGCAGGGATTGGTATGAGTATGACAACAATGGCTATTCAAATTATATGACCATGATCTAAGATTCTAAATACATGAGTATAATTTGATTAGTTGTGCAAGTTTGTTTTGAATTAAGAGAAATCATGGATGATTATGTTCTTTCTCTACCTGTCTTCAAATTTTAACTTGATGTGAAAGATAATTTCAATTTGTTTATGAGCGTTGTCCTTTTTACTCCAACAATGTGGCAAATTTTGTTTTTACTAATTTTTCTTTTGAAGTTTTCCCAGTCATCTTTTCATGGCTAGAGGTTCTAGAATTAGGCCCAGATTAGATAAACAATTTAATTAAGTGCATTTAGCATAAGTGCTTATCATTTAAGTACTTATGTATAAGCTAATTATATGACAAAAGATAAAATCAAATAAAAAAATTCATGTAAAGTTTAAGGTGCTTTCATAAGCTATCCTATAGAACTTCTAGAAATAAGGTGAAAACTACCTGTGAACATGTCATAAGTTGTTTCTATAAGCTCTCACAAATACTTGTTTCAATAGATAAACAGGCCCTTGGTCTTTTTGTATCATTTGGTTTTTGACATTAGCTTCCCCAATTTTTGCAGGGAGTAGACCTACTGGCGGGAGTTGAAGCAATTATAAGCCATCTAGTGGTGAAGGAGTTCCAAATTCCTTGTGCACATGCTCCTGCAATGGCTCCAATTCCTTTGAGTTTATCTTTAAGTCCCAAATCAGCAGCTGAGGAGGTTAGTAAACTCTAGACAACAACTAATTTGATTTTTGGTTCAACTATTTTATAATAGGGCTATGTAGTACAAAGTACAAACACTTTAGATTGAAGACGTGGTCCAGTGTCCAACACATACATTAATCGTTGTGTCCGACGCCAATATGATATCAACATATGTATTTACATTCAATCACTTGCTCTTGTCAAATAGATTGGGTACACTTTCCTGCCGTGTGTGCTAGCTGGCCTCAGTAAAGCCCCGCAATACTTGGTCATGCATTCTGAATCAACGGAAAAGGGTTGCATATTGGCAAGTGATGTGGATTCTGTAGTCCTTCCTAAAGATGCTTGTGGAGGGGACGGAACTCTTGCTTTTGCAAGAAATGAAAAACATAAGGTATAAATGGAGGCATTAATCCATCTTTTTTTCTTTACTCTGATGTCTGATCAACAAAAGCAACAATTATTTCTTGTCTTGATGATGAAAATTTAGAATTCCTGTGATGCCATTTTTCATGTATGACAATACTAAATTTCCTTGCAGCCACTTATCATTACCGTGGAAGAAAATGAAACTGTTCTGGATGATACTGCAGATAAACTTGGTTTTGAAGCGGTAATCAATTTCTCATTTAGATTAATGACTCTGCGCTAGCAATTTAAAACTGTTTTTATACAATCATCTAATCAGACCTCGCCATAATATCACTTTGTTGTATTATTTCTTAAAATACCGCAACAAACATTGAAGTGATGAGGTTTGATTGAATGATCATGTAAAAGTTTTATATTGTTGAAGCACTATCTCGATAGTGCTTCATTTATCTTCCTATACAATTAAAATGCAAAACATTTTTTGTTGATGAAATGAAATCTTTTGCAGCTGCATGTCTCAAATTATTGGGAGGCTATTGGAGTAATTGCTGCTCACAAAGCGGGGATAGATCCATTTTCACTTAGAAGAAATCAAATTCCTAACATCGGTTGCACTTCTTCTAAGCCAGTCAACGGTCATTACAATACAAGAGAAAGAGCTATCTACTGATATAAACTTTGAGAGCTCAATGTTAGTTATTAGTTTTTAATTTTGTTATACTAATCACTAGAGGAAATAGTATATTGTATTATTGATTTTAGGTCTTGTAGCCATTTGTATATCTAAGAAGGTAGCAATTGTTGTACTTCTAAGTTCTAACTATCTTGAAAGACAGGGTAGGATCAATTTTGCAGTAAATACTTATTTGGTTTCAAAGCAAGATTAACACAATCGGGTTGCGCACCTTATTTGGGCATTCTAACTGTACAAGCTTCAGTTATTAAGCCATTAACCAACCTGAAACAAAGGAAAACTCTGCAGGATGGGGGTATCAGTTATCAAGTGAAATGAAGTTATATGGTTGACTTGATAGGGTTGTTGTGGGCACTTCTTAAGCCTCTTAGCAACAACAATAAGATTGTTGTTGTAATCTTTTTTATAGTGGTTTGTTTAGTATTGGTGTTGTTTTGTGTTGGATTTGTTGTAGTTTTTGTGGAAGTTTCTTCCCTTTCGTGTGTGATAGAAAAAGTTGATAGAAACAATTATGGTGTTATTATTCTGGAAATGGATGATAAGTTTCTTTTCTTTTGGTCACTTATAGCGTGTTTGGAAACACGGTGGAAAGCCAGCAAAACGCACGTTTGGCCAGAAGCTACACTTTGTAGCTTCTTGAAATCACGGTGGGAGGGTTGCTAAACGTGTGTTTCTAGTTTCAAACGCCAAACCAAACACGCCATTGATGTTTTTGGTACCAGCTTTAAAAGTGATTGGATTTTTGACTCTAGTGTCAATTATTGTACGATTCTCAACATTTTTTTTAAAGTATATTTCTCCTTTCGAATTTTTGATATTATTGTTGCATATGATTCTTATACTCAAGTTAATGGTTGTGATGACATTGATCTTCATTCCTTCAAACAACCTTCTTTCTATTCGTAAGCTCTTCATTCCTTCAAACAACCTTCTTTCTATTCGTAAGCTTTGTACAATAATGTTTTTAGGCTTATTGTACTTTCGGGATCTTATAATTGGGGAGATGATTGAATTTGCTAAGTAACACTTTTTGTCTGATGCACAAAATAGGTCAAAAAGTGTTGTATTATACACTTTAGTCCAAATCAGAGTTTTAATCTTTTTTCTCACAAATATGACTTTAATACAAGTGTCATCGTCATTCTCTTTTTCCATTAATGAAGTGTATGTTTCCATCTTTGTTTTAAAATAAGATGGATTCTCATGTAGATATTTGTATCTTTGTGGATTATCCTCCTAACAAAAGAGTGCATAAATGTTATATGGAGAGTTAGAAAAGTGAATGTAATTGATAATTTTTATTAGTTTACAGCAGTGTTTATGTACAAGTTTGATAAACCTAATTTGGAATGGATCAAGGTAACAAATCTCCTATTGATTTTCCACTAATTTAGCTATTAACTTTTGACTACAAAATAAGTAAATAACAGATTTGTAAATCTCCATAATTAAAGGAATTATAATTCTAATTATTATTATTGATATCCTCCCGCAAGTTGGATAATTTGGAAGAGAGATGCAACTTGGACAGTAAAAACTCGAACCGTGGGCGAAGCAGAGGCTTTGTTAGAGTATCAACAAGTTGATCATCAGTAGAGACAAAAGAGACACGAAACTTGCCATGTTAAACGTTTTCACGGACAAAGTGATAGGCTAAGGCTATATGTTTCATTCGAGAGTGGAATACAGGATTAACACTTAGATGTGTGGCACCGAGATTGTCACAATATATTACCGGATTAGCGGTTGGAGTGTGACCAAGTTCCGTAAATAAGGAAAGGATCCATAGTAGTTCACTAGCTGTGTCAGTCAAGGCTTTATACTCTGCTTTTGTGGATGATCGAGCAACCGAACGTTGTTTGCGGGAGCTCCAAGAGATGGGAGTGCTGCCAAGATATAACAAGTAACCAGTGGTTGAAACATAATCATCCTTGTCACCTGCCCAGTCTGCATCCGAATATGCATGAAAGTTCAGCGGAGCTGTTGCCGAGATGAAGATTCCTTTGTCACACGAGCCTGCCAGATAGCGGAGCACTCTTTTGAGTGCATACCAATGCACCGTTCTTGGGTTTTGCATGAACTGTGAAAGTTTATTAGTGCTGAAGGCGATGTCTGGGCGTGTAAGACTCAAGTATTGAAGACTTCCAACTAGCGTTCGGTACTCAGTTGGGGAAGGCAAAAGATCACCAGAATCCTTGAGTAATGGAATAGTTGCAGATAACGGAGTGGATGCTGGTTTCGCATCTGCCATACCTGAGTTATGTAGCAGATCTGTGATATATTCTCTTTGTGAAAGAAACATACCCGCAGCGGAAGGAATTACTTCGACACCCAAGAAATAGCTTAGGCATCCAAGATCTTTCAACGAGAAGCGAACAGCTAGTGTGGCAATGAGACTGGATAATTCTACAGAAGAACTCCCAATGACAATTATATCATCAACATATACTAATAAGTACAAAGTAACACTTGGTTTTTGGTGGATGAATAAAGATGCATCTGCAGTTGAATTAACGAAGCCAATGAAGAGCAGAAATACTCGAAGTTCTGTATACCACGCGCGAGGTGCCTGCTTCAGCCCATAAAGTTCCTTTTTGAGGCGGCAAACATGATTAGGGAAGGTTTTGTTGACAAAGCCAGGCGGCTGCATCATGAAGACTTCCTCTTTGAGTGTCCCTTGAAGAAATGCATTATCGACATCAAGTTGACGGATGGACCACCCTTGACGAACTGCAAGTGTTAGAACTATTCGAATAGTCACCGGTTTAACAACGGGGCTGAATGTTTCCGTATAGTCACAACTGGGGCGTTGGTGAAACCCTTTGGCAACTAACCGAGCCTTGTAACGATCAATTGATCCATCTAGATTCCGTTTGATTCGAAAGACCCATTTACAACCAACCAAAATTTAAGCAGAGGACCTACTTACAAGATCCTAAGTGTTGTTGTGGTGTAAAGCATCAAATTCGGATTGCATGGCTAAGCGCCAATCAGGGTCACGAAGATCCTGAGTGATGGTATTGGGTTCAATGGGAGAGGAGGATTAAACGTGTAGGTTGAGCTTTGTAAGAGGTTTGACGATGTTGGTTTTAGACCGGGTGATGATCCTACCAGCATTGGTTTGTTGTCTTTGGTTTGGGTTGATGGGTGGTGGAGAAGGTTGGGGGGAGGGTTGGGAGTGTGAAAAGGGAGTTTGGGTATTATTGGTGGGTTCATTTGAGGTTGATGTTTGAGCTAAATCTGGTAAGTGGGTGACAGATGGAGAGGTATGGGCAGCGGATAAATTTTTCGGTGGGTTTAGAGTGGTATTGTCAATAGGTTGAGTTGGGGGCGGTAAAATAAAGAGTTGAAGTGGGCTTGTTTGTGGTTCTGCATGTGAATTAGATTGAGCCACTAGAGAGCTGAATGGGAATTTTGATTCCACGAACTTCACATGGCGAGAGGTATAAATCCTTCCAGTTGTGGGATCGAGACACAAATACGCGTGTTGATCCGCCGAATAACCTACAAAAACACACATAGCAGACTTTGGCGCAAGTTTATGGTTAGCATATGGTTTAATCCAGGGAAAACACAAACATCCAAAACATTTTAATTTATGATAATTCGGGCTAATGTGGAGTAATTTGGAATAAGGTGACTTGTATCCAAGAATTGGAGTTGGGAGATGATTTATGAGGTAGGCTGCAGTAGTCATGGCGTGAGGCCAATAGGTGAGGGGAAAGCCCGAGTGACGAAGAAGTGAGAGACCGGTTTCGCCAATGTGACGATTCCGGCGTTCAGAGATTCCATTGTGTTCAGGTGTATGAGGTGGGGTGGTGACTTATACCATGAGTGCTTAAAAAAGAACGAAGTCCAATGTATTCACCACCATTATCGGTGTATAAGATTTTGATTTTGTGCTGATAAAAATTTTCAACTAGTGATTGAAATTTGGGAAATATATTTTGGACATCAGATTTGTGTTTTATTGAATATAGCCATATATAACGAGTAAAATGATCGACAAACATGCAATAGTAACGAATACCATCAATAGATAAAACAGGGGAAGTCCATACATCTGAAAAAATTATTTCTAATGGATAAGAAGATTTAAGAGTAGATTCATGAAAAGGAAGTTTGTGACTCTTACTAATTTGACTTGAATTACAATCAGATTGTGGGAATTTATTTGAACCCAGAGAAAAATGCCGTTGAATAAATTTAAAGATAGAGGATGAAGGGTGTCCATGCCTATGATGCCATGATGCAGAGGAGTTCTCGCAGACAGTATTGACAGATGGTGAGGAGGTGGGCCATAGATATAGTCCATCCACACATGAGCCCTTATGGGTTATTTGGCCTGTCTGCAAGTTCTTTACATGAAAAGAGTTTGGCAGGAAAACAACAGCAGAGTTAGTTTGTTTGGTAAGTTTAGAGACAGAAATAATTTGTTGTTTCATGGAAGGAACACACAGAGCATTAGACAAGGATAAATCATGAAGTAAAAGTGTTCCAGAATGAGAGATGTTTAAACCTGAACCATTGCCCATGAACAGTGAGTCAGGACCAGTGTACGGATGACGAAGTACCATATTTGCAAGATCGTTGGTTACATGATGTGTTGCTCCACTATCAACCAAGAAATCAGTATGAGATGGACCAGTAGCTGCAATGCTGGCCTGAGCCGATCTAGTGTGAGCAATAGAGTTTCGAGACGGTGGCGGGATACCGGGATGTTGCTGCTTGAAGAGTTGGCACAGCGTCCAAGAAATGGTTTACGATTGCTGGTGTGTTGATTAGACGGTGCAGGGAATTGACTAGACCGAGGCTTGTTGTTATAGTTGGGTCGAGCCTGAGCATTCAAAGTTGTAACCGGGGAAGGAGTTTGTCTCTGAGTAGCAACAATAGAGAGTTCTTGGATGAGAAGTTTCTCGAGGAGATCATCAAATTTAATTGGGGTATCCCTTGCATTTATTCCATCAATGACTGCTCTGTAGCCGTCGTCGAGACCACGCAAAACATGGCCAGTCATGTCTTCAACCGAAATAGGAGATCCGAGTGAAGCAAGAAGGTCTGCTGTTTGCTTCAGAGAGTGCATATAGGTTGTGATGGATTGGGTACCTTTGGAAGCCATTCGAAGACGCTCTTTGAGTTATTTGAGATGGCTGCGAGAGGCTTTGGCATATGTGTTTTTGAGGAGAGTCCAAAGACTATGCGAAGTCTTTGTCTGAGACAGTAGAGAGGCAACTTCATTGGAGAGAGTTGTGAGGATGGCGCCATAGATGAGGCGATCTTGTCGATGCCATGTTTGATAAGCAGGATTTGGTGTTGTCACTGAAGGTGTTTCAGTGGTAGAGATCGTTGCCGACGGCGCGGGAAAAGATCCATCTGCATATTTTAAGAGATCAAAGCCATCAAGAAAAGCTTCAACTTGGAGTTTCCAATTAAGATAATTGGTGGGAAGAAGCTTGGTGACACTGCTAAGAGTGATGCACACAAAGGGTTTAGATGGCTCATAGGGGTTGGTGATGTAGTGGGAACTGTCGGTGGCCATGGGAGACGAGGTTGACAGCAAGAATGAGAAACGGCATTCTGAATTAGAAAGATAGGGCTGGATCGTTTCCAACTGATACCATATGGAGAGTTAGAAAAGTGAATGTAATTGATAATTTCTATTAGTTTACAGCAGTGTTTATGTTCAGGTTTGATAAACCTAATTTGGAATGAATCAAGGTAACAAATCTCCTATTGATTTTCCACTAATTTAGCTATTAACTTTTGACTGCAAAATAAGTAAATAACAGATTTGTAAATTTGCATAATTAAAGGAATTATAATTCTAATTATTATTATTGATATGTTATACTTTATTTTCAAAAAATGTTACATTTTACGAAAGTGTGTACTATTTCGCTCATCCTCAGTCTTCAAGAAGAATGTTAATGAATTTAATTATGACTTCGAGTTCTCGACTTTTGGTCCTAGCCTCCCTAAAGTTCCAAATCCTACTTTAATGTTTGAGCTTGAGTCATCACCTATTTTGAGTCATTTATCTAGTCCAACTTTTGAACTCATGTCTATCTTTTTTTCTCCAAATCCTCTAGTGTCACGTATGTTGAGTTTTATTACTAGTTTAAATTTGAATCTAAGTCTATTCTATTACATATCCTCTAGTGTCGTCTATTTTGCAGGAATCAACACATTTGACACCATTCTAGTATATTAGAGAAAAAGTAAATCTAATATGCTCCAAAAACAATTTCAATCATTCAAGATAAAAGTAAATACTTAAAATGATTATGTTATTAGTGATTCTTATATTTCTGATAGTTATATAAATTATGTAACTATTTCTTTGACAATGGTTAAAAGATATCCCGCCTTTAATTATAGATATCCCATTTCTCAATTTTTCTTATGTCAACATCTTTCTCTACAATATCTCAATTTTATTCCATCACATGTTTAAAAAAACATTGAAAATAAAAGTTGGATTCAAAATATGAATAAAGAAATGGAAGGACTTGAGAAAAATAAAACCTGGGTCATTATCTAAACGCAAAGAGACAAAAAAACTTGTTGGATATATATTTTTTTTGTATAAGCAAGATGGAATTATAAGGAGAACTAAGAGTTCTCAAAACCTGATTACACGAAAGGCGGAACACAAACAAAAAAAGTCCGCCGAAAAGAAATTACAAACCAAATATAGTTATGAGAGGAAATACAATGGATCTTTTGTAAACTCGTAGAAACTATATATTGGGTGCGTAATTTCTCCAAAGAACGACCACTTCCATAACAAAGACTTGATATTCCAAACCGTATTATCAACAACCCAACCTTCATTGCGGAAGCAAAAACCATTCCTAGTTAACCAAAATATCCACAAAATAGCTAACCATATCACACCACATTTTCCCTCTTTAACTTTCTTTTTTTTACAAAAGAGGTACCAATCCATGAAACTCAGTAAACAAACTTCTTCCAAACCACCCACCGGTTTTCCAACCCAAATCGCTATCTCTCTCCAAACCATCTTCACCTTATCACACTTGAAAAAAGAATGATCACAACTTTCCGGAATAATACAACAAAAAGCACACATTATATTCTCTATCGACAAAGAAACATCCCTAACCAATAATAAATCCTTTGTTGGAAGCCTATTAACAAAAAGCCTCCATCCAAATGCCTTTATTTTGTACGGCACTTGAACCTTCCAAATTAAATCCAAAGCAACATCATATCTATTGGGAGGACCAAGAGGATAACGATAACCGACCAATAAATCATAGCAAGAAGCAACGGAAAACAAACCTCCCGACGAACCACTCCACTCGACCTTGTCTCTACCCTCCATATTAACATTTCGGCCTACCAACAAGAGATGAAGCATGACGTACTCCGCCAACACTATCGGATCAGAGTCTACACACAAAGCCACTCCAAAATTCCCCCACTTCCACACACCATTAACCCAAACACCCATACTAGCCACCGCCACCCGTTTCAAACAAGAAACCGAAAACAAGTTAGGAAAAAACTCCTTCAAACATAAATTGTCCACCCATCGAGATTTCCAAAACGGAGTGATAAAACCATTTCCAATCACAAACCGACATTTCAACTCTATCGGGTCTTCCACCGAAATTTTACCAATAGAAATCAAATCTTTCCACCACACTGAAGAAGAAGAAGAAGAAGAAGAAGAAGAAGTAGAAGAAGAAGAAAAGGAAGAAGACGTACCTCCACAAAAATATTTCATAATTAAATCACCATACCGAGCTTTTAGCAATTTGTACCAAGGCGCTTCTTCCCCTTCTAAAATCCTCCACCGCCATTTATTAAGAAGGGCTAGGTTGAAAACGCCGACATCTTTAATTCCAAGGCCTCCTTTAAAGAACGGAAGACAAACGTTCTTCCAACTAACCCAATGAATCCTCCTTCTCTCTCCCAAGCCCCCACCCCATAAGAAATTATTTTGGATCCTCCCCACTTCTTTAGCCACCGAAGATGGCATCTTGTAGAAAGACATGGTGAAAATAGAAAGAGAACTAAGAATTGATTTCACAAGAGTGATTCTTCCTCCCAAGCTTAAGAACCAGTTTTTCCAACCCGATAACCGCCTCCTAATCTTAGAAACAAGATGAATCCAAGACTCTTTTTTCCGCGGATTACAACCCACCTTAATACCAAGAAAAGTAAAAGTGCTCCCTTCCACTTTACAAGACAAAACATACGAAGCGACCTCCAAGAAATTAGCACTAACATTTATACCGATCAACTTACTTTTGTGATAGTTGATACCAAGTCCCGACACCAACTCAAATGCCCTTAGCACCGCTTTGATTGCCCAAACATGTTTCTGAGAACTTTCCCCCACTAAAAGAGTATCACCCGCGAATTGTAAAATGTCTACCATGCATCCCCCATTAATATCGAGACCTTTAAATTCTCCAATGTCACACGATTTCTTAACAAGACCCGCTAAACCCTCCGCCACCAACACAAAAAGAAACGGGGATAACGGGTCACCTTGCCTCAAACCCTTCTCCACCACAAATTCCTTTGTCGGACTACCGTTCACCAAAACAGACATAGTACTACGAAAAATCAACATCTCCATCCATCTCCGCCATGCACCTCCAAACCCCATCCTAACCAACATATATCTAAGGAAACCCCAAGAAACTCTATCATATGCCTTTATAAAATCGACCTTAAATAACAAACAACCTCGTCCTTCTTGCTTATAAAAGTCCACCACTTCGTTAGCCACCAACACCCCATCTAAAAGTTGTCTTCCCGGTACGAAAGCACTTTGGCACGACGAGATAATCGAGTTCAAAACTTTTTTCAATCTCCACGCTAAAAATTTTGAGATAGCCTTGTACATACTACCAACCAAACAAATGGGCCTATAATCGTCCAACCCCACCGGGTTAGAAGATTTAGGAACCAAAGTCAAGAACGATGAATTAATAGCCTTTGATAACGTTCCACCCCGATGAAAGTGATTAAAGAACCGCACAAAATCCTCCTTTAAAAAGGACCAACATCTTTTAATGAACAGAAAAGAAAAACCATCGGGACCGGGGCTCTTATCACTCCCATAACCCCAAATAGCCTCCTTGATTTCATCTTTTTCAAAAGGCCTTTCAAGGAAAACATGATCTTCTGCACTTATACACTTGAAGGGAATACCGTCTAAGTTCATTCTATCCAAATCTAACTCAACAAATTTAGAAGCAAAGTGATTCCGGACCTCCTCTTTAACCTCCTCCACCTTTTCAATCAAACCTTCGGGACAAACAATAGAACCTATATGATTACGTCTTCTCTTCTCTTTAACAACGTTATGAAAGAAACGAGAATTAGAATCCCCATCGTTCAACCATTTTAGCCTAGATTTTTGAACAAGCATGTTTTCCTTAATCCTAAGATTCAACCACAACCACTTATTCGCCTCGCTCCTACCATTCAAAGTGTCAAGAAAAGCCTCTTCCACCACTTCCTCCAAAAAGTCGTCTCCCTTATTAACCTCCTTCACACATTCCTCCACTTCCAAATCAGTCTTGCCAAAAATCGAAACATTCCACCATCTAAGTCTCTCTTTTAACCTCTTCAATTTTTCACATAGCACATAATCTCCTCTACCCACTACCACCATCTCCTTCCATTCCGATTCCACAAAAGGGATAAAAGAAGATAAGAAAAACCATTTGTTGTTGAATTTGAACGGTTTGGGACCCCAATTTGAATTGTCCTTCACCAACCATACCGGGCAATGGTCCGAAATATCTCTACAACCAATAAATTGTCCAACCAACCCCCACCTATTAACCACCATATTTGACACCAAAAAACGATCAATTCTACTCATGGCTCTCCGCTTCCACTATACCAAGAGAAATTCTTACCTTTGCAAGGGATGTCCACCAAACCACTATCATCAATGATTTTACCTAATAACTCCGCTCCACTAGAAAACTCGCTCTCCCTCCCACCTTTCCTTTCAATGGAATTTTTAGTTGAATTAAAATCCCCACCTATAATCCACTCCCCATCGCAATATGAATCCTTCAACAACACAATTTTAGCCTACAATTCTTTCTTCTTGGCAAGAAAGCTAGACGAATACACATTTAAAATATAATAGATGTAACCCTTCCATACAACTTTGATTCCCAAAAAACCTTCACCTTTAAAACTAAACAAAACCTCCACTTCACCTATCTTCCATAGAGAAATCATATCTCTCGACATACCAACCGAATTTGAAAACGAGAAACCGATATCCGAGTTGCTCCAAAAACTCTCAGCTAAAACTTCATTCAAATTTGTTAACTTAGTTTCTTGAATAAAAAAGATGTCCGCCTCCCCCTTTTTAATAATGTCACTTATTCTCCTTCTTTTAAGAGCATTGCCTCCCCCTCTAATATTGAAAGTTCTGATGATCATTTCAAAACAGTCGGGTACTCCTTCTTCGACAAAAGTCTCTCTACCTCCATTCTTTTTAATTCTTCCATCTTAGAAACAAAATGCTCCCGTCCTTTGGAACCTCCCACCCCCAAAGCTTCAACAGCCATTCTCAATTTCTCACCATCGTCGATGTTAACGTGATCCCATTGCCTAGCATTGTTAGCCAAAATAAGACAATTCTCAGAAAGGTTACTGTGAAGCTCCGATTCCCCACTGCCTAGAAACCCTCCTCTCCTCTTACTAGAAACCCGCCCCTGTTCAGACAAAGAAGCGCCCGCCATTGAGTCAAAAACCAATTTCTTACTTGACTTCAAAGATTTTTTAATTTTTCCTTTCCTACTCGCCCCCTTCATCTTCCTCAACAACTGGTTCTTATAACAGCCCCCTAAATCTGCCATCTTTCTGAACTTAACCTTCTTAGAAAAAGAAGCCTAATTGCTCCTCAAAGAACAAGGAACTGTTGAAGCTTCTGGTTCCCCCGACACCACTAAACGTTTCTCCTTAAGGTCCAAACTCCCCACTTCCTTTCCACCATGACTGACAGATAACAACGCCCTATCAAAAGAGCCCCCCGAAACCCCTGCATCCTTACCTGAGCCAACAACCGATTCGGCCAAAGAAGCACCACACGTAACCCCTACTTGCGCCGCTGAGGAAGCTGAATTAGAGAAAGGAACAACACTGCCCACACCCTTCTTATCAGACACAAACTCTTCTATACTATCCCTTGAATCTATACTGCTACCTGACTTAGCAACCGAATGCCCTCCCCAAGACTCAAAGTCCTCATAATTGATTGATTCCGAAGAAACAGACTCAACAAGATGAATCGGGACACAGGACTGATGAAACTGAACATGGTGCTCCTCTTTAAGAGCCAACTTAAAAACCTTGCCATCTAGAAGCAAGTCTACAGAATCAGGAATGATGTTGTTATAATCGATACAAACCTGGATTCTAGCTACGTCAAAAGATCTTCCACTTACTGTAGAATCATCAACACTGATAAACGAGCCAAACTGATTTACAATAGACGAAAAATGTTCGAATTCCACCCTAAGCAAGGAATTCCAAACACGCGAAGCCACACTGCTCTTGAAACGTCAACCACCACCTCGCTCCACTTCGACATCTCCACAAACCAGCCCTTCCACCACCCCTCCTCCTCCCCCAAAAATTCTGACAGTGCCCCACCTTCACCTTCTTCAACTAAACACAATTTAGCACCTAGAGGCGACACCACGATACCGTAGAAACCAACCTTTTCGATACTCTTTTGGATGCCATGACCAGAGCCGGGAAAGCGTAGCACCCCAATCCAAGCCTTTGAAAATCTTCCTTTACCCTCCTCAGAAGAGACGCAAACCACTGGTTTCTGATGTGCCAGAATCCCTTCCTTTCTAACTGTCTTGTTCAACACCTCCATAAACGATCTCCCATTTACTTTTGCCCCCAAGCTCTGATCACCGTTCCGCTCCCTGAACCACGTTGCTATATATATATATATATATATATATATATATATAACTTTTTATATAGAAAAATATTTCCAAAAATAATTAGATTAAATGATCAATTAAAACCGTTAGATTAATGAAAATCAATGGTTAAGATTTGGATTAAGTGTTCAACACTTACTCTTGGAGTAAATATATATATATATATATATATATATATATATATATATATATATATATATATATATTAAGCACAAGTTAGATGACACTCTTAATTGTTACAAGGTCATACTAGTGGCAAAATGATATATTTATAAGCATGATATTGATTATGATGAGACAATTTTTTCCACTAGAAATGATGAATAATTTTTAAATATTTTTGTGATTGATAAACTTAAGAGGGTCACGAGCTCAAAGTAAAAGTTTGGAGGACGGAAATAATATCTTCAAACAATTCACCCCGTTAAATCTCGTGTTGAATATATCAGAGATTTAATTAGATTCACATTTAAAAATGGAAATTTTTTCCTACACTTGTAAAAATTAATCACACTTGTAAAAACATTACTCTAACTTTTCCTCCAAATCCCGAGCTCTCTAGGGCTCTCAAATTTCTCTACTCACACTCATTTCGCGGCTTTAGGGTATACACACACCATAACTACAGGGTTTCAAACTTCTCATCCCTCTCACACACCCCAAATCGCAGCCACCACCGTTAACCGTCGAAACGAAAATGGTAGGTTTCAAATCCCAATCTTACGGTATGCAATCCATGCTCAAAGAAGGTCACAAGCATCTCTCCGGTCTCGACGAGGCCGTTCTCAAAAACATCGATGCCTGTAACCAACTCTCCACCATCACTCGCACTTCCCTCGGTCCCAACGGTAACCTAACCTAACCTAACTACACATTATCACATTCTTCTTTGTTATAACTGTTTATCTTTAGATTTGGTGAAGTTTTTGTTTGTGATCTACTTTAATTTGTTGTTTATGTTGTGATTAGGGATGAATAAAATGGTGATAAATCATTTGGACAAACTTTTTGTGACGAATGATGCGGCTACGATTGTGAATGAGCTTGAAGTTCAGCATCCTGCTGCTAAGATTTTGGTGTTGGCTAGTAAGGCTCAGCAAGAGGAGATTGGTGATGGTGCTAATTTGACTATTTCGTTTGCCGGTGAGTTGCTTCATGGTGCGGAGGAGCTTATTAGGATGGGTTTGCATCCTAGTGAGATTATTAGTGGGTATACCAAAGCTATTAATAAGGTTTGTTGAGTTTTTGTGTTTGGATTTTGATCTTAAATGGGATTAAATGTCATATCTTTAGCCGTGCTGTTAATTGCAGATCGCGGAAAATATCATCAGTGATGCTATAGTTTAGCGGCTAATTGTTAATACTTTGTACTAAACCGTCTATTGCGTAGCAATAGTGGTTTGTTGAAATGTTGGTACCTTATAGCACTATAAGGGTGCTATATATACTATTTGAAGGCATTGGTTATTAGTTTCATGTCATTTGGTTTCTTTAAAATAAGATAGGATGAAATGAAATATGACGACACATATAACTCCTTTCGATATTATCTTGCATCCCCTTAATTTGTTTTGGAGATATGGGATGGAACTTGTTTTTCTTCTGTTCAAAACATTGTTCAAACAATGGTACAATAAATTTATTTAATTGTTTTATTACACTTTCCTTTAGATGCGCAGATATCAAAATATTTTTTATGGATGGATTTGTAGAATGGAAGTTCATGATGTATTTTCTGTTTTTAAATTGAGAGTGTTGTAAAATGTTAATAAAGATAAACAAGAGATTATTGAAAAATAACATGTAAATCTATTTGTTAAATCCTTTCAATTTTGAAATTTGAACAAAAAGGTCTCAAATATGGACAAGGTTTATGCAGTGCGAAAAGTTGAGGTTCATTTATATGTCCCTTGTAAACTCCTCTATGCAACATGGTTTAATGGTTTATCTTTAAAGGCCATACTTTTTCTCTCTCTAAGTCGCTATTCTATTTCAGACTGTTGAAATATTGGACGAACTAGTTGAGGAAGGTTCGGACAATATGGATGTCCGTGATAAGGAGCAAGTTGTTTCTCGAATGAAAGCAGCTGTTGCCAGCAAGCAATTTGGTCAGGAAGATACTATATGCTCTCTTGTTGCTGATGTGAGTATATCCTCATCAACCAGTTTACTTTGATTACAACATATTCTGCAGGCACAGCACTTGACATTTTTTTGTTTGGAAAATTTAGGCTTGCATCCAAGTGTGTCCAAAAAATCCTGTAAACTTTAATGTGGACAATGTTCGTGTTGCAAAACTATTGGGAGGAGGCCTGCATAACAGTACAGTTGTTCGGGGAATGGTTCTGAGAAATGATGCTGTTGGTAGTATAAAGAGAACGGAAAAGGCAAAGGTTAGTTTTCTTTATATTTGGGCCTTTTGGGGTTTCAGTGGAGAGTCTACAATGTTGTTTAGAGGTTGATATTCGTCACAACTCTGTAAGGCACATGATAAGCTTTAATATGATTTTCAACAGTTCATTATTTAAAAAATTTGATTTGCATGGGGGCTATACTTTTAGTTTTGCATATGGTTTGATTATCAAGGCTGTACTCTTGGTTCAATTCTATTTTGTTTGCCCAATACATTCCCCCAGCTAATGAAATATCCTCACAAATAAGTGATAAATAAAGGGCCTGTAAATAGTAGTACAGTATAGAAGGTAGAACAACAGAATAAATAGGAGTTGGAGTGTCATTTTTAAGTTGTGGCTTCATTTGAAAATCATAATCAAGATTGTGCACAAGCTGCCATTTTAGCAAATTGATGCATGGATGTTATTGTTTACTCTATGATTTGTGTTTGTATCCATTACTATAGATTACCTGAATTTCTCAGCATTTGTCTTTTTAATGAGTTTTAGGTCCCGAAGAAGCATTTGCTATCATTATACATTATTATTATTTATTATTATTGTTATTATTATTATTGTTGTTATTATTATTATTATTATTATTATTATTATTATTATTATTATTATTATTATTATTATTATTAATACATGTACCATGTGCCGGCTTTGGCTAATCAATGACTTCTTTTTATGATTTTGTTTTGGTTCATTATTTCCAACAGGCACATACCATGTTGACATTTAATAATTCAGTTGTATGCTGAAGTAGTTTTTAAGAAGAGTTATTTGTTCTCTCTCGTTTTTGGTCAAATCCATATACTCCTAGATTTTTTTTGTTGTCATAACATCAAGTAGCATGATCTGTTGCTATTTTTGTTTCATTTTTTATAAGAATTTTTCCCCGCTATGATATGTTATTACTGATATTCATACTGTGTCTAGTACTGAGGTCTCTTGTCAATGCTCTTTTAGGTTGCTGTGTTTGCGGGTGGCGTTGATACATCTGCAACTGAAACTAAAGGAACTGTCCTCATACATTCAGCTGAGCAGGTATGTCAAATGGCTTGTTTTGATTACTGATTTTTATTCTATTTTATTAGATTGTAATATTTATAAGGTCTAAGGGTGGTCTATTCATTTCTGTGTAAACAAGATAGAGGTTCATTCCCCTATCCCCATAAAAGGAAGTTTGAAAAGGGATTTTGTGGTAGGATGCAATGATTGGCTCATCCAGAATACGGGAAAAAGAACAAAAAAAAAATGATAATAAAATCTGAGGCAGTAGGCCTCTTGAATGTAATTCTGTAGCCAACCAGACACTCGTCTCTTTCTTCTTCCTATTTATCAAATAAAATTCATCCTTCATTTCCGTTGTCACCAATAAGTAGAGAAAAAAACTCAATTTCCCAAATTTAGTTGTTGGACATGCTTGTTGGCAGCATTTCAATCATTGGGTATGATGAACTAAACACACCATAGAAGGCTTGAACATCAATCACAGTCTCTTCATCTCTAGGTTCCCCAAGAAAAGATTCAATCTCACCCAACCGAAACCGTTTCAACCCCGACCAGCATTGGATAAATGAATTTGAGGTGTGATGCATGCAATAGCAACAACAACAGAAATGTGGTTAATTCTATGTTGAGGAATTTAAGAATGACAGCGTTTGGAGGGGGGGACAAGGGAGAAGGATATGGTGAGGGAGAGGAAGGGGGAAGTGCTTGTTGAGGGAGAGGAAGGGGAGGAAGGGGGTTCAAAGCTGGTATCAGTGGAAGATAGAGTGAAAAGAAAAACCATGATAATTGATGCACTAATTATTAGATCTAACTGACTGCTGTACAAAGCTGTCATTGATAGAGCTTTTATTTGGAAATTATTTAAGTATTTTAATTTAAACTTTTAACACTATGACAACAACTATTTTATTGATACTGTTATTATCTGATGGACGTGATTTTCCTTTTGTAGTTCATGGATTATTTACTTTTGTTTTTTAAACAAGTACGGCAATTTCTGTGCCTAATGCTCTTGTTTTTGAATTTTTGGTTTCTATAGCTAGAGAATTATTCAAAAACTGAAGAGGCTAAAGTAGAGGAGCTCATCAAGGCAGTAGTTGATTCTGGTGCCAAAGTGGTTGTAAGTGGAGGGGCAGTAGGAGAGATGGCTTTACATTTTTGTGAGCGTTATAAGTGAGTGAATTTTCTCGTAATTTGTTCGTTTTTAATTATGCTACCGTACATCAAAGATTTAGCTATGAAATCATCAGTTTCAATTTAAATTTTGAAGTCATGACACGAGGCTATGTGTTTGGTTGTCTTACTAAATTCATGCTTGCAGGCTTATGGTTCTGAAAATCAGTTCTAAGTTTGAACTGCGTCGATTTTGCCGTACAACCGGTGCTGTTGCTATGGTGTGTTTTTATATATTTCATTTCTTAGAGAATCTTCTTTTACTGTACATTCTTTCTAATTTAATTTGTTTCCCCGCAACAGTTGAAGCTTAGTCAACCAAATCCCGATGATCTTGGATATGTCGATTCTATATCAGTTGAGGAAATTGGTGGTGCAAGGGTATGTTAAAATGATTGTCTGGTTTTTGTTACATTTTTGGTTCATTGCTAGTGTGTCCCCTGTACTCCTTTAGTAGTTTCCCATTTTCAGTGCTGCATATGGTTTTCCCTCTAATTTTTTTTGGTATAATGATGCAGGTTACCGTTGTTAAAAATGAAGAAGGTGGCAACTCTGTTTCAACTGTTGTCTTAAGAGGAAGTACTGATAGTATAGTTGATGATATTGAAAGAGCAGTTGATGATGGAGTGAACACTTACAAGGTAATTGCTGATGTTGCATGCTTTTATTGCTTTACCAAGTTGATTGTATTTGCCTTAACCCCTGGAAAATATTTTTTAAAAATATAGCCTCTGCAAACATGCAGGTTGTTATTGCATCTTTTTGGATTGCACTTTTGAAGGGATTTCGTTTTTAGAAATAGTAATACTGATTTGTTCTATTTTATGCAACTATTTATCAGGCCATGTGCAGGGATAGCCGTATTGTGCCTGGAGCTGCTGCAACTGAAATTGAGTTAGCTAAGAGGGTGAAAGAATTTTCTTTCAAGGAGACAGGGTAAGTTGTATTTCCCTTTAACTTTTCTTTGAGTCCCCTATTGGATAATAGTATGGTGTGAATAGGGGTTATGAGTGGGGCAACCCTAACCTTAAAAGTCAGTTTTGTTGGATTGAGTTAGGGCGACCTGGGTTACACTCTAAATTTCTAAATTGATAAAAAGTCTAAATTAAGTAAGACCTGAACATGATTTATAAAAAGTCTAAATTGACAATTAAAACAAGATATGATAGTCTTTTACTTTCATCATCCATCTACTACTAAATAGTTAAGTTTGATGTAATCAAATTGAGCATCTTCAATGAGTAGAGATCCTCTCCATTTCTCAAAAAAATAGAGATGTCCACTGCTAATGTTTTAGGTGTTGTATAAAAGTCAAATTATATAAATTAATGACACATTCCAATAATACATGTATTTATACACCATAAACTTTAATTATGAAATTTTCTATTTCTTAAAAGAAATAGAGAGGATTCTAACTCGTCTTCAACTCCTTTATTGATCATTATTGCTTCAGTACATTTTAAGCCCTCGTTAAATGTGTCTAAGATGTGTTCAAGTAGGTCTAGGATGTAGGGCTGTTCAAAAAAAATCCAAGAACTGAATTGAACCGTCGAACCAAACCGAACCTAACTGAAGTTAAAATAACAGAACCATTATGTTTGGTTAGCAAACCAAACTATTATGCACAAACAGTTCTAGAACCGAACCGTAACTGAAACCCTACCGAGCTGAAACTGAACCCGAACCGAACCAAAACTGAAAATGAAAAATGCTTAAAACAAGTTAATTTTAAATTTTTTTTTTTTTGAAAAATAGCTTAACGGTTCGGTTCTTTGATAAACGGTTTGGTTTGGAAAAAACTCTCTTCTAACGGTTCGGTGCGATTTGGAATTTCAAAACGGTATACCAAACCAATAATTGTGGTTCAGTTCGGTTCTTAGTAAATTGAAACGGTTCGGTTCAGCTCGAGTGAATTTTTACTATGGTTTGGTTCTGTTCAGTTCAGTTTTTCTCACAAACTGTACCATGAACAACCCTACTAGGATGTGTGTAAGCCAAGAAAAAAAGTTGTTTATGGGATTACACATGGGTTTCCAAGAAATTCGAGTCTTAGGTCTCTTCCTCCAAGAATCCGAGAGCTTGGTCTCTCCCAAGTCCCAACAGATATCTAGTCTCAATTAATTTTCCCCTCAATTTCCTATTTATTCAGTAACCATCTAATAACATAACTGCAGCCTTAATACATAACTGCTTTCTAATAATATAATAACTAGAGCCTAAAAATATAATAGCAATACTTATAAGAGATCTAACAATACTCCCCCCAAAAGAATCACGTTCTCATAGTGGTGAAATATAGGAAATTGCTCAAGAATAGTTTCATCCAGTCCCTTAGTGGCTTCAAAATCTAGACACAAATTGATGCATAGTACAGTCATGCCCTCCGTGCCACACTTTCTCTACACTGTCGTTCGGATTTGTGTACACAGAAATTCTGTGCACCATTTCAACCAAAACTTGTAACTGTCTTTGCGTTTCCAAATGTTCCTGGCGCTCTTCCATATTGGAAATTTTGTGCATCATTTCAGCCAAGAATTGTAATTGTCTGGGGTTTCCAAGTACTCTCTGAGTTTGTTTTCCAGTATTCTGTTCCAGAATTTGCTGCATAGGAAGCAACACTTTCTGAACCATACTCTAAAGCTACAATGTATGATGATTGCTTTCTCCATGTTAAAACCATCAATTCCCCGGATCATACTGGCTTTATACCAGTTGATAGAAGCTGGTACCAAACATAAAATAAAATATAATAAAAATAACTTTAGTTGCTATTAGATTTTAGAATAGGACTGCACACGGGTTCCCAAGAAATTCAAGAGTCTTGGGTCTCTCCCTTCCAAGAATTACAAATGGATTGCACACCGGTTCCCAAGAAATTCAAGAGTCCTGGGTATCTCCCTTCCAAGAATTTGAGAGCTTGGTCTCTCCCGACCAATATCCAGTTCCAATTGATTCCCCTGATTTTTCCTTCAATTTCCTCTTTATTCAGTAACGTCTAATAGTATAATTGCACTCTTAATACATAGTTGTTGCCTAATAATATAGTAACTGCAGCATAATAGTATAATAACTGCAGCCTAATAATATAATAGAAATACTAATAAGAGATCTAACTCCTTCACCTTACAAATCAGTTTTGTAGGATTAAGTTGACCCAAAATTAAGATCCGATTAGAACCTATCCTAGATCTGTTGGGCCACCCACCATATTATGATATTATCTATGTTTCAAGTCCAATAATACTGAGAATGGGTTTGAGAACTCAGGGCCCACATTGACAAGTGATAAGGTCTAAATGGCCTAAAAATTCTAAAATCATAACTTGATTGTGAGTTAGAGAATTTTATTACTTACATTGGGCTTGGATCATTTTTCCTTTCCTTTGTAAATAGGTACTTTATTTTATATTATTTGTTTATTGTCTCTATAATAATTCATACATGAAAGGAACGTACTAAAGATTTGCAATGCCTCTGCAGATTGGATCAGTATGCTATAGCAAAATTTGCTGAAAGTTTTGAGATGATTCCTAGAACATTGGCTGAGAATGGTGGGTTAAATGCAATGGAGATTATATCTTCTCTCTATGCAGAACATGCATCAGGAAACTCCAAAGTTGGTATTGATTTGGAAGAGGGTGTTTGTAAGGATGTCTCAACAACACATGTTTGGGATCTCTACGTGACTAAGTAAACTACTTTCCTTATAATTTGCTTTCTGTTGTTCAGTTGTTGGAAGTGTTTCTTTTTCTTGTCGTCATTATAAGTTTGCACACAATTACAGATGACACTTTTGACAAATGCGAATCCTTTTTTCAATTGCTTTTATTTGGAATAATTGTTTTATCTCATACCGTTTAATGACAAGTTTGATTGTTGTTTTTATCTGCTCAGGCTTTTTGCTCTTAAATATGCTGCTGATGCTGCATGTACTGTTCTACGGGTGGACCAGGTAATCACTTGAAGTAATTAGTATTTGATTGTTCCCTTTTAATTTCAGATTATCAACATAATAAGTATATCGCTCATTTTTTAAATAAAATAAAGCACATTTTTTCTTTTGGACACAGAAGCTCTGAAACAGTTTTTAATGGTTAATAAATGCATTTTTCTCCCTCTGTTTATATTCTACTTCTGCCTAGAGAGAGCTAACAAACTCAAACAATTCACCAACACCTTTAGCTTACAAGACCTAACTAAGCCGGCCCATTTGGTGTCTAGGGTTATTCTTCTTCTAACATGTACTTCCCTAGTTGGAGCTTGTTTTAGGAGTAGGTTTTGGTGTTCTAAGATAGAGACTGTGAGGAAGGGTTAGGCCCGGTAATAACTAGTAAGATGAGTAGGCCCCAAATATGGAAGGGGTTTTTACAGGAAACATGTTTAGAAAAAGGGCATTTGAGTTGGCACAGGGGAGAGAGGAATGATATGTAATGGGGGAGTTAGCTGTATAAGGAGTAATGTGTGGAAAGGGGATCACTCTGGCCCTCATTAGAAGGGATAGAGGATCACCAATAATTCATTCTCTGGGATGGGAGTCTTTTGGCTGGGCTGATAGAATCATTCTTTCTTTGTTGTCTGTTTGCTTGTAGTCATTATCAATCTGAAATACAATTCACTATCATTCTACTCTCTTTTTTATGGGAAAATGTTAGTTGTTACTTCCTCTATTCTGATTTATAAGACTACTCTTCACGCATATTAGGAAAACTTTATACTGTCATTAATGTGTATAACCAGCGCATAACTATTAGTACTCCTTCAGTCCTAGCTGACCCATCTGACCCATTTGTAAATTAAGTATGTCCCAAAATGACTGATCCCTTTCAATTTTCAATGCTACATTAATGACTTCTTTTCAATTGTATTTATTAGTTAATACTATTTGCATCACTCTCAATTCAATATCTCCAACACTAGTACATTATAAGGATACTTTAGTGAAAATATTATTCTCTCTTTCATTTATACTGTTTTCTTAATCTGTGTTAATTGCTCAACTGGTGAGTTATTTATCATTCTTTTCGTATAAATGTATTCAATGTTGACTTTTCATATCTCAAGACAAACTTATAGTATTAACAATAATAAGAGATATATTTAGAAAAAGAGTAATATATATATCTTGAAATTTATTGAAGGCCTTATATTTAGGGACAAACAAATCTTCCAAAATAGTCTTATAATTAGAGTAAAAGGAAATAGTATGTTACGTCGGTTGTTAGGGATATGGTTTGAACTTTGAACCTCGTTCTCAAACTCTTTCAAGTATCCGTGCTAAAAAATGACTGACCTATCCCTCGGGGACTCATTCTACTCCTGCGCACTGTTCCAGTTTATCATCACTCTTTCATGGGTCCCCTGCTTCCTCAGAGTTCTACTCCTGTGTATTGTTCGAGCTTATCATTTCATATCAATAAAATAAATTGTTGATTGCCTACCTAATCTATCTTGCGGGAAATTCTTGCTTGAATTTCATCCCTAACCATTCATATTTATATTATTGAAGCACTCTGGCCCATGTTTGAACTACATAATATAGTTGATGGAAGTAAGTATTGTAGTTACTTTGATGGCATGACTATTTCCTTTTACTGAATACGGTTGACCTGGGGTACCATAGGGGTGGCAAATGGGCATATGCTTAAAACCTGGCCTGCCCCGCCAAAAGATGAGGGCGGGGCTGGGCTGGCCCGCGGGAATTGCACCTTCTTAGTCTAAAAATTGCAAAAACTTTAGTTAATGTCCGCACTGGCAAAAGTCCGAAAAAAAACGGGGTGGGGCGTGCATATTAGATGGTGTGAGCCTAAAATCTTTGTCTGTCCTGCAAAAAAGTGCGGGCAAAGCGGGTAATGCTCAATGGGCCGAACCCGTTTTGCTTTGTTATGTTGTCTATGCTATGTTTTTCTGTGACAGTGTGTAGTATTCATCTTGTTTGACACTGGATGCATGATTTTGATCAATTTTCCTATATGCACAAATTTATGGATTGGTATTTTGATGTTTTCAGATTATTATGTCAAAACCGGCTGGAGGACCTGGCAGGAGAGAGCAACCTGCTGGCATGGACGAAGACTAAAACTGAGAACTGTCTTGACATCGCCATGTTTGTATCTCAACCTGATGTCCTACTTACAGTTAGCAACATGGTTTGGGCGTCTGGTTTTCTTTATGTAATGGGCGCATAACAAATTTTGAATTTTGATTTTCTATGGAATGTAAGGGATTTGATATGTAAATTAAATGCTAGCCCCCTTTTTAGAGTGCTGGTGTTCTTTTGTTGTGAGCTGTTTTTTTATTCTCATAGTTTGTCTGGACATATCATTGTATGACTGATTTTTCCTCCCTGCAGTGTCATGATTGTTGTAGTAGGATTATCATTTACCAAGCATAGTAGATTTGCAGTTTTTCTTAATCAATTTCTCTAGCAAAATGTAATTGCCGCAGGTTTTTCTTTGATTAAATGAATTTACCTCGAGTTTAGCTAAATTAATTTCTCTTGAGCAAGACTTAACTCAAGCTCATTAGAGCTTGCTTAGATGATACTCACGCATATGTATAAGAAACGTTGTCTGAATCAATCCTTTGATCTCTTCGAATGCCTGCCTCTCTGGCACAATGTTTGGGAATAACAAGATCCACTTCAATCTACAATGACGAGTGATATGCCTACTCGTGTGATTGGTTTCAAGAATTCTTGAATTCTTTGGAAAATCCCAGGCGTATTTTTTAGCAAAACACTTGTACAAGTTTGCATGTTGAACTTCAGAATCTAATGGTTGGTTGCTTTGAAAGATACATGTTGAACTTAAAACTAGTGAAAAAGCATTATCTAATGGTTAATTGCTTTGAACGGGAAATATAGTTTAGCTAACTCGTATTTGTGGAAATTCATTTGAATCCGGTTGAGTTTGGATTTTCTCCAATTACAAGGAGGTTGCATAAATGCTTTGCAATCTTTGCCTATCCTTGATTGGTAATTTTGTTTGACGTCCACAATCGTATCCCTAATATCAAGATGAATCAACAAAATAGTTACATTCAGTCTCTTGGTGCATTATCCTTCAATCACACTCCCCTGATATCTTAGGTGAATTCATAATTGAAGAAACTTTTTATCGAGCTTGGTGCATTATCCTTCAATCACACTCCCCTATATCTTAGGTGAATTCATAATTGAAGAAATTTTTTATCGAGCGATAATTATTCTATCACAAATCAACTAATAGCCTATGTCTAGAGCTATTAGAGGTCTACACACATTAGGGTTACTAATCATTCAAAACTTGTAATTAGTTAAAACATTCACATACTTATAAAAGATAACAATTGTATGCATCAATAGTCAACAATTTACATCGATCTAATAATTCAGACAATATAATCTAAATGACCTAGTAAAAGGAAAACTAGCCACTCATAATGCAATTATTTATATATAATTGTTTAGAGAAAAAAATACATAAATTACAAGATATAGATTACAGTCTAGCGGTAAAACAACATCAATCTGTAGCTAATGGAACTCTGTAGCCGTCTCCTTTTAATCGAAATTTGGAGCCCTTGCAATTGATATTATTTGAACATTTAAAGATATGATTTTTCGACCGCAAACATCGTATTATGATGCAATCTCATTGCACCATGGTTCTTCAGTAATTTGATGTGTGAGGCCGAGTCGAAGAAAAATTGTGCCACAATTTGATGTGGCCACAACACGATTTTAACAGTCCAACTTATTTTCTGTTTGAGCACATGATCGTGCCACGATCCTCCTTGATTGTGAGATAGTTTTAGTAAAGAAAATCTTTCTCAACCTCACGTTCTTGCTTTCGGTTCCCGCTTTGCTTCTTGTCACTTTAATCTTAACCTCGTGTAAATGCGAGTTGACAATTTCCACAATAATTTGATGCAAGTTGACCTTTTCCTCAATAATCTTGATTTCTTAATAATTTAATGTAAGTTGACACTTTCACAATAATCTTTTCCTCAATAATCTTGATTCCAAATTATAATATTTAGTTTATCGCAAATTCAATACATTTTAAATAAAACATGCAATTCATTAAATAATTAAAACGTGGTTTGAGTTGATTTGGATGTCCCATACTCATGAACAATTCTAAATATATTAGTAGTGGGAAACTAAACATGTTAGTTAGATAAATGAAGTGTTTAATTTATTCTCTAAGCGCGTTTCAAGCACAATAGTCAATGAAATAGGTTAGACATGAAGCTAATTTTTATGTTAAACAAACAATTATTTTGTCTCTTATAGAATAAAACTTTGTTCATGTATCTTTCCTAAGAATTCAAGTATTGTATTATTTGTTTTGTTCCCTTTGGCCTTAATGGTTTAGCATTCGTGGCCGTGGCAAATGGCAATACACAACTGTATTTAGCATTGAAAACTATGCAAAGTATATAAATTAAGACTTAGACTTATCCTTTTGGATTTATGTTGATAAGTCGTCCATATAAGATTCCATCAAGTCAATATCTTTTGCTCTTAATAAATAATGAGTTCGCATTGGCGTTCACGGTTTTCTAATTATACACATAAGCTAAATCGTCACCATTGAAAAATACACCCTCCTTTAGTCTTCATATAGACTTATTTAAATCACCATTTAGTTGTTTTCTCGTTGATGACTAAGTTTCGATTAAACACCTAATCCAATTGGAATTTATACTTAGTTTGTAAGAGCATCTTCGATGGTGCCACTTATTTTTGAGTTCTTTGTGAGATCCATTAAGCCACATTATCTTGAAGCAATTCAACAAATTTTAACTTCAATTGTGCAATTTTAAAGAATCCATATTAGTTCCTACAACTTTACTTTATTTATTAATATTTTAATTATTTACAATTTTATTTTAATGCTAAATGACCCACAACTTTAATTTTGATCATTTTATTATGCTGGTGCAACGTTGCTTTTGTGATGCAACGGTTGGCCTCTGTGGCGAACTCCAATGAGTCACAAAATAGAAGAGGTGGAAAACTTGAGAAAAAACTCCCATTGGAGTTACTCTTATAAGAGTCTAGTACATTTTGTAGGAGCATCTCAAACCATGAACCCATTTTTGGGTTTTTTATGGAACTCATTAAGCCACGTCAGCTTGAAACAACTAAACTAGTTTTTCACTCCAATGATGCAACTCTAAAGAACTCGCTCATATTGGGTCCCACAACTTTACTTTATATATTAATATTTTATTCATATTAAATTTTATATCATTTAAAATAATTTTCATTAGCATATATTTTGAATTTTATTATTATTTAATTTAATTAATTTTTCATTATATTATTATTTTAATCAAAAGAATCGTGCTTGGCTTTAAAGCGTTTGACATGCTGTCAAACTTCATCCAGCATAAAAGTTGAAAAATGCTGCTTTTTCATTGCCAGGTGGAGCTCCAAACTGAAGAACCAACCGTTGGAGTTGGTCTAAGGTCCAATGTTGATTATTGGAAACTTAAATAATGGTAACAAATACAAATGACTTAGTTAAAAGTTAATCTACAAATCAATAGACTATATAAAATAATACTTGAGGTGTCAATGTGTCATGAATACAATATATTCCAGCAAAGGAAATTAATGATATGATGATGATGAAGGTAAAAACTCCATGGTATAATGGTAAGAGTCTTTGGTAGATGAAGGAAGGGGTGTGTCTGCAAAGTTAACAATCTAAAATTAAAGTTAATGAAATAAGTGAGGAGTAACTTGTAAGAATACATGGAATTGTACATCAAGATGACACATAGTTAAACTTATATATGGACGATGACTAAAATTTCTTTCAGTGAGCGTAGCGAGAATGCGGGAGATCGTTGGATTAACTCTAACAATTCAGATGAGCACTTTGCTTGGATCTGGTGTACGACCCTATATTGAGGGTTTACCTGCTCGTCAATCTTGAGTCAGAGTATTTTGGATTAGACTCTTCAAATTGATTTGATTTTATTGGATCATTTGACCGGCCCGAAACAGTTGCTCCCTATTTCCTTACTACGAGGCACAAAAATGTGATTTACTACTCTTCTTTCTCAATCATTCTCTTCACATACATTATTTTTACACACTTGTCATTATCTTAGTGATGAGAGAGTGAATAACTTAAATTAAGAGTTGTGTAATTTGTTGTTATGATTAGATTATACTGTAATAGTTATAATTCAAGAACTTAGTTCTCTCGTACCATAGAATGTGATATAACAGTTGCATGCTGAACGTGTGTAAAAGCTTAGTGCACAGAGGTTGTAAGTTGAACTCAGTGTAAAAACTCAAAGTTATTAGTGGAAAACTCAAGGAGAAACTCTCAAGGACTAAATAACCCCATTATTTAAGGACAATCCAATATCAACCCTGGTGTAATCTCTCTAACTATTCTCTTTATTTTTGCCCAGTTTATCTTCCGCTGTCTAATTCTCTACTTCATCTCTTTCCTAAAATTGACCAACCTTAAAATTAATCTTTCAGAAAAAAGTTTTCAAAAACCAAATATCACAATTCACACCCCTCTTGTGTTTGAGGTCACTATGTAAACAAGTGATATCATAGGCTAACTTATGTCATAAGACTAATCATATAAGGAGGTAAGATGTCTTCAAACGATTGACAAATCAAACCCCAATCCTTTTATATAGAGAGATATACTTATTGGAAAGAGAAGATGAAACTATTTATAGAAGAGATAAATTATGATATTTGGGATGCGGTAAAAATGGTCATTTTGTTCCCACACATGACACATTTAATTGATGGTGTTGTAGAAAACAAACTTTTATAAATCTAGACCAAATAGGATAAAGAAGAAGTTCACTACAGTTTGAAAGGTAAAACTATTATACCTACCACTTTCGGTATTGATGAGTTTTTTTTCTTTGTATTTTTTATTGCGATTCTGTCAAAGAAATGTGAGACACCTTTAAAATTATTCATGATGGTACAATCGAGATAAAAAGGTCTAAAATGAACACAATGACCCATGAGTATGAATTTTTTTTATTAATGAAACATAAGGAAAATATTCAGGCCATGAAAAATTTGATTTATTTCTATTATTAATCACTTGTGAACGTTTGGCAAGTTTTTTCTAAATGAGACTTAATTAACAAAGTCTTTATATACATAAATCGCAGTTGACAACCTAAAGTCATTGCGGTTTTTGGATCTAAGTGACTTTTCTTTTATGAATTTAACTACCTTATTTGGAAAATTATAGGAACAAGAGATGAAACTAAAAAGGCTGACCGAGAATGAATAAGGTGATAAAAAGAAGAAAAGTCTCGCACTAAAACATAAAGAAGACAAAGATTCAAAAGCTGATAAAAACATGAATTTGTTAGTATGAAATTTTAAGAAGTTAATAAGGCATGACAAGCAACCCCAAAACTTCCAACACAAAAATGAAGACAAATCTTCGTTTGTGTCAACTTGCTTCTAATGCAAAAAGAAATGCCACATAATTAAATTGACCTCAAAATAAGAAGAGAGCTAGAAAATATAAAATACCTGAAAAAGAAGCAAAAAAGGCATACATTGCTTGAGATGCTGATGATATGAACTCTTTAGACGAATAAAAAAAGAGAGGAAGAAACAACATTTGTCTTATGGTAAAATATAAAGACAACAAGGTAAATGATCATACTTCCTGTTTTACTTATCATAAAATCTTTCTCTTTTGTTAAAGGTGAGATAGTTAGTCAAAAAATTAAAAAACATTGTTTTTTAATCTCTTAGTCAACTACATTCTCTCTTGAAAAAAAAAAAAAAAACCTATACAAGAAAATAAATTGTCTTAGAGAAAATTAATTTTTTTTTATTTCATAACTCTCCTTCCCCTTCTTCTTTGTGTTTCAATGAGAATTATGGAAATTATTTTAAGTGAAAAAATGCAATATTTTTGAAAATAAAATTGATGACTTGTATAACAAACTTGATAATTTTAAAAAGAAAGAGATAACTCAAATTTAATTCTAGGTAATTAAAAGCAACTTACAATAAGTCCCGTCTAAGTTATGAATCTAAAAAGGCTTAAATAGTCTTTTGGTCATTGTAAGTTGGTGTATTTTTTATTTTCGTCCCTGTATCTTATTTTTTTTGGAAATGGTCCCTGAATGTTAAAATCCGCAGAAAGTTCGAAGGAAAATCCGCAGGAAACCTGCAGATTTTCCTGTGGATTTTCACTTTAGGGACTAAAATCAAATGAAATTTAACATTTGAGGACTTTATCCCCAAAAATAAAAATACAGGGACGAAAAACAAAAACACGCCAACTTATAGGGACCAAAAAACTATTTAAGCCATCTAAAAATAATGCTACGACAATTAGTAATACTTTCCAATCTACACTTAGTAATATCGACCATGCTAATAGGACCTCAAATATCATATGCCTAAATATAATTATTGTGGTAAAAATGGTCGTATTACTTTATCCAATTTTATTAGAAATAACCATGCTTCGTCTTCACCTAAAATTTATGAGAAAAACCATGCGAATGAATTACGAAACAATTCTTCTTCATGTTAGTTCTACAATCAAAATTCTAATTCAAAATTTAGATATTATCTGCATTACACTAACGATAGATGACTAAAAAATGACCGCCGTACCCAAAGTTAAGATTTAAGTTCATAATGCATGCATATTTTACGGTCTCAAATATTAAATGGTACATTGATTGTGGCTATTCAATGCATATGTTTGGAGATAGAACTTTGTTTTTCTCTTTTACTCATATAAGGGAGGATGTTTTTGTATGGTGATAATAATAAAGGAAGGATAATAGATTTTGATACAATTAATAAGTTGTCTAAACCAATGACCGGGGATAAACTTTTAGTTGAAGGTTTGAAACATAATGAATTAAGATAATAATGTGATCGTAAAATATGAAAAACAATCAAAATCTTTTTACTAGTTTAAGAAGTGGAAATAACTACACCATAAATTTTGATAATCTCATTTCAAATGATGTTTGTATTTTAAGTAGAGAGGAAAAATCATGGCTATGACATAAGAGAATAACACATAACCACATGAACTATTTAAACAAATCTGTCCGCAAGAAATTTTTCAAACTTGCTTTTTACAAAGAATCGAATGCATGATTCATGCCAAAAAAGTAAACAAGTAAAGACCTCATGTTAATTGAAAAATATATTATTCTACAAATAGACATTTACAACTCTTGCATATGAATCTTTTTTGTCCATGCAAAACTATGGAGTTTTGGTGGAAATTACCACGCCCTTGTAATAATGGATGACTATTCTCACAATATTTAGACAATTTTCTTATCTCATTAAAAATACGTGTCCATTGCCTTTTGGAAATTAGCCAAAGTTATCCAAAATAAAAAAAAAGGCTTAAGCATGGCATCTTTCCTAAGTGACCATAGAGGTGAATTTTAAAATATGGAATTCGGGAGAATTTTTAATGAGAACGACATAAAGCATACTTTCTACGCTCCATGAACTTCCCAACAAAATGGAATAGTGGAAAAAAAATAGATCTCTAGAAAAGATAGTGAGGATGATGCTTAATAAAACCTACATTCCTAAGCATTTTTTGGACTGATGCAGTAAGTACTACTTTCTATGTGATGAATCATGTCTTGATAAAACCAATTCTAAAGCTAACACCCTACGAATAATACAAAGGATGGAAGCCTAATATTTCCTATCTTTATGTTTTCAAATGCAAGTGCTCTATCCTTAGTAACTAGAAGGATAACCTTGGCAAATTCGACGCTAAAACTGATGAAGGTCTATTTCTAGGATATTCCACTTTCAATTAATATTTTAGAATTTTTAATAAGAAAACCTTAACTATAACGTAAATATGTCAAGAGATGCAAGGAATGGTCTTTCCAGGATATAATTGTAGACATTTTTGTAGGGGACCATGAGGAATTACATGTCTATCATCTTCACATCTCTCTTTTCTCTAAGAGAGACCATCGACTCTATGCTTCTCCAAGGGCATGTTACAGAGTCATTAAACGCCTCCATATGGATTCCCGTGTAAGGCGATAATCTTCCCCTTTCTAACCATAATTCTTCGAGGAAGCCGAAATGCATGATATCACATGCGCTTCCCCAGTCGATCATGATTCTTGATTGGCTATTATGGTTGTTGTTACCAACGAAAGTACTTTGTTGGGGATACCACCCACCTTTTTGTCATCTTGGAACCCTAAGATGGATCTTTTGTCCTCCAATTTCCACTCTTCGTTCTTTGCTATTGATATCGAGGTCTATATGTTTGTGGCTTTCTTAAGCGATTCTTTAAAGCGGGATTATTCTCTGATTATTGAGGATACATAAGGAGGTGGTGAAATGAAATAAGTTGAAGTTGGTGCAATAATGCTCTGATGAACGATTGACTTAGTTGCTTTGGAAGACAAGATTGCAAACAATTATGCAATCTTGGAGTGATCATATTGATTATTAGAAATGGTTGTAGAATTCGACATTAAATTTCGTGAGAATCAAGAAACAGTACCCAGAGGTGGCACCACTATTCCAATGTGGAATATGAAATTGATTGTATGCTGATGGAGATAGCCGTAAAAGCTCTCTGGTACGATGGTAAGAGTCTCCAGTAGGTGGAGAAGGGGGTGTACCTGCAAGGTTAACACTTCAACGCTTAAGTTAGTGAACTCATAAATGAGTAACTTGCAAGAATGAATAAAATTGTAGCTCGCAATGGGGCGTAGTCACACTTATATATGGACGACAGTTAAAACCATTTTTAGTGGACGCGACGTGAAGTGCAGGAAATCGTTGGATTAAGTTGAGATATGAGGGTGCTGCTTAGATCTAATGTGTGGCTGAGTAATAAGAGTCTACCTGTTCGTAAGTCTTAAGTGGGAGTATTTTAAATTAAACTCTTCAAACTAAACCGATTTTATTGAAGCGTTTGACTAGTCTGAAAGACTAACGCCAAAGCAATCGATTTTATTGCCTTGACATATCTAATTCAGGAGTATTTTTTAAGGGAGTGAAAATAATTTTTTTTTGTGTTAAAAAAATACTACTACAATTGAATATGTATAATAAATGAATGTTAATTTTTTTCTTTTCTAATACGTTCCATGTGAATTCGTGAATGGAGATATTTAATGCTAATAATATGTTCCTAATTAAATGCAACAAGTGGGTATAATAATTGAAATAAAATAGAGAAAGACTAAGGCCAAGGCAATAATATTACATGCTACAATTGAATATGTATAATAAAAGAATGTTAATTTTTTCCTTTTCTAATACGTTCCATGTGAATTCTTACCAAAAAAAAAAAAAACGTTCCATGTGAATTCGTGAGTGAAGATATTTAATGCTAATAATATGTTCCTAATTAAATGCAACAAGTGGGTATAATAACTGAATTAAGAAAAAAGCGGTGATGCACGGAAAGTGTAAAAAAATTTTACACTGTCAATCAATCACGATCATGTATCCTACCAAGTCATACTCTTATTTTTAATTACTGAGATGACATGGCAGAATAATATATGATAGTATAAAATTTTTTTACACTGTTAGTGTATCTCCATTAAACCCTTGAAATAAAATAGAGGAAGACTAAGGCCAAGGCAATAATATTACATGCTACAATTGAATATGTATAATAAAGGAATGTTAATTTCTTCTTTTTCTAATAAGTTCAATGTGAATTCGTGAGTGGAATATTTAAGGCTAATAATATCTTCCTAATTAAATGCTACAAGTGGTTATAATAATTGAAATAAAATAGAGACTAAGGCCAAGGGAATACTATTACATGCTACAATTGAATATGCATAATAAAGGAATGTTAATTTTTTCCTTTTCTAATACGTTCAATGTGAATTCGTGAGTGGAGATATTTAAGGCTAATAATGTCTTCCTAATTTAATGCAACAAGTGGGTATAATAGTTGAAATAAAAGAGAGAATGACTAAGGAGAAGAGAATAATATTACATGCATGTTGAAAAAGAAGTCTTTGACTAAATAATAAGGTTAAGAATATTCAATTAACTCTTACCACACATTTCAAAAGATTAGTAATAAAAGACGAAAAGTAGTTTCCATGAGTAATACACACACATCAGAGAAATTGTTACCATTGAAAAGCACACCATCCCCCTGCCTCTGTCTTCGTATAGACTTATTTAAATAAATATCACCATCTATTTACAAAAAAATTAAATATCACCATCTAGTTTTATTGTGTGTTTTATTTTTATGGATTACTAAGTTTTGATTAGTCACCATCGTGTTGTTTAGCTACTCTCCATCAAAACTAGTTTTACTATACTATAATATACATAATAGTCTTTTCTCTACATATAAATGATAGATACGCTAATATTCTTTTTATTAGTGTAGCTTTTAATCTTATCTCGTATAATCTTAGTGAACATAACACATCCAAACACAATATTTTTACTTTTGCTACGTTAAGTTTGTTTTCATCTTAATTATTTATCGTCTAACATTCTCTTCTTCTGTACAACATCGTCAATCTTATAATTATTTAATTAAATTTTTCTTTCCTTTTGAATGGCACTCCAAGGTCAGATAAACACCCAATGCCTATTTTGTTTCAACCACACAACTTAAATTCAATAATTTAGAAATTAGACGACCAAAATTATTATAGACCAAAAGTGTGGATGAAATTTTTTATTAAGAGAGTGAAATAACGACAATTTTAGTATTAAGGACCAAAAGTGTGGATGTAAAATTTTAGAAGTAACATTCTCTAAAAATAATATTTTCATGACTAAAACCGAAATTTTAGAATTAACGTTCTCTAAATGGGTTTATTGAATGGAAGCTCAGGTTTTCAATAGCTCCATGTCCATACTTGTTAATGGTTGTCGCACTATTTATTTTTGGTTGGAAAGAGGTTTGAGATAAGGTGATCCATTGTCACTTTTTCAATTTCTAATGATGGTGGAAGGGTTGACAGGTCGGATGAATAAAGCAATTGCTCTAGATGATTACCATGGTTTTCAGATTGGTGACAACACCCAAGTTAAGCTCCTTTAATTTGTAGATGACACAAAGTTGATTTGTGATGGATCTTGGAGGAATCTTTGAAGCATTAAAGCAATTCTAAGAGAGTTGTAATTTGTGTCAGGGCTCTGAGTTAATCTGTGCAAGAGTAAAACTTTTGCTTTAATTTAAATCAAGATTTTTTGCAAGCAACTTCCTCTTTTTTGGAAAGTGGAGTGGGAAGCCTCCCTTTTGCTTTTCTTGGAGTTCCTATAGGAATCAATCATATAAGGAAAGATTTCTGAAAGCACATTATCTCAAATATAAGAAGAAGACCCTCTTCTTCGAAAAACAAGAATTTGTCAATTGGAGGAAGAGTTATGTTGTTAAATGTAATTCTAACCAATATTTCAGTTTTTATTTTTTATTTTTACATGACTCCTAAGCCGATCATTAAGGAGATAATGATGCTTCAAAGGGTATCATTGTGGGGCAGATTAGAGGAAAAAATAAGCTTGATTGGATTATTTGGAATAAAATATGTATGTCAAACAAAAAAAGATGGTTTTCTGTTAAACATTATGGAAGATTTAACATAGCGCTTCTAAGAAAATGGAAGTGGAGAATTATGTTTGAATCCAATTCTGTTTGAATTGATCTTTTATCTTGTAGGTACTGTGATATCAAAGAAAGAATGCTTAACACCCCTAGTTTGACTAATAGTAACAAAAAATCTTTGTGGTGGAAGGATATTTGTGCTCTAGACTATTCTGAAGAAGATGGGCATAATTTTTGATTATCTAAGTCCATATCTTGTAAGATTGGGAATGGTAGGAATATTGCTTTTTGGCGTAACCATTAATCCGGTCCATGAGCCTTAACGGATCAATTACCTAATCTTTTTGGTTGCTTCTCTTCTTCCAATGTAAAGGTGAATGCTTGAATTACATTGAGATATGGTACTTCAGTAACAATTAGTTTTTCATCCTTTTATCGAGGTCTAAAAGATTTTTATACACACCCTATGATCTAACATCATAGGGGTACATAACATATGAGATTTATCCATATAAGAACGTTTTAACACTTTTTCTATATATCCATCTTGATGTACAAATATTATATTGCTCAAATACTCAATTTGTAAACCTAGACATATTTTTTTTCTTTTCTATGTCCTTTATCTCAAATTGTTTCTTTAAGAGATTTATAGGTTTTTGGAATCTCTTTAGTAGTTTATTATTTATGTCATCCACAGAAACAACTATTATAGTAAATTGTTTTCTAAATATTTTCATAAAAATACAAGGACATGTGGAGTTATTTGGATATCAAATATTTACTTATACGGTTATACCACACGTGTTCGTATTTTTTTAATCCATAGAGATACTTGTTCAATTTGATAGAGTAGCTTTCTTGAGATCCAAAATTATGCATCTCATATATATATAAATCCTTTAGGGAGTTTTATGTAAATGTCACTATCAAGTGAGCCATACAAATAAGTTGTTACAATATCCATCATATTCAAATTACGCCCTTCATGTGCTACAAGGCTAATTAAATATCAAAATTTTTATTTGCATCCACTTCAGGTGGATATGTTTCATCAAAATCAATCTTAAAACTTTCATATCCTCACTTGAATCATCTTTAAATTTAGTTTCTTTTCTTGGCCGATGACTTTTAACATTGGAATCAACTTTCCTAGCACGCTTCAAGCGCTGTTACAACTCATTTGAAATATTAGATTGTACAATAGAAGAATCCACTTTGAGTTGAGTATTAGAGAAAAGATAACAAATTAAACAAGTGTTATAATAAAAACTAATTAAATAAATACAACTATGAACTTCTCCAGCCCCTAATTCGATATAAAAAATGTTGATTTACTTAAAGTCATAAACATATTATTAATGATCATCAATCATAAAGTTCAAACCTATGTTAGAGTGCAAAAATAAAATATTATATATATTTATTAAAATTTGACCTAACTCATCCTTATAAAATCGATTGGTAAGATGAGGAGTGTCACTCTATATCAACTCTTTCAATGCTTTATCTCCAACTCATATGGGACTTTAGGATCTTTCTAATACCCCCTCAGGCCCAACATTCTTTTTCTGATACCATATTAGAGTTTGACATAACCTATCCTTACAAAACTGATTGATAAGGTGAGGAGTGTCACTCTATATAAACTCTTTCAATACTCTAATCCAATCAATGTAAGACTTTAAAATCTTCCTAATAATATTGCGGGCATACTAAATTCTAAAAGCTATCACAAATTTCAATTATCAGACCTAAATTTAATCTAAACTAGATTATATAACTTAAACACAACCTAAACATTCAATTTTTTTTAACTCAAACCTAAATATAACTTAAAATATATTATATAAATAATCATAACCTAAATAGTTTGAAATTCCCATTATCAAATATAAACATAACCTAAACTATATAACCTATACATAGCAGAAATAATATAAGAAGATAACCCAATAAATAAAACCTCCAAACTAAGATATAGAGAAACTGAAATTAATCCTAAAAATGGTAAAATCCTGATAAAAATTAAATGGTGTCACACAAATTACATTAATTTGATATAGAAAAATTATTTAAAGCTGAGAGAATGGTAATTACAAGAAAATTTGATTTATGTTCTAGAAAATGAGTAGTCATGAGATTACAGCAACTGACCGCTTAGTTTCTTTAGTGTATCGAAAACATGTTGTCAGCATATTGCAACATGTCGTTGCCCTGATTTTTTCAATTTCTTACGTAGTGTAATATATATATATATATATATATATATATATATATATATATATATATATATATATATATATATATATATATATATATATATATATATATATATATAATATGAATAAATTCTTCCATTTCATTCAAAAGTGACAATTACCTTTGAAATTTGAAATGATTGAGACTCATGATTTTGATCTTTCTACTTAATTATGTATTTACTATTTAAGTTGTATCGTAACTTATCACCATTATTCACCCACCTCTAACAAGGATGTTTTGATTTAAAAAATCAGTAAATAATTTAAAAGTAATATTACTATAAAATAGAAGAAATAAAAAAAATTAATTTGAACTTCTAAGAAGAGTAAAAGGTATATTTAATTTGTTTTTGTCGTTTCATATATTGTTGGTGTATTGCCGGCCGGTCACATACCAAAAGAGCTTTTTTGATTTTATTTTTAATATAATTATTTATTTATCAATAATAATTTCATTCCTTTATATATATATGGCAAACAGAAGAAAGGTTTTGAAAATAAACTTTGAACTTTGAAGCTTGTGTGCTAAGTCTCAGAGAAAAACAGGTAAAGAGTTTATGTTATAACATAGTTTGATTATTCTGTTCAGTCTTAGTTAAATTATTGAATATCTATAAATACATGTTTTACAGAATGGAAGAAGCTAATGAAAATTCAAGAACAAGAGAAGAAAATGCTGCACCTCCAAAAACAAAGTTGGAGTCATTTGAGAGCTTTCCGAACTACGTGAGAGCTCTCTTGCACACTCCATCTCGTCTTCTGGATCGAGTTACTGCCCGATCCAGCGACGAAATAGAGTTGGTGGAAATAAAGAATCGAAGTCAACATGAGATGAAGAAAACACTAACATGGTGGGATTTGATATGGTTTGGCATGGGGAGTGTCATTGGCTCTGGCATATTTGTGCTTACAGGACTTGAGGTTAAGAACACTGTTGGACCTGCTGTGGTTATATCGTATCTTGTTTCTGGAATTTCTGCTATGCTGTCTGTTTTTTGTTACACTGAATTTGCTGTTGAAATTCCTGTTGCTGGTAAGTACTTTTTGTTTCGCTCGGTGACTCGGATTCGAACTCAGACTTTTCAATAAATTTTTTTCATAACCAAATCATTAATATGTAATAACTTATTTGAAGTGTTGCAAAAAAATATAATTTTTTGCTTCTGTCACTATATAAGAGTGTTTAGCAACGGTTGAAATGTGTTGCTAATTTTTTGACTGATAAAATATTGAATTTCATGTTTTTATATATAGGTGGTTCCTTTGCTTACTTAAGAGTTGAGCTTGGTGAGTTTGTGGCATTCATAGCATCTGGAAACATTATTCTTGAATATGTAATCGGTGGCGCTGCAGTTTCGCGATCATGGACATCCTATTTCGCAACACTTTGCAATCAAAGATCAGACAAATTTGTGATCGTAGCGCATTCGCTTGCACACGACTACAACAAGCTTGATCCTATTGCTGTTTTTGTTCTAGCAGTTACTTTCTCCTTTGCTGTTTTCAGCACGAAGGGTTCATCGCGTTTAAACTACATTGCGTCGATAATACATGTGATCGTCCTAATGTTCATCATAGTTGCTGGTTTATCGAAAGCTGATGCTGATAATTATTCTGATTTCGCACCTTATGGTGTTAGAGGAATCTTCAGTTCCGCGGCTGTTTTGTTTTTTGCTTATGTTGGATTTGACGCGGTTTCTACAATGGCTGAGGAAACGAAGAATCCCGGAAAGGATATACCTATTGGACTAATAGGATCAATGACACTTACAACATTTATTTATTGCATGATGGGTGTGACACTTTGTTTGATGCAAAAATTTTCAGATGTGGATGAAAATGCTGCTTATTCGGTCGCATTCGAAGCCGTTGGAATGAAATGGGCTAAGTACATTGTTGCATTTGGTGCATTAAAAGGAATGACTAGTGTTCTACTTGTTGGTGCTGTTGGTCAAGCAAGGTATCTCACACACATTGCAAGAACAAATTTGTTACCATCATGGCTTGCAAAAGTGAATGAGAAAACTAAGACACCAGTTAATGCAACTATTGTTATGTTTATTGCAACTGCTATTGTTGCATTTTTCACTAGCCTTGATGTTCTTGCTAATCTACTTTCAATTTCAACTTTGTTCCTTTTTTCACTTGTGGCATTGGCTCTTTTGGTTAGAAGGTATTGTGTTATAGGTGTTACTTCTAGGCTTGATTTCATGAAATTTCTTGGATTCTTATTTCTCATTCTAGCCGCTTCGATTGGATGTTCGATTTATTGGTCTCAAACCACCTCCGGGTGGATCGGTTTCGTGATATTAGTACCGATTTGGTTTGTCGGGACATTCGGCATCTGGTTTTTTGTTCCCCTTGCAAAGAGGCCAAAGGTTTGGGGCGTACCGCTTGTTCCGTTTTTACCGTCCGCCTCCATCGGGATCAATATTTTCCTTCTTGGAACATTGGACAAGGCTTCATTTAAGAGATTTGGTGTTTGGACTGCAATTTTGGTGGGATATTACTTGTTTGTAGGTGTACATGCATCTTATGACATAGCAAAGGCACAAAAGGAGAAGGAGAAACTAGAGCCTAAGATTGAGTCTAAGAATGATGAAGAAAATGGTGTTCAATTGGTGACAGGATCTAATACCAAAAATGAAAATCATATATAGGAGAGAAATTTTAAATCATATATCTGTTTGTTGATAGTTATGTGTGTTTTTGTGAGAATAACTTAGACAATCAAGGTGTGTTTGCTTGTACATGTGGTTCTTAATGCTTATATATTTTAGAATTGTTAAGAGTTCTATATGAAACATTCCATATGTTTGTAAGGATCTATATTACAGTAATCGATTACCTTTCATCAATATATGATTAGTTGTTGTGGAGAAATGTGTGCATAACTTTATTTTTATGTGAACTCAGAATTGACAATAAACAGAAGTAAAAGTAAAGAGAATAGAATAGTAAAGCTATGCTAGCTAAGATATTTTCTTTTAAGGAAATCTTTTCAAAAAGTCTATATGACCCAGCCACATGATTTCAACAATTTAGATAAGAACTTGATTTGTAAGCTAAATAAAGCTATCTATGACTTCAAGCAATCATCTAGGGCTTGGTATGAAAAACTAATCCAATCTCTCCTTCAATTTGATTTCACTCACTCTAGGTGTGATCACTCTCTATTTGTGTACTATCAATAAGAAGCTTTTCTCTATGTTTTTTTGTATGTTGACATTCTTATAATTGGATCTAGTCATGTTCTTATTCATAAACATATCAACAAAATCCATGATGCTTTTGCTCAAAAAAGACTTGGAAGACACGTTTGTTTCCTAGGGATAGAAATCAAGTCTCAGAGCAAAGGATCCTTCCTCCTCACTCAGTCCAAATATATAAAAGAATCACTCTATAGAGCTAAGATGATCAATGATTTTGGAGTTCCAACTCTCATGCTTAGCAATTCAAAGTTAAGTTAACATGGTTCAAGTTCCTTCTCTGATCCTCATCTTTACATTTCAATAGTATGAGCTTTACAATATGTTACCCTAACCAAGCCACACATATCTATTAGTGCTAACAAAAGCTTGTCAATATATGGCCTCACCACTTGATTCTAATTGGACTGTTGAGATATTTCAATGGAACAATCTCTTATGGTATATTGTTAGTTCTTTCAACCCGACTCATAAATTTCCATTATGGGCTTACAAGTGATCCAGATGATCGTAGATTAACATCTCATACTTCTATATTTTTTGGTCCAAACCTTGTGTCATGAAGCTCTAAGAAACAATATCTAGCTGCTCGTTCAAGTATAGAGGCTAAATATCGTGCATTAGCTCACTCAACATTTGAACTCTTATGGTTAGAATCATTGATGGTTTAACTTGGGATCCCTTTCTATATACCAACATTGCTATATGCGAATTTGATGTTTTGTTGTCTCACAATCCTATATTTTATGCCCATACCAAGTACATTTAACTTGATGGTATCCAAAGAGATCCATATTCAACATGTTTCGGTCTCTGCTCAATTAAATGATACTTTGACCAAACCACTTGGAAGTATTACATTTCAAGAGTTAAATTTAAACTCATGGTTAATTTTTCAAGTCCCCCTTGATCTTGAAAGGGAGTGTTCGAGAAGTTATCCATAAGCCTCATCCTTGGATATTTAACTAACAAAGTTAGTTTAAGTTAGTTAAGCAGTTAGATATATTGTTAGCTGTTAGTTAATTATATAGAGTTAGTTAAACTCTAGGTTTATTATCAAAAGCTTATAATATGGGACACCTTTATGCTGGTAGGAGGCTAGAGGCCTTATTGATTTTCTATATTTTAAGGCTTATGCTCACCGTGGTGAGAAACCCTTTTTGATGAAGTTTTTGTCTACGGAGAAAGAAAGCTCACGTGAAGTGAGAAGCTCAATATTCTTAGTGGTATTTATAGAGGTTAATGAGCCTGCAGTTAGGGGTTCTCGGGAGTGATAACTACCCACCTAGTAATAGTAGTGGAATGTTGAACCTCTACTTATTAGGAAGACGTGATTTAGTCTATTGACTTTAGATTTTCTCTGATTAAGACATGTTTTTTTCCCATGTCTCCCTTGATCTTGAAAATGAAGTTTTTCAGAGTTGTTACATTAAATGCTTTCCTGAGTGTCTCCGGTGTATCCTCAAATTGTTTTCTTTTCTCCATTGAAGTTGTCAATGCTTTTTTGGATGTTCCTGGTATATTCCGAGTAAAGTTGTGATTCAATGCTTTTATGAATATCTATGGTTTATCTTCAGATTCAGTCTCATTGCACATCTAATGCTTTTCTAGATGTTTCTGATGTATTTTCCAGAGTATGGTTCCCTTTTGCATCCAATGCTTTTCTGGGTTTCCATACTATCTTTCTAGGGTTTGTCCCTCTTATTCCAAGTGGTGCTGGATATTTCTTGATATTCCAACCGATCTCCATGATATCTTATTTTCCCAAACAAGTCTTTTCACCTAACATCATTCAAACCTCAATAAAATTTATATTGCGAGTCTTTTCCATAATCCCTATGGAGTCTGTCTCTCATATCATATCACCAGTAAAAGCAAAAAAAAGAGTCCATAAATTCATTCATAGCATAGCATGTTATTTCATTGCATTAAAAGACAAAGATTGATTACTTAATATTTAACTATCTTCCACTGCGATTACATGAAGAATGACCATCTTCATATACTCTGATTGAGAATATTTAAATAGGGACAGTTGTCATATCCCATTTTCTCCTTACCAATTCCATTCATCTAATACATTCTTTTCATTTTTTTGAAAAGTCAAAATTGTGGTCAAGGTCAAAGTCAATCATGTTGCATTTTGGTCCTCATCATTTTTTAGCCAATTTCTCATGCATCATTCAATTTCAAGGTCATTTACAAAAGACAGTTTTTGGTCGAAGGTCAAGGCCACACTATGTTTAAATTCATTTATTCAATTTGGATTTAATTCAAGATATTTAGACATTTTGATTTTTAATTCAATTTAAAATTAAATGGACAAGTTTTTTTTTTTTTTAATCCAAAGTTTGACATTGTAGGCCATATTTTAAACCGTGAGAGCCATTTTGAGTTAGTTCAAGCAAGCCTTTGCTTTGAGCCAAACTCAAGTTAAGTTGTGAGCCAATTTGAAGCTTTTGCAAGCCATTTTTTCAAGCCTTTAAGCCTTATTTTGAAGCTAAAATCAAGCCACATTTTTTAGCCAAACTATTGGAGGGACCACACATTCCATAGAACATTTCATTCACGCTTTTTGCATCATTTTACAGTAAAAATTGAGATTCATTCACAACCAAATGCAAATTCCATTTCAAATTTAAATTCAAATTACACTTTCAAAAACATGTTTGGAATACTTTTGATTTTTAGTTTTTAAAATTTGTTTTAAAAATTATTTTGAAAATTGATTTTAAAAGGAAAATGAAAAAAAATATGTTTGGCACTTGAATTTTGAAAATTGTTTTAAATATTAAGAAATGATAAAATTTGTTTGGCACTTAAATTTCGAAAAACTGTTTTTAAGAGAATTGAAAAAAAATAATGTTTAGCATTTAAATTTATAAGAAATGAGTAATAACTATTAAAATAAAATAATCTATTATAATATGTAATAGAAAAATGTTTGAATATTAAATCAAAATTTTAAGTAGTAGTATTGTCGTTAATATAAAATAATTACTATATTATATTATACATATAATATTAAAGATAAAAAAGACCATTTTTTCTAAAAAAAATTAATTTTTCCCAAAATAAGAAAAGCCAGATTTAAAAAAAATATTCAAAAAAACAAAATGACATTTTTTCGAAAATAAAAAAAAAATCAGTTTTTTCAGAAATAAAAAAGTCGATATTTTCAAATTAAAAAAGGCACTTTTTAAAAATAAATAATTTCAAAAAAATAAATTTATATATTTTTTATATAGATAATTTCAAAAAAAAATAATTTATATTTTCTTTATTAAAAAGAATTATGTAAAACAGCATATTAAAAACATTTATAAAATACATTTATAAAATAAGAGAAAAAGCGATATTCACTGACAGTGTAAAATAATTTTACACTTTTAACCAATCACCATCATATATTATGCCAAGTCATCATATTTTTAAGTCAACTGTGTGACATGGTAAATTGATAAATTTCTATTAGATGACAGTGTAAAATTATTTTACACTATCATTCCAATACCTTTAACCTCATAAAATAATACTAAAAATAAATATTAATAGTTTTTTATTTTAAAAAATAACATACAAATAGAACGCTTGGATTCTTTAACAAATGATTTGGTTTGAAAAAAATACCTTCTAATAATTTGGTACGGTTTGGAATTCAGAACCGTTATACCAAACTAAAATTTTTGGTTCAATTCAATTCTAAAAAAATTTAAACGATTTTCTTCAATTCGATTGACCTTATATAATGGTTCGGTTCAGTTCAATTTTCTAATAAAACTGTATCAAGAACAGCCCTACTTACACCCCTCATCCCCTTGTTTTTTTAGAAAAAGTAAAAGAAACATTGGGCTTCAGTTCAGTTGAGCCCAACTTCTTTTTTACTTACTTGCCATCACTCCTCTCTCATTTTTACACCACTCTATTTCTATTTTATTTTCCATAATTCATTAAACCATTTAAAACTTTTATTTTAAAAAAATTAGTTGATATTGATTACTTGATTTTGCTAATTAATTTAATTAATTGATTAAACTAATTTTAATTGGTTGAATTTGTTAATCGTTTATTAACCTAAGTAGCTGATTGAAGTTATTTCAGTTGACTAATTTTGTTAATCTTTCTCAAATCGACCTCAATTTAATTGGTTAAAGTTATTTCGATTGATTGATTTTGGTTATTGTTTTTTAAGCCTAAATAATTGATTGAAGTTATTTCAATTGATTAAATCTCTAATCATTCTTATTGTTTTTGATTAATTGATTAAAGTTATTTCAATTGGTTAATTCAATTTAATGGATTTAATTAAGTATCTTGACCTCAAAAATAAATTTCTTTCAAAATAAATCAAAATCATTCAAATAACTTGCACCATTTTCATGTGATATTATTTTGTTTGTGTTTTATTGTTTGGTTTGCATTTCATTTTTGTATGCTCTTTTTCATTTTATTTGCATAATATTCCCAATAGACAAATGTAGATCCATTTCCATGAAGTGTAATACTTTTACTTGTTTCTTATTTTTGTTTTTATTTAGTTAGTTTGTTAATTGAATTAATTAAATAACTTGCCATCTTAAAATTAAAATTTTTAAAATAAAAACGCTTGATCTAACGTCAAGCTCTTTTGAGGTTCAAATTCAATCAAACACAACGTGGGTGCTTGATCCAACATCAAGTGCCTTTTCAACATTCATTTAAATATTTTCATAATCAAACACTTGATCTAATGTCAAGTCATCATTTCGAAACTCTTTTCTTGATAAACTTGGAGTGAAAAAGAATTCGTTGGACGTAATTGTCTCTCTGATTCACGAGTACTTGGATTGTTGGTCATACTTAGCTTGTGGTCTGATGCTTGTTTTCCATTCAAAATACATTAATAAAATGAACCTAGGTTCACCTCACAAATTTCCTAAAAAGTTTTTGGGATGAAAAAGTAGAGGTCTGGGCGTACTTCTCATTTCAGCTGCCCGATTACTTGGATTGATGGCCATACTTAGCTTCTGGTCTGATGCTTCTCTCTTACATAAAAATAATCTCAAATCATTCAAAGCTTTTGCCTTTTGGGTCTTCAATTCAAAACCTTCTAATAAAATTAAAGACGCTTCGTCCATTTTGCGATGATGCAAGCAACGCTTCCACATGAGAATATCAAACATGTTCTACTCGAATATGATGATCGCAACAATATGTGATGATCCAGATTCAGTAATCCATTCTTGAAGTGATGGAAATGTTCAATTATCCATGTTTTGGGAAGCAATGTCGTTCGAATACAACTTAAGAATCTTTTGCTAAAATGAATCAACCCGCAAATATTTGCTACTCAGAACCACGTAACCTTGTAGAATTTATGAAAGCAACTTATGACACAGTTCATAAGATATTTTTCAATTTATTTTCATAAATTCTTCAAGATATTTTTTTTAATTTTTTTTTGTATTTTGATTCAAAGTATAAATAATAATAATAATAATAAAATTATTCTATATTGAAATAGGCCGACCTGATAATCTTAAAAAAAAAATTTATAATATGTGATCTATACTTTTAACTAAATAGACTAATAAAAAAATCTATGTATTTTCTATTAAAAACAAAAATTGACCAGATCAAGGTCTGTAGTTTAAGCTCCTATTAGTTAACGTAATCTATTTTCACCCCTATTCACAATAAAAGTATATGTATTTTGTTTTATTTTTTTGAGAAGGCGAAATGAAAATAAATATATAAAATTACCTTTAATATATTTTGTTTTTGAAATTCAATTTAAATATATTATTTATTATAGTCATATTACTTTTATTTTTAATATATAAACAATGACAACAACCATTAAAAAACTAACGCAATTTTATGGTTCTAAATTCAAAACTAGTATTAATAAAGATACAAATTTATTGACTATAATTATTTTTAGAATAATAAGAAAGTTAATTGAATAGAATAATATATTTTTTGGATTTTATATTTTAAAAAAAAAGATAAATTATTAAACTATATTTATTGATATTTAATAAATTAAATATTAAAAGTTAAAAAATTGACTAAAATTAATTTAAAATTAATTTTTAAATAATAGTCAAAAAAGAGTACCCTTTTTTCAGTAAAGAGAAAAATTAAAATAAAATCAAAACATCATCCTAACCCAAGTAACCATTTCTTTGTTATTTTCCCCTTCTCATTTCCATTACAATATTAGTTGAGTTTTGATTGACTAAATTGTTTCTCATTCATTCATTCTTCTCTTAAACAATACTTTTAGAGTGTGAAAAATATATTAATGGAACGTTACAAGATATTGAGGGATATTGGTTCAGGGAACTTTGGTGTGGCTAGGTTGGCCAAACACATCAGCACAGGAGAGCTTGTTGCTATCAAATATATTGAAAGAGGATATAAGGTTTTCACATTTATTTATTTATATCAACTATTTATTAAGCTTAATTATTATTATTATTATTAGATTTTCTCACAAGATTTCACCTCATTGTGATATGGGCAGATTGATGAGAATGTTCAAAGGGAGATAATTAACCATCAATCTTTAAGGCATCCAAATATCATCAGATTCAAAGAGGTAATTAATTAGAGATTTTTTTTATCGGATTAATTACGCAGCATTTTTTGAATCAAAATTATGTTATTATTTGATTCAGGTTTTTGTGACACCTACTCATTTGGCTATTGTTCTTGAGTATGCTGCTGGTGGTGAACTTTTTGATAGAATATGTTTGGCCGGTCGATTTAGTGAAGATGAGGTCGTAAATTGTTATATATTTTCATATAAAGTATTCGAAAATGAAATCGATTGTAATATTTAATTAGACACATCAATTTTATATATATTTTTTATTTATATTTTATTTTGATAGGAGTATTAAACATTGATATTTTTTTTATGAATTTAAAATGTTACAGGCAAGATATTTCTTTCAACAACTAATATCTGGAGTTAGCTATTGTCATTCCATGGTAAATTATAAAAGATTGTAATTTTTTAATGTTACTTATATTAATTTTGTTATATATAATGTAATATAATATAATCTTATACATTTGACTGCCACAGGAAATTTGTCATAGAGACTTGAAATTGGAAAACACTCTATTGGATGGAAATCCAATTCCTCAGCTTAAAATTTGTGACTTTGGTTTCTCCAAGGTTAATAATAAATAACATTAAACTCATGAAATTAATGATATTTTTTATAAAGTAATGGTTTGATATATTTAATTTAATTTACAATTGTAGTCTGCTATACTCCACTCTCAACCTAAATCAACAGTTGGAACACCTGCATACATTGCACCTGAGATTTTGTCTAGAAAGGAGTATGATGGAAAGGTATTATTAAATTTTGCTTATTAACTATGCAATGGCACATACTATCAAGGTGAAAGGATTATGTTTAAATTTGACTAGTAGAATTTGGATTGATAAAAATACCCTTTAGTTATTACTTTCAATATATTTTTACCAAAACAGATAATTTATATTTAAATATGTCTGTAAATATTTGAGATTCGATGAAATTTGAAAATGACAATGAGATCTTCAGCACACGACAATTATTGCAAAATATTTTAATTATATGATTTGATTAAATCTTAAACCCTAAATTTTAAACCTTAAATTTTAAACCCTAAACTCTAAAAAGTTGCACCATTTTCTTTGATAGTTTTTCTCTTGGTTTGTTGTTTAAACCCTAAATTTATATGTTTTTGTTTTTTGTGTTAGTCTTTTCTTGTGCACCTTTCTACTTTATGTCAAACCTCTTAAGAAACCACATGTAGCCCCTTTTCCTTTAACTTATACTAGTATAATATATTTGTCATTTAAACAAACTCACTTCAAGAACATTACAACATATGGTAATTTCATGAATACCGTATTTATATTCACAAATTGCCAATTATGTAGATGGCAGATGTATGGTCATGTGGTGTAACTCTTTATGTTATGCTAGTTGGATCATATCCATTTGAAGACCCAGATGATCCCAGAAATTTTAGAAAGAATATTGCGGTAAATTATAAACTTCAATTAAAAACTTCTATATAATTAACTAATATCTTTGATTTATCATGGAAAATAAAAACTCTAATTAATTTTTGGTTTGTTTGCAGAAAATAATGAATGTTGAATACTCTATACCTGATTATATACGTGTATCACCAGACTGTAGTCAACTTTTATCTCGTATTTTTGTTGTCGATCCAACTAAGGTATAAATATATTATAACTTCTGGATGTGAAAATGAAAGGTTAAAGATTAATGAAGTAATTATTATTTATTTATTTTGTTTGTTAAAGAGGATTACAGTGTTAGAGATAAAACAACACCCTTGGTTTTTGAAGAACATGCCTAGAGAAGTGGTGGAGAATGATAGAAAATGTAGCAAGAAATCAGAAAAAGAAGAAATAACAAGTCAAAGTGTGGATGAAATTATGGGAATTGTACGAGAAGCAATGATTCCATGTTCAATAGATGCTGATGATGTCGATGAGATTGAAGAGAAGGTTGACCACAGTGGTGATTGTGTGTGACCAATTTATGTGGTCATTGAATGTTTACAAATATTATTAGTATTATTATTGTTATTATTATGTGGTAATTCTACATATATTTTGGACATAAATAAATTATCTTAAGCAAAACATAATTAAGATTAAGAAAAATGTCAAAGAGAAGTATTTTTGGAGGATTGTTGTTTGATGTTTGTGATTGGAACACCTCTTATACTATGTGTTTTAAGAATGTCTCATAATCTCATTTGATTGTCTAGATATAATAATACAAAAGTAAATATATTCTTTACAATATAATTCTTGAATTTTTTAACTTAATTATAAAAGCATGTTTAGTCAGAATTAAAAAATTTAGTAAAAAATTTAATTTAGAAAAACCAAGAGGAAAATAGTTTATTTAATTAAAATAATAAAGCTTAGAAAAAATTATTTAAGTAGGAAAAAAGAAACCAGGTGGAAAGAATGTGGAATTATGGTTAGGAGTTTATTAGGTAGGATGGCCGATCTGTCTTATCAATGGAATGCTCAAAATTATTTCAAAACTGCTTGGTGCTAGATTGAGGAGATACATTAGAAAACTAGTAGCTAATAACAGACAGCTTTTATTTCGGGGAGGCAAATTCTTGATGGTGTTCTGGTGATAAATGAGATCATAGATATGGCAAAGAGGAAAAAAAGAAATTGTTTGGTCTTTAAAGTTGATTTCACGCAGGCATACGATTGTGTCGATTGGAACTATTTACGGTTTATGTTGAGAAGGATGGGATTTGGTGAAAGATGACTGGCATGGATGGAAGCGGTGGTTTCCACTAGTTCAATGTCTATTTTAGTCAACGGAAGCCCGACGTCAGAATTTTCTGTTTCAAGGGGACTCCGCCAAGGTGATCCACTGTCTCCTTTTCTGTTTACTATTGTTGCTGAAGGTTTGGCTGAGTTGGTAAGGCGGGAAGTCAACAGAGGAAGCTACAACGGATTCCGAATTTCAGAGGAAGTAGAGTACACGTTACTACATTTTGCTGACGACACGCTAATGATTGGGGATGGATCTCTAGATAACCTATGGGCTCTTAAGGCTATTTTTCGAGGGTTTGAGATGGTTTCTGGTCTAAAAATAAACTTCAGTAAAAGCAAGCTCTATGGTATTGGCATGAGGGAGTATGATTTGGAGGCTTCATCTCAATTCTTGGGATGTAAATTAGATCAATTTCCTTGTAAGTTTCTAGGCATTATGATTGGTGGTAGTCATCGGAAAGTTAATTTTTGGAATTCGGTTATCAAGACAATGAAGTCAAAGTTGTCAGCTTGGAAGAGCAGGAATTTATCGTTCGGGGGAAGGTTCACATTAATAAATTCTGTTTTGACAAATCTCCCAATCTATCAACTGTCTTTCTATAATCTGCCAGTGAAAGTGGTGCACCAAATCATTACAATCCAAAGGGATTTCTTGTGGCAAGGGGCAGCGGGTAAGAGGAGTTTGGCGTGGGTTAGTTGGGATACCATATGCAAGTCAAGAGAATTAGGTGGGATGAACATTAAGGACATTAGTTGCTTCAATACCGCATTGATATTCAAATGGATTTGGAGAATGTTGACTGAAGATGATGCTATATGAAAAGAGTTGTTGCAGGGGAGATATGGAGATGTTAGGGAGAGGATTTTGAAGGGAGCAGAATATACCCCAAACAACTCAGATTCTTTATGGTGGAGGGATGTCATGGCTGTGTGCGAAGAGCCTCATGGAATCCTAAGTAAAATTTATGTTAAATTGGGCGATGGAAATATAGCTTTATTTTGGAAATCTCTATGGTTTGGAAACGTATGTTTGGCATAATGGTGTAGGGTGGCAGTGGAGGATCAGGAATGGGGAAGATGTGTACGGGAGAGAGGCAACAGAGGAACTGTCAGACCTGGAAGATATTTTGCTGGGCTTTAATCTGGTTGTACAAGTTCCAGACGTCATTGTTTGGCCATTCGACTGTTATATCTTGCTATAACTTGCTGAATCTTTCTTTGAGAGGAGCAGAGGTGGAATTTCTAAGGCAAAAGGGGTTGCGTATTATTTGGGGGGCTTCAGTTCCTTCCAAACTAAAATTTTTTAGTCGGAGGCTTGTGTTGGATAGGTTGGTAACGAGAGCGCAACTTCGTATAAGGAGCATTATTACTCAACGGCAAGAGGCACTGAGCGTTTTCTATCAAATGCAAGAGGAAGACTTAAACCATGTCATGCTGTCTTGTCCGACCCTACAGCCTCTTTGGAGGAAGATTTATCGATGGCTAGAGGTAGACATTCCTTTAAATACTGATTGTTACACACATTTGATTAACTGTATTGAGTTCATGGGAGGAAATATGGCGCGAAGCAGGATCAGTGCCATTTGGTTAACAATTTGTTGGGGTATTTGGAGGCAGATAAATGATATAGTATTCAATAATGCTGTTGTGGATATTGAAGAGCTATTTGGCACAATAATGTGTGTGTGAAGCTGTAGGCGAATCTTGTGTTACTTCTCTTTTCTTGTAAGGGTTGGAGTACCCCTAGTGCTCCTATCTTTTTAATACAAGAAGTTGCTTATTAAAAAAAGATAGGATGCACATATGCTTATACATTAATCACAATGGAAATGCATATAATTTGTTAATTTTTCGGAGGAGGAAAATTGACAATAAATATATAAAATTATCTTTAACATATTTTTTCTTTAAAATTAATTTTTAATATTTTTTATATTTATTACATTTATATTAGTTTTAATATATAAACAAAAAGACAATAACCATTAAAATCAGTACACAATGTATTGTATTGTTCTAATATTATTAAAGACAAAAATTGATTGAATATAACTATTTTTATTATAATAAGAAAGTTAATTGAATATAATTATTATCTTTATTGATATTTAAAAAATTAACTATCGACATTAAATTTTTTTAATTAAAGAAACTTGAGTGTTAATAGGTTGGCCAAGCACATAACACAGAGCTACAGGGCTTGTTGCTATCAATTACATTGAAAGAGGAAATAAAGTTTTTCAAATTTAATTATACTTACTATTTATTAAGCTTAATTATGGTTAGATTTTGTCACTAGATTTCACCTCATTGTGATATATGTGGATTAATGCGAATGTTCAAGGGGAAATAATTAACCATCAATCATTAAAGCTTCCAAATATCATCAGGTTCAAAGAGGTAATCAATTCGAGTTTGTTTTTTTCTAGATATTGATTAGGGCTTCACAATATATTTTTAATCACAATTATGTTATTTTTTTATGAAGGTATTTGTGACACCTACTCATTTGGCTATTGTTCTTGAGTATGTTGTTAGTGGTGAATTTTTTGTAGGATATGTTTTACTGGTCGCCTCAGCGAAGACAAGGTTAACCTCTTAGTGGTCGGGTCTCTCTATAAGCTTTCTAAGGTTTTGGATTTTAGGCTTTCCAGTGTCCTGGATAAGATCATCTCTTAGTCAGCCCCTTTTTTTCAAAGGTAGACTCTTAGTGGATGAGGTGGTTGTTGTAAATGGGCTTGTGGACCTTGTTAAGCGTAGTAAGAAATTTTTCCTCCTCTTTAAAGTTGTTTTTAAGAAAGCCTATGATTTTGTTAGCTGGTCTTTCCTTGACTATATGCTCTATACATTTGGGTTTAATGATAAGTGGCGGAGCTGGATTAGAGTTTATGTGTTTTCTGATAATCTGACGATCTTGGTTAATGGTTGTCCGACCCATAGAATTAGTATCCAAAAGGTGCTGAAGCAAGGTGACCTCCTAGCTACATTCCTTTTCCTCCTGGTAGCTGAAGGCCTAAGTAGTCTGATTTTTAGGGCGGTTGAGCTGTATCTTTTGTCTGGTGTTAGAGTTAGGGCATCAAATGTGGTGGTCTCTCATGTTTAGTATGGAGGCTATACAATTATCTCCGGACCATCAAGGCTATTCTCCGTGGTTTTAAGCTTGCCCCAGAACTTCGTGTGAACTTTTCTAAGAGCCTCTTATTGGGGTGAATCCTAACCAGACTTTCTTAGATCTTGCTTGTAAGTTCTTCCACTGTAAGCAGAAGTCCCTCTCTTTCAAGTACCTTGGGCTCCCCGTTGGAGTTAATCCCCATTTAGCAACTACGTGTGAATCTCTTGTTAATCTTATTTCTAGACCGCTTCTTTAGTAGAAGCATCAGTATGTTTTATTGGACGGTAGAGTGACCCTCCTTAACTATATTCTTAATGCCATTCCTATTTTTTCCTATCTTTTTCAAAGATGCATGTCGTGGTTTGGAAAAAGAGAGTGAAGATTCAGAGGAGGTTTCTTTAGGGAGTTGTGAAAGGGGAGTCTAAGATTTCTTGGTCAAAAAGGAGGATGTTTGTAAGCCTAAGAAATTAGGGGGGCTTGTGTTCACGACCTTCGGTTAGTCAACTTGTCCCTGTTAGGAAAGTTAAGGTGGCATCTACTTTCTAGGGCTTCTAACATTTGGCGTGATATTCTCACTGCTATATATGGTGTATCCCCCACCTCTTCCATTATAGGTGGGAGAGTTGGCTGCCTTGGATCGGCCTCTCCTTGGTGGAGAGAGGCTTCCCTTCTTGGGTTTAGAGTAGGTGACCCTTTTGATTGGTTCAGAGATGGGCTTTCTCTAAAAGTTCGCTATGGTCTCCTCACTTTTTTCTAGGAGAATACTTGGGGTGGGAACTCTCCTCTTTGTCTTAGATTCCTGCTATGGACTGACCTAATTATTCCAATAGGTCCAATCCACTTATTAGCATGAAGCGGCCCAATAATCATTTGGTCTAATCCTAGAACCGACAGAAGAAAAGCTCCCCTTTCTACTGGGCACGGCTAATCCCTAGATCTACCTTGATTAAGATTTATCTGAGCACGCTAGGCATTCGTCCCCGACAACAGCTAGTCTCTTGAGCTCAGCTGGCCAAGACCTAGTCAACTATCTCCTATATTTTGGGCCTGGAAATCATGCCCAGGCCCACAAATATAGCGTGACCCAATATTCACCAAGGAGCACACTATAAATAGCCCTCTACCTCTAGAGGGCAAGGTAACCCAAACTTTACCCACAATCTCATACTTTCTGTTGTAACTTGTTGTTCTCTTTCTTACTTGTGCATTAGAGTGCCTTGCAGGTACAATCCCTTTTTTCTCATCCATCACCGAATATCAAACATACTGTTGCTGGTAATCTATTTTGCTCGTCTCGAACAATTCCCTAGGCGTTTCTTGATTTCTAACCAGACATCTAATTCTGTGGGGGAGGTTGGGAGATGGGAGAGAGAAAGAGTTGAATTTGGGATCTCAAATGGAGGATACCTTTTCTCTTTGATTATGAGATGACCCTTTTTTAAAAATTTATAATTTGTGATAGTGGCTTCACCCCAACTGTTGAGGGGGGTGTGTGGAGGTGGTGTGAGTCGAGTGATGGAGTTTATTCCATGTCTTATGTTTATTCTCGTCTTCTGCCCCGTGTGTTCCTCCCTGGTCACCAGGTTTCTACAGTAGATGTAGTCCTTCAGGCCATTTGGTCTAGTTAGGCTCCTTCAAAATTCCTGTGTTTTCTCGGTCTTGATGGAGAATCTTATCATATTCCTAAGCCAATAAGGGTGAGTGGTTTTGACCTCCATTGAATGTGTTCTTGTGGTTATGGTGTTTCTCCAAGTATCCTTGTATTGGATAGCTCTAGCCATATCTTTTGCTGATTTTTCTGTTTGTTTTATTCTTGTAGTTTAGTTTTGAGTTGGGTTAGGGTTGTTTTAGCTAGTGTTTTTTTCTTGTTCTTGTTGGTTTTGATTCCGATTTTTACTCCTTGTGCCTTTCTTCCAGAGTTCCCTCGTATCTTTTTATTTATTTATATTTTTGTTTTCCTTTCAAAAAAAACTAACAGTAATCAAAGGAATGTAACACAACAACATAATAAAATATAACATATTAAGCTACAAAAACCCTATCAAATTAAACAAGACATGCAAATAGTTATGAAAGTGAAAAATAGAAATATAACAATATTTAAACGGAGTAATTACACCAAAACATGTAAAATTAATGTATTAGCTCAATAACCAGAATCAAACCCTAAAATTTATGGTACTATAAGTTAAACAACAATTTGAAATACAAATAAAAGTGCAAACACTACTAATTAATTTCAATTTAAACGTATAACATGTATAAATCACATATCCAACATAAAATTACATCAATAATACATAAAAAAAAAGCTAAAAAAAAAATCAAAAACTAACATCAGAGGTGTTACTGATGAGTTCACAAATAAAGATCTCCTTGTTAGAGTAAAAGGCATTGATGAAAGATTGCGTACCTAAATTAAAACAAAGTCATGTTGGATAAAAAACATACTAAGCATTAGAACAAACCAAACAACATCATTCTAACACAAAAATCATTGTGGATTTAACTAGAGATGGTTCTTTAAAAAAATTATAGATAAAAAAGGTATTGCCAAATTTATAGCTCTTGCATATGACGTATGATATGCAACATATTATTATATATAAAAATCATTTGTCCTAATATGACAACCAATACTATGTTTTATCTTGCATATGTTGTATGATATGTGTGATATGATGTATGATACTACTATTACAGGGCAAATTAGGTTAATATTTAGTATAGATTAATGATCCCTTTTAACTCGATTAATCATAAATACGTGTTAAACCCATCTTTTAGTTTAAAAAATCATTTTTTAGTCTATCAACTAAACATCGTACAATTTAATCATTTATGGTTCAATTTGTAGGTTTGTTCGCATTCAATCCATTTTTAGAGAGAGAAAGAAGCAAAATACATTGTAGAAGCTGTTAGAACAAGATTTGTTCTGATCAATATTCTTAGTTTTGATGATAACAAGGATATGAATTTTGTGTGAGATAATGTGGTACTCTAATACATTGCAATTTCCCTTTCAGGAAATATATAAAGAGTATGCACAAATCAGCGCTCAGAAGCTTTGTCTCAGAAGGTTCAGCATGCAACATCAGGACATGGTCTGGCAAGACATCAGAAGATGGTCAAGGCAGAATCAGAACATGGGTCTATGGAAGCATCAGAAGAACTTGAGATCAGAAGCAGAAGCACTGAAGTTCTCATGGTATCACGCTCAGAAGCACTTCAAGGTCAGAAGACAAGAAGATGCTATGCACCAAGCTGTTTGACTCTGATGATATTCAAACGTTGTATACACAAACATCAGATCAGAAGAAAGTACAGGTGGCAGGCTACGCTGACTGACAAAAGGAACGTTGGAAGCTATTAAAGGCAACGTCAGTAGACACAGCGTGAATAAGGCTCGAGGTAGTTGACAAAAGCGTGAAACATTAAATGCAATGCTGTACGGAACACGCAAAGCATTAAATGCTCCCAACGGTCATCTTCTCAAACGCCTATATAAATGAAGTTCTGATGAGAAGCAAGGTTAACGATTTTGAATGAAATTATTCTGAAAAACTTGCTGAAATGCTGTTCAAATCAAAGCTCAGAAACTTCATCTTCATCAAAGCTCACTACATTGCTGTTGTAATATATTAGTGAGATTAAGCTTAAACGTTAAGAGAAATATCACTGTTGTGATTATAGCTTTTCAGAAGCATTGTAATACTCTTAGATTTGATTACATTAATTTGTAAGTAACTAGAGTGATCAAGTGTTGATCAGGATACTCTAGGAAGTATTAGCTTGTGTCTAAGCAGTTGTAATTAGAGTGATCACGTGGTGGTCAGGATACTCTAAGAAAGTCTTAGCTTGTGTCTAAGCATTTGTTCCTGGAGTGATCAGGTTGTGATCAGGATACTCTAGAAGACTTAGCCGCGGACTAAGTGGAAAACCATTGTAATCTGTTGCGATTAGTGGATTAAATCCTCAGGTGAGGTAAATCACTCCGTGGGGGATGGACTGGAGTAGTTTAGTTAACAACGAACCAGGATAAAAATAACTGTGCAATTTGTTTTTATCGTTCAAGTTTTTAAGACTACACTTATTCAAACCCCCTCTTTCTAAGTGTTTTTCTATCCTTCAATTGGTATCAGAGCGCCGGTTCTAAGGTGCAAGCACTTAACCGTGTTTAGAAAAGATTCAGGAAGAGAAAAACGCTTCAGTAAAAGATGGCTGGTGAAGTTCAAACAAATCCAACTGCATCTACATCTGGCTCTGCTGAGCAATACAATGGTAACAATGGTTATACTAGACCACCAGTATTTGATGGTGAAAACTTTGAATACTGGAAAGATAAACTGGAAAGTTATTTTCTTGGTCTAGATGGTGAATTATGGGATCTTCTGATGGATGGTTACAAACATCCAGTTAAAGCCAGTGGCGTAAGGTTTACAAGGCAAGAAATTGATGATGATCAAAAGAAGCTTTTCAAGAATCATCATAAATGTAGGACTGTTTTGCTGAATGCTATCTCTCATGCTGAGTATGAGAAGATATCTAACAGGGAAACTGCCCATGATATATATGAGTCATTGAAAATGACCCATGAAGGAAATGCTCAAGTCAAGGAGACTAAAGCTCTTGCTCTAATCCAGAAATATGAAGCCTTCAAGATGGAGGATGATGAAGATATTGAGAAGATGTTCTCAAGATTTCAAACTCTAACTGCTGGATTGAGAGTTCTGGATAAAGGCTACACCAAGGCTGGTCATGTAAAGAAGATTATCAGAAGCTTACCCAGAAGATAGGGTCCAATGGTGACTGCATTCAAGATTGCCAAGAATCTGAATGAAGTTTCTTTGGAAGAGCTTATCAGTGCCTTGAGAAGAAATGACATAGAGCTGGACGCAAACGAGCCTCAGAAGAAAGGTAAGTCTATTGCATTAAAATCTAATGTTAAAAAATACACTAATGCTTTTCAGGCTAGAGAAGAAGATCCTGAAGAATCAGAATCTGAAGAAGAAGATGAACTGTCCATGATCTCCATAAGGGTAAACCAACTCTGGAAGAGCAAGCAAAGGAAGTTCAGAGGCTTCAGAAGCTCAAAGAGATTTGAACGAGGAGAATCTTCTGGTGACAGAAGATCTGACAAGAAGAAGGTTGTCTGCTATGAGTGCAATGAGCCTGGACATTACAAGAACGAGTGTCCAAAACTTCAGAAGGAGAATCCCAAGAAGAAGTTTCATAAGAAGAAAGGTCTTATGGCAACATGGGATGATTCTGAATCAGAATCAGAATCAGACTCTGAAGGAGAGCAGGCCAACTTCGCGTTGATGGCTACAGAAGATGATGGATCAGAATCTACATCAGAATCAAATTCTGAAGAGGTATTTTCTGAACTATCTAGAGAAGAGTTAGTTTCCAGTTTAACAGAACTTCTGGAACTCAAGGCTCATCTTAGTATCAAATACAAAAAGCTGAAGAAGCAGTTTGAATTTGAAACTAAGAAGCTGGAAGTGGAAAATTCTGAACTGAAGGAAAAAGTTTTAAATCTATCCAAAGATAGTGGATCTCCTTCGGAAACAGAAAAATCCATTCCTAGCATGAATCATATTCTGAAAGAATATGACTCGAGCTTCAGAAAGTTCTTATCTAGAAGTATTGGCAGAAGTCATCTTGCTTCTATGATATATGGTGTTTCTGGATACAGAAGGTTTGGTTTTGGCTATGAGGGTGATACCTCACATAAATTTGAACCTATTGATGATCTGAAGATCACATACAAGCCATTGTATGATCAATTCAAATATGGCCATGCACATGATATTAGGCTCACTTCACATGCACAGAAGTTTAACACTGTTCACACCAAGAAGCTTGTGACACATCCTAAGAAATATCATGCTGACAAACCTAAAGAATGTCATGCTGTTCCTCCTGTTAAATATTTTGCTAATCCCAAGTTCAATCAGAACTTGAGGAGAACTAACAAGAAAGGACCCAAGAAATTGTGGGTACCTAAGGAGAAGATAATTTCTGTTGCAGATATCCTTGGCGGCAAAGAGGACAAAAAGCAACATGTCATGGTACCTGGACTCTGGGTGCTCGCGACACATGACGGGAAGAAGGTCTACATTCCAAGACCTGGTGCTTAAACCAGGTGGAGAAGTCAAGTTTGGAGGAGATCAGAAGGCAAAATCATTGGCTCTGGAACCATAAGTCTTGGTAACTCTCCTTCCATAACTAATGTACTTCTTGTTGAAGGATTATCGCATAACTTATTGTCCATAAGTCAATTAAGTGACAATGGTTATGACATAATCTTTAATCAAAAGTCTTGCAAGGCTGTAAGTCAGAAGGATGGCTCAATCCTATTTACAGGTAAGAGAAAGAACAACATTTATAAGATTGATCTTTCTGATCTTGAGAAGCAGAAGGTGACTTGTCTTATGTCTATTTCTGAAGAGCAATGGATCTGGCACAGAAGATTAGGTCATGCTAGTTTGAGAAAGATTTCTCAGATTAACAAACTAAATCTGGTCAGAGGACTCCCAAATTTGAAATTCAAATCAGATGCTCTCTATGAAGCATGTCAGAAGGGCAAGTTCTCCAGACCTGCATTCAAGTCTAAGAATGTTGTTTCTACCTTAAGGCCGTTAGAACTCTTGCACATTGATCTGTTTGGCCCAGTCAAAACAACATCTATCAGAGGGAAGAAATATGGATTAGTCATCGTTGATGATTATAGCCGCTGGACATGGGTAAAGTTCTTGAAACACAAGGATGAGTCTCATTCAGTGTTCGTTGAATTCTGCACTCAGATCCAATCTGAGAAAGAGTGTAAAATCCTAAAGGTAAGAAGTGATCATGGTGGCGAATTTAAGAACAAAGTCTTTGAGGAGTTCTTCAAAGAAAATGGTATTGCCCATGATTTCTCTTGTCCTATAACTCCACAGCAAAATGGAGTTGTAGAGCGAAAGAATAGGACTCTACAAGAAATGGCCAGAACCATGATCAATGAAACCAATATGGCTAAGCATTTCTGGGCAGAAGCAATAAACACTGCGTGTTATATTGAGAATAAAATCTCTATCAGACCTATTCTAAATAAGACTCCTTATGAATTGTGGAAGAACAGAAAGCCCAACATTTCATATTTCCATCCTTTTGGATGTGTATGTTTTATTCTGAATACTAAAGATCATCTTGGTAAGTTTGATTCTAAAGCACAAAAGTGTTTCCTTCTTGGATATTCTGAACGCTCTAAAGGCTACAGAGTATACAATACTGAAACATTGATTGTAGAAGAATCAATCAATATCAGGTTTGATGATAAGCTTGGTCTTGAAAAACCAAAGCAGTTTGAGAATTTTGCAGATTGTGATATTGATATATCAGAAGCAGTAGAACCAAGAAGCAAAGCTGCAGAAGCTGGCAGTCTCAGAAGCAATGGATCAGAAGATCAAGTTGCTGCATCTTTAGAGAATCTCAGGATTTCTGAAGAGCCAACAGTCAGAAGATCACCTAGACTTGCCTCAGCTCATTCAGAAGATGTGATCCTTGGGAAGAAAGATGATCCTATCAGAACAAGATCATTTCTAAAGAATTACAATCAGAAGCAGTGATCAGAATTAGAAGGCGTAAAGTCTATTCAGGAAAATTACAGCTGTCATCTATTTTCGGATGGTGAACGTGTGTCTGTACGGTTAGTAAAAAGCGTGCAGTTGAAAAGACGTCGATCTAGGTAACTGTGTTAAATCATTTCATTTACCACGTTCTCTCACCTAACGTCACTTATCAATTAATGTAAATTGATTTCTCTTGATTCTGTAACTGTTCATTTTCTAATCTTATTGCATTTTTTTTAATCCGTCTCTATATATTCTTTTCAAATCATCTCATATATCTTTTTCGCTCCGTGTCTCTCTTTCTTCTTGCATTCTCTCTTTAGAAAACTTCTTAGTTGCTTCTAAAACCCTAACCGAAAACCCAAAATTTGTTCTTCCTAGCTGTTCATTCTGTTTTAATGGCTGCTTCTTCATCTCAAAATGTTGGTTCATCTACTCTTCTCCATATTCAAGATGAAGAAAATCAGGAACTCACTCCAGTCGCTGCGTGCTCCATTCCTAAGGATAAATTAGAAGTTCTATGTGAACTCATGGTTGATTTGGATAACATTGAAGAACACGAATTTCATCTCAAAGAAGATATAATTTTTCAAGGATGGACTTCGTTGTTTGCTGAGTTCTGTGGACCAGTCTACCCAGATCTTGTCAAGGAATTCTAGGTACATGCAGTTGTCGCCCCTAAATCAATCTTGTCCTTCGTCCATGGAAAGTTTGTGGTAGTGACTGAGAACATCCTAAGGATGATGTTTGATCTGAGAAACGCTGAGGGAGCTTTTGAAATCGATCAAAGGGTAAATTGGAAAGATGTTTTATCTACTCTCTACCCAGACATAAATGAAACAAAGAATGTCAAGGACTTGAGAGATCTCTACAAAATCTGGACCAAGATTCTTCTTGGGTGTTTCTATCACAGGAAAGGAACACATGCTTCTGACTTCGTCAACAATGAGCAAAAATACATTCTGTACTGCATTGCCACTAAGAAGAAGGTTGATGCTATCTACATTATCTTCAACCATATGTGGAAGGCTGTGAAGGAGTCCAGAAATGCCTTCAGAGAAAAAAGTTGTACCATCATTCCGTTTGGTAGAATTATCTCAAATCTTCTAGTTCATTCCAAGATTGTTGAGGACCTGGAATCTGAAGGTATTATCAAAGACCTTGCTGTCACAACTGGGGCCTGTCTGAATGCTTTCACTTTAAAGAAGATGAAAGTGATTAAGGCTATCATTAAGACTCCCCAACCTCTTGCTGGAACAAGAATCAGAAGAGAACCAGTTCTAGCTGAATTTGAAACCTTCTTCAATAGTGAGGTACCAGAAGTCAGAACTAGGTATCTGAAGTCACAAAAAGAGGATAAAAGTCTTAAAGATCAAGAGAAAGGTGCTCCAATTAAAATAAATTGCAAGAAGGAAGAAAGGACCAAAAGAAAGTTTGATCATCCTTCTGGTAATCGAGTGAAGGTTGTTCAGAAAGTTGCTGCTACCACTGAGAAAGAAGTGGTCCCAGAAGAAGTCATTGCAAAGGTTGTTAAGGCTGTTTCTGTTGATTTTGAGAAGAAAAAGAAGGAAGCTGAGAAAAAGAAGAAGAAGTCAAATAACAATGCTGAGATTGTTGAAGTTGTTGAGAAGAAGAAAACCAGAAAAAGGAAGATGATTCTTCAAGAATCCGATGAAGAAAATGTTGTTCAAGAGGCTGTGAATCAACAGGAAGTTCTGGCAAGCGTCAGAAGGAAAGAGATCTCTAGCGGCAAAACAAAGATTGTTGAAGAGCCGAAGAGTAAGAAGCAGAAGAAGACTGAGGCTATGGTCAAAGCTCTTCAGAAAGCATCCAAAGGTATATGTATTTCTGAACCTGATTCTACTCCTGCTGGTATTTCAGAAGTTGCACCAATAGCGGTTGCCCCTATCCCTGAACCAGAAAAAGCCACATCAGAATCACCTATAACTGTCCATGTTCTTACACCTCCATCTTCTCCTGTAACTATTCCTTCTTCTCCACCCACCATCAATCCTGTTCTGGATATACCACCCCTTCAAACTCTCTTTCCACCTCACACTAATATCTCCATCTCTCAACCTCCTCCCCATGCCAACTTTGAACCCATTCCTTCTACCTCTCAAAACAACCATAGTGGTTCTGATCTTCCAACCTCTGCATCACATGAACAGCTGCTCCGTGATTGCAACTACACTCCCAAGCCTCGTCTTGAAGCTGAAGTGGTAGTGTTAGATTCTGATACTGAAGCAGAATCTTCTTATAGATTGGATAGAGAACCTCAACCTTATTTCATCCCCAACCCTGCCTTTTCAAAAACCAAAATAAAATCCCGCCTTGTCTACCCTATTGGTGTAATTTTTGAAAAAGTAAAGAGGAATCTCAGAAGTATCTTTGACACCCTCAGAATTGTTGAAAGTTCTGGCTTGAATGACGTCGCTATGCGGAAGTTCTGGAGAATCTTACGCAGAAAATCAGATGCTCTCTTTATGGAACTTCAGGAAGCCTGTGTAGAAGCTGATCCACGGCCTCGTGGAATTCTGAGAAGCTATGAAGACTTCTGGTTTGCTCGTCTTAGAGGAAGATATACCTTGGAAGAAAAGCCCTTTGTGGATGAATTGGAAGAAGCAAGACTGGCTGCTGCATTGGAAGCTAATCCTTGCAGGGAGATTGTGGTCTGGAGACCTCAATATCCAGTTCTGCTCGGGGATTTCAAGACCCTCTTTGACTTTCTGAGGGAAAACCCTTCTAAGGAAGACCCAAGCTTGGTCATTCCAGAAGTTGTTGACCCACCAGAAGTTGAAGGTCCTTCTGCCCCCAGGAATCTAGCTGCCATTCTTCAGGCACTTGAGAATGGAGATTCTGAGATTCCAGCTGCAGATTATGGAGATGCTTCAATGCAAGAAGCAGATGTAGAAGATCATGTTGCTGAATCAGTTCCTGTTGAGGAAATCCCTGCAAATGATCTATCAATGGAAGCTACAGATCACAATGCCATCCCGTTGGATAGAAGCTGTGAAGCTTCTTCTGATGAACCTTCCCGTCTTGCAAGGACTCTGGAAGTTCTTCAAAAGAACCAGGATGAGCAAAGCTCAGTCAATGCTGAGTTTAGAGCTTTCATAGAGAAGCAGAATGAGCACAACAATGGGGTTCAAGAGATGCTGGCCAAGATCTTGTCAAGGCTAGGGTCATCTTAGATTGAGTCTTAGTTGTTTTGTTTTTGCTTTTGCTGCATCTTGTCTTCCTTCTCTTCGTGTACTTCTGTACTTGTCTGTTTGATCTTCAATGAAAATCATCCTTTTCTTCCGTGTGTTTCTTTTTGTTTTTATCTGAATCTTTTATGTTTTTGATGATATGACAAAAAGGGGGAGAACTACTATCTACCATATACTAAACAATTGACCAAAGAGACAAAAATACCCTTTCATGAAAATAAATTTGCACTGCAATTTGGACATGAAAGTAATTAACAAATTAAGCACTACCTTTTTCAACTGTCCTCAAAGAATGTTACACCTGTTCCTTTTTCATTGGTCCAATTTAAAGTAGATAGATAGTAGATAGTAGATAGTAGATTGTAAATAAACTATTTATATTATTTATTTGTACTACAATTTAATAACCACTTTTTAATTAAATTGATTAAAAAATAATAATATTTAATGCTAAGTTCTCCATTTTTGAGATTGTTTTATGAAGTTTCATCTCTTAAATTTAAGCTACCAATGTTGTCACATCAGCACACTCCAATGATTGAAAAAATAAGTATATGAACTTAAGATTTAAGGAATCAATAAGTTCTCACCATTGAAGATGCTCTTAGCACCCCTCTAAAGAGGATTATCACATCCTTAAGAGCATCTCTAATAAGGAGAACTTAGTGATTCCTTAAAGTGTTAAGTTCTTGTTGTTTATTTATTTTTTTACCAATGGAGTGTGATGATGTGGCAATATTGATCTCTTATATTTAAGAGATAGAGTTTGTTGAAGCAATTTGAAAGCTTGAGAACTTAACATTAAAATATTATTATCTTTTAGTCAATACAATTGAAACATTCATTTTATTACTACTATGACATGTTTTTCATTTATGTCAAAATTGTTTTACATTATTATTGTTTTTATTATAATGTATTTTATTTTTCATTATTTATATATTTTTTTTAAATTTACTATATTTTTATATATTAATTATAATTGAATTAATTAATTTAATAGATTCAAAATGTTATGTAAATAAAATAATATAAATTGGTGGGGTCAAATATATATTGCTTATTTACAATTACCATTGGAGCAAAAATAATTGAAGTTGCTTATAAATTGATTAAATGTAATGTGACAATTCGGGCTCACAAAATATGACACAAGCAACCAAAATTAGGTCTCCAATTGAAGATGCTCTAATGTGGATGAAAGCTGCCTTAATTGTACTAATAGAGTTAGGGCGAAATGGTTTGATTCAGAGACTAGATTATATGGTTTATGTTAAATGGTTCACAATGGTTATCCTCCAAATTAAAGAGGAGTTTTGAGAACGACTAACCTCTAAATTAAACACGAGATTTTACATCATGACAATTTCAAAATCAAACTTTTTTCACCGGGCTAAGCTCGGGAACTAAGGGAAGGTTTTGAAGGGTTACCTCACGGACCAAATGAGAGTTTTTAGGGCTGACTGAACTTACGAACCAAACGTAGATTTTGATGGCTAACCTCATAAACCAAACAAGTGTTTTTGTTGATTTAGCTTACAAACCAAACAATAACTTCTCATAAGAGATTTTACACTAAAGTTAATGTCCTCTTAAGTAAACTATAGTAATACTCCAACACCAGGACAAAACTCTCAAAAATAAAATTTCACTCTCAAAACACCAAGACAAATGTAGTGAAGAAATAAAAAAGATAAAAGAAAAGAGTAGCGAGCGAGAAAGTATACTCAAAATATGTTTTCCGGTATATTTTGAAATGAGAAGCCCTCGTTTTATAGTTAGAAATTTAACTCAAAAAGAAAAATGATCAATAGGTTTTTTAATGATTCTAATCGATTAGGTGCTTGGTATAGTCAATTAGTCAAGCTCAAAAAAGAAATTTTGTAATTAGCATTGTCACTAATCGATTATAAGTGTTACAAAAGTGATAAACAATTAATCCTAATGGGCTAATCATTTATGTCATGTGCAAAAGCCACTTAATTGATTAGAACAAGTCCATAACCCATTAGATAAGTGTAAAACGAATTCCAGGTTTTAGAGAGGTTTTTAAAGTATGTGTCTGTGTGTGATTTTCCTTAGTAGTTTAAGAACTACTCTTATACTTTTACAGACAGTGATCACTAGACACGAACCAAAAGAGATTTCACACTTCTTTTTTATCACAACTTAGAAGTTTCAAGATCCTTTTCCAAATTATCTTTGGCTATAGAACTTTATTGGAACCTTGAATCTTCTAACTGATAAGGCTTGAGATAGCTTCAAGATTGATCACCATCACTTGAAAAATTACAGGATAGAGGAAACTGAAGTCTTCACTTGAACGTTGTTTGACTTTAATTGTTGACTTCAAGGAGATAAATTGACATCTTGTTAAGAAAATGAAGTATTTCAAGTATTGTAATTGGTTACTACTTTTGGTAACCGGTTACAAATCTATTAATTTTACACGTCCTTGCGTGTGTGTAACCAGTTACACTCTGGTGGTAACCGGTTACCATTGTTAGAAGAGTCAATATTAGAACACTTATAACGGGTTATAGGAATGCAGTAACCAGTTACAAACAGGTAAAGTTAGTTTTATTTTGTTGTTACTTGTATCCCACTAAATGTAATTGTGTATATATACCCATTAGGGTATTCACCAATGTAATGTCATTTTTCTCACCCTCATTTCACATCTCTCTCTCCCCTTCTCCATACCCTAATCTCTTTGATTTTGTTTGTATATAAATCAACCTTGTGGTTTTTTGGTTTTCAACATTTGCTATCAAGAGCTTCCGTACAATTTTTCTAATAGTTTCAAAACGCCAATCCTCGGCAATATCTAAACTCCAATCCTCAGCAACAACGTCATTTTGATGAAATGTTTTTAGGTGGGTAAAGTATTTTATATCGTCTCCACTGGGATTAGTGTGATATCACCATCGTTCCACAGTTACTATTAGTTTTAAGGTAGAGTTTTATAAGGGTTTCAATTGTGAAAAGGTAATTGATTCAAGTTCATGCAAAAACGGTAAGTGTTTGTAAATGTAATGATTAAAGAAACATGTCGGGATTAGATTTCTTCAACCTATCTCATATATCATTCAAGCATGTGAACATAGTTTATTAACCAATATAATCACATATCACTATTCAATATTGTTTATATCTAACCGGTATTGTGATATTTTACCGTATTATTTAATCAATGATGTCCCAACTCATTAAACAACACAATAAACTTTAAGCTTTGATACAAAGTGAATATAAAACTCCAAATCTATGTCTAGAGTTTGGCCTTGGATAGATGATGATCTTAGATCAAGATTTGAGTTATATTTGTCAATAGTAAATCAACCTAAAGAAATAACATGAAAGCAAGATTAACATTTATATCGATTAATAATTAGTTCACAAAATAAAGATCAAAAGAAATACATACGATCAAGATCGGTTACATCTAATTCGACACAAAGAGTTTAGATATCCATAAACAAGGTAGCTTGATTCACAAGAAAAGTGATAAGATGAACAACCATCAAAGTTGATTCATTGATGTTTCATGCGTAATGCAACTTCGATTCTTCACTTTGCTTCTGAAGGATAGAAAAACACTTAGAAAGGGGGGGTTTGAATAAGTGTAGTCTTAAAAACTTGAACGATAAAAACAAATTGCACAGTTATTTTTATCCTGGTTCGTTGTTAACTAAACTACTCCAGTCCACCCCCACGGAGTGATTTACCTCACCTGAGGATTTAATCCACTAATCGCAACAGATTACAATGGTTTTCCACTTAGTCCGCGACTAAGTCTTCTAGAGTATCCTGATCACAACCTGATCACTCCAGGAACAAATGCTTAGACACAAGCTAAGACTTTCTTAGAGTATCCTGACCACCACGTGATCACTCTAATTACAACTGCTTAGACACAAGCTAAGACTTCCTAGAGTATCCTGATCAACACTTGATCACTCTAGTTACTTACAAATTAATGTAATCAAATCTAAGAGTATTACAATGCTTCTGAAAAGCTATAATCACAACAGTGATATTTCTCTTAACGTTTAAGCTTAATCTCACTAATATATTACAACAGCAATGTAGTGAGCTTTGATGAAGATGAAGTTTCTGAGCTTTGATTTGAACAGCGTTTCAGCAAGTTTTTTAGAATAATTTCATTCAAAATCGTTAACCTTGCTTCTCATCAGAACTTCATTTATATAGGCGTTTGAGAAGATGACCGTTGGGAGCATTTAATGCTTTGCGTGTTCCGTACAGCATTGCATTTAATGTTTCACGCTTTTGTCAACTACCTCGAGCCTTGTTCACGCTGTGTCTACTGACGTTGCCTTTAATAGCTTCCAACGTTCCTTTTGTCAGTCAGCGTAGCCTGCCACCTGTACTTTCTTCTGATCTGATGTTTGTGTATACAACGTTTGAATATCATCAGAGTCAAACAGCTTGGTGCATAGCATCTTCTTGTCTTCTGACCTTGAAGTGCTTCTGAGCGTGATACCATGAGAACTTCAGTGCTTCTGCTTCTGATCTCAAGTTCTTCTGATGCTTCCATAGACCCATGTTCTGATTCTGCCTTGACCATCTTCTGATGTCTTGCCAGACCATGTTTTGATGTTGCATGCTGAACCTTCTGAGACAAAGCTTCTGAGCGCTGATTTGTGCATAATCTTTATATATTTCCTGAAAGGGAAATTGCAATGTATTAGAGTACCACATTATCTCACACAAAATTCATATCCTTGTTATCATCAAAACTAAGAATATTGATCAGAACAAATCTTGTTCTAACAATCTCCCCCTTTTTGATGATGACAAAAACATATATAAATGATATGAATTTGCGATCAGAAAGAGCAGACGGCTAAAGACAATTTACACAGCTATAGCATAAGCATGTGAATATGTCTCCCTCTGAGATTAACAATCTCCCCCTGAGATGAATAATCTCCCCCTGAAATTAATACTAGAAGAATTTTATAAATAAAAGACTTCCCTGATTATTTCGGTAGAGACGTTAACAGTGCTTGATCTTCAGAACATTCATGACTTCTGATTTCTGCTTCCATAGGACAGCTTCAGAACTTGAATTTCTTTGATCTTCAGAACATTCACAGCTTCTGATTCCTGCTTCCATTCGGACAGCTTCAGAACTTGAATTTCTTTAGATCTTCAGAACATTCACAGCTTCTGATTCTTGCTTCCAGTTGGACAGCTTCAGAGCTTGAATTTCTTCTTTCATCACTTCATGCTAGATTGTATCAGAACATTGTTGAATGTACCAGAGCATCATCAGAGCATCTCTACATCCTGAAATGTTACAGAACAAAACTAAACGACAAAAGTCAGCATGAATGAATTAGAACATAAAATATGTTTCAGAACACATAATATGTATCAGAGCCATATAAGCCATATAGAATGTATCAGAACAAATAGACATTCAGAATCAGATCATATTCTATCATCAGAATATCTGAACATTCTTCCTTCTTGCTTCTGATTCTGAAGCTTCATAGCACTCAGCTTGCTTCAAGAATCCATCAAGAATCCAAGAGCTTGATTCATCTTGTTGCTTCTCATGTTGATCTTTAAAGAGAATCTTCAATTTCTGCAACAACACAACTTAAAGCATAGAACTTTGCAAGTTCTGTTAGTAAAGCAACTGATTAAATCAAATCATTTATCACATATTTATTTGACCCCACCAATTTATATTATTTTATTTACATAACATTTTGAATCTATTAAATTAATTAATTCAATTATAATTAATATATAAAAATATAGTAAATTTAAAAAAAATATATAAATAATGAAAAATAAAATACATTATAATAAAAACAATAATAATGTAAAACAATTTTGACATAAATGAAAAACATGTCATAGTAGTAATAAAATGAATGTTTCAATTGTATTGACTAAAAGATAATAATATTTTAATGTTAAGTTCTCAAGCTTTCAAATTGCTTCAACAAACTCTATCTCTTAAATATAAGAGATCAATATTGCCACATCATCACACTCCATTGGTAAAAAAATAAATAAACAACAAGAACTTAACACTTTAAGGAATCACTAAGTTCTCCTTATTAGAGATGCTCTTAAGGATGTGATAATCCTCTTTAGAGGGGTGCTAAGAGCATCTTCAATGATGAGAACTTATTGATTCCTTAAATCTTAAGTTCATATACTTATTTTTTCAATCATTGGAGTGTGCTGATGTGACAACATTGGTAGCTTAAATTTAAGAGATGAAACTTCATAAAACAATCTCAAAAATGGAGAACTTAGCATTAAATATTATTATTTTTTAATCAATTTAATTAAAAAGTGGTTATTAAATTGTAGTACAAATAAATAATATAAATAGTTTATTTACAATCTACTATCTACTATCTACTATCTATCTACTTTAAATTGGACCAATGAAAAAGGAACAGGTGTAACATTCTTTGAGGACAGTTGAAAAAGGTAGTGCTTAATTTGTTAATTACTTTCATGTCCAAATTGCAGTGCAAATTCATTTTCATGAAAGGGTATTTTTGTCTCTTTGGTCAATTGTTTAGTATATGGTAGATAGTAGATAGTAGATAGTAGAAGTAGATAGATAGATAGTAGATAGATAGTAGATAGTAGATTACCCGAAACATTTCTGATTCAGTCTCTCTTTGTCCCTCTTTATCGTCTAACCATTTCCCCTATAGGTTCTCTCTTTCTTTCAAAACCCTAAATTGTCGCTGCCGCTATAGTGTATGACATAGTTATGTTATACCACATTTCTAATCTGTTTACATTTGTATTCCTTTTCATTTTCGTTTACGTCTTCGTTATCATTTTCACATTTCTATTTTGATTATAAATCTGTGTTTTTTCTTCCAGTTCATCATACCTGAATATGGTTTAGGGACTTGTGGTATCCTTGCAGAAATGTATTAATAAGCTTTTTAGATCTGAATCTGGTTCATCATATTGTTCTATTGTTGTTTTTCACCGAATCTTGAATCTTGAAGGTTGATACCTCTTCTTAGTTCTTATACTTTTTTTATTTATCATAAAGCTTCAATTTTTATCCTAATTTATCACTTTATGGTTCTTAATTTTTTGTTGCAGCTATAGTTTTTAGCATAACTCATAATGGGTTATGAGAAAATTTTAATTCTGTTTAGCTTTTATTTTCTTTTAAAAAGGTTTAATTTTTATGCATTTTAAGTGTTTGATAAAATGTCTATATTGATGAAGTCAACAACATAGCAGTGAGTGGATGCTGATGAAACAAACTAAAAATAATAAGATGAGAGCTTTCACTATATTATCTATTTAAAGATGATTGTTATTGTGATTATAGGATGCTGCAAAAATTCATGGTGTGTTAGCATGTACTGATGAAGCGGTTCTTCCTGTCAGTCAAGTTTTTGATGACATCAAAGAACTTGGAGGAAATGAAGGGGTTGATCTATTTTTTCAGATTCTGATTGTGTGATGTGTCTCCTAATGATTTGTGTATATTTTCACGCAGCAGTTACCTGCAGTTATTCAAGTGTTGGTTGTTTTTAATCTTCGACATCAAGTATAAATGTTGTGGCTGATGTTAAAAGCGAAAAGGTATGATCATACTTCCATTTTCCAATAACTTTGATATTCATTTTCATGACCCATATTTGGGATCTTTCTTCCATATCAGTAACTTTACTGTTGCAATAGGTTGCCTAACTCATTTTTCTTATGAGCTTCAGTTCCATAACAAAAAGAAACTGATATTTTTGCATGTTCTGATTCCAAAATGTAGGAATTCATCACTTCCATTTTACATGACAAAGAAGTAGCTATATCTAAGCTTGAGGCTAACGTGGTTCTTCGCTTTTTGTATGCGTGAATTATAAGGGTAAGAATGTGACTACTAAATGGAGCATATCCAATTTAATTGCAGTGAAAAATTATTTAAATGGTGATTGAGTAACGTAATTAATATGAGAATTTTCATATAACTAGCTTTACATTTTTTTTATTCTCCTCTGAAAATGACTTTTGTTGTAGGAATTTCTATGTCAGAATGAATTTTCATATAACTAGGTGAATTATTAGGGAATTATATGATGTATCATTATTCACTTCCTCGGTAGTCCATTTTTCATCCCCTCTGTTGTTGCTTTAAGTTCATTTTGTTGCTTTCATATCCCCGTAGACACTTTTATATAGTGTCAAAGACCAAGTGAGATTTTGTTACAATCTTTATCTTCATTTTCTATGTTTTGTGGTTGTTTCTTAATAGGTGTTTAATGTTTATGTCTCTGTTTGTTTATTTTGAAGATTTTGATCATTGACAGAAAAAGAAAAAGCGGGACCGTTTTGATTTTCTATGTTTATGTCTCTGTTTGTGGTTTGTTTATTTTGATCATAATCAGAAAAAGGAAAAGCAGAACCATTTTGATTTTGATCATTGACGGAAAAGGCTTGATCTGGAACAGGTATATGATCAATATGGTTTTCAACAAGATGAATATTTTGAAAACATGCAGCAAGGTGTGGTGCAACAGTGAAAATTTCTGTTGCAGGAATCATAGTTTCAATGGCTTATTCATAAAACTTTCGGCAACTCATTAGACGTAATAGGTTTTATTTGATATTTTAAAATTTAGTGATTTTAATTTTTATGTTTATGTTTTCACATACATATATATTAGTTTTCCTAAGAAATAATCAATTGAAGTTAATTAGTTTTCCCCTACTAAACCAGGTCCCAGAAATGCCACCGAGTAAGTTTTAGCAAGCTGACATATTTGGCTTTTATTACTGATTGTTTTAGTTGGTTCAGATCCCGGAGGTCCGTACAATTCTCCATTATGATAATAATGTCCTCACAGTTAACTGTTTTTGTTGAGCAAGGTGATAGGCATAAAGGAGGGTGACTTTGAGTTTAGGAAATATTAACCAAGGGTATTCGTTGGTGTTATTGTGAAGCAAAACATACACACACTTGTGTTTGTATGATGAAACTGACAATTCAATATCAAATAGTCTTTGAGTAGTATGAAGTTGTATTGACTTGATTTTAAAATTTGGAGAACTTTACATTTGAAGTGAGTAGTGTGTTTACTGTATTTGTATGATGTTAAAATTTACAAGTTTAACAAACTTGACTATAAAAACTGATGCAAAGCGGTGAACCAGCAGTATTGATGGACTGAGTCAAGCTTGAATGTAATCCAAAGCTCACACCTCACTCTGGAGCTATGTACTCCAAGCATGCAATAACGAAGTTTTTCATTTGTTTTGTTATGCATAGTTCTTATTTCATCTAAATAGGGTTGAAGATGAGCTTATTACCACAACATAAACAATATGTATTACACCAGTTATCTCAACTCAGTGATGTAAATTGTAATAGTCAAAATTTCCAGCATTTACAGTAATAGAAGCTTTGGTTTATACTAAACAGAGATGCCTTATGTATATATTTATATAAGGCAAACAACCCTTTTAATTTCCTACCCTGATTAGAAAAAGAGCATTGAAATGAGCAAACAACTCTCAATCTTAGGAACTAAACAACACATTTTTACTACTGTTGTTAATAATCTTAAGTTTTTTAACCTTATTACTTAAAAGATTTAAAAAATATGAGTTCCTTGCGTAGCTGTTCATCAGGTTGCAAGCTATTCGGAATGACACCAAATATTCTTCGCGATATTTCGCGATATTGCAAGCTATACATGAAACTAAAGAATCAACTATTGGTTTGCATGAAAAATTAAAAATGGATGAGATGCAAAGAAATATCACAATTCTGATTATATTATTGATGTTGCGGGATAATATTAGTTTAATATGTTTAATTATTTTCTATTTGTATTAGTCATTTAATATATTTAAACTTGGCATGAATCAAAATTTACTATCATATCATTAACAGCATTAACAACATTGAAAGTCATTTAATTTATTATTTGTATTTGCATTTTATATTATAACATATATTATTTTAATGTTGGGCCCATAATTATTAGCAGAGCGTATCAATTTTTTTTCTTGTAATTTGGCCTAAAATTGGACAGAAATAGGTTTTTAAAGTCAACTGTGGTTTGGGTTGGGTGACAATTTTGGGTCCGAACCCGTCCAACCTGACCCGTTGCCCACACCTAACAACTCTTATGAATTTTATCACTAAAATTATTAATTTTCACGGGACACTATCACCACAATATCTTTTTTATTTTAATAAACAAAATATTATAAATATTTATAATTAGTAAAAACTCACTATTTTTATGGGACACTATCACTATAATACCTTTTTTTATTTTAATTTATAAAATATTATAAATATTTATAGTTATCTGTTATATTTGTGAATATTTATAATTACTAGACATTGGATTTATCATGTTAATAATTTGCTACATCTTTATCAAATGGTCTAAAATATAAATAAATTTACCCGTGCGGACGTACGGGTCTTCTACTAGTTACAATGGAGTAAAATTAGTTGAAATTACTTAGAGATTTTAAATGCAATGTGACAATTTAGAAAGAAAAAAAATCTCCAATTAGAGATGCTCTAAGTCAGCCATCTTACTGGAGATACTTCTTACTATATCTTAAAAAATGTTTTATTTATGTCTTTGACCATAATGAGTGCCTTAGAAGTAATTTGGTGCAACATAAAAGTTTCTCTTTCAACACAAACTACATTTCAAGCTCTCCAGCTCCACCAGAGGACAACTAGAAATTGTGAAACCTGTCTGCTACTACATTGGTCCTGCATCCCCAATCCTTTTTTTAAACCTCTTAATTTATTTGATCATTTATGATTAGTATTCTTTTTTTTAAATTAACATTTTGTTTGGTCATAGAACTCAAATTCAAGAAAAAAATCTAGGGTTAATAGTAGTTCACCCTTCTAATGTTAGCGAATTTTGCTTTTCCCCCCTCCCTACCTTTTGGCAACGGTTTTTTCAAAAAAACCGTTGCCAAAACCTGCCTTTGACAACAGTAGGAGGGTAAACCAAAACACGCTCATATTACAGGAGGTAAACTACTATTAACCCAAAAATCTATAGTACCAAAAATTAAAAATTAGAAAACTAAAATTAAAGTTGGTCATGCAACAATCTTAATCTCAGTCAAATTTTTATTAAAACATATGCTAGAGTGCAATTTAAAACTATATGGTATGAGTAATAATCAGTCAAGTCACTTGATTATGCAGTTTTCCAAGAAGAAAGTGGTGGAGTATCAGATTCCTTCCATGTAGGATCAGTTCCAGTTCTATGACCCTTCACAATGTCAGCTAAAGACTGAATTTTTGCCAACTCTTCCTGTGTTAGTTTGACAGACAAAGCACCAATATTTTCATTAAAGTTCTCAATTTTGGCGGTTCCGGGTATCGGGCACACGTCGTTTCCTTGGTGATGAAGCCATGCTAGTGCAAGCTGTGATGGAGTACATCCCTTCATTGTAGCTAGTTCATTAACCTTCTGTGGTATAGTTTGATTCTGTTGCATGTTTTCAGGTTGAAATGTAGGTATATACTACAATATATTGATCAAGAGATTACTACTCGAATCGTTTCGCACTTATTAAGAATATATATTTTGTAGTGTAATTCAAATGTACATTTGGCATATGATAATGCTTTTCCACAAACCTGGCAATAGTCTTCTTTTGTAAAGTTCTTAACAATCTTTGTTCAAGATGAAAAGAATCCTCTCCCAAGAGGACTATAGGCAACTATACCAATACCAAGTTCCCTAAGAAACAAAATCACAACTCATCAAGTTAGACTTCAGATTAAAGACATATTTGATGTCATATATGTGTCAGGACCGACATAACACCGATACATATAATTACTTTTACTTTATTTTTTAAAATTATTACTGATGTCTACAAGTTTTTTTTGTCTGTTTAAGTGTTTCCCTCGCGCGTCATATTACTAGATAATGTTTGCATACTAAATCTTACCTGCAAGTTGCAATAATATCTTCCTCGACATCTCTTGACCATAGAGACCACTCCAACTGCACAGCTGTTATTGGATGAACAGCGCGTGCTCTTCTGATTGTTGCAGCCGAGGCCTCGGACAAACCAATGTATTTTATTTTACCCTCTTCAACGAGTTTTTTAATCTCCCCAATTTTACAAAGAAAAATGGAAATTTCGAACATGTCACACATTAATCATTTACAAAAACAATATTTCATGGTAATTTGATTATTTCTAACAGAATCAAATGAAAGAGAAATGCAAAGAATCGAACCGTGACTTCGATTGGAAGACTAGTATCGATACGATGTTGATAATAGAGATCAACAGAATCAATATTAAGTCTCTTTAAGCTACCCTCACAAGCTTCTCTCACATAAGCAGGATCACCACGAGTTTCAAATGTTTGATCACTATATTTAATTCCAAATTTAGTAGCCAATTCAACTTTCTCTCTCACATCTCCCTTCAAAGCCTGTTCCACAATTTTCATACACAATATATCATATGAAATTTTCAACAGAGGTAATGAAAAGATAAGATAAAAGGTAAGAAAAAGTGGTAACCTTTCCAAGAAGGAGTTCGTTGGTATGAGGTCCATAGGAATCAGAAGTATCGAGAAAAGTGACACCAGATTGAATGGCATGGTGGATGAGAGCAATCATGTTGGATTCAGGCTTGGGATACTTCCATTCCTTGTGACATGCAACCAAGTCCTTGTAAGGATACTTCCATTCCTTGTGATCCCAACTTCATTCTTCCTACTTTTGACATAGCTATGTCTCACAATACAATACTCAATAAATCTTGTTTCCTACTATGTAAAGGTCTCACAAAGTTAAAGAATGTTATGAGTATATCCCCACCACATGCTCTATTTATAATTTTGTATCATCGATCACAGTGCGAACACCTCTAGAAGTAGGCGTGTCGCGGTGTTCGTATCGGAGTTTATGCTTCATAGTCGATCAAGAAAGGTCAAGCTTTACATAAAACTTGCCCCAAAAAATTAATAAACTTGGCCGTCAAGAAATTGGAGTCAATGCATACATTTCTTGTCAAAGTTATATTTTTTTAATTACTTGTAATGTATCTTTATTTGTCATTCTCTTCCGAAGGATCAATTTTTCCTCTCTCACTTTTGACACTATTTTCGTTGCATATTTACAAAGGATGATGATCCCATGGTTCACATGTTTACGTATTCAAATTTGTTATTGCATGTGGATGGAAAAAAAATTGGCAAAATGTTCTTAACATGATATGAGATATCCTATTTCGAGCTGCTTACTTGATGCAGAAGTTCTAATGGAGAATTTATTTTCTTTTCTTCTCAATCAAATATTTGATTTTAAAGCGTGCGCTCATTTCTCTAATTTATTCTCCTTTGTAGCTGTTGTTCAACATACATTATTGATTGATGAAGTCATTCATTCTTTATTGGATGGCACTATGAACGATTGGTTGATTATGCTTCCTTCAATGGAGGAGACTACCAATGTTGTCTTTAGCCTCAACAAGCAAAGTGCTCATGGGTCTAATGATTTTTGAGGTGTCTTCTTTCACATTTATTGAAGCATAATCAAAGATGATGTTTATAATATAGTTTGTAGTTCTTCATTTCATGTTGGATTCTTCCTAACTACAATGCAAATACTATTTTCCCTTTGCCTAAGACTAAGGAAGCTGACACCATGAATAAATTTCGTCCAACTGAATACTTTTGCTATGTTTTTTGCAACTGCTATTGTTGCATTTTTCACAAGCGTTGATGTTCTAGCTAATTAACTTTCAATTTCAACTTTGTTCCTTTTTTCTCTAGTGGCATTGACTCTTTTGATTATAAGGTATTATGTTAGAGGTGTTACTTCTAAGTTTGATGTTATGAAATTTGTTGGATTCATTTTTCTCATACTAGGATCTTGGATTGAGTGTTTGATTTATTGGTCTCAAACTACTGGATGGATTGGTTACACTGTACTAGTACCTGTTTGGTTTGTGGGGACATTTGGCATCTACTTTTTTGTTTCACTTGCAAGGAAACCGAAGATTTGGGGTGTACCTCTTATGCCATTTTTGTCATCTCCGTCCGTTGGTATCAACATTTTCCTTCTTGGAACATTAGATAAGAATTCTTTCAAGAGATTTTTAGTGTTTGGACTGCAATTTTGGTGGTATATTACTTACTTGCAGGTGTACATGCATCTTATGACATAGCATAGGCACAAAAGAATATAATTTGATGTTCCATTTTTGTAAAAAAATTTGAAATTTTGGAATGAAAAGTAGTTGATTTAAAATATAACAAAAGATTCCGTAAGTACATCTACGGAACATTATGTTTTTAACGCTTCCGTCAATGCAGCTATAGAAAAAATCAAATTTTGTTTAAAAAAATACTTCCAAATGTAAATCTACAGAGACAAAGGGCATAATTGGAATTTTGCCATATAGTTAAGAGTATCAAGAGATGAATTAAGATATTTCTTTAAAAAAAATTATAAGCACGATAGTTAGTATGACAAAGAAAATATGATCCTATACATTTTGTGAAAACATTTTAGCTTTTTATTTTTAAATATATAATTGTGATGACGTATAAAAGATGATGAAATATTAGTTCGAGATGATATATATTATCGAAAATATCTAAACCAATATCTATAGTGTACGTAAGTGACATTTAAAATTTTGGAATGATTTTCCATGTTACTTTTCAAACTGAACACCGCCATAAACCTTGCCCATATCTACATCACACTTCTGTACCAAACACTTACTTTCTGTGTAGTTGACTTGAATATTCAACTATCAACACTTTTACACTTAAGTTTTTTGATTTGAAAATTCATATATGGTTTTTTTCATTGAAAATTATTATATATATGGCATAAAAAGAAAGGTTTAAATACGGTTTTCTCCATTAATTCTTTATTCCAAAGTTGAAAATAAACTAACTTGAATTCGAATCCTGTGAGTCTTCTTCCACTTAGGGTGCAAAGCCTCAGAAAAAAATAGGTAAAACGTTTATTTTATATTGTTGTTATATATGCTCTTTAGTATGGATTTAAGAATCATTAATTAATCTCTTATATTTTGTTATATATTGTCTATATTATATGTTAACTATTCACTTATTTATCAATAATTGATATTGTTGATTTTATTCTATAAAGTGTGTTTAATAATTATATGAAAAAACTGATCAGTTGGACTGTGTTTTGGAGAAAGATTTCTGAATAACAATGGAATTATGGGTTTCTTAAGATTTTTAATGTTTTACAAAAGGCGGGTGCTTGAATTTTTTAAATAAAATTTGTGTACTTAATTTAAAATTTTTAAAGTTGTTTTGTTAAAATTATTTTTTTATAATTCATTAATCAAAATCATTAAATTAGAAAAAATAAAATATTTTCGAATCTCTTTCTCCATTTAACATAGTATTCGATTCATATATTGCCAAAATATGTAAACGTCACTCTAATCTATAAATGTTTTGATGGAATCTAGAAAAATAAGATGAGACATGTCTCATTCTAATCGAATTTATTATTACATGTTTTTAATGAAATATCATACCGTAACAACAAACTTTAAGAAAAAATAGTTATCGTAAAAAGCATTTGAGGGCAGTATTTCAAAATAAATAATAAATTGCTTGGGACCATTTTCTTAAGAACCGCCCTTAGAAATTATGAAGGATTCCTTTAAAGTCAACATGTTAATGTTGTCAATCAATATGATGATATAAAAGAGATTAGATTTCAATAAAATTAAGTTTGGAATCCTCTTCTTACTAACTCAGTATCATTAAAAAATGTTAATAATATTTATGGTTGAGTGCTGATTTGATAGAAAAGATCACAGTTCAATTCTACTAATTAGGATTACAAGGGCTTAAAATTATTTGATGTTAAAACTAACATTTGAATTAGATAGGTGGTCCAGTAAACTAGGTGGTTTAAAAAGAAATTCTATTTTAATACTTAATTTATATAATATTTTTATATTTTTATTTTATTAGAATATAAAAATAATATTATTTATTAGAATGCTTTTATAAATTATTATAGTAGTTTATTAATTTTATAGTAATGAAATAAATCGAAAATTAATAAAAGAGTAAGATGCTTTTAAGAAGACAAACAGATTATTGTTTGCCTATAAAAAAAAAAAATGTTTAGATGGACACAATCATAACACATAGATTTACATACAATTAATCATAATGTTTTTATTAATAACAAAATAAAAATAAAATTGTCTCTTTCCTCCATTATCACATTCAATTAAAAACGAAATTAAATTTTAAATAAATTTAACTTTTTTTCTTTTTATTGATTGTTCCTAAAAGTATAGATTTAGGTTTGTATCCATGCAAGTATATTTATGTTTGTCAACTCATTTGGTAGTAGTGCAATAACATCATATACAGAGGGGTGAGTTCAAATTCACAATATCCCACTTATTCATACATATTTAAAGAGTGAATTTCAGCAACTAGACTAATTAAAAAAAATCAATTATATATCCATAAATCTTTTTTTTAGAATGCACTTTATATATCATCTGTCTATATGATTTGTAATTATAAAAGATATAGTTCATTATCCAATTATGTCACTTTTTTATAATAACTTAGTTTAAAATAAATTAAGAATTTAAGTAGATTCTACCTAAAAATATTTGTACCCAATTAAAACTCATACATACCGAGAATTTATCTAAGTTGGTATTCCAAAACTTAAAATACTTTTTCTCGATAGGGAATATTGTGTTGTGTGTAATAAGAAATTATAGACATAAGGGTGATAATGTGGGCTAGTACGACGACAAGTACTTTTGGTATGGTGAGGCGGGAGATTTAAAAGGTTATCACTCAAATGTTCGCATATGATGACAGTCCACGTATCAATAGCTTGAGACACAACCAAGATCATTTTTGTTACGAAGTCAGCGAACACCTAGGTCTTAAGTATTTTTTTAGGTATGAAGAAGATGTCAAATTCATAGATCTCAACATACCATTTTTTCATTTGTACTCCTGCGAGATTCAACCTATGAAGAATTTGTTTAGGGGGTTGGTCAATTTAGACGATGATAATGTGCGCTAAGAAGTAATTTCGTAGTTGTCTCGAGGCTATCACTGACGCTAATGAAATCTTCTCTATCTTCTAGTATGGCGTTTCCGACCTTGCCAATCCTTTGGATACCAAGTATAATGGGTTTTGAATGGATACCGCTTCTTGGATGAGGACGAAACTAACTGCTTTAAAAGATACAACTAGGTAGAAGAATAAGTTTCCTAGATTGCAAGTCTAGACAAAACTGGTGGGTAAATAGGGTTGCTTTTAGTGACACGTACGTTTGTTCGCATTCTGGGGTCCACTTGAAGCGTGCTTATTTCTTTAACTGTATGTAAAATGGTAATTCACTATGAGGTTTCCTTGAGATGAATCTATTTAAGGTCGGGATCATACTTTTAGATTCATTATTTCTTTGTTCGTGTTGTGTGCTTCCATTTTGATGTTTGTTTCGCACATGTCTGGATTCGCTTCCATGCCAATCTCTGTCAAGAAGAATACCAATAATTTTCCAGCCCTGATCCGAAGGTACACTTCTCTGGGTGAGCCTTATATTGCATTATTGAACCTGTCGAAACACGCTAGTCAGGTGTCCATTTTTCTCTTCTTTGTTGAACTTGACGATCATGTCATCCATGTTAAATTCTAATGTTTCGCCTATTTTCCCTTAAAATATTTGTTCATCCAACTTGGATATGTCGTTATCCGTGTATTTCAAGGCAAAGGGCATGACGTTGTATGGATAGTTAGCTCGCTCCACCATGGAGGAAATTTTTTCCACGTCCTCCTCATGCATATGTATCTTGTTATAGCAAGAATATGCATCCCTAAATGACAACAGTTTCTAGCCAACGAGGTTGTCCACCATCTTATCGATGTTTGGAAGTGGAAATGAATCCTTCGGGCAAGCTTTATTAAGGTCAACATATATTCCCTATTTATCTAATGCATTTTTTACCAAGATAACATTAGATAGCCATTTAGTATATCTCACCTCGAAAATAAAATTGGCGTAGAGTAGGTCGTGGAATGTGTTCATGATGACTTCAACATTTTCAAGAGATTTATTCCTCCTTTGTTGAGCTACTTACCAGATGGAGGGATCAATATTCAATTGGTGATAAGTGACACCAGGGTCGATAATGGACATCTCATTTGAAGAAACTGCAAAGATATCGAAATTGGCTTTAAGAAATCCAATAAGCCATTTCTTCACTAAGTTCGGCAAATTTGCTAGCATACATATTAATCTTGTTGGCTTCTCATCAAGATGTATCACCTTAAAGCTTCCATTTAGGATTGGTCTCGTGATCCTTACTTTGGGCTTTAGTGGTGAATTGAGCTTGTCATCCAGTATAGCCTTGTCTTCACGTATATCGAGGTCAATCTTGAAGATGAAGAACGTAGAATTCTTATTCAATTTCTTCTTAGGATTGAGGCGGTTCTCTCAAACAACGCCATTGTTCTGTGGTGGAACAAGAAATTATAAATAATAGGAGAATGAAGCCTGCTAGGGCGACGACGAGTGCTTCCGAAACAACAGAGCAAGATGGACCCACAAGGTTAACACTCCATCGCCTAAGTGAGTGGACAATAGAAGAGAAGTGATAACACGAGTAAGAGTGGGGTTAAACCTATGAACAACACGTGGTGGAATTTATATAACAAAGATGGTCGGAATTGTCATGCATTCTCCAACGTGAGTTGTGTGGAACCGTCTGATCAAATCTTTTGGGTCAAAGTGTCCTATGATTGGACTTTTTCGTCTTTGGCATGTCTAGAACAAATATCAATCACTTGAACTAGACTTCGATGATCCTTTTTGTTTGAAATTTGAAGAAAATTTATTTAGTTTGAATACAAATTGTTGTATACATCTAATTTCTAGAACTTTCTAATTCAAATATAAGAAAAAATAGTTGCACTAAATTTTGATTTACTAGAATAAAAAATGTCTTAAGCAAAGATGATTTGTACATGATAGTTATTGATGAAAAGAGCAATAATATGATATACATAAGTTTTCTACATGGATTTATGCATAGACCATGCGAGTGTGTTATATCTGAAATCTATCTATACGTTATTAGATCAAAATTTTAATTCATTTTCTGCGTAGTTATATCAACTTATGCATGGACAATCTTTTATAGAATGGAAGAAGCTAATGGAAATTCAAGATTAGGAGAAGAAAATGTTGTCCCTGCACCAATAAAGTTGGAGTCATTTGAGAACATTACAAACTATGGCAGAGCGCTATTGAACACGCCATTACGACTAATGGATCGGGTTACAGCCCGATCCAGTGACGAAGTCGAGTTGGTGGATGTGAAAAACCGAAGTCAGCACAAAATGAAGAAAACACTATCCTGGTGGGATCTGATATGGTTTGGCATGGGCAGTGTGATTGGCTCAGGCATATTTGTACTAACAGGACTTGAAGTTAAGAACACTGTTGGACCTGCTGTGGTGATATCCTATGCTGTCTCTGGCCTTTCTGCAATGTTGTCTGTTTTTTGTTACACTGAATTTGCTGTGGAAATCCCTGTGGCTGGTATGTATGTTTTTTTATCAGTTGACTACAATTGAAAAGTGTTGGCAAAACTGTAAGACTAATTGAATGATGATTTCTTGGCTTTATTACAGGTGGTTCCTTTGCTTACCTAAGAATTGAGCTTGGTGAATTTGCAGCATTCATAGCATCTGGAAACATTATTCTTGAATATGTAATCGGTGGCGCTGCTGTCTCGCGTTCATGGACATCCTATTTTGCAACACTTTGCAACCAAAAATCAGACAAATTTGTTATCGTAGCGCATTCCCTTGCGCACGACTACAACAAGCTTGACCCTATTGCTGTTTTTGTTCTTGCAGTTACTTACACCTTTGCCGTTTTCAGCACAAAGGGTTCCTCGCGTTTAAACTACATTGCATCAATATCACATCTCCTTATCCTAATGTTCATCATTGTTGCTGGTTTATCAAAAGCTGATGCAGAAAATTACTCTGATTTCACACCTTATGGCGCGAGAGGAATCTTCCAATCTGCTGCTGTTTTATTTTTCGCTTATGTCGGATTTGACGCGGTTTCAACAATGGCCGAGGAAACAAAGAATCCCGGAAAAGATATACCTATTGGTCTAATAGGATCAATGACACTTACAACATTTGTTTATTGCATGATGGGTGTGACACTTTGTTTAATGCAAAAATATTCAAATGTTGATGAAGATGCGGCATTTTCGGTTGCATTTGAAGCTGTTGGACTGAAATGGGCTAAGTACATTGTTGCAATTGGAGCATTGCAAGGAATGACAAGTGTTATTCTTGTTGGAGCTGTTGGTCAAGCAAGGTATCTTACACATATGGCAAGAACACATTTGTTACCTTCATGGCTAGCAAGAGTGAATGAAAAAACTAAGACACCAGTTAATGCAACTTTTGTTATGTTTCTTGCAACAGCTATTGTTGCATTTTTCACTAGCCTTGATGTTCTTGCTAATCTACTTTCAATTTCCACTTTGTTCCTTTTTTCACTTGTGGCATTGGCTCTTCTGGTTAGAAGGTATTATGTTAAAGGTGTTACTTCTAGGTTTGATGTTATGAAATTTCTTGGATTCATTTTTCTCATACTAGGATCCTCGATTGGATGTTCGGTTTATTGGTCGCAAACCACTGGGTGGATCGGTTACACTATATTAGTACCTGTTTGGTTTGTGGGGACATTCGGTATTTGGTTTTTTGTTCCGCTTGCAAAGAAGCCGAAGATTTGGGGTGTACCTCTTGTGCCATTTTTGCCGTCCGCATCCATTGGTATCAATATTTTCCTTCTTGGGACATTGGATAAGAAATCATTTGAGAGGTTTGGTGTTTGGACTGCAATTTTGGTGGTATATTACTTGCTTGTAGGAGTACATGCATCTTATGACATAGCAAAGGCACAAAAGGAGAAGGAGAAACTAGAGACTAAGATTGAGTCAAAGATGGATGAAGAAAATGGTGTATCCAAAAATGAAAATCATACATAGTTGAATTATTAACTTATATACTTACTATTGATAGTTATGTGATTGATGTTTATGTGAGAGTAAGATAGATAATGTTTGTAAAAGTAGTGTTTCTTTACTTTAGCCTTCCTAGTTTTCTATATGAAAAAGTCCATATATATTTTATAGACTGTGAGTTTGAATTTATGTGTACACATTATAGGTATATATTACTTCAAATCAATGATTTTATAGTATTTTTAATAAACAAATTGGCTTGCGCTCCTTTTATTTTTAATAGTTAATAATTTAAAAATAAAATATTGTAAATTTAGGAATGCTGGAATACTTTTTGTCGTGGTATGTTAAAGAATTTTGTTTCATGCTCATATTCATTTCTCTTTATTTTAACTCACAATTGTCTTTATTAAAAAGACAAAATATTTATTTTTAAATGTTAATTTTTTTTCTTTAACTTGCTTCATGACTTGTGCAGTTGAACTTCTTTATACCAACAATGATGTGAGCAAAGCAACAATGATAGATACACTTGAATGCACCGTTAAACAATCTCTCTTGTAACTACTAGGGCCTTACACCTTAATCCATTAATGAAAAAACATGAGAATAGGACACCAACTTTAGATCATAAGTTTTAGATTTAAAATTGAACTCAACAAGCCAACAAAAGAACTAATCAAGAAAAGGTAAAAAAAAAGTCATGAATACTTGAAAAGGATGATAATGTAATGCTTAAACACACATTTACCTTACTTTGCAAACACATATCTCAAATTCTTAAGATGACCGATGAATAAGATGTATGATAAGAAGATCAAGTCAAATGTTGACTTTCCTTTTCCTTTGACCCGTAACATGCATCCTTTGACTTTGACTGATGAATTCTTATGGGACTTCATGACCAAATGAAATGGTCATGATTTGCAGATGATTTAATTGAAAAATGAAACCTATGGACAAAATTTAGGGTATGACACAACAGTCTAGAATACTTTCAATCTCCAGCATATAATTTGAACGCCCTAATCATTCCTCTAGTGTTGGACGTAACATGGGAAGGAGAAACATTTGTAGTTGCTAAAAACTCATCTTCAAACAATGTGAAGGGTATTAAAACCCCTAAATTGTGAATAACACGGAGGTGAAGGTAGAAGTAACGGGCAGGTGAGTCATCCAAAGTGACCATATCGGCCCTTTGCTTCTTAGAACACGGCTCCACAATCACATCATCTTCGTGTCCAGTATTAAAAAGTATGTTTTGTCACTGAAAAGTAGCGATCATCTCCTCACTAGAGTATAGAGACACGAAATCTTTGACGCTGTAACATTTAACATCTCTCTCCGCCGCTGGTCCCTGATAAAAACAGGAAGAGCAAGAGAACCATTATCACTGCTAGGGCTCTCAAGACTCCCAAAGGTCTAAATTCACAACGACATTACACAACCATTCCTAAACCTTAACGATCACCATAAAGAGAAAATGGAACGAAAGAATGGAATAATCATACTTGTAAATATAGTTAAGAACTCTTGTTTGGAAAAATTAAGAACGATTGCACTTTGGGCTTATGTAGCTCCTAAGAGAATGGACGAAAACTTGAGAGATGAAAATACCAAAAAAGGTTAATGAGAAAAGGCTAAAATCCTTTTATAGGAATAAGAAGTCCAATCGTAAGGGTATCAATCCCACACGGTATCACAATAGTTAATGTTTAGTGTCAAAATGTAGTTATTTTGTGTTTGTAAATAGTGGCACTTATCGATACTTTTTGTTAATACCGTTCGAATAATACCCCGTTTTGTGTATAAATACGTATACTTTGTGAATAGATGTATCTTCATATACTTTTATACTTTTTGATAGTTTTCTATTCATTTTGTAGGTATTGAGGCGTATTTGGAGCATGAGCAATAACGTGGCGAAGACACGGCTTCAAACGCGCGATTTTGAGCGGCGGAATCAATTCATTCGGCGAATAAAGCTCAAAACCAAATAATAATAAATCACCAATTTTGTTGATATGTTGTCATTGTTAGATAGAGCATGAAATAAGCTTTCCAACGCTTCGAACCGGGCGCAAATCGGAGTTACGGTTCTCAAGATATGGCCAAAACAAGATTTCAATTTTCTGTTGAGCGGGCTAAGCGGGCTTAACCGCGCTAAGCGCGGTCTGGGCGGTTTGGAAAGTCATTAAATAGGGAAAAATCACATTTTTTAGGGTTATGCTTTGGGGTATTTGTTCCCAAAGTCATCACAACCATTTTTGAGTGGAAAGATGCTAGAAAACACATTGGAGCTGTCAAATGGATGATCCGGGGTTGAATCATTCATCAATCGGAGCCGACAAACCGTGAGATTTTTGGGTTTTTCTTCTTTTCTTCTCTTTGTGGTTTCATTTGTGGGTTTTGTATATATATACTTTGATCTCATGAATATTTGTCGCCCATGGCGTTGTATAAAGTTGCTTTACAATATAAACTTGTTGTTTTTCCTGATTTTTTACATCTTGATGTTTGGGTTATGTTTGGTGGATTGTTTTGCATCTTGATGTTAGGGATTTGTGTTGTTGTAGAGATAGACCTCACAAATCTTGATTAGGAGAGATAATCATTAGCTTCTTGATTGTAGAGATAGATGAAGAGTTAATGTTCACTTTGTGTTGGTTCGTAATGCTACCGGGTTGTTTGATTGGTGGAGAGATCGTCGATCGAGCAATATTTTAATTTAACACGGTAAGCTACCGTATGTTTGATTGGTGGAGAAATCGTCAACTAAGCATACTATAGAACTCGTGGAGGTGTTTGGACACGAATGCCGACAACGGGCAACACGTGAATGGTTTAAGGAGTATAGTAGACTGAGTGCAACTGGTCGATAAGTTTAAGTTTGTGAAGAGTAGATTATATGCAATACTTGATAGTTTCTTCTATTTGAAGAATGTATTCTTTTTGTGTTGATATTTACTTTTCCATTTCATATTTAAATTCATTCAAAACCAAACTCATAACTAAGAATCCGTCGAACGGCAGTTCAGTAGCACTAATCTCTGTGGACATGATAAATTCCCGGATAAATATTTCCAAATCTTTTATTGCTTGCCGCTATACCGCTCCAACAGTTAATAAAGATTCTCCACGTCAGTGACATGCGTGAGGAATTGATATCAAATAGACTTTCCAATACTGAATCATCATTAATTGCATTTAATAACATGTATGTTTTTCACCTCAGTTGATGTTTGGCGATTTCCCCTATCTGACATTTGAGGATTTACCTTTTTGACACCAGGAGATCTATCACATGCTAGATGGAATCACCCCATGTTTAAGGGACTTGCCCTGTGCCTGAGGGACTTGCCCTAGGCATGCCTAAGGGACTCGCCTTAGGCATTCTTAAGGGACTCGTCCAAATAAGAAGATGAAAACAAGTTAAATCACTTTGTCCTTTCCAAACCCTAATGTTTGAGAAACTACGTATTGTAATATTTGTGAAGGACCACAAGGGGGCTGTAGAAGGTTCATTAATAGGAGGTGACGTAAGATGTCACCCACACCAGCTTCCTAGCCACCCATATATTAGAACAAGCGCCTATCATTTGGTTATGGCACCTCTTTCTTATATTGTTCTTCTTTCTATTAAAATATGGAGGTGACGTGTCTTCGTTCATAACGGTATGAGAGATGGAGTCAAATGGAGGTAGCCACATTTCCCGAAGAAATAGGTTAAATGACTATCCTATTTCCATGCTCTTGAGAATGATGAGTATAGAATCTATCTTTTTGGGATCTAAGACTCAGGCCCAATAAATTCATATAAATACTTCAACCCTGATGTTGAGAAGATTATTCAATTCATTACACAAAATACCACATATAGAGCTTCTTACCAGCTTACTCTAACAAGAGAACAATCCTAAAAAGCTCTGATGCCCTACATATTTTCCTTTTAAGAAGAAGAATCCCCATTGTATAAATATCCATTAACATACATTGTATACTACACTTTAAATGAATACACTCATTTTCTCTCTTTATGTCATAATCCAATACACCCTACCTCCCAACCTTATAGAAATAGCTACATAAGTGCTTGTCTTATTCAATGAACACTTAATCAAATTGCTTACCTGAATACTTTCGGTATTACTTTGCCATTCCTCAACATCAATTCTGCCAAAATAAATTAGGTCTTGGAATATTGAAAATGAATCATTTCATTGGGGGTGACAAGTGTCAATGTCAACAAAAATCACTTCTAAAATCGTCCTGAAGCTAGCTACCTATCAATTTGGACTACATGCACTTCAATCAAACTTTAGCACACTTGTTTATAATATGTTCTCCCTATTAGCCTCAACTTTATTCATCTAATTTCTCAATTGTTATCCATTGGCTCAAAAATATTCTATACATACTTTCTTTAACTTGAACAATGGAAGTTTGGTTTTTAACTAAATCACTCTTTAACTACTCCCAATTAGGAACAATCATATTTGGTAGGTTAAATTTTTATTGCGTTTCACATTTAAGTCAAAATTGATGTCACATCTCGTGCTACAAATCCATTACAAATTTCTTTGCATCCTTGATTCTCCACCATGATTACCATTTGTAGCATCCTTGAAAAAAAAAAACCAAACTCTTAAACATTTAAAAAAATAACAATTGGGACCTCGGTTATATGTTTATAGTAAGGTTGTTAAAAAACAAAACTTAAACAAACACTATTACTATAACAAGTAGCAACTATAACCTGAGAGGGTTCGCCCAACGGAAGAGAGCTCGGGTCCTAAGGGTTTGCTCCTCTCGAGGTCTCGAGTTGGATGGTGACCGTGACCGAGACCCAAAAAAAATCCCAAACCCTCAAGGGCTACGCGGGGTGAAAGCCCTCTATGTGAATTAGTCGATCTGACTGGTTGGATACCACGTATATTAAAAAAAAAAAACTGTCGATCATTATTGTACCTTACCTTTCTCGAATCAAGTTTATGTTTAATCACAATTATGGTTAATTTGAATCTTGACGAAATAATTTATTTTTTTTGGAAATCACATCTGGTTGTGTGATTCAAATCATGATCAAAATCAAACAAGCAGTTTTTTTTCCAAATTTTACAATCTTGATTCTAATCACTCTTTCATCTGATTCAAATCATAATTATAAGATCACTCGAATCAATTATTCATTTTTTCACCTGTTTTTTTAACATATCTCTAGCACTTACATAAGTCATTTTTGTCTTTTCTCTCTGAGAAACAATTAAACAATTCAATTGTGTCAATCCATATTTTTCTCAAATGTAACATGTGTTGTTAATGTCATTTTCTCTCCTCATCTCAATTTACGCACTCTCTCTCTACTATTCTTTCATTTTCATCTTTTTCTCCATTAATTCACCAAAATACATTGTGTATGTTCCAACACGACTACCATATCATTATTGAGAAATTGAAAAAAATACCTCATCAAACTATTATCAATCTCCTCATTTGCTCAAAGTGTCTGGGTCAACTTGTTTTGAAACATGAATAGTTTTAGAGAGAGATGTTCTCCCCTCTCTCTAAAATTAGGTTTACACTCGGTGTTTCAGCAGCGCCGTTTCCTCTCCGATTTCGGAGCTCCTCTCCTCCATCATGGAGGCTCCCTCCTCCTTAGTGGAGGTTTCTCTCCCTTTGTGGGTTTTCCATCTCTCACTCTCTCTCCTTTGAACCATCCAACAATTTTTCCGCCATCTCCGCCAACAACCACCATGTTTTCCGCCCTCTCCGCCAACAACCACTAGGTGTTCGCAGCCGCAAATCCAATTCCAGCTTCACCAACCATTGGGCCAAAATTTTTGAGCAGCACCCACGAGAAACGACCTCCACCCGAACCTCCACCACAAGAAATTTCGACATTGATGAGGAATGATGTTTGGGTATCGATTATTGTCTTTCTGTTTGTTGTCTTTCTGGTTTTATGTATGTTTCTGTGTTATATGTTGTTATGTTATTTAGGCTATTTTAAATGTGTAATCAAGATGTTTGATGAAATGCCTCTAAGAGGTTTGGATGAGGGTAATGTGTTTTTGAGTCAAAATTTTGTGGTTATTGCAAATCAGACTCTTTCTTCCGTTCAACAAACGCTTATGTCAAAGATGGTGAGTTTGTTAAAGCTAGAGAACCTGTATAATCGAACTGTGCGTGATAAAGTTAAAGAAATGATCCGTAACTTGATAGATTTAAAGATTGTGGTTCCCAAACTCTTTTATCTTTTGTGGAAGAACTTTGATGGGTTGCTTGGATCAAAAAATTGGATTGGTAATACTCCTCTGGGATTTTAATTTCTCAACATTTTTGTTGTCCAAATATGACTTAGTTATTACTAGTGTTAGTTTTAAAATATGGATGGAAAATGTCCTTACACATTGTCTTTCAATATTCCCTCTTATTCATCTACCGAATGAATGTTGATGTTTATTGTAAAAAAAATCTCCCCATTTGCTCATATTGTTGATGTCCTTACTAAAATGCCGTCAAAACCGGCTAAACAAATTGGATCTTGGAATATTGAAACCGAATCATTTCATTGGGAGGACAAGTAACAACGTCATAAATCATTCTAAAAAGGTCATGAGGCTAGCTACCTATCTATTTGGACTACACTTTAACATTTCAATCAAACTTTAACACACTTGTTTATAGTGCGTTTAACATTATTAACCTCAACTTTATTCATCTAATTTCTCATTTGTTATTGGCCAAAAAAATCTATGCATACTTTCTTCAACTTGAATATTAGAAGTTTGGTTTTTTAACTGAATAACTTTTCAACTACTTCCAATTAGGAACAATTATGTTAGGTGGTTAAATTATAGTGCGTTTCACATTTGAGTCAAAATTTTCAATGTCACATCACGAGCTACAAATACATAACAAATTTCTTTGCATCTTTGATTCTCCACCATGATTACCGTTTGTAGCATCGTTGAAAAGATAAGAAAACTAAACCAAACTTTTAATGTTTAAAATATTAACAATTGGGACCTCAATTTGACGTTTATAGTAAGGTTGTTGAAAAACAAAACTTAAACAAAGACAAGTAATATAACAAGTAGTATGCTAGTTCTAACCCTAACGAATAACATTTACATAATAATTGAGATTTATCTAAAGAATCTATTTATACTTATCTATTAGAAGTTTGACTTTATATTTTATAGAAAAAAAATTAAATTTTATATTAAATAATTATAAAATAATTATTAATGTTATTATCATTAATAATAATTTTTTTATTTCTGATATAAAATAAAAAAAAATTTATCACATATTTTCTTATGTACGTCTTAGAGAAGGTTACCTCGGTTGATAAAGAGTTACCTCACATATGGAGTCTCTAAATTCAATTTAATTAAATTTTTTATTAAAGAATAGATTTTATGTGTCGGCTTATAATCAAATCGGTAATCACGTACTTAAAAACTATAAGTATCTTCTACTTAAAAGTCACACCAAATTAGTTGTTCTATTTTATTAAAATTTAATAAATTTCTATATTTTATTTTTGTCTTTAGGAAAGCGAAATGCTACTTAGTATAGTGTTATTTAAATTAGGTATTTTGTCAAAAATTTGTCTGGTTTTCAAACTTTGCCTTATTTATTTGACCATGGAGCCAAAAATCCACAACAACCCATACAATATACAACCATGTCATTGTCTTTCAACCACCATTTCACATGTAAATGCTGCAACTTTGGTTCTTTGTGAGCATTACCCGGAACATCATTTGATTATTAATGTATTGTTGTTACTTGACAACTTAGCTAGCTCTTTAGTGCTCCAAAGAAGTGAGAAACCAATTTCTCAAATTTTGGTTACCACTTTGAGTGTATAGTTCAAACTTGTAATAATGGGAAATAGTTTAGGTGGGAAAAAGACCACAAAGGTGATGAAAATTGATGGTGAAACATTCAAACTAAAGACGCCCGTAAAAGTCGGTGAAGTGCTTAAGGATCACCCGGGTCTTGTCTTGTTAGAATCCGAGGAAGTGAAGCATTATGGAGTAAGAGCAAAGCCGATGGAGTTACACAAGGAATTGAAGGCGAAACGACTCTATTTTCTTGTGGAACTTCCAAAGGAAAGTAGGGTTACGAGAAGGGTCCGTTCAGTGATTAATATGAGTGCTAAAGACAGACTTGAGAATCTGTCTTTAGCTCGGAGGTCAGCTTCTGACCTAACGATTATAAAATCGACTAGTGATTTCGAGGTGGGAAAAGAAGAGTTGGCGAATGGCGGGGTGAGGTTGAAAATGAGACTTCCAAAGGCGGAGGTTGAGAAGTTGATGCAAAGTAGTAAAGATGAAGGTGAGGCTGCTGAGAAGATTATGAGTCTTTGTATGGCTAATGGTAGCAATGATAAGAAACAAAAGAAGGAAATGGTTTGGAAAGGAAGTACTAGTAGAGGTGCTGGTGAATTCAAAAAGGCTTATGAGGTATGATATAGCTAGAAGAAACAATGTGTTTATCTTTTTTCTTTTATCATTTTGAGAAAAGAAAACTTTTTATCAACAAAAGATGATTTTTCATTTAGTGAAAGACTAAACATGTTTTCATATTATTTTTTGGATAAGGAAGTAGTTGGAAGCATATAGTGCGCTTAAGTTAATGTTGAATAATTTGAATAACATATGAATTTGATTTTTGGTTGGAATAACCTTCAGCCAAATTTACTTATTTCATAATCAAGTTTGAACTATTAGAGTTCTTCTACTTAAAAACAAGAGGTTAAGACAAAAAAAAAAAACAGTATAAGTAAGCAAGAGACTAATATGGACTTTAGGCTAAATCTTATAGCAACAATTTCGCTTTTATTGTATAAAATTGTGTTGGTAAAATTGTGTTGGTGCCATCATTTCGTGTAAAATATATTTTACATTGTAATCTTAAAATGTAGGATTTCAAATTCGATTTCATAACAAAGTATTTTATCTAATAATACGGATATTTATCAGGTGAATCATAACTTATTTATTTATTTTATTATAACTAACTATTCTAATATAATTTATGATATTTTGATCATGAAATTTTTTTTATGATATTTTTTTTATATATCAACTATATAATTTTTTTTCTTTCTTATCAAGAATCTTACATATTTGACAAACATTTGGAGATGGGGAGAGAAAGAATATTGAGTTTATGACGCTAAAGTGATAACATAGATATATAATTGTTAAAGTAATATTCCAATTGATGTTTATCTTGATTCTTTTTTCTTTCAATAGAAAATTATACCAACCTTATGACACAATATATTGTCTATATACCCACCCATTAACTTGTGACATAATATATGTAGTGAAGCAGCATAAAATCAGAGTCATACATCATAAAGTTTATTAATTACAAGTTTGTAATAAATTATCCTTTTAAAATAAAAATGTATATGCAATGTGTTGCTCATTATATATTAAACTTTATAACCGATAAACATTAAAATAATGTTTGTACAATGGGTTAAACCTAGGGGTGGCAAAACGGGCCCGGCCCGTTGGGCATGCCCGTTTTACCCGCACTTTAGTGCGGGGCGGGCCAAGGTTTTAGGCCCTCGCCCTCTAATGTGACCGCCCCGCCCCGTTTTCAACGCGGGCTTTTGCGGGCATGTGCATTTTCATAAATTTTTATGTTTTTAGGCTTAAAAGGTGCAATGCCCGCGGGCTTTGCCCGCCCCGTCCTCACTTTTTTGCGGGGCGGGGCTAGGTTTTAGGCCCGCATCTTCAACTATGCCCGCCCCGCCCCGCCCCGTTTATTTGCGGGCTTTTGCGGGGCGGGCTAAACGGGTGCGGGCATGCCCGTTTGCCACCCCTAGTTAAACCCAATCATGGTTGCCATGTAGTGTAAATAACTAAGAAATTATTATTTTATTTTATTTTGATAAGTACTAAGACATTATTTATTTAATAACAATTGTGGTTAAAAAGTTCTTGATATAAAGGTTTATACATTAAAAAGACTAATTTATACTTTAAAAATTATCTAGTTAAAAGCAAAATATATTTGACCTATCATATGCCATTTACTTATTACTATTTTATACTTGTAAAATATAATTTGTAGTTTTAAAGTTTATATACAAAAATACAAAACAAATGAATAACCAGCAACATTGTTACACCTTTGACTCTATAATTTGATTTTTAAATATAATAATTAGTTAAAAATATTTTTAAATGATAAGATTCTTCCAAGGGTATTTTAAAATGTAATTTTGTTAAGAAATATAATTAGACTAGATTACTATTATTTATAAAATAAAGTAGGTGCGAATATATTGTATATGCTCAATCATTCATAGATTATCTATACAATTTGTAGGTATTAAATCAAATCAACATGATTATAATACTTTTCATGCACCTACTAAGTTGTTTAATTTTTGGATTGTTATCAACACTTGCAGAAAAGGGTGAGTTTTAAGCCAATTAATGAAGGAAGTTGTTCAATATCCGTGGCTTCCTAACCTTGAAGCTAAACTTGGAACTCTCACTGTTGCTGTTAGGGCTAGTTATTATCTCCCAAAATGAATGAAACTTCTAATGTTTTTTTTTTTCACGCTTAGTTTAATGTTGAATTGCATGTACTGTGGCATCAATAATAAAAACATTAGTGTTTGCAAGTTTGCACAGCTACCATCAGAACTGACGTTCGAGAACATCGTATGCATTTAACATAAAATATTGTGCCACAAAACATCATATTAAATAAAATTTTACCATACAAATACAGAGGATAGGATAAAATCTAACTTGTCTTACCTCACTCTTATTCAACTTTCTTGTTCAATTTTTACATTGAACTGTTCCAATTCTAAAAGTTTTGCTTATTATTCTACCATGTTAGCTGGTGGAACATTAGTCGGTTTCTTTCTAGCCACCATCTAGCCGATTGATGGCCAAAAACTTATTTTATCTCGAATTTACAAGCTTTCATGTTAACAAACCAGTTTCTAAAATAAGGCGATTCGAGATAATGCATGCCGCATAGTGAAGACCAGCGAGGAAGAATACAAGAAAAATATCTTAATCAAGCTCTTCCGGTGCGCCTTCCAACTTTAAGTGCCAATTCAGTGTCGATTTTGAGAGAGATGTCAAGTGCTTTTACTGAATGAGTCAAGGAACCACTGCAGAAAAGCCAAGTCAGATCAATGATATTTCGAGGAAATAGTACCGAACACGAGTTTCTTAAAACATTATAAGATGAACATCCACTTATAAACATTTCTACCGGTCATCTCACATCTAATGTGGGACTCTTGAACATTCCAAAAACAACATCTCGACAAACGATGTAATTTGTCTGTGATGCATCAGACTCAGTTTTATTTCCACAACGATTAAAATAATATAAATAATATCCAACAATATGCGTGAAAATTGAAAGAAATATTATTACTTTTTATGATACTAGATGTTATGAAGTGCAGTGGAAGAAAATGTTTACCTAGAGATGTAGGTTACTCCACTTTGTCCAATTTGATGTACCGTATCTATGGTAACGTTGCCTGAAGCCTGGCATCACAAACATGACAAAAGAAATCAATTAATAACTTTAAGAGGAATCTTGTACTAAAGTCATATTCAACCAAAATTATCCTGATAATACGATACAGGCTAAACGAAGCAAATTTGTCATGAATACCTCAGTTTCAAATCGCCCATTAACCAAACGAACAGCTTCTTTCAGCATAGATATGTCCACGTCTCCGTTAGGTAAAGGTACAACCATATTATCCAACATGATTCGAGTTAAAGAAGTCTTTGTTTGAGATGCATAACGTAATACTTCTTCCACTTCCTCGAGCGTCCTGGTCTCAACCTGGGAAAAACGCAACCTTAAATATTATAGCTGCTGCCAGAACCAGCTCTTTACATACATGGAAAGCTATACAGTGAACACCAAATCCACACACGCATTTAACTTCATACCAATCACTTCAAGATAGAAAGAACGAAAAAATGAAAGAGAGTACTACCTCAACCTCCAATTGAAGGCTATTTTTCTCTAGATACAGGTCTACGGCTTTGAGAGCATTTGTAACACCGCCAGCAGTTGATATATGATTATCTTTTATCATAACCATGTCAAACAAACCCATCCTATGATTTCGTCCTCCACCAATTAATACCTATACAAGGAAATCTACTATAGTTTATTGAATAAGTTTTATAAGACAAAATACAAATAAATAGTCATTTATAAAAGCAACGAAATGGTTCAGAGTGCATACCGCCCACTTATCCAATAAACGCAAACACGGAGCAGTTTTTCTAGTCTCCAATATATATGCAGGGGATGCTGCATTTGCCATTGCCTGTTGAAAACCAAGATATAAGAAAACAAATGATAAATACAAGATAACAAAGATAATTTCACAAATCACTAGGCCTAATGAAACGTAACGTAACACAAGAATCTTATACGCAATCTGAATTCATTACAAACATTAACTTGTTTTCATATTTCGAACCATAATTTATCCTGTGTTTTCTTTTTCAATATCCTTACAAGAACCTTTTAAAATATCATACAATGTTGTCTAGCAAAGTTCAATAAGATTACAGGGTAATCATTTAGATAATTCTAGGAGTATTAGAGAAAATTTAGCATAACAAAATACCTTGGTTAAAGTTGCAATGCCACTCATCCTCTGCATAAAGTTAAGCACTACCCTTTCCGCCACAACAATGTTATGTGCTCGTCCTACATGTGAATAACTAAAGTATGATAGAAGCCTTTCATAAAACCAATTACAAACTTAGAATGTATCCATTCGCTTTCGTATTTAAGTTTGTGCTGATTTTCAAACAAAAAAAGTTTTTGTTGAAACATTGTATAACTACAGAACTTGTCTATTCCAATGAGAAATGTGCTCTTCTTATACGAGAAAATGCATAAAGACACTCAATAAATTAAGCAGTGAATTAAGGAATTGAAATAAAATAAATGTAAAATCAAATAGTATCAACGCTAATAAAGATTAAATATTTCAACAATTTTCAAGATTATTATTATCTTACCATGAACTTTTCCAAACTGCAGTCCTTTATGGACAAAGTCTCCATCATTTTTAGACCACTCCACCTTATATTTGAAAGAACTCCTCAATTATTCATCCAAGAACTAACCACAAACATAATGATAGGGTATATCAATCATGACCACTGCTTCGTACCTTTAGAGAAGGATCGACCTCATTAAATATCATCTCTGCAAGTGCAATTCCAGCAACGACTCCATCCTCCTTCGCCAAGAAATAAGCTTCCACTTCCATGTCAAATGGAATGGTGGCCAAACATGTTACATCGCCTACAATCGAAATATTTTTATATTCAATGCCTTGCATACAATATGACTTCCAAATATCAGAGTATTATCAGTACTTATTTAGAAGAAAGTCGGGACATAAACCTAGATCCCCGGCATCTTCTGCAAGGGCCAACTTGATAATGCCCTTCAAATCATAAGTAGGGTGCAGAGGAGGCTTTACTGTGAAGGAATCGTATGAGATCGTCGGAATTGTGACTTCAGTTGCCGACATTTTAACAACGCTCCTGCAGTCTCACATAAGTTAGAACAAATTAATCTAAAACACACAATATCAATCTGGTGAAACAAGGAAATATTGTCATCTATGATCAATAAAATAGATTTACAAGCATTAATGGGTTTTGTTCCAGGCCGACCACATGCTCAAAGGAAGTCAGTCCTAGAACGTGTGTTCCAAGGCATTGAGGACTCAGGGTGCTCACAACCAGGGGACCTGCACCCGATCCTCGCCCTCAGGGGATCGTCCACTATCAAATATAATCGGACGGCCCCCGCGTGAGGCGCCGGATCCCTCGAGGACGGCTCTAGCAGCCCATACTTTATAAAATCCAGCATGCGCTATTTCAGGTATTCTCTCATTCATTTCACACACTAAAATTGCTTTCTCATTCATTCACTGACTTGGGATTTGTAGTGCTAACCTCCTGGTTCACCCCCCGATCCGCCTTGCCAGAAGTTCATTCCACCGCATAAAAACTAAAGTTCATTCAATCTCCACATATTTCTGGTTCCAGTACGTAACAGGTTTTTAGAATAGAAGCATGGTTGAACCCAAGAAAAGAGAGAAATAAACTAAGAAATGAACGAATTGTATAGTATTGATTCAAATGATAAGATGATTATTACACTTTATGCAGTGATGATGACCAACTAACAAAGTAACTTGTAAAAAAATAACTAATAACTACCTGTAACAACTAACTCTAACAGACTACGGATTTAATTGATTACTTAATTCAGAATTCCAGGATTCAATCCGAAACAGCTTGAGTAGCTGTAAGCCTGGCTTATTACCAATTAATTTATACCTTAAGCATGGAGAAAAATTAAAGAACAGATCATTCAATAATCTAAGGGGGGAATGATGATAAATGGAGTAGAAAGCAGTTAAGGATTTATACCTCAGTTTTGGTTGCCCTTGGAGTTTAAGCGAAAACCTGAAATATTAATATTTTTATAAGAAATAAATTAGTTAATAAGTGGTACTGTTATAGCTCTAGTAATTAGAAATAGAAATAAAAATAAAACAATAAAAAGAAGACGAGTGAGGAGAGAGTGAGAACCTAAGTGTAGGAGGAAACTTTGTGGTTGTGGTTAGGTTTTTGGTGGTGTGAAATGGTTGAGGTAAGAACCCTAGTTTGCATGTAAGAGCCATAACCAAACACAGATTCAATTTCAGAGTTTTCTGCTTTTCTCTTTAAATTGGTGGGTTCAGTTTAAAGTTGGAGAGGAAATGGGGTTCCTGTTCCATCATCATCACTTTTCACTTTTCAAAGACTTTTCTCTTGATTCTGATTCTAAAAATAGATATTTGTGTGATTAAGCTACTCTAACCCTTTTAGATATGTATTATCTATTATTAATATAAGGGTTAAATGATAGAGTATGAATTAAAAAGTAAACTATTTATTATCACTAAGTCGACACCGTCGGGAAAATTTCCGTCTGCGGAATATGGTTTCGGAGTTGTTATAGATACTAAATTGGTGCTTTCATTTTCGATCTCACTTCCGCTTAAAGTCATGACGATATTATTTTTTGATGGGGAAGAAGATGCCTATGGGTGGATTCTATGTTTGAAGAAATTTTTCAAGGAGCATGAAACACCCAAATTATTGAAGGTTTTAAAAGTTGTCGGAGCACTGAGAGGCTATGCTTTCACATGATGGATATGGTGGTGTCGTGTTCATCCGAAATATCAGGGTCGGTCTTTTGAATTTAGGTGCCTTGGGCGAATCAAAAGAGTGGTGTCCATATAAACTTTTTTTTAACAATAAATACATAAGGATAAAAGAAATAATTTGATAAAAAACACATTTTCATTTGACATTGTGCAAAAAGAATACAAGTATGGATCTTTAAATAAATGTTTATACTACATCAAAATATAAACCACTATAAAGACACTTCTTTTTCTTTTTCTTCTTCTTCTTCTTCTTCTTCTTCTTCTTCTTCTTTTAAGCATATGCAACACTGATAGGAATAGTTAATATTATTCTATAAGCTATGCATGCATTAGGAAAACAATTAAAAGTCTTTAAAGAACTCAATATCATATAGCTTGATTTGATTCAACTGTTAAAACTTCTCTGATAACTTTCAATTCTTCAAACAAAATTTCACCATCAAGCTCAAAAGAATCGTCATGTTTTAAACAAGTTTAAAGATGTCTACAAGATGCTTTCAAGTCCCTATCAGATAATGATCTAAGCCTTTCAATACTGAACAAGAATCCAAAAATATTTTCATATGTGCTATACTGCTTAAATCTTCTATCAAGTGAGTCAATTGTTTGATCTACAATATATAACAAATAGTGATTTTGAAAAGACTCTTCAGCGGACTCAAGATTCAATTGTGGGGGTTGAGATGGATTTTCATCATAATGTTGTTTTCTATGAATTTAACATTTTTGAATAAAAACACATTCAATCTTCAGTTCATTCCCAATCTTTTCAGCACTAGCCTTAGCATTTACAAATCCAAATTCTCTACTTTCTTTTATTAATTTTGACTTTGTAGTGCCCCTGTATGTTTGTTAGCCAGTATTTTTCAAAAAAATAAATTTTAACAAATATTTTTATAATAGAAAATTCTCTTTTAATATATATATATAGGGATAAAAAAATTTGGTGCCCCTAAAATTATGGGGCCCTGGGCTCCTGCCCCGCGAGTCCGTGCTCAGGGCCACCCCTGCTGTTGAATGCAGTATAGGGCAAGCAACAAAAAAGATTTGGAAATATTGATCCAGGAATTATCGTCCACAGAGATGGAGAGATGCCATTCAATAGTTTCTATGATTTCGAGCTTGGGTTTGAATGAGCAAAAAGTAAACAAAGATATAGACAGGAAAAGAATAAACACATTCTTAGAAGAGAAATAACTTATCAGGAATGTAAATATATTCACTCTTCACAAACCTACACTTACCAACCCGTTATACTCAACCTACGATACTCATCTATGTCATCACGTATCTCTCACATAAGCGTCCATCTCTGGAGCACAAACGAGATCATCTCACAACTAAGGTTATCTCTAACGCGAAGTCGCGAGAACATCCGTGTTCTCGCGTCGGCGATCTCTCGCGCGCCGCTCAAACACAAAAGCATTAAGAACATATACAAACAGTGAATGCTAGCTCTAAATCCATCTCTAGAGTTCAGAGCCAACAGATTATCATCCTAGATAAGGATTCAAGAAGTTTATTTCTAAAGCACCCCAAATCCCCAACATAGAGCAAAAATCCAGGATAACATCAACACAGATTTGTAAAGCAAGTTAAATATAACATTATAATCGGTAAATATACATAAGATTCGAGTAAATATACAAACAAACCCAACCAAAGAGAAATACACAAAGAAGAAGAGAAATGAACCGAAAATCTCCCGGTTTGTCAGCTCCGTTCGACGCTCAATCCACCCCCGATCATCCTTATGCAACCTCCGAAGTTGTTTTCTAAGCTAATTTTGATCTAAGAATGAAAATGATGGAGTTAGGACTCAAAAATACCCAACCCATAACCTAAAAATGTGATTTTTGCCCCTTTTAACGAGCTGCTGTCTTAGCAGGTCCACTTAGCGGACTCAAAATTGCATCCAGACTCTGATTTGCTCCGCTGGAGCTCTGCTCAGCGGACCCCCTCCGCTCAGCAGACTGACAGCAAAAGTGAAATCTTGTTTTCGCCATAAGTTGAGAACCGTAACTCCGAATTGCGCCCGGTTCGAAGCGTTGGAAAGCGTATTCAATGCTCTATCCAATAATGAATGAATGAAAACCAAAATGATAATTTTTATCATCCTTATTTTGAGCCTTATTCTTTGATGAATTGGTAGAATTTGCATTCTTGAAGCTTAGCCTTTGATCTTTATTACTCAATGCTCCAAAGATGCATGAATACCTATAAAATGAATGAAAAACTATTAATTGGTATAAAAATGAATCAAAAACACAAGTATGCACATATTTACACAAAAGATAGGATTTTATTACAAAAATCATAAGAATAGAATCGATAAGTGCCACAAATATATACTCAAAATATCGACATTTTGGCACTTATCAAACTCTCCCCAACTTGAAACTTTGTTTGTCCTCAAACAATGTCAAATAAATCAAAGAATCAAAAGTAATAAACCAAAGAATTGTGAATCAACAAGTTTTAAAAACCAAGAACAAATGTATGGCTCAATACAAAAACGTATAAACAAAATAAATAATTACCACTATCCTACAACGACAACATGTAAACGAAACGCATCTTAAGTACAAAAAGCATACAAAACATTCTAACACAATACATGCTCACTTCATGAATCACACCTAGCAAAAATTCATCAATGGATGAAGAACACACAAAGGTGAGGGACTTTTAACACTCATCCAACAATCTTGCAAACAAAAGATTAAATTATGCATTCATCCAAAAATCACATTGAAGATACAAAAGCAAGAATCACAAGGACTTTTCAAGGTTGTAATGTGGCTTGGTTAACAAACAAGGGATAAGTCCTAAGGCTAATCGAAACAAAAACTTGCCTAAACCTAAGAGAGTGATCAATCCACCAAAGTCCTAAGCAACAAAATCTCGATTAAACCTCTTCCTCAACCACAAGTTTCTCAAACCAATCGCAATACTTATTAGCACAATTATTAGCTTCTCTTTTCTTTTTGTTTTTCAAAACTTTTTCATTTTTTTTCCTTTCTTTCTTTTCTTTCCTTTTCACTTTTTTTATTCTTTTCTTTTCAATTTCATAGCAACAACCAAATAAGTGCACAATCATTTTTCTCCCCAACTTGAATTCAACCACATCATCATGTGAATACACCCTACTTTCTAAGGCAAGGTAAGAATTCATACCAAAAATCATGGTTGAGGGTTCAAGAAAACAAAAAATCAATCATCCATGCAAAAATGAGAACTAAACACTCAAAGATAAGCATTTAGCAAAAACAACATGGACATTGACAAAAAGGCTCAAAAGGGTTAACAAATGATCACACACTCACAAGGTGAATTGACTATTTGGTTAAGGTGGTTGTGCTCAAAATGAAACAAAATGCCTTGATCCTTTTTATGCTTTCATAAAGTCAACATAAACAAAATATTAAGCATAATAAAATCTAGTTAAAACAAAGATTGTGGCCTCCAGCATATGTGAATAATGGAAAGCTTCCTCACATTTATGGTTTGGGAACTAAAGTGATTCAATCAACAAGCAAGTAATGCAAAAGAATGAATGGTATGGCAATTGTACAAATGAAAAGTTTCCTAAACATGCTATGCTATAGAATGCGATAAATGAGTACCTTGAATGATACAACTTCAAAAACAATATCCTACCATACATCCGCAAGTTGAAACACTCAATCTTTGGAAAATCACCTCAAAAATCTTCGAATTACCGAACAAAATTTGAGTACAAACAACCAATAAAAGAATTAGAAAAATAAAACTAGTATCTATTACTAAATAGCGTTGGTGAAAGTGGGAAAAATGAGTGAACCAAGTGGAATGGGAACCCCACTGGTACAGAGCAGAAAAACAAAATTCTGCTATGCTCGCTTAGCGGAGCTGAGCTCGCTTAGCGGGCACATCAGAACTCAGAAAAATCAGAATTGCACCAGCTGTTCCAATCACACACCACTTCACCTAAATTCCTCTTAAACATTAAAACAAACAAAACTTTACAACCGTTGGGGTGCCTCCCAACAAGCGCTTGTTTTACGTCGTTAGCTCGACACCTTTATTGTTTTGGTGTTTGGAAAGTGGCTTCCTCCAATCATGTCATGGTGACGTCTCACCGCGCAAACCTAAAGAAAGTGTCCTAACCAACCACTCAAAAATTGTTACGGGTACAAATATATACAACAATTATACGAACATAAAAGAAAACACAAGTATACAATTTTGTACACAAACAAACACATATGCACAAGTATGGAACACAAACAACTATTATCATACAAAAAGAGAAAAGTTAGTGAATGTTGGATTCACAAGTTGAAAAGTGAAGATTTGTTATTAAAGAGCTCATCCGAGATCAACATGTTTCACCAACATTCACCAGTAAAAGTATACTTATATGTAACATATACAAGTAAACTTATATGGTGAACATAAACAAGTAAACATGTACAAGTAAATATATACAAGTGAAACTATACAATATATACGATATATACAAAGCTCAAAACCATATAAACTATTGCGATGCAATTCAAGCAAAAATCCTCGTCAACAGCGCCATTTTGTTGAATGCAGTATAGGGCAAGCAACAAAAAGGATTTGGAAATATTGATCCAGGAATTATCGTCCACAGAGATGGAGAGATGCCATTCAATAGTTTCTATAATTTCGAGCTTGGGTTTGAATGAGCAAAAAATAAACAAAGATATAGACAGGAAAAGAATAAACACATTCTTAGAAGAGAAATAACTTATCAGGAATGTAAATATATTCACTCTTCACAAACCTACACTTACCAACCCGTTATACTCAACCTACGATACTCCTCTATGTCATCACGTATCTCTCACATAAGCGTCCATCTCTGGAGCACAAACGAGATCATCTCACAACTAAGGTTATCTCTAACGCGAAGTCGCGAGAACATCCGTGTTCTCGCGTCGGCGATCTCTCGCGCGCCGCTCAAACACAAAAGCATTAAGAACATATACAAACAGTGAATGCTAGCTCTAAATCCATCTCTAGAGTTCAGAGCCAACAGATTATCATCCTAGATAAGGATTCAAGAAGTTTATTTCTAAAGCACCCCAAATCCCCAACATAGAGCAAAAATCCAGGATAACATCAACACAGATTTGTAAAGCAAGTTAAATATAACATTATAATCGGTAAATATACATAAGATTCGAGTAAATATACAAACAAACCCAACCAAAGAGAAATACACAAAGAAGAAGAGAAATGAACCGAAAATCTCCCGGTTTGTCAGCTCCGTTCGACGCTCAATCCACCCCCGATCATCCTTATGCAACCTCCGAAGTTGTTTTCTAAGCTAATTTTGATCTAAGAATGAAAATGATGGAGTTGGGACTCAAAAATGCCCAACCCATAACCTAAAAATGTGATTTTTGCCCCTTTTAACGAGCTGTTGTCTTAGCGGACTCAAAATTGCATCCAGACTCTGATTTGCTCCGCTGGAGCTCCGCTCAGCGGACTGACAGCAAAAGTGAAATCTTGTTTTCGCCATAAGTTGAGAACCGTAACTCCGAATTGCGCCCGGTTCAAAGCTTTGGAAAGCTTACTCAATGCTCTATCCAAATGAATGAATGGAAACCAAAATGATAATTTTTATCATCCTTATTTTGAGCCTTATTCTTTGATGAATTGGTAGAATTTGCATTCTTGAAGCTTAGCCTTTGGTCTTTATTACTCAATGCTCCAAAGATGCATGAATACCTATAAAATGAATGGAAAACTATTAATTGGTATAAAAATGAATCAAAAACACAAGTATGCACATATTTACACAAAAGTTAGAATTTTATTACAAAAATCATAAGAATAGAATCGATAAGTGCCACAAATATATACTCAAAATATCGACATTTTGGCACTTATCACCTGCGAGATATAATTTGGACACATTTACAACAGCATTGTTATGGCGTTTTAAACTCGAATAGCGAGAAATTTTACCAATTTCGAATGAGGAAGAAGAACCGATTGAAGAGTCATCATCCTTGATGGAGCAAAGTGTTTACAATAGATGCAAGTTTCTCAAATTTTGTTGAGGATTTTGACAAATCAGAGAATGAAACATCACCACAAAAATCATCAAACTTAATTTCGTTCACTGAGGAAGCTTCCTTCCATGAAGATATGTTTATAGAATCCATTCCTGCAATTGAGGGTGACCAATGGGCTTTGAATCCTTCACCAACTCCAAATCTCAAACAAAACCATTTGCCTTATTCTTCACCTCATGCTAAAATCACCAATTTAGTATCTATAACAACTCCCAAACCTTATTCCGCAGATGGATATTTTCCCGACGGTGTCGACTGAGTGATTCCGCCAAAACCTTATGATCTCTGTTTAAAGAAGGTAACCAACAGTGTACTTTTCCCGTCTACCTTTGTTATTTTCAACAAGGGAAAAACATAACAGTCATTAAAGCCGAAAGTGAAGTTTCTTCAACTTAAAATTGCAGCTTCCAATAGTCACATACAAAAGGGGAGCTTCTTTCTCATAAAAGACAGAAAATTCAGCAAGCATGCTTTCAACCCACCAATTCCGCCGCAGCAGAAACCACATGATCCTGTTCTTGTTCTAAACAGTTTCATCATGCCTCCACCATTTCTTTCTAAGGTAAATATTTTTTGTGACTCTAAAAATCCTTTGTTGAACACCTTAGTTAGAAACACATTTTATACCATCATCAATTCTAAAACCTCAATTGATCCTCAAGTTTCCCATATTCTTTGCCGTGGAGAAAGTGAACTATAAAAATATGCCAACACTATGTTTTCATCTTTTGCCCACCGACTGTTTGTTAAAATATCCCCGACACCCATTTATGTGAACATTGACCTCTTACAAGAATTGGAAACAATTTGACTGGAAGCTTGTTGATCAGTGCATCATGATGCACATTCTCTTATTTTTTCTTAGACATTTCTTTACTTTAATTTGGTTATTCTTATGTTTTATTATGTTTTTTATTTTACTTTATTTTTGCCTTTAATCGATTTTCGTAATTAATTTCCAGTTTTAGCAGCTTTCACGGAAACGACCATAACTGGAGTTTCAGGAATTCAATTGAGGCATTCTAATAATCTCCGAAAAACTAAGAGAGAGCTACGACTTTCGTGTTAGAGTCGAAGTCAGACTCGGAACCTATATTTTCCAGATTTGCGTTTGAAGCTGCTGCATTATTTTTATTTTAGTTTTGTCTCGTTAGTTGGGCCTGGATTATGTTTTTGACCCAGTTGGGTTTTAAATGGGTTGTGTTATTTTCCCCTAAGACCTGCCAGCCGCGGTACTGTTCATCACGTTACACTATTCACGAAAAATTATTCTGGCAAGCTTTTGTACGATTCGAACGGTGAACTAATTTCCAAGAATCAATCCGTTGTAATCGAATTCCACTTTGAGGTTCTTTTATAAATTCCATATTAATCCATTTCCTTTGAATTATTCTTATAATCTCAATTATTTTCTTAATTTGGTTGTTGCTATAGGATATAATTCTTGAATTCGATTGTTATTGTTGTTTATGAATCATATTCGCGTTACCGTGGCTTTTGCGTTATCGCGCTCGATCAATTTGCGTTTGCTTAAATCGCAATAGTTTTTATTTCGTTTGCTTAATTCGGATTTCAGAAATTTCCTTCGTATAATTTCTATTGCACTTATCAATAGTTCTAGTAATCAAATAGGATCAGACCCGTTTGGGGAAATTGGAAATTTGTATGAATCAATGATAAGGAGGAAGTCGATACAGCAGGTTGATTTGTTTTAGCTTATTTTATTAATCACTTAACATTGTGTTTTAGCTTATTTGTATCCTAAACCAACCCCCACCCCTAATTCGACTTTAGATTTGGTTAGTAAACAAGAATCCTTGAGAATGATACTCGAGTTGTCGTTACCGTAACTATATTTCAAAATCACTCGTTTTTGACCTGTGTACGACAGCGGATCACTTGCATTGCAACATCATTGAATTTTGAATTTCTTGGTCCTTGCTTGGTCTCTATTTCATTAAGATTTGTAGTTCTTTTGATGCATTTCCCCAATACTTGTATCCACCTCCAATGCTTTCACTTCCTAATGGACAACCATGATCGTCCTTAATACATCATAGTAATGTAGTTGTTACACCAGTACAGTCACTTCAGAAGTATATGGATGTAGAATGTTCAGAGCATAGGATTCTTGTAGATATATGGAATGAAACAAAAGTCTTTTTAGATGACATTATAAACACAAATAATTATGCTTATTGTAGTGTTTATGGTTTCGATTCCAACTATCTTACAAGTTCAAAAGAGAAAATTATTGTCAACGTAAGTGAGAATAATGACATTGATACATGGACTTATTGTGAAAAGTTGGGTCTTGCAATCACTACCTTGGAACATAATTTAGATACATCCATCTATCTTCCATGCGGTGGAATGGTTAATGATTGTGAAATTTACTACAAGTCAGACCGACTTTTCCCTGAATATCGTCCTGCTCCAAGTACAATATTATGTCCTTCACTGCAATCCAATTCCCACATGAAGGTCCTTGAAATGAGACGCAAGGATATTGAAAACTCTGGTGTTGAATCACATTTAGTTGCCTCTCCTAAACTCATTTCAAACACCAACAACATTACAATGTTAGTTGATAATGATAAGATCATTGTTGTGTTTATTTACTGTTTACTGATAATGAAGCTTTTCAATGAGGGAACAATTGGTGACATCAAAACGCTTGAAGTTGAAAGAGCTTATTATGAAGTCAATGTGGACTTACTCCTGTTTATAAACAAATTTTGTTTTGTTCTGTTGAAAAAAATAATTCCAATTTGTTATACAAACTAAAATGGAAGTCCATGATACTCAACAAGGAAAAGAACCTCACTGCAGTGCTTTTTTTTCTGCATCTCAATTCTATGGAACAAGTGTTATCTTTTGTGAATTCTCAAACTATTGAACTTTTAAGTGGTTGCGTTGCAGTCTGTGACATGAAAGCAATTTTGATTTTGTTCTTGTTTGGAAACAACTCACATGCTTTCAAAGTGCCTTGGGCCAAACTTCAAGGAAAGGAGTCAAGGGCAATTTCAATGCATGTTCTAGATAAATGACAAGCAGAACAAGCATAAGGAAGAAATTGAAAGCTATTTTGGTAAATATTTTAGAGGTTTATCTCACTTACAACCTTAAGGACAAGGTTGTTTTTGAAGGGGTTAGTAATGATAGAGTATGAATTATGATTAAATAAATAGTTTAATTATTAAAGTTAGAAGTAGAATTTATTTTAGTTGGACTTTTACTAGTATTTGGGTCTTTAAGTTTATTACCCACTAGAAGTATTATCTTAATCTTAATAGATATAAATCCAAGGTTGTCATGATGGCAACCCTAGCCACATGTCAACCTGATAATAACTCTAAGCACAAACCCTAATTCTAATTTTACTAATTTGTCCCTACACCTTAATTTTAATTTTACTAATTTAACCCTACATTAAGAATAAATATAATAATAATAATAATAATAATAATAATAATAATAATAATAATAATAATAATAAAACCAATAATAATAATATAAATAATAACTAATATAAATTTATCACCTCAATCTTAAATCTATTAGTTATTAAATTGACACAATATTAATAATTAAAATACTAATAATAATCATAATAACAACAATTATTATTATTATTATTATTATTATTATTATTATTATTATAACAAAAATAATATTAATAATACTAATATAAATAATAAGTAATATATATTTATTGCCACAATCTAAAATTTATTAGTTATTAAATTGACACAAATGTTAACAACATTTTATTGTTCTCTTACAACAATTGAATGGTTCACTTGTTATTTTGAAGATAACTTGGTTATGTAGAGGGAATTAGAAGCGAGGGAATTGGAAGCGAGTATGGACATGTGTTGTCCATAACAGTACCACATGAATTTATGGTCGACGTGTTGAGTATATTTGCATACATGTAATTGAATTATCACAATGTTGATGAATGGTTTGGAATACTTAGATGTCATTGCCAAATCCTTTTGTGAGAAAAGTTCTTTGAGTGAAGATATCAATGTAATTTTGGAAGGCGGAATTTCCCCAAAAAAATGTTGCTTATACATATTGGTTAAATACAATCCATTTAGGGATAAAATATGTGGCTCTAAGCTAAACTTGATAAAAGCTTGGGTTTGTGGTTATGTGATCAGTTCCTATATATGTTGAAGATTATCTAGTTTGATAACCTTCCCTTGGTTCTTAGTTAGCCGGTAAAACCAAGATTGGATGAAGATTATCTAATGTTAAAAATCTTCCTAGGTTTGAGATCAGCCCAGTTAAAATCTCAGAGGTTAATTGGTTATCTTGTTAAACCAAAATTGAGCTCAAATATTTGGAACTTGAAGACTAACAGCTACAATGTCTATATTCGTGGAAAGAAGACTAACCGCTTCAATCAGCAGTTGGGAAGGGAGAATGGCCATTTCACTCTCAGTAATTTATTGGAGAAAAGATGCAAACTCCCATATCCATCGTCTTGTAATATTTGGTTGAAGATCAACCATCATTTCCTTGTATAGGGGGGGGGGGGGGGGGTTGCACTACGTCGTACAAGGGCTACGAGAGCGCTTATTTTGGCCTTTTAGAGCGCTTAAAAGCGCTGCCAAAGCCAGCGCTGCTGTAGGTAACGACAGCGCTTTTTGGTACGCCAAAAACGCTCTCGTAGCCTCCCCTATAGCAGCGCTTTTCCCATAAAGCGCTCTCGTAGCCTTCCCTATAGCAGCTACCTTTAGTATACTAAATATAGTTTCAGCCCAACTTGTTTTCAAGGCGTTAATTAAATTTTAAAATACTAAATACTAAATTCAGCCCAACTTGTTTTCAACTTGTAAATCATAAATACTAAATTTTAAAATTGATGCAAAGAAAGATTATTAGAAACATGAATTATGTGTACTTGCTTTCCAACTTTACGCCAGCATTTCTCAATTCTATAATCCCCGTCATATCTCACACTAGCTTCAGGTGCATAATTGGAGCGTTTCTCCTTGTGGGACCTAAAGCAAATAAACGAATCAATAAACAACACATCATACCAATTCACACAAAATTGTGTCAATTTAATCACATAACATTGCATTGAAAATGGAAATTCAACAATTAAGGAATCAATCTATTGAAATTATTTCATGATTAATCAAAACAGACCTTACAACATGAACTGGATAGCCTTTTTTGCAGCTGAGTCTCAAAGCCTCATTCATGTTCTCAAACTGCTGATCAAAGGACTGATTATTTTGGTTCGTTTGTTACCACTGAGATCGCTTCCACCACTTCCAGTATAAAGGAACCACTCACCATGGTCTTCGTCATCAACATATCCGCCAGAGAGCAACGGATTGAGCACCATGATTACTCTGACCAGCAATCCCAGCAACATGAGGTAAATTCTAACAAATAACAATAAAAATTTAACAAAAACAATTATTCTTCAACAAGCTTAACCTCAAATCAAGAAGAGAAAAACTGTTGTTCTTATCATAAAGGACCTGAATTAAGAAGAGAAAATCATAAAGGACCTTTGTTGGTTACAACTTACAAAAGAAGTAATTAAGAAGAGAAAATCATAAAGGACCTGAATTTTTTCTCTTGATATATTCTGAACTTTCTGTGTTGAAATAGAAGTTCTAAATGAGGATTTAAGTTATGGACTCACCACTCAGATACACAATCTTCGCAGAAAATGTGTTTGCAACGCAATAAGATAGGTGAATGCATCTTCTCCTGGCATATGGCACATAGGTCACCAGCAGCAGTAACCTGTGTAACAAACATATAGTTCAGAATACGAACAAAAACCTTCTATTCCTAATTTCTAGTTAAGTTTGAGGATAACATTTTCTAAAACGTCCGAGAAATATAAGAGAGGACAGGACAAAAATAACAAGCTACCGTAAGTTTTTTCCGAAGGTCCTTATTTTTTTCATTCATAAAAAAATGTACACAAACACAACCACCATGTGCAATGCAAGTATACAAATAAATAAAATATAGAAATACTAGAGAACAAATCATTATCTTGATGAAAGCCATAAATTACTTGGTACATGAAATCTACATTTATCATACATTATCCATGACTTTTATAGGTAGAAATCATTTTGTCTAGGTGCTCCAGAAGCATCTGCAGAATGTAATAGCATGACTATCAATATAAGCAAACTCAAGAGTCCTGTTATCCAATGTTGCTACAAGTTTCATACTTGCTAGTATAATATATGTATTAGATGCACACTAGGAGTAATTAGCAGTGTTATTTCTAGTAAGTGACAGATGCATATTGTACTTGTATATAATAATATAGTATAGTGAGAATTCCAAATAATCTTTCCCAAAATGATTATAATGAAAAAAAGTAGCTCAGAAATGAACACGGCAGTGTTTGAATAAAAGAAACAAAAAATATATCGCATTACCTTTAGGGGCATCAGTTTCAAAATAGCGATAATTGAAATGCAAGGTTGGGGCAAATGGGTTCTTTGGATGTAAAACCTGAACATATAGAAAGAAAGACAGTGAGAAAAATACAGGTGAGTTATTGAATGTTTGGATTCAATTTTGAGCGAAACAAACATGATTTAAAAGTATGCAATTGATTTCAAGTAAAATTGATTTTACCTCCAAAATTTTATTCTATACTTGATGTTGAAATTTCATGTTTTGGCCTCTAGAACTGAGTTTGTCTAAAGTTATTGTTGAACTTACTTAACATATGCAAACATAAACCATGTTATACCTAACTCAATATATGTTTGGTTCCATATTTGAACCTCCCAAAGTCGTGTTTCAGTAAGTCAAACTTGATTTAACCATGAATTATCATTTTCAATTTTCAGATTCAAAATAGATTCAAATCTCAAAATCAATTCTACCTAAACAAAATAATTCTGATCTAAACTATCCAAACATGAATCGATAAAAAAAACTTACAGAATTCCAAAACACGTATATGCACCTCTATCATGAATCAAATTATAAAAAAATCCACAGAATTCCAAATGTATGTTTCTGACATTTTTCCAATACATCTGCGCATTGAATCAAAATCCATAAAACTTACCGATCTGATTCCGGCGGCGAAAAACGGAATAGGACCGGGCTTCTGATCATTATCAGCACCACCTTTAGCAGCACGATAAGCATCAGGAGGCATTTGACCATAAACAACAGAAACATTAACACCAGCTTTCTCCCAAACGTCACCATCTTGAAGAACCCTACTGATCCCACCACCACCAGGTCTAGACCAAACATCTTCTCTAAACTTTCCACCACCGTCAGCAGCTTCAATCGCATTACAAACACTATCATGCGCTTCTCTTATCATCTTCTCGAATCGAACCCTAACGGAAGACACACCGCCGTCGCCATCGCCGCCGCGGAGAAAGAGATTTGTTTCAACATCCAAGTGGCCTCACACGAACCCTTATCCATTCTTCCGTTTATTTATTTATTTATTTATTTATTTATTATTTATGTTCCTTTTATTTGTAATGGGGTCTTTACCAGCGCTTTTTAAAAGCGCTTTGAAATGGGGGACTTTACCAGCGCTTTTTCACGCTTTGAAATGGGGGGCCTATACCAGCGCTTTTTCAAAAGCGCTTTCGTAAGGGGACCCTTTACCAGCGCTTTCTAATGTTCCCCTACAGCAGCGTTTTTTTCCTTGCTTTTTGTTGAAAGAGTATTGTGGTGTACTTTTCGTTATTATCGTATCCACAGGGATTATTGCGATATCACCGCCGTTCTATAGCCTATTTTGTCTTGAGTTAATGTTACTTTAGTTTTAGGTTTGCAAAAGATCATTCAATTCTTTTAGTAGCAAAGAGTAAATTAATGAAAGTTCTAAGTTAAAGAAAATGTATCCAGATTTGATTTCATCGATCTAAATTTGTATGTCTCCTTATAAATATACGTATATGAACATGGTAACGATCAACATAATTACGTATCGACGCCTATATCATCCGTGTCCGCAATGATATAGTTAGATTTACCGTATTGTTTAACCGACGATTTCTCCATCCTTTAAACAATACAAATAACGTTTTAAAACCGATACTAAGTAATCATCAAACGCTAAATCCATGTCTGCAATTTATAGTTTGATAGATGATAAAGTTAGATCTAGATACAAATATTGATGTCTCAAACACTTATACCAAAGAAAAAGCTTTAATAAACAAACTAAACCATCTATATTGATCATCACTTGTTCATACATAATATATTCACAAGAACACATACAAAAAGCTAGGAAGATTACATCTTATCTTGATACAAAAGAGATTTAGCTATCCATGAGAATGGTAGCTTGCTCAAGAAGTAAAGGATGAAGATCAACAAGCATCAAAGGCGATTAATCGACGATCAAAGCTTCCAATCTTCAATTCTTAGTTTGCTACAGTGATTAGGGTTTTTGCGCTCTTAAGAATAAATGTCCACCCTCCAAAAATCAGAATTACTCTTTATATAGTAAAACCATTTTCTGTCCAGGGCGCGTCGCGCCCTCCAGCGCGCTTCGCGCCAATACACTTAAGAAATTTAAACCGCCCATGCGCGTGACGCGCGCAACTCTCTGCTTTGAAGCTCCAAAATATCTTGCCCAGGGCGCGACGCGCCCACATCTCCGCGCGACGCGCGCTAACTTCTGCCAGGCGCGACGCGCCCACATCTCCGCGCGACGCGCGCTAACTTCTGCCAGGCACTCTCTTGCAAAGCTCAAAACAAACTCCAAACTTCCCCAAAATTGGCTAAAACCTACAAAATCATAACTAAAACACATATTAACATAAAATGAAAGCTTAATATTATAAACTATAAATAATTATCTAAAACTTCAGGGAATTGTACGAATATCCGATAAAAACGGTCGAAAGGTGCCATTAATTAAACTAAATATAAACACAATTTGGCACCTAACAACTCTCCCCAACTTAAACTCTTGTTTGTCCTCAAACAAAACAATGATAAATTACCGGGAACACAAAATATCACAAATGAAACAACAAGGTAGAAACAAGAACAATTGAATGGTTCAAATTCCAAAAGTACACAAAGATCAATCCTTACCAGTTTTCATCAAAGTACCATGATAACAATGCTAATCCTATATACAAATTCTATGTCAGAAATTCCACAAAGCAAAAGAAGTTCAAGAATGAATCACACCTACGTATTTCTCTACTGAGAGAACAAAAATGGAGGATCCTAACACTCACCAGACAATGACGCAAACATACCGAATTAATTATAAACTCATCTAAGCACAAGACATATAAAAAGTATATAAGCATGAATCACTAAGGACTTTCGGGTTGTAGCTTGGCTTGGTTAACAAGGAAGTGTCTCATATCTCACGGCATTGAATCGAAAATGTCAAAACCTAAGAGAGCATTCAAATTCAATTATCACAACCTAAACAACCAAGTTTACCACATTATTCATTACTTGCTCAAGGGTCACAAATTTTTTTCTTTCTTTCTTTTTCCCTTTTTTTTTTTTTCATATATATATTTTTTTCTCTACTCTTGGTCTTTTCTTTATTATAAACATAAATATATATACCCCTTGAGCACTATCTTTTGATTTATCCTCACCAATGTACACCTTTATTTCATTCTCCCCAACTTGTATATTATCAAGACATCACTAAGAATGCTCCCTATTCTAAGGCAAAAAGGAATCAATCCTTACCATATCAAATGGCAACAGTTCAAGGTAGAAAGAAAAGAAAGTCATCAAGATTCTATCAAAAATCGGTATAGAGATCTATATACAACATAAGCTTAACCGATAAGAATCTTGGAAAACGGCTCAAAGTGGTTAGCAAATACTCACACACTCACCGGGTAGGTTACATTTGGATTGGAAGTTTTTCTCATAGTGCAGAACAAAACGCCTTGATCACTTTCATGCTTAACACAATTTAATAACAATGCAAGATTAATCATAATAAAAACGAGTTAAAACGCACATTGCTGGTATCCAGCACAATTTATATATATACACAGTGGAAAGTCTTCTCACAACTACAGCTAGGCTAAAGTGATTCACAATTGAACTAATTTTATCCACAGAAATTAATGACACCTAATTTGTACAATTAAAAGCATCACAATCAAAGGTACTTGATAAATAAAACGATAAAGGATGTACCTTGCGCGTACAGTTTTCAACTTATATCATCACTGTGGACCGTCCTTTCGGGCCATACCCCTCCGTGGTGTGGGATACGTGAACTGACTCCTTTTTTGTCGATCGGACGCTTTCGCGTCGCTTTTGAAAAAGTTTACAGAGTCGCCACCGACCTTTTATTTTATCCAATGAAGGAAAGGTTTATAAAAGAAACAGAAAAAAGACCTTTGAGAGATTCTGGGTAAGGGGGTAGGTTATACAAAGGGAAGGTGTTAGCACCCTTTGTATCCATGGTTATCCATGGGCTCTTTAGTTTGCTTAGCTCATTTGCTTTACTTTTCAATTGATTCGGAATGCTTTACCTGTGTTTTTGAAATACCTTTGCAAATAGAATTTGTAATGATCCTTGTGCGGATATATACAAATGCTTGTTTATCTTTCGAAAGATGTTTTGAAAAGATCGTTAATTTTGTAATGATCCGTGTTTGGATGTATACAAAATATTGTCTTTTGGAAAATTTGTTTTGAAAAACAACAGTGTATGAGAATTTTGTTTGTTTTGATTTTGAGCAAGCAAACTAGGAGGTCTACCCTGAGTTAGGAGGTCTTTATCCTTGTTCCCTTTAAAAATCTATCCATTCGTCGGATATAAACAAAAGGTTCGATTTTGTACTCGAAACAGTAGAAATGTAACTTTGATTTTGAAAAGAGTGAAAAGGGGTTACCCTAGGAGGTGCAAATGTGATTGTGATTGAATTCAGATATTTATCTTTGAAGTTAGTGATCTGACGGTTCAGTTTTATCTTTGACATACACGCAGTTTATATGGGTGCTGGAAATTAAAATGCGGAAATGTAAAGTGCAGAAAGTAAATCTACGCTATTACATCGATTGTGCGGGAAATGTAAACTAGCCTATTTACATGAATTTGACATCCTATACATTTATCTAGGAATTTTAAATTGCAAGAAATAAAAGGCATATTTTTGTATTTTTGTGATTTATTTTAAATATAATTAATGCATTATTAATTAATTTAAAATAAAGAAAAGATGGAAATATGATTAAACCTAGCAAATAAGTTTAAAAATATGTACAAAATGTTTGTTAATTGATTTTAGAACAAAACTAATTTTTTTGGAATTTTTGAAATTTGTTTTTGGATATTTTAAGTTAATTAAAACATAATTATGCAAATAATTATACAAATAATTAAAACTCAAAGATAAAATTATTCAAAATATGTACAAAATTAGTTTATAATATATAAACAATATTTTATATAAAGAACAATTTTTTTTGGGATTTTTTGATTGGTTAGAATAATTAAAAAGCAAATATATAAATATATACTAATTAATTATGCAAAATATTGAAATTTTGAAGAAAAATAAAATATTTTTATTTCAGAAAATAATATATTATTTTAGAAGTCTAAAAATATTTTTTGTATATTTTTTGGATTTTTGAAACTATTTTTAATCAATTTTGCAAAGAAATTAAAATAAAAATAGAAAATAAAATAGAAATAAAGGATACTGATCCTGTGTGGTTGTTTGTGAGGGAGCATGGTGCGCACGCGTGATCTGGAGCGTTAGATGATGTGACTGGAATGATCATGTGGTCACTGAAACGAGGGAGCATGATGCGTACATAGCCTGCAAAGCACTGAATCATATATTTAAAAAAAAAACAAACGCGCGCAGGGCAGCCAATGAGAGGCTGCCACGAGTTCGTCTTCTTCCTCCGTCCGTTGGCTTAGGCCTGCAACTGTCACTAAAGGTTTTAGTGACGGTTTTTTGCTGTAGCTACATGTCCTGCAAAATAACGAATAGGGGTAAACCTAAACATAAATTTGGCGCGATGGTACCATTCAACTCGTTTTGTCCATGCGAATCTAATGGTGCCATTTAGAACCTCTAATTTAGCCTAATTTGGAAAGCCCTAATTTTGAAGCTATGAACCCTAAAATGGCAGTTTCGTTTATACGTGTCCAAACTTCAATTAAGTTTCCAGAAATGATCTACACCTCAAACCAAACTCAATAGTATGTCTACATCTTGTTAAACATGTGTGAATAACCAGATACGAATTGATTTTAGTTTGAACAAATTTTGACCTGTGTAGCTCGATTCAGTGAGCTTCAAGGCTTGTAATTGATTGAGATAGTTTCAGTGATGTTTAAGGAAGGTGTATGAATGCTTAGTTTGTATTGAAATGGACTGAAATTACAAATTCGAATTTGAGTTTTTCTTTGAATTTTTGAAGTGATTACAAGTGTTATATGCTATGCTATGCTTCTGAATTCGTGTCTCTCTTGTTACTGAAGTGAGGTAGCCTATTTATAAGCATTAGAGTGCTTACAAACTAAGCCAAAAGCATTGATGAGTTTCTTTTGGAATCTTGACTTTTTCAACAATGGTGGCTTGGCATTTAAGCTACTATGCCTTGATTTTCTTCTCTCCCTCTGCTGTACTTTGCTTTGGGACAGAGCTTGAATGAGTCACCTTGATGAGTCATGCTTGATTTGCAAGCTATCCATTATCCTTCCATTTTACTTTTTTATTTAATCTTAAAATAAGAAAAAATCAAGCAAAAATGGATAAAAAATGTTATGGGCTTAGCCTTGGTCGTGGGAGGCCCATATCATCATGGAAGTGATGTTTGAATGCTGAAAACTTGGCCCCATTTGGAAAAAATATCATTTTGAACAATGTTGGTTTCATGCATTCTCCAAAGTTTAGCCAACTTCAACAAGGTGTAAATCCTTCAATTTTTGTCATATGAAGGAGATCTTGCACTTTTTGGAAACCTCAAAGAGTCCTCTAACCAATGTCTTTGGTCTCATGTCAAAATGATTTTTGAAGCTCCTTGTGTGTCCTTTTGAAAAAAGTGTCTTTTTGTTGACTTTGAAAATGACCTGTAATGTCTTTGATCATATTTTTCAAATGGTGAATCCAATGACCATGGGATCAATGGCATTTGAAAGATAATTGAATTTCCTTCAAAACAAGCTTTGGTTTGAATTTTTTGGATGAAGGATGAGAGAGTTATGATCAGTCAAAGTTGAGTTGACTTTTCAGGCAAAAACCCTAATTTTGAATCTTAGGGTTTTGTTGATTTTTGATCTTTCCTTGATGAATTATGATCATCCAATGATCAAATGTTGAATCCTTTGACAAAATATGGACTTTGACAAAAAATTTCATTTTTGACTGTCAGTTGACTTTTTTGGTCAAACGAGTCGTCTGTTGACTGTTTGAGCTGCTGACGGTGCGTCTGAGTGAATTGAAGTTTGAAAATTTGTATGATGGTACTTTGAGATGTATGGATGTATATGAAATCCATTTGAGCTCTCAAAACTTGTTGCTCCTGTTAAAACAAGAAAAACCCTGATTAGGGACTGTCTGTATAGGAGGCAGTTAAGCGTACCTGATTTTTGTGCAGTGCTGAGTTTCTGCTAATCATGTGATATTCAGAAGACTTCTAACACAAAAATCTTGGAAATTTGAATTGTGAATGATTGATTTGATTGATTGTACAAATCACTGTGAATTGTACTGTCTGCAGTTTGTCTGTCAACCGACTGTTCATGTACTGAAGCAGCAGTTAAAGTGAAAAAAATCAACTGTCAAAGTTAATTTTCTTTTTTTGTTGTTATTTTTGTTTTTGTTATATGTGAAGCATGAAAAATTTATTTACATGACTTGTTAGAAAACAGAAACATAATAAATAACTGATATTTACGGTATGCGGGCAAAATTACCGATAATAACCTGAAAATTGTTTACTGCACAGAAATAGAAATATTTGACTGGCAGAAAACACACAAGTTAAGATTTGATTTTTGAAAAAGAGATTTGAAAAGATTTTGAAAATAATGGAATATAGTACAAAAGTTAGTGGGAAACCAAAAACAATTGTTACCAGTATAGTGTGAGTTTCCTGCTTTTGCGCCTGCAAAAAAAAAAAAAAAAAAAAATTTAACCCTGCATGAACTGTGTTAGTACTATTTATCTGTAAAATAAATAAATAGTATTTGTGAGGTAAAGAACAGTATTTGGCGTTTGCGTAAGAATAAATTCCACTGTAAGCCAAGTTACTGTGTAAGAAAAAATTCTGAAAACCAAGTTCTTCATATGTCAGGATATTTTGAAAAAATCCATGTTTATATGAGACTCTTAGTTTTCATATTGAAACTTTCCTGAAAAAAGAAGTGGGCAAATTTTGGGGTATAACAGTTGCCCCTATTCAATCTTCTTAAACCTGAAGAGATTGTCTGAAATCTGAGGGTAGAAGATGATTGAATAAATAGATGCCCTGAAAATTTGCACTTACCTTGATCAGCAGAGATGTTGGAAGTTGCATTTGAATGTTGTCTGCGAAATGTTGTTGGCAGATTGAAATATTACCTGAGATGGGCTTTCGGATGCCACCTGGACAATGTGTTGATGGTTTGTTCATCAGAATGAATCTGTTAATTATATCTTGATGAAGGATTTGAAAGTTGATCATTGTGGAACCGTTTGAGGTATCACTTTAGATCTGCAATGTTAGATCGTTCTGGAACCGTCGGAGGTTTCGCCTTAGATCTGCAATGTTAGATCGTTCTGGAACCGTTTGAGGTATCGCCTTAGATCTGAAATGCTAGATCGTTCTGGAACCGTCTGAGGTGTCGCCTTAGATCTGAAATGCTAGATCGTTCTGGAACCGTCTGAGGTTTCGCCTTAGATCTGAAATGCTAGATCGTTCTGGAACCGTCTGAGGTATCGCCTTAGACTAGCAATGTTAGATGATAAATGAGTTGAGAATGAGAGTTCTTCAGAGTGAATCTTTGGTTTGATTGTATCTGAAAGGACTGCTTGTCTGAATAAGATTCAGGATGAACACTGCATGTGAGTGAGAACATCTTTGCTGAAGACATCTGTCTACCTGAAAAATCAAGTTAATAATATGCGATGTCTATGATGCATGTATGATATGAGATCCTCGAGCTAGAGGAGAAATATGCAAGTTATGTTGTGTATGAATATGCGTATGATGCATGATTATGAATGTGAATATGAGTGTGAATGTGATGCATGGTTTATGCAGCTTAGAGCGTGTCAAGCTCCTGATTGGGAAAATAAATCCCAGCTTAGTCGTCAAGAAATGAAGGCATTGTGATTGGGAAAATAAATCCCTGCTAGCCATTTGGAAGTGAAGGCATCGTGGTTGTTGATGATCTTCTGTCTCGCTTGAGTACCCTGGGTTGGGGAAATTCTTTGAGAACCAGGATGTTCTATTGAAGGATCTTTGACTACTGCTTGGGGAACCAAAGGTAACTGGAAGTTCTGATGCCCTTTCAAATGGGAATGAGGAAAATGCATAATCCTCCGATGCACTATCTGACCAAGTTTGGGTGCGGAGATCACACCTTCTGAAGATAGTAATCTGGAACAACCCTGCTGAGGAATAAGACTTCTTTCGAAAGAAAAATCTTTTTGAGGGATTTGTTGAGGAATGTGTCTCTATTGGGAAAACTTCCTTCTGATGCTGGTTTAGGATAATGTCCAAATAATTGGGACATGTCCGGAATGCTATTCCTGTTTTTCCTGGTAAACATCAATCATATTCAAATGCATATGTTCATTCAAAATATCATTGGGATGCTCGCGTATTCAAAACAGAAAAAATGAAAATGTTAGTTATAAGCTGCATTGATTTTTGAAAAGGTGCCGTGATAGGCGGATTAGTATAGGGAGACAACAATCCTAGAAGTAGGAAATTGTCAGAAAGTTTTGAAAAGTATTTATGAAAAGAAATAGCTATGTGAGAACGATCCAGTCAAGTTTCAATTCTGCTATTGCCAATCTGTCTTCGAGCATCTCATCCCTCACTTGTTGGAAGAAAGTGATTGGACTGATCGGTGTCTTTGAGGTGTTGAACCTTGTCGGTGAGTAGGCAGCTGAGCGGGACATAGTTGTATGCTTTATTCCCTAATTTTTGCCTAGGCTGCCCTTTCAGGTTTTCAGCCTACCGGGATTGTATTTGTTTTGTCTCTAATTTTTGCCTGGATCGCCCTTTCGGGTTTTCAATCCACCGAGACGCTCATTTTTGCCTAAGTTGCCCTTTCAGGTTTTCAACTTAGCGAGCTGTATTATTTTTTTTTTTAAGCAAAGTACTTTTTGACTATGTCCGCATTCACAGGGTGTGGGAAATCCTCGCCATCCATGGTGGTAAGCAACATGGCACCGCCGGAGAATATTTTCTTGATTATGAATGGTCCCTCGTAGGTGGGGGTCCATTTGCCTCTGGGATCACCTTGTGGTAAGATGATGCGTTTGATAACCAAGCCACCAATTTGGTATGCTTGACTTTTGACTTTCTTGTTGAATGCTTTGATCATGCGCTTTTGGTATAGCTGGCCATGACAGATAGCTGCAAGTCTTTTCTCATCGATCAAGTGTATTTGGTCGAATCGAGTTTGAATCCAATCGTCTTCATCTAGATCGGCTTCTTTCATGATCCTTAAGGAAGGAATCTGGATTTCGATTGGGAGAACTGCTTCCATACCGTAGACTAACGAGAATGGAGTTGCCCCTGTTGAAGTACGCGCAGATGTGCGATAACCATGAAGAGCAAAAGGTAACATCTCATGCCAGTCTTTGTAGGTTACTGTCATCTTTTGTATGATTTTCTTGATGTTTTTGTTGGCGGCTTCGACAGCGCCGTTCATCTTTGGTCGATATGGAGAAGAATTATGATGTTTGATCTGGAACTGCGTGCAGAGTTCAGTAATCATTTTGTTGTTTAGATTCGTGCCATTGTCAGTGATGATCCTTTCGGGGATGCCGTACCGACAAATGAGATTGTGCTTGATAAACCTGGCTACCACATTCTTGGTGACAGAAGCATATGAAGCTGCCTCTACCCACTTTGTGAAGTAGTCAATAGCGACCAGGATAAAGCGATGTCCGTTGGAAGCAGTAGGTTTGATTTCTCCAATCATATCAATACCCCACATTGCGAAAGGCCAAGGAGCCGTCAGAACGTTTAATGGAACTGGAGGTACATGCACTTTGTCGGCATATATCTGGCATTTGTGACAAGTTTTGGAATGATGATGGCAATCTGTCTCCATGGTAGACCAGTAGTAACCTGCTCTCTGGATCTTTTTAGCCATTGTATGTCCGTTGGAATGAGTACCGAAGGTACCATTGTGTATGTCTTCCATGATTTGTTCTGCTTCCTTCTTGTTTACGCAACGAAGTAAAGTCGAGTCATGGTTGCGCTTGTACAAAGTTCCATTGCTTAGGAAGAATTTGGAGGCAAATCTCCTTAGAAACTTTCTGTCGTTAATAGATGCCCCTTCAGGGTACTCCTGGGTTTCGAGATACCTTTGTATTTCATGGAACCATGGTTTGTCTTCCATTTGTTCGGTATCGATCTCATTGCAATAGGCTGGTTCGTCTTGCCTGTAAATGGTGATCATAGGAGCTTCGTCGTCCCAATTGACTTTGAACATGGATGACATGGTAGCTAAGGCATCAGCTAGTTGATTTTCTTCGCGTGGGATGTGTTCGAAAGTGATCTCCTCGAAGTAAGGAATCAAACTCAACACATGTTCTTTGTATGGAATTAGATTTGGGTGCTTTGTGTCCCATTCCCCTTTGACTTGGTAGATTACCAAGGCCGAGTCTCCGTAGACTTCAAGGAATTTGATTTTTAGATCAATTGCAGCTTTGAGACCCAGAATGCATGCTTCGTATTCGGCTATATTGTTGGTGCAATTGAAACACAATCTGGCGGTGAAGGGTGTATGACCTCCTGTGGGGGAAATGATCACAGCTCCGATGCCATTGCCGAGCGCATTAGAAGCTCCGTCAAAAACCATAGTCCATCGGGATCCTGGTTGTTTGTAGTCATTGACTAGCATAATGTCTTCGTCTGGGAAGTCAAAGTTCAATGCCTGATAATCATCTACTGCTTGATGAGCTAAATGATCAGCTACCACACTTCCTTTGATTGCTTTTTGCGAAGTGTATTGAATGTCATATTCTGTTAGGATCATTTGCCATCTTGCAATCCTTCCAGAGAGAGCAGGTTTTTCGAACACGTATTTGATTGGATCCATCTTGGAGATCAGGAAAGTGGTGTGATTTAGCATATACTGTCTTAGTCGGCGAGCCGCCCATGCTAAGGCACAGCAAGTTTTTTCGAGTAGTGAGTATCTTGTTTCACAATCGGTAAACTTTTTGCTAAGATAGTAGATTGCGTGCTCCTTTCGACCGGAATCGTCATGTTGTCCGAGTACACACCCCATTGAATCTTCTAACACAGTTAGGTACATTATCAGAGGTCTGCCTTCCACAGGAGGTAACAAGATTGGCGGTTTTTGAAGGTATTCTTTGATTTTATCAAAGGCTAACTGGCATTTGTCATTCCATCTTTCCACTTGATCTTTCTTCAGTAATTTGAAGATTGGCACACAAGTAGGAGTCATATGGGCAATGAATCTGGCTATGTAGTTTAGACGTCCCAAGAATCCTCTGACTTGTTTCTCGGTACGGGGTATAGGCATTTCTTGAATGGCTTTGACCTTGGCAGGATCAACCTCAATACCTTTACTGCTGACGATGAAACCTAAGAGTTTACCGGATCTTACTCCAAAGGTACACTTGTTCGGGTTCAGTCGCAATCTGTATTTCTTGAGTCTGTCAAACAGCTTGTGTAAATGACTCAAATGTTCTTCTTCGGTGTTGGATTTTGCGATCATGTCATCGACATACACCTCTATTTCCTGATGAATCATATCATGAAATAGTGTTACCATTGCTCGTTGGTAGGTAGCTCCAGCATTTTTTAGACCAAAGGGCATTACTTTGTAACAAAAGGTTCCCCAGGGAGTTGTGAAGGTTGTTTTTTCCATGTCTTCGGGTGCCATCTTGATTTGATTGTACCCTGAGAATCCGTCCATAAAGGAGAATACCTTGCATTGTGCGGTATTGTCAACTAGTACATCGATGTGCGGTAAAGGGAAATCATCTTTAGGGCTTGCCCGGTTCAGATCTCTGTAGTCTACACACATTCTGACTTTCCCGTCTTTTTTGGGTACAGGCACGATGTTAGCTATCCAAGGAGGATAACTTACAACTTTTAGGAATCCGGCATTGAATTGTTTTTCAACCTCGTCTTTGATCTTTTTTGACATATCAGGCTTACTCCTTCGCAGTCTCTGTTTGACCGGAGTGCTTCCTTCTTTGATTGGCAGGCGATGAACTACAATGTCCGTGTCAAGGCCAGGCATATCTTGATAAGACCAGGCGAATATCTCGGCGTAGTCTTGCAACAATTGAATCAGTCTTTGCTTGACACTGTTTTCTAAGTCAGCCCCAATTCTGACCTCTTTCTTTTCTTCGTCACTGCCCAAGTTGATGACCTCAATCGGCTCCTCATGAGGCTGTATGGCTTTTTCTTCTTGTTCTAGAAGTCTTGCAATTTCTCTTGGCACTTCACAATCTTCCTCACTTTCGTCCTCAGTTTGGTAGATCGGATTTTCAAAGTCATGACGGGCAATAGCAGAGTCGTTATTGACTGGATCCAGCGTGTATGTGAATCTGCATGGTAGATATGTGAGTGTGTATGAAGAGAAAAACATAGCTATTTGAAAGCGAATAAAGAAAGAAAAAGGATCACAAAATTTTGAACATGCAAGCATCCCATGATTTTATTGAATGCACATAATCATGATATGACAAACCCTTTTTATAGAAGGACCGTTGTGCTAAGGCACACGGCTTTCAAGCTCATGGTTCGATTGTTCAGGAACCACTTTTATCTTTGCACAATATACACAAAGAAAACAGGAAATGGCATTTACTCCTGATCAAAGGAGATCACATCCTCTGCTTTCCAGTTGTTCAATCCACCGTTGTTAGCAGGGAGCACCCAGCTGTTCCAGTTGCAGTTGTTCTTTTCGTCTTCCGTAGCATTGATTCCGCTAGTGGGAAAATGCGTAGGTAATTCCTCAGGATAAGTTGGATGATTTGTTGGATATGAGAATCCAGGTGGAGGTCCCTCTATTGGCTGAGCGAGATGCTCGATAAGGCCGTCCCATGCAGTAGGAATGATGTTTTGAATAGAGACTTGTGCATCCTGATAAGGAGTGTACTGTGACAGAAAATAACCTTCGTTGTTTGGCATCTTCCTGGCTTCTTCAAGAGCGAAGTTGTCGTCGTACTGTTCGTCCCATCCAGTCGGGACAATGTCTTTGATGGGAGTTGAAAAGCTCGGAGGAGCGGAATATTTCACCATATAGTCGTATTTGCCGCTGGGTTCTCCTAGCGTGTCCCATACTTCTTTGGGTGGATTTTGATATTGCTGAGTGACGGGACTTGTGATACTTCCGTCATTTTGATTACCCTCTTCTGTTGGAGTAAGATCTTCCAGAGCAATGTAAGAATTCTGAGGTGTGATATACTGGTAGTTGTAACCGTCATTTGGTCCTCCCACAGCATCCCACATTCCCATGGTAATGGGTGGAATTTCGTCTGGATATGGCTGAATGATGTGGTTCAAGTATGTCCCTTCATCATCAATGGCGTTTACTTCTTGGCTGGCGAAGTGTGATATTAACCCTTCAGAGCGAGGATTTTGATCATTCTTTTGATTTTCACCATTATAGCCCAGACCTAGCTTGTCGGACTTGTAGGGTATATCAGGGAGTTGTCCCCATACTGTGCGATCACCCTGTTCAATCATGGCTTTGGCATCTTTGAGAGAAGCCATAGTTGTAGCTGGAGTAGCAGGAATATGCTTGGTGGTAGAGATATCTGGAGATACAACCTCAAAAGCTTGATACGGAGTTTCGATGGATTCGCCCTCCATCTCAACATACTTGTCGTTGCTCAAGTGACTGACCATATATTCTTCTTCGCCATAGACTGTGACAACCTTTCCTTTTACTGGGTATTTTAACTTCTGATGCAGGGTAGAAGTTACAGCGTTTGCCCCATGTATCCAAGGGCGTCCTAGTAAACAGGAGTATGTTGGAAGAACGTCTATTACGGAAAAGATAACATCGAAAGTTTGAGAGCCCACTCTGATTGGGAGCTTAACTTCTCCGTACACCGTTCTTGTTGACCCATCGAAGGCTCTTACAACCACATTACTTGGTTGTAGCACAACTCCTTTGAAGTCAAGTTTTTCCAGTATTACCTTTGGTAACACGTTTAGAGAGGAACCATTGTCTATTAGCACATGAGACAGAGTGGTGCCGTTGCATTCGATAGAGATGTGCAGGGCCTTGTTGTGATTTCTTCCAGCAGGAGTTAGATCCACATCAGAGAAACCAAGACCATTGGGCACTGTAAGACTGGCGACACAATTCTCAAATTGGTCGATTGGGATTTCTTGAGGCACATGCGCAGCTTGAAGGAACTTCATTAGAGCTTTAGCATGAGCTTCTGAATATTTTAGCAGAGATAACATTGAGATTTTTGAAGCAGTATGCCCCAGTTGTTCGACAATATTGTAATCACTTTTGCAGATGATTTTCAATATTTCGTCCATCTCTTGCTTTGATGGATCCTCAGCAGTGATCTCTACCGGATTTTGAACTGGTTCGATCAGTGGCTCTTTGCCTCGAGTGTTGATATCTGGAATAGGAATTGGAACCTGGATTGGACTAGCAGCAATATTTGGAGAAATTTCTGGTGAAAAGATTCTTCCACTTCTCGTGATCTTGCTAGTGCCTGCAATGTTACTTACAGCTGAAGTAGTTAGTGTTGCGTCCTCTTTAGTCGAGGGATCCTGCTTAACTCCATGAATGTAAACATTAGTGTCATATCCCCATGGGACAGCTTTGTCTGAGGAGTATGGAAATGGAGTTGGTCTAGCAATGACTACTGATGCCACTTTGAGTGTAGCAGAAAGTTTGAATGGAGCCTTGGTAGAGATTTTGAATGGTAAGCTGGAGATCACTGAGACGTCTTCCATTCTTATCCCGTTTGCAAAGACTTCGCACAGTACGTCCATAGAAGGGAGCCTCTCAAACATAATGATACGGCGATCCATCCATTTTTGAATTCCCATCCTCAGATTTTCACAACCATTGGGCAGGCAAGAGCAGTAAAAGCAGTCGGGGTCACACCCTGGAAAGTAACCAGCTCGGATTAACTTTCCTTTGACTTCGCAGAGTGGAGTTGATAATTCGTTCACATCATAGATGTAAACAGTGTCCAGGATAGCGTTGACAGTTTTGTCATGCTTTGGCATAGGTGCTGTGATGACATTTGGAGTTTCTGGAGGATCGAACTCAATTTCTCCAGCATCTATCATGTCTTGGATTTTATTTTTCAGGGCCCAGCAGTGATCTGCGTCATGTCCTGGACAGTTTGAATGATAGGCACATGTTGCATCAGGGCGATAATTCAGAGAAGAAGTATTGACATTCTTCGGAGGACCCCTTAATGTGATCAGATCCGCTTTAAGCAAGTGCTGCAATGCCTGAGAGATTGGCATGTTGATTTTGGTGAAAGTTCTTCTTGGTGCATCTGGTCGATGCGTATATTTTGGCTGTTGATCTTTTTGAGGTGCAGATGCGGAGATCATAACTGCCCCTACAGATTGATGCTGATCACTTTTGTGACTTGTCTGAATTTGCGCTGTATTGACCTCATTTCTGATGGGCCTTTTTGTAGTACCAGAGGAGGATCCTACTTGAATTTTTCCATTTCGAATGCCACTTTCGACACGTTCTCCGGTCAGTATTAGGTCAGTGAAACCTGATGATGAACTTCCCAGCAAATGGCTATAGAATGGGCCAGTTAAAGTGCCCATGAACATGTCGACTAGTTCGCGATCAGATAAGGGTGGTTGAACCCTTCCAGCCATATCTCTCCACTTTTGTGCATATTCTTTGAAACTTTCTTTTGGTCCCATAGACATGCCTCGCAATTGAGTACGAGTGGGTGTAAGATCAGCATTGTATTGGTACTGTTTGTAAAAAGCAGCAGCTAATTCTTCCCAAGTATGAACCTTGGTATTTTCTAGCTGGTAGTACCATTCGAGTTGTGTACCTGACAGACTTTCTTGGAAAAAGTGAATCCACAATTTGTTATCTGTTGTATGAGGTTGTATCTTCCTCACATAAGATCTCAAATGTAGTTTTGGACAAGAAACTCCATCATACTTTGCAAAGGTTGGAACTTTGAATTTTGGAGGGATGACAACATCCGACACGAGTCCCAGATCATTGAAATCTAAGCCAGGTATTTTTTGTATTTCCATAGCTTTCATACGATCCTCCAACTGTTGGTATTTGTCATCATCCTGTTCGTCTCCAGAATGATCTTCTTCTTCATTTGAAGAGAGAGAGGGTTTAGCAGAACCCTGGTTGCTTTGATTATCTTCTTGTTCACCATCACCGACTATTTCAGGGATTGGTGGCTTTTTGATCTTTTTGACAGGGATCTTGATCTTCCTTCTCAGGTAACTCAAGCCTGCAGATTCTTTGGGCTTCTTCTTCTTCTTGAGTATCAGGGCTTTCAGCTCTTGTTGCCCCTTTGCTAGTTCCAGAATTGCCACTTGAACTTGGGCATTCTGTACTTCGAGATTCTTGATGCTTGCCTCAGATTCCATCTCTTCTGACTGAAATAAACAGCGAAGAGATGAGAAACCCGTCATGAGAACCTGTTATGAAATGTGTATGACTGGATGCCATGTGTATGCAATGTATGAAATGCAAATGCAATGTATATGAATGCAATGTATGAAATGTATATGCAATGCATGAGGTGAAATGTGTGTGCAATTTTTCAAGGATCTTAGAGTTTAGATTTGTTAAAGAAGAAACAAACGTTAGTTAATCAATTTATTTCTTTTTTCTTTTTCTGCTTCTTTTTTAATTGCCTCATTTGGGCTTACAAGACAGAAATAAAATGGAATGATCCTTCAGGTCTCCCGTGGACGCTTTCTCTTTGTCCCCAGGAATGCGTTGATTCTTTGTTCTTCTTGAAGCTGTCTGGTGAGCTCGAATAGCCTTCTCTCATAGTCCTGACAGTGTTCTTTGAAGGTGTCTCTTTCCTCTTTGAGTTGAACCCAGGATTTTTGCAACTCTTCCAAGTCAGTTGGCATATCCGGGTGTAGAATAACTTGAGGTTCGTAACCTTCGACTTCTGATTTGATAGTCACAGGTAGAACAGCGGGATAGGGCATCATGAGTTTTTGAGCATGAGTACGCACCCATCTGAGGTAAAGTTCCATAGGAATAGAATTCCATTGCCCCAGAGTTTTGCTTTCTATTCTATAGACACTGTCCCAAGCCTGTATGAATCTTCGTCGGTGTCTGTGAGAATCATTCTCGTAATCAAACACAATGCCACGGATAATCATGTCATGAGGACCGTTGCTTCTTGCATATCCGAATTGGCGTAGAGCTAGAGAGGGATTGTAAGTGATACCTCCTTTAATGCCAAGGAGTGGCACATTAGGGTATTCTCCACAATGATCAATGATAGTAATGTCTCTTTGAAAGAAGTTGTTCCATCGGATATCTGAATGAGATAAAGACATGATTCTGTAAGACCATTGTGCTCTTTGTTCATTTCTCAGTACTGATCGGGGAAGATGACATGTAAACCACCTAGCCAGCAGTGGTATACAGCACATGAGAGTTCCTCGCTTCTTCGTGGTACGAGTGTGTAGAGAGTGTAGGATGTCTCCCAGCAATGTTGGTACCGGGTTGCGAATTAGGAAAAGGTTGATGATGTGTACACTTATGAACTGGTCGGAATTAGGGAACAAAACCAACCCATAGATCAAAAGAGCCATAACTTCTTCAAAAGCTGGATAACTTTTGTTTTCTAGCAGTAGTCGAGCCTTTTCCAGTAAGAATTTGGCAAGCAAACCCTCAACTCCACTCTTTGTTTCCCAATTGGATTTGATTTCTGACTTTTGCAGATGTAAAGCAGCAGCAATGACTTCAGGTTTTGGTTTTCTTTCTAAACCAGTGAAAGGTAATTGATCTCGGATTGGTAATCCAATTAATTCAGAGAATTCTTCCAAAGTGGGTACCAACTGGTAATCAGGAAATGTGAAGCAATGATGTTCAGGGTCGAAGAACTGGAACAGGACCCGTATCATGTCTTCTTCAAACTTTGAGGTAACCAAATGGAGTAGGTGACCATGCTTTTCAGTGAATTGAGCATTCCTGGGGAATTCTGCTACCAAGACTTTGAGTTCAGATGGCACCGTTGAGATATTGATTCGGATGTAATCTCTGGTGGCGGGAGCCATTACCTGCAAAAACAAAAGTAAACTCTTTGATCCTTGAAATGTGTAGTGAAAAATGATGTGTTTATGATGCAAACATGTGGCACACAAAAACAAATCAAACAATAGCCTTAGGTTTAAAGGCTTGCATGAGGTTGATAGGTGATACCCTCCCCTCTGAAGTTGAGTTGGTTGAAAACCTGTCCTAGAATAGTATTCGGGTTCTATGATCCTTGGAGACAATATCTCAATACGGCGCTCGGACGGCCGATCAAGAATATTCCTCGAGGATAACTAGCTTCGATCAATTTCAAAGCTAGCCACTTAATAGGCCACAAGTCAAGTTCAACTAAAAGGTTCTAAGACAAATTAGTGTTAATGACACTTCGGAAGCCTAATATACTCCTTGATCGCTTTCAAGGGACATCAGTATAAACCAAAGTATCACACTAACGATGACTACCAGATCAACCGTATCGGTACATGCCGTACAGTTTCCTTGGTCTATTGTCATATACTTAAGGTATCTCGAGATTCGGGTTAGAATCTTTCATACAAGCACAGTACCCAAGCAAACCTGTGAAAAGTAAAGCAATCAGATCAAACAATTGAAAACATCGAAATGATCTATACTCTAAAGGTAACCCCTTTTGAAAACATTTTGAATTTGTATTCCCCAGCAGAGTCGCCAGTTCTGTGGACCGTCCTTTCGGGCCATACCCCTCCGTGGGTGGGATACGTGAACTGACTCCTTTTTTGTCGATCGGACGCTTTCGCGTCACTTTTGAAAAAGTTTACAGAGTCGCCACCGACCTTTTATTTTATCCAATGAAGGAAAGGTTTATAAAAGAAACAGAAAAAAGACCTTTGAGAGATTCTGGGTAAGGGGGTAGGTTATACAAAGGGAAGGTGTTAGCACCCTTTGTATCCTTGGTTATCCATGGGCTCTTTAGTTTGCTTAGCTCATTTGCTTTACTTTTCAATTGATTCGGAATGCTTTACCTGTGTTTTTGAAATACCTTTGCAAATAGAATTTGTAATGATCCTTGTGCGGATATATACAAATGCTTGTTTATCTTTCGACAGATGTTTTGAAAAGAACGTTAATTTTGTAATGATCCGTGTCTGGATGTATACAAAATATTGTCTTTTGGAAAGTTTATTTTGAAAAACAACAGTATATGAGAATTTTGTTTGTTTTGATTTTGAGCAAGCAAACTAGGAGGTCTACCCTGAGTTAGGAGGTCTTTATCCTTGTTCCCTTTAAAAATCTATCCATTCGTCGGATATAAACAAAAGGTTCGATTTTGTACTCGAAACAGTAGAAATGTAACTTTGATTTTGAAAAGAGTGAAAAGGGGTTACCCTAGGAGGTGCAAATGTGATTGTGATTGAATTCAGATATTTATCTTTGAAGTTAGTGATCTGACGGTTCAGTTTTATCTTTGACATACACGCAGTTTATATGGGTGCTGGAAATTAAAATGCGGAAATGTAAAGTGCAGAAAGTAAATCTACGCTATTACATCGATTGTGCGGGAAATGTAAACTAGCCTATTTACATGAATTTGACATCCTATACATTTATCTAGGAATTTTAAATTGCAAGAAATAAAAGGCATATTTTTGTATTTTTTGTGATTTATTTTAAATATAATTAATGCATTATTAATTAATTTAAAATAAAGAAAAGATGGAAATATGATTAAACCTAGCAAATAAGTTTAAAAATATGTACAAAATGTTTGTTAATTGATTTTAGAACAAAACTAATTTTTTGGAATTTTTGAAATTTGTTTTTGGATATTTTAAGTTAATTAAAAACATAATTATGCAAATAACTACACCAATAATTACAACTTAATGATAAAATTATCCTAAATATGTACAAAATTAGTTTATGATATATAAACAATATTTAACACAAAGAACAATTTTTTTATGATTTTTTGACTAATTAAAATAATTAATAAGCAAATATATAAATACATACTAATTAATTATGAAAAATATTGAAATTTTGAAGAAAAATAAAATATTTTTATTTCAGAAAATAATATATATTTTTAGAAGTCTAAAATATTTTTTGTGAATTTTTTTTGATTTTAAAACTATTTTTAAATAATTTTGCAATAAAAATAAAATAAAAATAGAAAATATGAAAGGATACTAATCCTGTGTGGTGAGGAGCTGAGGTTCCATGGTGTGCTGCATGTTGTGATGCGTTGGATTGAACTGGAAATTGAATCATGTGGTTCAGATTTCATGGCGCATGATATGATGGTAGGGAGCACACACTGAATTCAAGGAGAATTCAAATTCTCTGACTAGGGCCCACGCTGGTTGACCAGCGAATGAGAAACATGGAAAGGGCCACGCATGCAGTCAAAGGGTCAAAGCTGGAGCTGACGAACCACGCTTGGACGCGTGGTCGTCTTCAACCTCCAGAAGTGTAGTTTTTTGATTCAAATAGCGGGGGTTTTTAACCTCCCCTATTTGGACGATAAAAAATGCAGTTTTTGGCAACTTATGAACCTGCAAAAAACAAGCGTTAGCAATGAATGAAAGTGACCCAGATCCCCTTAAAATCACCTCCTGAACACGATGGTGGTATTAGTTTTGCAATTTGAGGCCTGTAGCCGTGGGTTCGAAGAGATTCAAGTATGAACACTCATATGCATGTGTTAATGGTATAAGGTTATTCTCACGTGGGAACTCTCATGTTAAAGCCCAGATCACTCATATAAGACCTTATAGACATGTTAATATGGTTAGTTTACATGGAAATTAGTTGCAAGTAAGAAAATGAAAGTTAAGTGCATATGTACATGAAGAACATTATATGCTTTATACGACTCTCATGGGCCTGTGTTAAGAGTTCAATCTTACTCTATGATGTTTGAGAAGATGATTGGAAAGCTTTATTTGTATTGATAGTGATTAGAAAGTAGAATTTGAAAATTACAAAGTTATGGAATTTTGAGAGAATTTTATGATAAAGATGGCTATGCTCTTGTTCTAATTCGTGTGTCCTCTTGTTGCTGAAGTATGCTACTCCTTTTATAGCCCAAAGGCTGCTTGGAAGTGAAGCAAGAAGCCTTGTTGCCTTTGTTGAAAGTTTGGTTTTTTAAAATATTAAAAACCTTGAATTTTTGACCAATCCTTGACTCCATTCAATGCTCTTGCCTTGGGCATCAATTTTCTGCAGAAAAATGAAGACTTTGGAGGTGTGTCATACTTGGAGATCAAGCCATCAATTATCCATGCAATTTCCTTTAATTTTAATCTTAAAATAAGATAAAATTATGTCAAAAATGGATAATATAGATGTGGGCTTTGTCTTGGTCGTGGGAGGCCCATAGTAACATGGCAAAGATGTTTGGACCACAAAAACTTGGACTCATTTGGAAAAAAAACATTTTTGAGCAATGTTGATTTCATGCATTTTCCCAAAATTTAGCCAACTTCAACAAGGTGTAAATCCTTCAATTTTTGTCATATGAAGGAGATCTTGCACTTTTTGGAAACCTCAAAGAGTCCTCTAACCAATGTCTTTGGTCTCATATCAAAATGATTTTTGGTTCTCCTTGTGTGTCCATTTGAAAAAGTGTCTTTTTGTTGACTTTGAAAATGACCTGTAATGTCTTTGGTCATATTTTTCAAATGGTGAATCCAATGACCATGGGATCAATGGCATTTGAAAGATAATTGAATTTCCTTCAAAACAAGCTTTGGTTTGAATTTTTTGGATGAAGGATGAGAGAGTTATGATCAGTCAAAGTTGAGTTGACTTTTCAGGCAAAAACCCTAATTTTGAATCTTAGGGTTTTGTTGATTTTTGATCTTTCCTTGATGAATTATGATCATCCAATGATCAAATGTTGAATCCTTTGACAAAATATGGACTTTGACAAAAAATTTCATTTTTGACTGTCAGTTGACTTTTTTGGTCAAACGGGTCGTCTGTTGACTGTTTGAGCTGCTGACGGTGCGTCTGAGTGAATTGAAGTTTGAAAATTTGTATGATGGTACTTTGAGATGTATGGATGTATGTGAAATCCATTTGAGCTCTCAAAAACTTGTTGCTCCTGTTAAAACAAGAAAAAACCCTGATTAGGGACTGTCTGTATAGGAGGCAGTTTAGCGTACCTGATTTTTGTGCAGTGCTGAGTTTCTGCTAATCATGTGATATTCAGAAGACTTCTAACACAAAAATCTTGGAAATTTGAATTGTGAATGATTGATTTGATTGATTGTACAAATCACTGTGAATTGTACTGTCTGCAGTTTGTCTGTCAACCGACTGTTCGTGTATTGAAGCAGCAGTTAAAGTGAAAAAATCAACTGTCAAAGTTAATTTTCTTTTTTTGTTGTTATTTTTGTTTTTGTTATATGTGAAGCATGAAAAATTTATTTACATGACTTGTTAGAAAACAGAAACATAATAACAGATATTTACAGTATGCGGGTAAAATTACCGATAATAACCTGAAAATTGTTAAATGCACAGAAATAGAAATATTTGACTGGCAGAAACACACAAAATATTATCTTAGTAATTAAGCAATATTATGACAAATAGTACAACATTTAATACTGACAGTATAAATATTACATACTATTGAACAGTACGACGAATAGACGGTACGTTTAAGAAAATAAGAAACACGGCAAACTTTAAAAATGACGGTTGATGAACCATGCTATGATCAATAACATGTAGATGATTGGGAGCATAACCATTGCAGGTCCACACTCCTCAGGACTGTGTAGGCAGAAGAAAGTCATGATCACCGTAGCAATGGTGATGACTGTAAGAAACAGTGTTTCTATCCATTTTGCCATTTTTGCTAGGGAAGAAGAAATGATGGATTATGAGGTAGGAATTTGAAAGATGATTTAGAATTTGATGTGAGATTTGTGGGAAGAATGAGAGGTATTTATAGAATGGAAAGATGATAGAGACGTTGGGGAATGATGTGATTCCGTACAAAAGGAAATTTGAGTGGTAGTGAGATTTGAAAGAAAGTGTAAGGTATTGTTGGGAAAAGAGAGATGGATAGAATAAAGTTGAGATTTGAATTTGAAAGGATAGATTTGAAAAGATTTTGAAAATAATGGAATATAGCACAAAAGTTAGTGGGAAAACAAAAACAATTGTTACCAGTACAGTGTGAGTTTCCTGCTTTTGCGCCTGCAAAAAGATTTAACCCTGCATGAACTGTGTTAGTACTATTTATCTGTAAAATAAATAAATAGTATTTGTGATGTAATGAACAGTATTTGGCGTTTGCGTAAGAATAAATTCCTCTGTAAGCCAAGCTACTGTATAAGAAAAATTCTGAAAACCAAGTTCTTCATATGTCAGGATATTTTGAAAAAATCCATGTTTATATGAGACTCTTAGTTTTCATATTGAAACTTTCCTGAAAAAAGAAGTGGGCAAATTTTGGGGTATAACATGTACCATCAATCAAATCAATCTTTCACAATTCAAAATTCCAAGATCTTTTGTGCTAGAAGTCTTCTGAATATCACGCGATTAGCAGAAACTCAACACTGCACAAAAATCAGGTACGCTTAACTGTCTCCTACATAAACAATCCCTAATCAGGGTTTTTCTTGTTTTTACAGGAGCAACAAGTTTTTGAGAGCTCAAATGGATTTCATACACATCCATATATCTCAAAGTACCATCATACAAATTTTCAAACTTCAATTCACTCAGACGCACCGTCAGCAGCTCAAACAGTCAACAGACGACCCGTTTGACCAAAAAAGTCAACAGACAGTCAAAAATGAAATTTTTTGTCAAAGTCCATATTTTGTCAAAGGATTCATCATTTGATCATTGGATGATCATAATTCATCAAGGAAAGATCAAAAATCAACAAAACCCTAAGATTCAAAATTAGGGTTTTTGCCTGAAAAGTCAACTCAACTTTGACTGATCATAACTCTCTCATCCTTCATCCAAAAAATTCAAACCAAAGCTCATCTTGAAGGAAATTCAATTATCTTTCAAATTCCATTGATCCCATGGTCATTGGATTCACCATTTGAAAAATATGATCAAAGACATTACAGGTCATTTTCAAAGTCAACAAAAAGACACTTTTTTCAAAAGGACACACAAGGAGCATCAAAAATCATTTTGACATGAGACCAAAGACATTGGTTAGAGGACTCTTTGAGGTTTCCAAAAAGTGCAAGATCTACTTCATATGACAAAAATTGAAGGATTTACACCTTGTTGAAGTTGGCTAAATTTTGGGAAAATACATGAAATCAACATTGCTTAAAAATGTATTTTTTCCAAATGGGGCCAAGTTTTCAGCATTCAAACATCATTTCCATGATGATATGGGCCTCCCACGACCAAGACTAAGCCCACACCTTTTTTATCCATTTTTTGCTTGATTTTATCTTATTTTAAGATTAAATTAAAAGAAAAATGGATGGATAAATGGTAGCTTAACTTCCAAGCATGACTCACCCAAGGAATCTCTACCTTTCTGCAGAGAATTGAAGAGCAAGGCAGGTGCATTGAAGGCAAGGGGACTTGGTCAAGAATTCAAAGCTTTTTTAATATTAAAAAATGCAAGATTTCAACAAAGGCAACTAGTTGCATATTAGCTTCAATTCTAAGCACTCAATGCTTATAAATAAGCTATCATAGTTCAGTAACGAAAGGGGGGGCAAGTTCAGAAGCAAAGCTTAGCTCATACACACTTGTAATCACTTGAAAAGTTTCAAAGAAAATTCAAATTCGAATTTGTAATTTCAGTCCATTTCAATACAAACTAAGCATTCAGACACCTTCCTTGAACATCACTGAAACTATCCCAATCAGTTACAAGCCTTGAAGCTCACTGAATCGAGCTATACAGGTCCAAATTTGTTCAAACTAAAATCAATTCGTATCTGGTTATTCACACATGCTTAACAAGATGTAGACATACTATTAAGTTTGGTTTGAGGTGTAGATCATTTCTGGAAACTTAATTGAAGTTTGAACACGTATAAACGAAACTACCATTTTAGGGTTCATAGCTTCAAAATTAGGGCTTTCCAAATTAGGCAAAATTAGAGGTTCTAAATAGTACCATTAGATTCGTATGGACAAAACGAGTTGAATGGTACCATCGCGCCAAATTTATGTGCTTGTTTACCCCTATTCGTTATTTTGCAGAATTAGGGCTCACTTACTATAGCGCTTTTTTACAAAAGCGTTGTTAAAGGCCTTGTCTGAAGGTTGAAGACGAAGACGTGTCTTCCTCCTATTGGTTCAGCAGCGCGCGTACTTTTTTTAAACTTTCCACTAATCCAGTGTTTTGCAGGTGTAACGTATACCACGTGCCTCAATTTCTGGACCACCTGATCTTGCTTAACAGCTCATCCAACGCTTCAGAACGCGCGTGCACATCATACTCCCTCAATCAAACCACACAGGATCAGTATCCTTTTATTTTCTATTTTATTTTCTATTTTATTTTAATTTCTTTGTTAAATTAATTAAAAATAGTTTTAAAAATCCAAAAAATACACAAAAAATATTTTTAGACTTCTAAAATAATATTATTTTCTGAAATAAAAATATTTTATTTTTCTTTAAAATTTCAATATTTTGCATAATTAATTAGTATATATTTATATATTTGCTTTTTAATTATTCTAACCAATCAAAAAATCATAAAAAAATTTGTTCTTTATATAAAATATTGTTTATATATTATAAACTAATTTTGTACATATTTTGAATAATTTTCTTTTTAAGTTTTAATTATTTGTATAATTATTTACATAATTATGTTTTAATTAACTTAAATCAATTCCAAAAAAATTCCAAAAAAAATTAGTTTTGTTTAAAATTAATTAACAAATATTTTGTACATATTTTAAACTTAATTTCTAGGTTTAAATCTATTTTCATCTTTTTCTTCATTTTAATTTAATTAATCGTGCATTAATTATAATTAAAATCAATCATAAAAATCCAAAAACAGGCCTTTTATTTTCCTTGCAATTTAAATTCCTAGATAAATGTATAGGATGTCAAATTCATGTAAATAGGCTAGTTTACATTTCCTGCACAATCGATGTAATAGCGTAGATTTACTTTCCGCACTTTACATTTCCGCATTTTAATTTCCAGCAAATATAAACTGCGTGTATGTCAAAGATAAAATTGAACCGTTAGATCACTAATTTCAAAGATAAATATCTGAATACAAACACAATCACACTTGCACCTCTTAAGGTAAATTCCTTCTCATTCTTTTCAAAATCAAAAGTCAAAATTCCACTGTTTTGTGTACAAAATCGAACCTTGCGTTTATATCCGGTGAAAGGATAGATTTTTAAAGGAAATAGGATAAAGACCTTACAACTCAAGGTAGACCTCCTAGTTTGCTTGCTCAAATCAAAACAAACAAAATTCTCATACACTGTTGTTTTTCAAAACAAAACTTTCAAAAAAGACAATACTTTGTATACATCCAAACACGGATTATTACAAAGTTAACGTTCTTTTCAAAACATCTTTCGAAAGATAAACAAGCATTTTGTATACATCCACACACGGATCATTACAAAATTCAATTTACAAAAGCAATTGAAAAGTCATCGAAAAACAAGTGAGCTAAGCAAACTTAAGAGCCCATGGATAACCATGGATACAAAGGGTGCTAACACCTTCCCTTTGTATAACCTACCCCCTTACCCAGAATTTCTTAAAGGTCTTTTTTCTGTTTCTTTTATAAACCTTTCCTTAATTGGATAAAATAAAAGGTCGGTGGTGACTCTGTGAATTTTCAAAATGTGAAAGCATTAAGCGATAAAAAAGAGTCAGTTCACGTATCTCTACAGAACAGAGGTATGGCCCGGGATTAAAAAAATCGGAGGTCCACAGAACTGGCGACTCTGCTGGGGATTTACTTTCAAAAAACAAAATGTTTTCAAAAGGGGTTACCTTAAGAGAATAGGTCGATGTTTTCAATTGTTTGACTTGATTGCTCTATTTTTCAAAGGCTTGCTTGGGTATTTTGCTTGTGAAAGATTCTAACCCGAATCTCGAGATACCTTAAGTATATGACAATAGACCAAGGAAACTGTACGGCATGTACCGATACGGTTGATCTGGTAGTCATCGTTAGTGCGATACTTTGGTTTATACTGATGTCCCTTGAAAACGATCAAGGAGTATATTAGGCTTCCGAAGTGTCATTAAACACTAATTTGTCTTAGAACCTTTTTAGTTGAACTTGACTTGTGGTCTATTAAGTGGCTAGCTTTGAAATTGATCGAAGTTAGTTATCCTCGAGGAATATTTTGATCGGCCGATCGAGCGCCGTATTGAGATGTTACTTCCAAGGATCATAGAACCCAAATGCTATTCTAGGACAGGTTTTAACCAACTCAACTTCAGTGGGGAGGGTATCACCTATCAGCTCCATGCAAGCCTTTAAACCTAAGGCTATTGTTTGATTTGTTTTTGTGTGCCACATGTTTGCATCATAAGCATATCATTTTTTGCACCAAACACTTCAAGGATCAAAGAGTTTACCTTTGTTTTTGCAGGTAATGGCTCCCGCCACCAAAGATTACATCCGAATCAACATCTCAACGGTACCATCTGAACTAAAAGACTTAGTGTCAGAATTCCCCAGGAATGTTCAATTCACTGAAAGGCATGGTCACCTACTCCTTTTGGTTACCTCAAAATTTGAAGAAGACATGATACGGGTCCTGTTCCAGTTCTTTGACCCTGAACATCATTGCTTTACCTTTCCTGATTACCAGTTGGTACCCGCTTTGGAAGAATTCTCTGAACTAATGGGATTGCCTGTTCGAAATCAATTACCTTTCACTGGTTTAGAAAGGATTCCAAAACCTGAAGTCATTGCTGCTGCTTTACATCTGCGGAAATCAGAAATCGAGTCCAATTGGGAAACAAAGAGTGGAGTTAAGGGTTTGCTTGCCAAGTTCTTGTTGGAAAAGGCTCGACTACTGCTAGAAAACAAAAGTTATCCAGCTTTTGAGGAAGTTATGGCACTTTTAATCTATGGTTTGGTTTTATTCCCTAATCCCGACCAGTTCATAAGTGTACACATCATCAACCTTTTCCTAATCCGTAACCCGGTACCAACATTGTTGGGAGACATTCTACATTCTCTACACACTCGTACCATGAAGAAACGAGGAACTCTCATGTGCTGTATACCACTACTGGCTAGGTGGTTTACATTTCATCTTCCCCGATCAGTATTGAGAAATGAACAAAGAATGCAATGGTCTCGCAGGATTATGTCTTTGTCTCATTCAGATATCCGGTGGAACAACTTCTTTCAAAAAGACATTACTATCATTGATCATTGTGGAGAGTACCCTAATGTGCCACTCCTTGGCATCAAAGGAGGCATCACTTACAATCCCTCTTTAGCTTTACGCCAATTCGGATATGCAAGGAGCAACGGTCCTCATGACATGATTATCCGTGGCATTGTGTTTGATTACGAGAATGATTCTCATAGACACCGACGAAGGTTCATACACGCATGGGGCAGTGTCTATAGAATAGAAAGCAAAACTCTGGGGCAATGGAATTCTATTCCTATGGAACCCTACCTCAGATGGGTCCGCACTCATGCTCAGAAACTCCTTATGCCATATCCTGCTGTTCTACCTGTGACTATTGAACCAGAGGTCGAAGGATATGAACCTCAAGTTATTCTACACCCGGACATGCCAACTGACCTAGAAGAGTTGCAAAAATCTTGGGTTCAACTCAAAGAGGAAAGAGACACCTTCAAATCATACTGTCAAGACTATGAGAGAAGGATATTGGAGCTCACCGGACAGCTTCAAGAAGAACAGCAGATCAACACATTCCTGGGGGCAAAGAGAAAGCGTCCACGGGAGACCTGAAGGATCATTTATTTTATTTCTGTCTTGTAAGCCCAAATGAGGCAAAGAAAAAAGAAGCAAAAAAAAAATAATAAATGAATTGATTAACTAACGTTTGTTTCTTCTTTAACAAATCTAAACTCTAAGATCCTTGAAACATTGCACACACATTTCACTTCATGCATTGCATATACATTTCATACATTGCATTCATATTCATTGCATATACATTTCATACATTGCATACACATGGCATCCAGTCATACACATTTCATAACAGGTTCTCATGACGGATTTCTCATCTCCTCGCTGTTTATTTCAGTCAGAAGAGATGGAATCCGAGGCAAGTATCAAGAATCTCGAAGCACAGAATGCCCAAGTGCAAGTGGCAATTCTGGAACTGGCAAAGGGGCAGCAAGAACTGAAAGCCCTGATAATCAAGAAGAAAAAGAAGCCCAAAGGATCTGTAGGTGTGAGTCACCTGAGAAGAAAGATCAAAATTCCAGTCAAAAAGTTCAAAAAGCCACCGATCCCTGAAACAGTCGGTGATGATGAACAAGAAGACAATCAAAGCAACCAGGGTTCTGCTAAACCCTCTCTCTCTTCAAATGAAGAAAATGATCATTCTGGGGACGAACCGGATGATGAAAAATACCAACAGCTGGAAGACCGTATGAAAGCTATGGAGATACAAAAAATACCTGGCTTAGATTTCAATGATCTAGGGCTCATCTCGGATATTGTTATCCCTCCAAAATTCAAAGTTCCTGTCTTTTAAAATATGATGGAGTTTCTTGCCCGAAACTACATCTGAGATCCTATGTGAGGAAGATACAACCTCATACAACAGATAACAAATTGTGGATTCACTTCTTCCAAGAAAGTCTGTCGGGTACACAACTCGAGTGGTACTATCAGCTGGAAAATACCAAGGTTCATACTTGGGAAGAATTAGCTGCTGCTTTTTACAAACAGTACCAATACAATGCTGATCTTGCGCCAACCCGTACTCAACTAAGGGGCATGTCTATGGGACCAAAAGAAAGTTTCAAAGGATATGCACAAAAGTGGAGAGATATGGCTGGAAGGGTCCAACCACCCTTATCTGATCGCGAACTAGTCGACATGTTCATGGGCACTTTAACTGGCCCTTTCTATAGCCATTTGCTGGGAAGCTCATCATCAGGTTTCACTGACCTGATACTGACCGGAGAACGTGTCGAAAGTGGCATTCAAAATGGAAAAATTCAAATAGGTTCCTCCTCTGGTACTACAAAAAGGCCCATCAGCGGGAGAAATGAGGTCAATGCAACACAAATTCAGAAAAGTCGCAAAAGTGAGCAGCATCAATCTGTAGGGGCAGTTCTGATCTCCGCATCTGCACCTCAAAAAGATCAACAGCCAAAATATACGCATCGACCAGATGCACCAAGAAGAAATTTCACCAAAATCAACATGCCAATCTCTCAGGCATTGCAGCACTTGCTAAAAGCAGATCTGATCACCTTAAGAGGTCCTCCAAAGAATGTCAACACTTCCTCTCCGAATTATCGCCCTGATGCGACATGTGCCTACCACTCAAACTTTCCAGGGCATGACGCAGATCACTGCTGGGCCTTGAAAAATAAAATACAAGATATGATAGATGCTGGTGAAATTGAGTTCGATCCTCCAGAAACTCCAAATGTCATCACAGCACCTATGCCAAAGCATGACAAAACTGTCAACGCTATCCTGGACACTGTTTACATCTATGATGTGAACGAATTATCAACTCCACTCTGCGAAGTCAAAGGAAAGCTAATCCGAGCTGGTTACTTCCCAGGATGTGACCCCGACTGCTTTTACTGCTCTTGCCTGCCCAATGGTTGTGAAAATCTGAGGATGGGAATTCAAAAATGGATGGATCGCCGTATCATTATGTTTGAGAGGCTCCCTTCTATGGACGTGCTGTGCGAAGTCTTTGCAAACGGGATAAGAATAGAGGATGCCTCAGTGATATCCAGCTTACCATTCAAAATCTCTGCCAAGGCTCCATTCAAAATTTCTGCTACACTCAAAGTAGCATGAGTAGTCATTGCTAGTCCAACTCCATTTCCATACTCCTCAGACAAAGCTGTCCCATGGGGATATGACACTAATGTTTACGTTCATGGAGTTAAGCAGGGTACCTCGACTGAAGAGGTCACAAAGTTAACTACTCCAACTGTGGGTAATATTGTGGGTACCGGCAAGATCACGAGAAGTGGAAGAATCTTTTCACCAGAAATTTCTCCAAATGTTGCTGCTGGTCCAGTCCGAGTCCCAGTTCCTAATCAAAATGTCAACGCTCGAGGCAAAGAGCCACAAGTTGAAAAAGTTCAAACCCCGGTGGAGATCACTGCTGAGGATCCATCAAAACAAGAAATGGAGGAAATATTGAAAATCATCTGCAAAAGTGATTACAATATTGTTGAGCAACTGGGGCACACCGCTTCAAAAATCTCAATGCTATCTCTGCTAAAATATTCAGAAGCTCATGCCAAAGCCCTGATGAAGTTCCTGAAAGCTGCGCATGTGCCTCAAGAGATCTCAGTCGACCAATTTGAGAATTGTGTTGCCAATCTAACCGTAAGCAATGGTCTCGGTTTCTCCGATGTGGATCTAACCCCTGCTGGAAAAAATCACAACAAAGCCTTACATATCTCCATTGAATGTAATGGCACCACTCTATCTCATGTGCTAGTAGATAACGGTTCTTCTCTGAACGTGTTACCAAAAACAGTACTAGAAAAGCTTGACTTCGAAGGAATTGTGTTACAACCAAGTGATGTTGTGGTAAGAGCCTTTGACGGGTCAACCAGAACGGTATACGGAAAAGTGAATCTCCCAATCAGAGTGGGTTCTCAAATCTTCGATTCTATCTTTTACGTAATGGAAATTCACCCAGCATACTCCTGTTTACTTGGACGTCCTTGGATACATGGGGCAAACGCTGTAACTTCTACCCTGCATCAGAAGTTAAAATATCCAGTAAAAGGAAAGATTGTCACAGTCTATGGCGAAGAGGAATATGTGGTTAGTCACCTAAGCAATTCCAAATATGTCGAGTTGGAGGACGAATTCATCGAAACTCCATGCCAATCATTTGAGGTGGTCTCTCCAGATGTCTCTACCACCAAGCATATTCCTGCTACTCCAACTACAACTATGGCTTCTCTCAAAGATGCCAAAACCATGATTGAACAGGGTGATTGCACAGTATGGGGACAACTTCTCGATATACCCTACAAGTCTGACAAGCTAGGTCTGGGCTATGATAGTGAAAATCAAAAGAATGATCAAAGTCCTCGTTCTGAAGGATTGATGTCACACTTTGTCAGCCAAGAAGTAAACGCTATTGAAGATGAAGGAGTGTTCATGAACCATATCCTTCAGCCATGTCCAGATGAAATTCCACCCATTTCCATGGGAATGTGGGATGCTGTGGGAGAACCAAATGGCGGGTATAATTATCAGTATGCCGCACCTCAGAATTCTTATATTGCTATGGAGGACCTTACCCCGACTGGATGGGGTGATGAAATTGGAAATGATCAAATTTTCACAAGTCCCGTCACTAAGCAATATCAAAATCCACCCAAAGAAGTATGGGACACGCTAGGAGAACCCAGCGGCAAATATGACTATATGGTGAAATATTCCGCTCCTCCAAGCTCACAAATTGCTATGAAGGACATTGTCCCAACTGGATGGGATGAACAGTACGATGACAATTTCGCTCTTGAAAAAGCCAGGGAAATACCAAATAACGAGGGTTGCTTTCTGTCAGCATACACTCCTCACCAAGATGCACAAGTCTCTATTCATAGTATCATCCCGACTTCCTGGGACGGCCTTATCGAGCATCTCGCTCAGCCAACAGAGATATCTCAGCCTGGGCTCTCGTATCCAGCAGAGTATATCCCTTATCCCGAAGGATCACCGGCTCATTTTCCCACTAATGAAATCAATGCTGTGGAAGATGAAAAAGACAACTGCAACTGGAACAGCTGGGTACCCCCTGCTCACAACAGTGGATTGAACAACTGGAAAGCTGAGGATGTGATCTCCTTTGACAAGGAGTAAATGCCATTTCCTGTTTTCTTTGTGTATATTGTGCAAAGATAAAAGTGGTTCCTGAACAATCGAACCATGAGCTTGAAAAGCCGTGTGCCTTAGCACACCGGTCCTTCTATAAGGGCTTATCATATCATGATCATGTGCATTCAATAAAATCATGGGACGCTTGCATATTTAAATTTTGTGATCCTTTTTCCTTCTTTCTTCGCTTTCAAATAGCTATGTTTTTTCTTCACACATACTCACATAATTAACATGCAGATTCACATACACTCTGGATCCAGTCAACAACGATTCTGTTATTGCCCGTCATGACTTTGAAAATCCGATCTACCAAACTGAGGACGAAAGTGAGGAAGATTGTGAAGTGCCAAGAGAACTTGCAAGGCTGCTAGAACAAGAAGACAAGGCCATACAGCCTCATGAGGAGCCAATTGAGGTCATCAACTTGGGCAGCAACGAAGAAATGAAAGAAGTCAAAATAGGGGCTGATTTAGAACACAGCGTCAAGCAAAGACTGATTCAAATACTGCGAGACTACGTCGAGATATTCGCCTGGTCCTATGAGGATATGCCAGGCCTTGACACAGACATTGTAGTTCATCGCCTGCCAATCAAAGAAGGTAGCACTCCAGTCAAACAGAAACTACGAAGGAGTAGGCCTGATATGTCAAAAAAGATCAAAGACGAGGTTGAAAAACAGTTCAATGCCGGATTCCTAAAAGTTGTAAGTTATCCTCCTTGGATAGCTAACATCGTGCCTGTACCTAAAAAAGACGGGAAAGTCAGAATGTGCGTGGACTACAGAGATCTGAACCGGGCAAGTCCCAAAGATGATTTCCCTCTACCACACATCGATGTACTGGTTGACAATACCGCACAATGCAAGGTATTCTCCTTTATGGACGGATTCTCAGGGTACAATCAAATCAAGATGGCACACGAAGACATGGAAAAAACAACCTTCACAACACCCTGGGGAACCTTTTGTTACAAAGTAATGCCCTTTGGTCTGAAAAACGCAGGAGCAACCTATCAACGTGCAATGGTAGCGCTATTTCATGATATGATTCATCAAGAAATAGAGGTGTATGTCGATGACATGATTGCAAAATCCAACACCGAGGAAGAACATCTGGGTCATTTACACAAGTTGTTTGACAGACTCAAGAAATACAAGTTGCGACTGAACCCAAATAAGTGTACCTTTGGAGTAAGATCCGGCAAACTCTTAGGTTTCATCGTCAGCAGCAAAGGTATTGAGGTTGATCCCGCCAAGGTTAAAGCCATTCAAGAAATGCCTATACCTCGTACCGAGAAACAAGTCAGAGGATTCTTGGGACGTCTAAATTACATCGCCCGATTTATTGCCCACATGACTACTACTTGTGTGCCGATCTTCAAACTGTTGAAGAAAGATCAAGTGGAAAGGTGGAATGACAAATGCCAGTTAGCCTTTGACAAAATCAAAGAATATCTCCAAAAACCTCCAATCTTGTTGCCACCTGTGGAAGGCAGACCTCTGATAATGTACCTAACTGTGTTAGAATACTCAATGGGGTGTGTACTAGGACAACATTGAAGGATAGAAAAACACTTAGAAAGGGGGGGTTTGAATAAGTGTAGCTTTAAAAACTTGACAGATAAAAATAAATTGCACAGTTATTTTTATCCTGGTTCGTTGTTAACTAAACTACTCCAGTCCACCCCCGCAGAGATGATTTACCTCAACTGAGGATTTAATCCACTAATCGCACGGATTACAATGGTTTTCCACTTAGTCAGCAACTAAGTCTTTCAGAGTCTTCTGATCACACATTGATCACTCCAGGAACAACTGCTTAGATACCCTCTAAGACTTTTCTAGAGTATACTGATCCACACGATCACTCTAGTTACAACCTGCTTAGATAACCTCTAAGACTTCCTAGAGTATTCTGATCCACACGATCACTCTAGTTCCTTACAACTTAATGTAATCAATTCTAAGAGTATTACAATTGCTTCTTAAAAGCGATAATCACAAACTGTGATATTTCTCTTAACGTTTAAGCTTAATCTCACTAATATATTACAACATCAATGTAGTGAGCTTTGATGAAGATGAAGATTCTGAGCTTTGAATTTGAACAGAGTTTCAGCAAGTTAATATGAGTTGTTTTGGTGCAGAATCGTTAACCTTGCTTCTCATCAGAACTTCATATTTATAGGCGTTGGAGAAGATGACCGTTGAGTGCATTTAATGCTTTGCGTGTTCCGTACAGCATCGCATTTAATGTTATACGCTTTTGTCAACTACCTCGAGCCTTGTTCACGCTGTGTCTACTGACGTAGCCTTTAATAGCTTTTAACGTTCCTTTTGTCAGTCAGCGTAGCTTGCCACTTGTACTTCCTTCTGATCTGATGTTTGTGAATACAACGTTTGAATATCATCAGAGTCAAACAGCTTGGTGCAAAGCATCTTCTGATCTTCTGACCTTGAAGTGCTTCTGAGCGTGATACCATCAGAACTTCAGTGCTTCTGTTCTCTTGTTCTTCTGATGCTTCCATAGACCCATGTTCTGATTCTGCTTCGACCATCTTCTGATGTCTTGCCAGACCATGTTCTGATGTTGCATGCTGAACCTTTTGAGACAAAGCTTCTGAGCGCTGAATTATGCGTACTCTTTATATATTTCCTGAAAAGGAAATTGCATTGGATTAGAGTACCATATAATCTTAAGCAAAATTCATATTATTGTTATCATCAAAACTAAGATAATTGATCAGAACAAATCTTGTTCTAACAATCTCCCCCTTTTTGATGATGACAAAAACATATATAAATGATATGAATTTGCGATCAGAAAGAACAGACGGCAAAAGACAAATTACACAGCTATAGCATAAGCATATGAATATGTCTCCCCCTGAGATTAACAATCTCCCCCTGAGATAAATAATCTCGAAGAACTTTAATAAAAGACTTCCCTGATTATTTCGGTAGAGACGATCATATAAGCTTCTGTCTTTAGAGAATTCCTAGCTTCTGACTTCTGCTTCCATTGGACAGCTTCAGAACTAGAATTTCCTTAGATCCCTAGAACACTCACAGCTTCTGATTCCTGCTTCCATCTAGGACAGCTTCAGAACTTGAATTTCTTTGATCTTCTGAACATTCACAGCTTCTGACTTCTGCTTCCATCTAGGACAGCTTCAGAACTTGAATTTCTTTGATCTTCTGAACATTCACAGCTTCTGATTTCTGCTTCCATTTAGGACAGCTTCAGAACTTGAGTTTTCTGGATCTTTAGAACATTCACAGCTTCTGATTTCTGCTTCCCTCGGATAGCTTCAGAGCTTTGAATTTCTACCAACATCACTTCATGCTAGATTTGTATCAGAACATTGTTGAATGTACCAGAGCATCATCTGAGCATCTCTACATCCTGAAATGTTACAGAACAAAAACTAAACGACAAAAGTCAGCATGAACGAGTTAGAACATAAAATGTATATTTGAACACATGATATGTATCAGAGCCATATAGGCTAAAATAATGTATCAGAGCAAATAGAATTTTGTCAGAACAAATAGACAAATATGGATCAAATTCTATTATCAGTGCTTCTGATTTCTGAAGCTTGACAGCACTCAGCTTGCTTCAGTTTCCATGGTTTTGCTTCTTGTGTTTGCTTTGAAGATTCTCTTCACTTCTTTATACCTGCAAAACACTTAAACCATATAGAACTTGCAGTTCTCGTTAGTAAATGTGTGGGAGCTTTACCCAGCAACTGATAGATTAATCAAATCATTTATCATTTATCTTCTCCCCCTTTTTGTCATAACATCAAAAAGAATATTTCAATAGATTCAGATGAATAAAACGACAAATAAAATCACTGGAATGAAAAATTTTTCATTGATAATCAACAAGAAGGATTACATGAGAGGAATGCAGGAAAACAGATGCAACAAGGAAAGAAAAACTACTAAGACCAAATCCTAAGACCCTAGCTAAGACAAAGTCTGTGCCAGCATGCCATGAAGGAGTGAAACGCCTCATTGACTGCTTCTTGGGCTTCCAGGCGAGGGGTCAGGGAGACTTGGTTCTGATGCAGATCTTCCACAATCTTTATCAGAGACAGCATTCTCAGCAGGTGAAGATGAGGAGATTTCTTCGGAATGGGTTGAGGGAGAGGAAAGGTTAGATGAAGAGGAAGTTGAGTCTAGAAGGAAACAAGATGAGGAAGAAGACGGAGATGATGGAGGGCTTTCACCAGGGGGTTGAAACAGACGTCTAGAATAGTTTCCAGATAACATTGCTTCGAATGGATTCACCTTGAGAGGGTCATAGGTGATCTTTATCTTTTTGGGTTTGGAGGGAGATGTTTCAACAGCTTTCCTCTTTTTGTTTTGATCTTTTCCATGGTTTCCTGGGCTTGATGAAGAGTTCATGATGGATTTGCAGATAATGAACAGCTAGGGTTTGATATGAATGCAAAAAGATAGAGTGAATAGAGAAAATATGAGAGGGAAGGAGAAGTGTTTGAAGAATATAAAGAAATACTGAAAGAGAGTAAATGATGAAAAGCATTTAATGTTATGTGACGTGAGGAGAGATAATAAAGACAAATGAGGTGACTAGCACAGTTACCTATGGTCGGTGTCCCTTCAACTGCACGCGCGCTTATCCATGAATAGTAACGACAGGTTTACCATCCCGAGATAAAACGTTACAGCTGTTTTGCTTTAAAAGAGGTTCTGAATCAACTTAGACAATGAAACGTTAGTAATAACCGAATCATAATTTCTAAAAGATTTCAATCAGAACTTCTGATATAAAAAGAAATCCACATTCATTTCAGAAGATACTCATACGTAAGAACTTCTCATCTTCTCATTCTGGGCATAAATCCATACTGATGTTCTTCAGAATGAACTTAAACCTATCTTCAGCCAGGGGTTTTGTAAAGATATCAGCCCATTGATGGTCTGTATCAACAAAGTTTAGAGATATAACACCCTTCTGAACATAGTCCCTTATGAAATGATGTTTAATCTCAATATGTTTAGCTTTTGAATGAAGAATAGGATTCTTAGATAAACATATAGCAGAAGTATTGTCACAGAATATAGGAATGTTACTCTCAAATATCTGATAATCTTCTAACTGACTCTTCATCCAGAGCATCTGTGTACTGCAACCAGCAGCAGCGACGTATTCTGCTTCTGTTGTTGATAGAGCAATAGTTGCTTGCTTCTTGCTATACCAGGAGATCAAATGACTTCCAAGAAATTGGCAACTTCCTGAAGTACTCTTTCTTTCAATTCTGTCTCCAGCATAGTCAGCATCGCAGAATCCTACTAAGTTGTATTCTTTAGATTTTCTGTAAACTAAGCCAACATTAGTAGTACCTTTCAGATACCTTAGAATTCTCTTAACAGCAGTTAAATGAGATTCTCTAGGATCTGATTGGAATCTAGCACACAAACAAACACTGAACAGAATGTCAGGTCTAGAAGCAGTCAGATATAGAAGAGATCCAATCATACCTCTGTATAACTTCTGATCTACCTTCTTACTTACCTCATCCTTACCTAGGATGCATGTTGGATGCATAGGAGTTTTGGCTTCTTTGCAGTCTAGAAGATTAAACTTCTTCAGAAGTTCCTTCACATACTTGGTTTGGTGAACATACGTTCCTTCTGATGTTTGATTTATTTGTATTCCAAGGAAATACTTGAGTTCTCCCATCATGCTCATTTCAAACTCAGCCTGCATAGACTCAGCAAACTCCTTTCCAAGTGTAGCATTAAATGTTCCAAAAATAATATCATCTACATATATTTGACAAATTAAAATATCCCTTTTAAAGGTTTTACAAAAGAGAGTAGTGTCCACTTTTCCTCTAGTGAAACCATTATCCAGAAGGAAAGAACTTAAGCGTTCATACCAAGCTCTGGGAGCTTGTTTCAATCCATATAACGATTTCTTTAATTTAAAAACATGATTAGGAGACATAGAGTCTTCAAAACCAGGAGGTTGATGGACATAAACTTCTTCATCTATATAACCATTTAAGAAGGCACTCTTAACATCCATCTGATAGAGAGTGATGTTATGTTGAGTGGCAAATGAAATTAATAGACGAATAGATTCTAACCTGGCCACTGGTGCAAAGGTTTCTGTATAGTCAATCCCTTCTTGCTGACTATAACCCTGAGTCACCAGTCTGGCTTTGTTCCTTACCACTTCACCTTTCTCACTGAGCTTGTTTCTGAAGACCCATTTTGTACCGATTATATTGAATCCATCTGGTCTAGGAACAAGATCCCAAACATCATTCCTTGTAAACTGATTCAGTTCTTCTTGCATAGCAATTATCTAGTCTGGATCTTCTAGAGCATGATCAACAGAAGTTGGCTCGATCAAAGATACAAGATCTAATTGACAATCTGCATTGTTCTTAAGGAATGCTCTTGTTCTGATTGGATCATCCTTCTTTCCAAGAATGACATCTTCTGAATGACCAGAGATGAGTCTGGATGATCTTCTGACAGATGGTTCTTCAGATATGCTTAGATTCTCCAGAGAAGCTGATACTTGATATTCCGATTCTTTGCTTCTGAGAAGCTCTGCTTCTGATGCGTTGCTTCTTGGCTCAACAACTTCTGATATATCAATATCACAATCTGCAAAATTATCAAACTGCTTTGGTTTTTCAGAACCAAGCTTATCATCAAACCTGATATTGATTGATTCTTCTACAATCAATGTTTCAGTATTGTATACTCTGTAGCCTTTTGAGCGTTCAGAATATCCAAGAAGGAAACATTTTTGTGCTTTGGAATCAAACTTACCAAGATGATCTTTAGTGTTCAGAATAAAGCATACACATCCAAAAGGATGGAAATATGAAATGTTGGGCTTTCTATTCTTCCACAATTCATAAGGAGTCTTATTAAGAATAGGTCTGATAGAGATTCTATTCTGAATATAGCATGCAGTGTTTATTGCTTCTGCCCAGAAATGCTTAGCCATATTGGTTTCATTGATCATGGTTCTGGCCATTTCTTGCAGAGTTCTATTCTTTCGTTCTACAACTCCATTTTGCTGTGGAGTTCTAGGACAAGAGAAATCATGGGCAATACCATTTTCTTTGAAGAATTCTTCAAAGGATCTGTTCTCAAATTCACCACCATGATCACTTCTGACCTTTATGATTTTACACTCTTTTTCAGATTGAATCTGAATGCAGAAATCAAAGAACACTGAATGAGTCTCATCCTTGTGTTTCAAGAATTTTACCCATGTCCAGCGGCTATAATCATCTACGATGACTAATCCATATTTCTTCCCTCTGACAGATGCTGTTTTGACTGGGCCAAACAGATCAATGTGCAAGAGTTCTAATGGCCTTGAGGTAGAAACAACATTCTTGGACTTGAATGAAGGTTTGGAGAACTTGCCCTTCTGACATGCTTCACAAAGAGCATCTGATTTGAATTTCAGATTAGGGAGTCCTCTGACAAGATTCAGTTTGTTAATCTGAGAAATCTTTCTCAAACTAGCATGACCTAATCTTCTGTGCCAGACCCACTGCTCTTCAGAAACAGACATAAGACAAGTCACCTTCTGACTCATAAGATCTTGCAGATCTGTCTTATAAATGTTGTTCTTCCTCTTGCCTGTAAATAGGATTGAGCCATCCTTCTGATTTACAGCCTTGCAAGACTCTTGATTAAAGATTATATCATAACCATTGTCACTCAATTGACTGATAGATAAGAGGTTATGTGTTAATCCTTCTACAAGAAGTACATTAGAAATGGAAGGAGAGTTACCAGACTTTATAGTTCCAGAGCCAATTATCTTGCCCTTCTGATCTCCTCCAAACTTGACTTCTCCTCCAGACTTAAGCACCAGGTCTTGGAACATAGACCTTCTTCCTGTCATGTGTCGTGAGCATCCAGAGTCCAGGTACCATGACATGTTGTGCTTTGTCCTTTTTGCAGTCAAGGATATCTGCAATAGGAATAATCTTATCCTTAGGTACCCACATTTTCTTGGGTCCTTTCTTGTTAGATTTTCTCAAGTTCTGATTGAACTTGGGTTTAACATTGTAAGCAATAGGAGGAACAACATGATAATTCTTAATGTGAGTTCCATGATATTTCCTAGGTTGTGTCACATGCTTTTTGGTGTGTGTTATGTGAAAACTTTGAGTATGTGAAGTGTGCCTAATATCATGGGAGTGGCCATACTTGAACTGATCATACAATGGCTTGTATGTGAATTTCATTTCATCAACAGGTTCAAGTTTGTATGGGGTTTCACCCTCAAAACCAATGCCGACTCTTTTGTTTCCAGACACAGCATATATCATAGAAGCTAGCTGACTTCTGCCAATACTTCTAGATAAGAACTTCCTGAAACTTAAATCATATTCTTTCAGAATATGGTTTAGACTAGGAGTGGATTTTTTTGAATCAGAAGGAGATCCAACATTATTGGATAATTTTAAAAGTTTTTCTTTTAATTCAGAATTCTCCAACTCAAGCTTCTTTGTTTCAAATTCAAATAGCTTTTTCAGCTTTTTGTATTTGAGACTAATCTGAGACTTGAGTTCCAGAAGTTCAGTTAGACCGGAAACTAACTCATCTCTAGTAAGTTCAGAAAATACCTCTTCAGAATCTGATTCTGATGTAGATTCTGATCCGTCATCTTCTGTCGCCATCAGCGCACAGTTAGCCTGCTCATCTTCAGAGTCTGAATCATCTTCTGACTCATCCCAGGTTGCCATAAGACCTTTCTTCTTATGAAACTTCTTCTTGGGATTTTCCTTCTGAAGATTTGGACATTCATTCTTGAAGTGTTCAGGCTCATTGCATTCATAGCACATGACCTTCTTCTTGTCAAATCTTCTGTCATCAGAAGATTCTCCACGTTCAAATTTCTTTGAACTTCTGAAGCCTCTGAACTTCCTTTGCTTGGTCTTCCAGAGTTGATTTAGCCTTCTGGAGATCAAGGACAGTTCATCTTCTTCTTCGGATTCTGATTCTTCAGGATCTTCTTCTCTAGCCTGAAAAGCGTTAGTGCATTTCTTGATATTGGATTTTAATGCAATAGACTTACCTTTCTTTTGAGGCTCATTTGCATCCAGCTCTATTTCATGACTTCTCAAGGCACTGATAAGCTCTTCCAGAGAAACTTCATTCAGATTCTTTGCAATCTTGAATGCAGTCACCATAGGACCCCATCTTCTGGGTAAGCTTCTGATGATCTTCTTTACGTGATCAGCCTTGGTGTATCCCTTGTCAAGAACTCTCAATCCAGCAGTAAGAGTTTGAATTCTTGAAAACATCTTTTCAATGTCTTCATCATCCTCCATCTTGAAGGCTTCATACTTCTGGATTAAAGCTAGAGCTTTAGTCTCCTTGACTTGAGCATTTCCTTCATGAGTCATTTTCAAGGACTCATATATGTCATAGGCCGTTTCCCTGTTAGATATCTTCTCATACTCAGCATGAGAGATAGCATTCAGCAAAACAGTTCTGCATTTATGATGATTCCTGAAGAGCTTCTTCTGATCATCATTCATTTCTTGCCTTGTCAGCTTTACGCCTCTGGCATTTACTGGATGTTTGTAACCATCCATCAGAAGATCCCATAGATCACCATCTAGACCAAGAAAGTAACTTTCCAGTTTATCTTTCCAGTATTCAAAGTTTTCACCATCAAATACCGGCGGTCTAGTATAACCATTGTTACCGTTGTATTGCTCAGCAGAGCCAGATGTAGATGCAGGTGTAGACTTTTCACTTTCATCAACCATCTTTTACTGAAGCGTTTTTCTCTTCCTGAATCTTTTCTAAACACTGTTAAGTGCTTGCACCTTAGAACCGGCGCTCTGATGCCAATTGAAGGATAGAAAAACACTTAGAAAGGGGGGGTTTGAATAAGTGTAGCTTTAAAAACTTGACAGATAAAAATAAATTGCACAGTTATTTTTATCCTGGTTCGTTGTTAACTAAACTACTCCAGTCCACCCCCGCAGAGATGATTTACCTCAACTGAGGATTTAATCCACTAATCGCACGGATTACAATGGTTTTCCACTTAGTCAGCAACTAAGTCTTCCAGAGTCTTCTGATCACACACTGATCACTCCAGGAACAACTGCTTAGATACCCTCTAAGACTTTTCTAGAGTATACTGATCCACACGATCACTCTAGTTACAACCTGCTTAGATAACCTCTAAGACTTCCTAGAGTATTCTGATCCACACGATCACTCTAGTTCCTTACAACTTAATGTAATCAATTCTAAGAGTAGTACAATTGCTTCTTAAAAGCGATAATCACAAACTGTGATATTTCTCTTAACGTTTAAGCTTAATCTCACTATTTGATAACGCGAAAATGTATCACATATTTGGGTTGATTTACATATATTATTTCCCTATTTTATCTTAATTATGTTGCATTATTACGGTATTATGCCGGTATTTTCTATGTTTTCAGGTTTTTACAATTTACAGGGCATGTTTGAAGAAAGTTGCAAAATTGGAGAAGAATCGAGCTTAAAACCACAAAAAAAGGAAGAAATGAAGAAAATAATATATATATATATATATATATATATATATATATATATATATATATTATAAAATATATATATTATATATAATATATATATTATATATAATATATATTATATATAATATATATATATATATATATATTGGAGGTGGGCCCGCCCCATGTTTATATATATAACTAAGTATATATATGTGTAAAAGGAATGTGACGTTTAGTCACATAGTATCACAACTGTGTGACAGTCACCACTTGCAAAATTGACGGACCGCATGCAACTGAAAGGAGACGTCCGTCTCCTACTTTTTAGGGGGCCACGTCTCCTAGTGGAGACGCCCGTCTCCTCATTTTTCTCGACTACGCAACACACGTTTCCAGTCTCCTCTGCGCAGTCAAGTAGTGTACCTATAATTGTGGAGAAAAAAAAGGGATCAGCTAGAACGGAAGTTACAAAGCAGCACTATATAAAGGACAAGATGTTCACGTGAAAAAGTGTTGGACCATGCTTTGTCCCAGCCACAGTTTTTCTTCTGCATTTTTATTCCAGCATTTTATTTTCAACAATTGTTTTCTATTTTGTTTATCTTTTCTCACAACAATTTCTACACCGGAAATTGTTGTGAACTTTTAACTAGATCTAACCTTACGTTAGATCATAGTATTTTATTTCCTTGTTTTTATTTGATCGAAGAATTTATCGAAGAACAATCCAACCAACCTGTGGTGGAAGTTCAAGTACTCCAAGATTCAAGTTTTATTTCAGATTTATATTATTCAGGTTTATTATTTATCGCTTTTATTTATATTTATTGCATGATATATTATATGCCAATTAATATGCCTATTATTATGAACCGAATTTATTTATGCATGTTTAACCATATTAATATGTCTGGCTAATTTATTTAGATGTCGGTATGTAAAGTAATTTAACCGTAGGGGTCCGAAATAAATTGGTTTAATTATATTTTATTAAATATCACTTGTTTTTGGTTTGTATGTCTAATTTAATTAGTAAGTCTTAAAACCAATAGAGCGAAAGTTTGAGGGATTAAGACGGTCAAAGGTTAAAATCAATAGAGCGAAAGTTTGAGATCTTTAATTGGATAGTAGACATAGGACATTAGTTTTAAGGATGGCGAAAGCGTATTAAAACTAATTTGAACTTATTTATTTTCAAAAAATGTTTTTATACCCGAGCGGGATGGCGAAAGCGTACGTTAGGGATATTAGCATGTTCCGAGTCAACAGAGCGAAAGTTTGAGATTAGGAGATTTAAGTAGATAACGACTTCATAAAACAAGCATTTTATTAACTATGTTGTTTTCAAAAAGCGTTTCTAAATCTGGTGGGATGGCGAAAGCGTACATTAAGAGTTAGGATCGTAGTCTGAATCAATAGAGCGAGAGTTTGAGAGGAGGACTTTTAAATAACATAGTTAGTAAAGATCTTTGATTTAATTAGAATCTGGCCAATGGAACTTCGGATCACCTAAGTTAGATAAAATACATACTGATATCCGTTTATTATTATATTTTACCTATATTTAAGATTTTAGTTTCCCCATTTATAAAAAAACCCCAAATATCATTAGCCTTAGCTTTACATAGTAACTTTAGATAACGGTAGGTCGATTTATAGTCCCTGTGGATTCGATATCTTTTAAAACTACACGACACGACTGTGCACTTGCAGTTATACCGACTAATAGACACGCAAAGTCGCGATCACTAATATATTACAACAGCAATGTAGTGAGCTTTGATGAAGATGAAGATTCTGAGCTTTGAATTTGAACAGAGTTTCAGCAAGTTAATATGAGTTGTTTTGGTGCAGAATCGTTAACCTTGCTTCTCATCAGAACTTCATATTTATAGGCGTTGGAGAAGATGACCGTTGAGTGCATTTAATGCTTTGCGTGTTCCGTACAGCATCGCATTTAATGTTATACGCTTTTGTCAACTACCTCGAGCCTTGTTCACGCTGTGTCTACTGACGTAGCCTTTAATAGCTTTTAACGTTCCTTTTGTCAGTCAGCGTAGCTTGCCACTTGTACTTCCTTCTGATCTGATGTTTGTGAATACAACGTTTGAATATCATCAGAGTCAAACAGCTTGGTGCAAAGCATCTTCTGATCTTCTGACCTTGAAGTGCTTCTGAGCGTGATACCATCAGAACTTCAGTGCTTCTGTTCTCTTGTTCTTCTGATGCTTCCATAGACCCATGTTCTGATTCTGCTTCGACCATCTTCTGATATCTTGCCAGACCATGTTCTGATGTTGCATGCTGAACCTTTTGAGACAAAGCTTCTGAGCGCTGAATTATGCGTACTCTTTATATATTTCCTGAAAAGGAAATTGCATTGGATTAGAGTACCATATAATCTTAAGCAAAATTCATATTATTGTTATCATCAAAACTAAGATAATTGATCAGAACAAATCTTGTTCTAACAAACATGACGAATCCGGCCGAAAGGAGCACGCAATCTACTATCTTAGCAAAAAGTTTACCGATTGTGAAACAAGATACTCCCTACTCGAAAAAACTTGTTGTGCCTTAGCTTGGGCAGCTCGCCGACTAAGACAGTACATGCTAAATCACACCACTTTCTTAATCTCCAAGATGGATCCCATCAAATACGTGTTCGAAAAACCTGCTCTCTCTGGAAGAATAGCGAGATGGCAAATGATCTTAACAGAATATGACATTCAATACACTTCACAAAAAGCAATCAAAGGAAGTGTGGTAGCTGATCATCTGGCTCATCAAGTAGTGGATGATTATCAAGCATTGAACTTTGACTTCCCAGACGAAGACATTATGCTAGTCAATGACTACAAACAATCAGGACCAGAAGAAGGACCCGAGCCAGGATCCCGGTGGACTATGGTTTTTGACGGAGCTTCTAATGCACTTGGCAATGGCATCGGAGCTGTGATCATTTCCCCCGCAGGAAGTTACACACCGTTCACTGCCAGATTATGCTTCAATTGCACTAACAATATAGCCGAATACGAAGCATGTATTCTGGGTCTTAAAGCTGCAATCGATCTAAGAATCAAATTCATGGAAGTCTACGGTGACTCGGCCTTGGTAATCTACCAAGTCAAAGGGGAATGGGACACGAAGCACCCGAATCTGATTCCTTACAAAGAATATGTGCTGAGTTTGATTCCTTACTTCGAGGAAATCATTTTCGAACACATCCCACGCGAGGAAAATCAACTAGCTGATGCTTTAGCTACCATGTCATCCATGTTCAAAGTCAGGTGGGACAACGAGGCGCCTATGATCATCATTTACAGGCAAGATGAACCATCCTATTGCAATGAGATCAATACCGAAGGAACCGAGGAAAAACCATGGTTCCATGAAGTAAAAAGATATCTCGAAGCTCAGGAGTACCCTGAAGGGGCATCCATTAACGACATAAAGTTTCTAAGGAGATTTGCTGCCAAATTCTTTCTAAGCAATGGAACCCTATACAAACGCACCCATGACTCGACTTTACTTCGCTGTGTAAACAAGAAGGAAGCAGAACAAATCATGGAAGAAATACACAATGGTGCCTTCGGTACTCATTCCAGTGGGCATACAATGGCTAAAAAGATCCTGAGAGCAGGTTATTACTGGTCTACCATGGAAACAGACTGCCATCATCACTCCCGAACATGTCACAAATGCCAGATATACGCTGACAAAGTACATGTACCTCCAGTTCCATTAAGCGTCCTGACGGCTCCTTGGCCTTTTGCAATGTGGGGTATTGATATGATTGGAGAAATCAAACCTACTGCCTCCAACGGACATCGCTTTATCCTGGTCGCTATTGACTACTTCACAAAGTGGGTAGAAGCAGCTTCATTTGCTTCTGTCACCAAAAATGTGGTGGCCCGATTCATCAAATACAATCTCATTTGTCGGTACGGCATCCCTGAACGGATTATCACGGACAATGGCACAAATCTAAACAACAGAATGATTACTGAACTTTGCACACAGTTCAAGATCAAGCATCATAATTCTTCTCCATATCGACCAAAGATGAACGGCGCGGTGGAAGCTGCCAACAAGAACATCAAGAAAATCATACAAAAAATGACAGTAACCTACAAAGACTGGCATGAGATGTTGCCTTTTGCTCTTCATGGTTATCGCACAATGGTGCCTTCGGTACTCATTCCAGTGGGCATACAATGGCTAAAAAGATCCTGAGAGCAGGTTATTACTGGTCTACCATGGAAACAGACTGCCATCATCACTCCCGAACATGTCACAAATGCCAGATATACGCTGACAAAGTACATGTACCTCCAGTTCCATTAAGCGTCCTGACGGCTCCTTGGCCTTTTGCAATGTGGGGTATTGATATGATTGGAGAAATCAAACCTACTGCCTCCAACGGACATCGCTTTATCCTGGTCGCTATTGACTACTTCACAAAGTGGGTAGAAGCAGCTTCATTTGCTTCTGTCACCAAAAATGTGGTGGCCCGATTCATCAAATACAATCTCATTTGTCGGTACGGCATCCCTGAACGGATTATCACGGACAATGGCACAAATCTAAACAACAGAATGATTACTGAACTTTGCACACAGTTCAAGATCAAGCATCATAATTCTTCTCCATATCGACCAAAGATGAACGGCGCGGTGGAAGCTGCCAACAAGAACATCAAGAAAATCATACAAAAAATGACAGTAACCTACAAAGACTGGCATGAGATGTTGCCTTTTGCTCTTCATGGTTATCGTACTTCAACAGGGGCAACTCCATTCTCCTTAGTCTATGGTATGGAGGCAGTTCTTCCAATTGAAATTCAGATTCCTTCCCTAAGGATTATGAAAGAAGCCAATCTAGACGAAGACGATTGGATTCAAACACGGTTGGACCAGATAAACTTGATTGATGAGAAAAGGCTCGCAGCTATTTGTCATAGTCAGCTATACCAAAAGCGTATGATCAAAGCCTTCAACAAAAAAGTCAAAAGTCAAGCATACCAAACTGGTGGCTTGGTTGTCAAACGCATCATCTTACCACAAGGTGATCCCAGAGGCAAATGGACTCCCACCTACGAGGGACCATTCATAATCAAGAAAATATTCTCTGACGGCGCCATGTTGCTTACCACCATGGATGGCGAGGATTTCCCACACCCTGTGAATGCTGACATAGTCAAAAAATACTTCTCTTAAAAAGAAAAAAAACAGCTCGCTAAGTTGAAAACCTGAAAGGGCAACTTAGGCAAAAAAGAGCGTCTCGGTGGATTGAAAACCCGAAAGGGCGGTCCAGGCAAAAATTAGAGACTAAACAAATACTATCCCGGTGGGCTGAAAACCTGAAAGGGAAGCCTAGGCAAAAGTTAGGGAATGAAACATACAACTGTGTTCCGTTCAACTGCCTACTCACCATCAAGATTCAACACCTCACAGACACCGATCAGTCCAATCACTTTCTTCCAACAAGTGAGGGATGAGATGCTCGAAGACAGATTGGCAATAGCAGAGTTGAAACTTGACTGGATCGTTTTCACATAGCTATTTATCTTCATAAATATTTTTCAAAACTTTCTGACAGTTTCCTACTTCTAGGATTGTTGTCTCCCTGTGCTAACCAGCCTATCATGGCTCTTTTTTCAAAAAATCAATGCAGCTTAGGCTAAAAAATCACCATTTTCACTTTTTCTGTTTAAATACGTAAGCGTCCCAATGATAATTTTGAATGAGCATGTGCATTTGAATATGATTGATGTTTACCAGGAAAAACAGGAATAGCATTCAGGAAATGTCCCAATTATCTGGACATCATCCCATCAGAAGAAAATCCCCAAGAGAAACGCCTTTCTCAGCAAATTCCTCAAAAAGATTTTCTCTTCAAAAGAGGTCTTATCCCCCAGCAGGGTTGTTCCAGATTACTACCTTCAGAAGGTATGATCCCCGCACCCGGACTTGGTCAGATAGTGCATCGGAGGATTATGCATCTTCCTCATTCCCATTTGAAAGGGCATCAGAACTTCCAGCTACCTTTCATTCTCAAGAGATATTCAAAGATCCTTCAACAGAATACCAGGATTCTCAAAGAATTTCCCCAGCCGAGGGTACTCAAACAAGACAAAAGATCATCAACGATCACAATATAGTCATATCCAGATGACTGGCGGAAATTTATTTTCCCAACTAGAAGCTTGACACGCATAACATTCATATTCACATTCACACATTCATTATTCACATTCACATATTCACATTCACATATTCACATTCATATATTCACATTCATATATCATATATCATACATCATACATCATACATCATGCATCATACGCATATTCATACACAACATCACATGCATATTTCTCCGGGAATATCTCACATTTACATGCATCATAAACATTGCATATCACTAACTTGATTTTTCAGGTAGACGGATATCTTCAACAAAGATGTTCTCAATCACATGCAGTGTTCACCTGAATTCCATGAACGGTTCTCTCAGATATAATCAAGCCGAAGATTCATTCTGATCACTAACCAACTCAAAAAACAGGCATCACAGATCTAAAGTTGATACCTCAGACGGTTCCAGAACGATCTAACATTGCAGATCTAAAGCGATACCTCAGACGGTTCCAGAACGATCTAACATTGCAGATCTAAAGCGATACCTCAGACGGTTCCAGAACGATCTACTATCGAAGATCTAAAGCGATACCTCGGACGTTTCCAAAACGATCTAGCATCACAGATCTAAAGCGATACCTCAGACGGTTCCAGAACGATCTACTATCGAAGATCTAAAGCGATACCTCAGACGGTTCCAAAACGATCTAACATTGCAGATCTAAAGCGATACCTCAGACGGTTCCACAATGATCAACTTCCAAAATCTAAATCGGAAAAACTTTGGACAAGTTCCGTAACGATTATCTTCCAAGACTTAAAGCGGTAACCTTGGACGGTTCCGAAACAGTCAACACAAAGACTTTCAAATCCTTCATCAAGATATAATCAATGGATTCATTCTGATGAACAAACCATCAACACATTTACCAGGTGGCATCTGAAAGCCCATCTCAGGTAATGTTTCAATCTGCCAACAACATTTCGCAGACGACATTCAAATGCAACTTCCAACATCTCTTCTGATCAAGGTAAGTGCAAATTTTCAGGGCATCTAAATATTCAATCATCTTCTACCTTCAGATTTCAGACAATCTCTTCAGGTTTAAGAAGATTGAATAGGGGCAACTGTTATACCCCAAAATTTGCCCACATCTTTTTTCAAGAAAACTCCAATCTGAAAATTAAGAGTCTCATATAATTAGGGATTATTCCAACAAATATCCTGACATATGAAATACTTAGTTTTTAGAATTTTTCTTATACAGTAATTTGGCTTGCAGTTGAATTTATTCTTACGCAAACGCCAAATACTGTTTATTACTTCACACATGCTATTTATTTATTTACAGATAAATAGTACTGACACAATTGGTACAGAGTTAAATCTTTTTGCAGGCGCAGAATCAGGAAACTCAGACTGTACTGGTAACAAGTAGATTATTATTATCTTTTGTTTCCCACTAATTTTTGTACTATATTCCATTATTTTCAAAAATCTTTTCAAATCTCTTTTTCAAAAATCAAATCTCTCTTTTTCCCAACACTATCTCCACTTTCTTTCAAATCTTACTTCCACTCAAATTTTCTTTTTGTACGGAATCACATCATTCCCCAACGTCTCTATCCTCCTTTCCATTCTATAAATACCTCCCATTTTCTTCCATAAAATCTCACATCAAATTCTAACTCATCTTTCAAATTCCTACCTCATATCTATTTTCTCTTCTTCCCTGACAAGAATGGCAAAGTGGATAGAGACACTGTCTCTTACAGTCATCACCATTGCTACGGTGATCATGACTTTCTTCTGCCTGCATAGTCCTGAAGAGCGTGGACCTGCAATGGTTGCACTCCCAATCATCTACATGTTATTGTTCATAGCATGGGTCATTAACCGTCATTCCTGAAGTCTGCCGTGATTCTTATTTCTTAAATGTACCGTTTATTCGTCGTACTGTTCAATATAGTATGTAATATTTGTACTGTCAGTATTAAATGTTGTACTATTTGTCATAATATTGCTTAATTACTAAGATAATATTTTGTGTGCTTTCTGCCAGTCAAATATTCCTATTTCTGTGCATTAAATGATTTTCAGGGTTATTATCGGTAATTTTGCCCGCATACCGTAAATATTTTATTTATTATGTCTGTGTTTTTTTTAACAAGTCATGAAAATAAACTTTCATTTTTCACATAAAACAAAAACAACAAAAAAGAAAATTAACTTTGACTGTTGATTTCTCACTCTAACTGCTACGTCAATACCTGGACAGTCAGTTGACAGCCAAACTGCTGGCAATACAATTCTCAGTGTTTTGTACCATCAATCAAATCAATCTTTCACAATTCAAAATTCCAAGATCTTTTGTGCTAGAAGTCTTCTGAATATCACGCGATTAGCAGAAACTCAACACTGCACAAAAATCAGGTACGCTTAACTGTCTCCTACATAAACAATCCCTAATCAGGGTTTTTCTTGTTTTTACAGGAGCAACAAGTTTTTGAGAGCTCAAATGGATTTCATACACATCCATATATCTCAAAGTACCATCATACAAATTTTCAAACTTCAATTCACTCAGACGCACCGTCAGCAGCTCAAACAGTCAACAGACGACCCGTTTGACCAAAAAAGTCAACAGACAGTCAAAAATGGAATTTTTTGTCAAAGTGCATATTTTGTCAAAGGATTCATCATTTGATCATTGGATGATCATAATTCATCAAGGAAAGATCAAAAATCAACAAAACCCTAAGATTCAAAATTAGGGTTTTTGCCTGAAAAGTCAACTCAACTTTGACTGATCATAACTCTCTCATCCTTCATCCAAAAAATTCAAACCAAAGCTCATCTTGAAGGAAATTCAATTATCTTTCAAATGCCATTGATCCCATGGTCATTGGATTCACCATTTGAAAAATATGATCAAAGACATTACAGGTCATTTTCAAAGTCAACAAAAAGACACTTTTTTCAAAAGGACACACAAGGAGAATCAAAAATCATTTTGACATGAGACCAAAGACATTGGTTAGAGGACTCTTTGAGGTTTCCAAAAAGTGCAAGATCTCCTTCATATGACAAAAATTGAAGGATTTACACCTTGTTGAAGTTGGCTAAATTTTGGGAAAATACATGAAATCAACATTGCTCAAAAATGTATTTTTTCCAAATGGGGCCAAGTTTTCAGCATTCAAACATCATTTCCATGATGATATGGGCCTCCCACGACCAAGACTAAGCCCACACCTTTTTATCCATTTTTTGCTTGATTTTATCTTATTTTAAGATTAAATTAAAAGAAAAATGGATGGATAAATGGTAGCTTAACTTCCAAGCATGACTCACCCAAGGAATCTCTACCTTTCTGCAGAGAATTGAAGAGCAAGGCAGGTGCATTGAAGGCAAGGGGACTTGGTCAAGAATTCAAAGCTTTTTTAATATTAAAAAATGCAAGATTTCAACAAAGGCAACTAGTTGCATATTAGCTTAAATTCTAAGCACTCAATGCTTATAAATAAGCTATCATAGTTCAGTAACGAAAGGGGGGGCAAGTTCAGAAGCAAAGCTTAGCTCATACACACTTGTAATCACTTGAAAAGTTTCAAAGAAAATTCAAATTCGAATTTGTAATTTCAGTCCATTTCAATACAAACTAAGCATTCAGACACCTTCCTTGAACATCACTGAAACTATCCCAATCAGTTACAAGCCTTGAAGCTCACTGAATCGAGCTATACATGTCCAAATTTGTTCAAACTAAAATCAATTCGTATCTGGTTATTCACACATGCTTAACAAGATGTAGACATACTATTAAGTTTGGTTTGAGGTGTAGATCATTTCTGGAAACTTAATTGAAGTTTGAACACGTATAAACGAAACTACCATTTTAGGGTTCATAGCTTCAAAATTAGGGCTTTCCAAATTAGGCAAAATTAGAGGTTCTAAATAGTACCATTAGATTCGTATGGACAAAACGAGTTGAATGGTACCATCGCGCCAAATTTATGTGCTTGTTTACCCCTATTCGTTATTTTGCAGAATTAGGGCTCACTTACTATAGCGCTTTTTTACAAAAGCGCTGTTAAAGGCCTTGTCTGAAGGTTGAAGACGAAGACGTGTCTTCCTCCTATTGGTTCAGCAGCGCGTGTACTTTTTTTAAACTTTCCACTAATCCAGTGTTTTGCAGGTGTAACGTATACCACGTGCCTCAATTTCTGGACCACCTGATCTTGCTTAACAGCTCATCCAACGCTTCAGAACGCGCGTGCACATCATACTCCCTCAATCAAACCACACAGGATCAGTATCCTTTTATTTTCTATTTTATTTTCTATTTTATTTTAATTTCTTTGTTAAATTAATTAAAAATAGTTTTAAAAATCCAAAAAATACACAAAAAATATTTTTAGACTTCTAAAATAATATATTATTTTCTGAAATAAAAATATTTTATTTTTCTTTAAAATTTCAATATTTTGCATAATTAATTAGTATATATTTATATATTTGCTTTTTAATTATTCTAACCAATCAAAAAATCATAAAAAAATTTGTTCTTTATATAAAATATTGTTTATATATTATAAACTAATTTTGTACATATTTTGAATAATTTTCTTTTTAAGTTTTAATTATTTGTATAATTATTTACATAATTATGTTTTAATTAACTTAAATCAATTCCAAAAAAATTCCAAAAAAAATTAGTTTTGTTTAAAATTAATTAACAAATATTTTGTACATATTTTAAACTTAATTTCTAGGTTTAAATCTATTTTCATCTTTTTCTTCATTTTAATTTAATTAATCGTGCATTAATTATAATTAAAATCAATCATAAAAATCCAAAAACAGGCCTTTTATTTTCCTTGCAATTTAAATTCCTAGATAAATGTATAGGATGTCAAATTCATGTAAATAGGCTAGTTTACATTTCCTGCACAATCGATGTAATAGCGTAGATTTACTTTCCGCACTTTACATTTCCGCATTTTAATTTCCAGCAAATATAAACTGCGTGTATGTCAAAGATAAAATTGAACCGTTAGATCACTAACTTCAAAGATAAATATCTGAATACAAACACAATCACACTTGCACCTCTTAAGGTAAATTCCTTCTCATTCTTTTCAAAATCAAAAGTCAAAATTCCACTGTTTTGAGTACAAAATCGAACCTTGCGTTTATATCCGGTGAAAGGATAGATTTTTAAAGGAAATAGGATAAAGACCTTACTACTCAAGGTAGACCTCCTAGTTTGCTTGCTCAAATCAAAACAAACAAAATTCTCATACACTGTTGTTTTTCAAAACAAAACTTTCAAAAAAGACAATACTTTATATACATCCAAACACGGATTATTACAAAGTTAACGTTCTTTTCAAAACATCTTTCGAAAGATAAACAAGCATTTTGTATACATCCACACACGGATCATTACAAAATTCAATTTACAAAAGTATTTGAAACCACATATGAGCATTCTAAAGCAATTGAAAAGTCATCGAAAAACAAGTGAGCTAAGCAAACTTAAGAGCCCATGGATAACCATGGATACAAAGGGTGCTAACACCTTCCCTTTGTATAACCTACCCCCTTACCCAGAATTTCTTAAAGGTCTTTTTTCTGTTTCTTTTATAAACCTTTCCTTAATTGGATAAAATAAAAGGTCGGTGGCGACTCTGTGAATTTTCAAAATGCGAAAGCATTAAGCGATAAAAAAGAGTCAGTTCACGTATCTCTACAGAACAGAGGTATGGCCCGGGATTAAAAAAATCGGAGGTCCACAAACGAACTTCATGACTTTTATGTAGTATAGCACACAAAACTCTTCCCAAAGACCAATGTATGCAAGTTTAACGAACTACGTGACAATTATGCCGTCTAGAACAAGAAAATCTTCATAAAGACCAAAGCTTACAAGTTTAACAAATTTCGTAACTTTTATGTAGTATGGCACATGAAAATCTTCAAAAATACAAAAAAATTTAAGTTTATATAACTTCGTCACTTTTATATAGTATAACACATGAGTAACCAATGTATGCAAGTTTAACGAACTTCATAACTTTTATGTAGTATAGCACACGAATATCTTCCAAAATACCAATGTATGCAAGTTTACCGAACTTCGTGACATTTATGCAGTATAGCACAAGAAAATCTTCATAAATACCAAGGTTTGCAAGTTTAAAGAATTTTGTGCATTTATGTAGTATAGCACATGAAAATCTTAAAAAAAACAAAGTTTTTTAAGTTTAAATAACTTTGTGACTTTTATATAGTATAACACAAGAAAAACTTCAAAAATACCAACGTATGCAAGTTTAATGAACTTTGTTTATGTTATGTAGTATATCACACGTAAATCTTTCAAAAGACCAAATTTTGCAAGTTTTACCAACTTCGTGACCTTTATGTAGTATAACAAAAAAAATCTTCCAAAATTCCAATGTATGCAAGTTTAACAAACTTCATGACTTTTATGTAGTATTACACACGAAAATCTTCCCAAATACCAAAATTTGCAAGTTTAATGAAGTTCGTGACTTTTATGTGGTATAACATACAAAAATCATCAATAGGACCAAATTAATAAAGTTAAACGAACTTCGTGACTTTTATGTAGTATAGCACACAAAAATCTTCCAAAAGACACAATTTTATAAGTTTAACAAACTTTGTGACTTTTACGTAATATAGCACACGAAAATCTTCCAATATACAAATGTACGCAAGTTTAATGAACTTCGTAACTTTTATGTAACATAGCACACGAAAATCTTCCAAAATTATAAAATTTGCAAGTTTAACGAACTTCGTGACTTTTATGTAGTATAGCACACGAAAATATCTAAACGATCAAATTTTGTAAGTTTAACAAACTTCTTGACTTTTTATATAGTATAGCACACGAAAATCTTCCAAACTTTCAATGTATGCAAGTTTAGCGAAGTTCGTGACATTTATGCAGTTTAGCACAAGAAAATTTGCATAAATACCAAAGCTTGCAAGTTTAACAAATTTCATGACTTTTATGTAGTATATCACATGAAAATCTTCAAAAAGACAAAATTTTGTAAGTTTAAATAACTTCGTGAATAATATATAGTATATCACAAGAAAAACTTCCAAAATACCAATGTATGCTAGTATAACACACTTCGTGTATGTTACGTAGTATGGCTCACGATTATCTTCCCAATACCAAAGTTTGCAAGTTTAACATACTTCGTGACATTCATGTTGTATAGCACACGAAAATATTCGAAAAGACCGAGTTTTGCAATTTTAACAAACTTTGAGACCTTTACGTAGTATGGCAAACAAAAATCTTCCAAAATACCAATGTATGCAAGTTTAGCGAACTTCGTGACTTTTATGTAGTATTACACAAGAAAATCTTCCAAAATACCAAAATTTGCAAGTTTAACAAACTTCATAACTTTCATGTAGTAAAATACAAGAAAATCTTCAAAAATATTAAAATTTGTAAGTATAACAAAACTCGTGACTTTTATGTAGTATAGCACACAAAAATCTTCCCAAAGACCAATGTATGCAAGTTTAATGAACTTCGTGACATTTTTGCAGTATAGCACATGAAAATCTTCAAAAAGATAAAATTTTGTAAGTTTATATAACTTCGTGACTTTTATATAGTATAACACATGAAAAACCAATGTTTGCAAGTTTAACGAACTTCATGACTTTTATGTAGTGTAGCACACAAAAATCATCCAAAATACTAATGTACGCAAGTTTAACGAAATTAGTGACATTTATGTAGTATAGCACAAGAAAATCTTCATAAAAACCAAAGCTTGCAAGTTTAACAAATTTCGTGACTTTTATGTAGTATAACACATTAAAATCTTCAAAAACACAAAATTTTGTAAGGTTAAATAACTTCGTGACTTTTTTATTGTATGACAAAAGAAAAACTTCCAAAATACCAATGTATGTAAGTTTAACAAACTTCGTGTATGTTATGTAGTATAACTCACGATAATCTTCCAAATACGAAAGTTTGCAAGTTTAACGAACTTCATGATATTTATGTTGTATTGCACACAAAAATCTTCCAAAACACCAAAATTTGCAAGTTTAACAAACTTCGTGACCTTTATGTAGTATTACACACGAATATCTTCCCAAATACCAAAATATGCAAGTTTAACGAACTTCGTGACTTTTATGTAGTATAGCACACCAAAATCTTCAAAAATATTAAAATTTGCAAGTTAAGCGAACTTCATGACTTTTATGTAGTATACTACACAAAATTCTTCCCAAAGACCAATGTATGCAAGATTAACGAACTACGTGACATTTATGCCGTCTAGAACAGGAAAATCTTCATAAAGACCAAAGCTTGCAAGTTTAACAAATTTCGTAACTTTTATGTAGTATGGCACATGAAAATCTTCAAAAATACAAAAAATTTTAAGTTTATATAACTTCGTCACTTTTATATAGTATAACATATGAATAACCAGTGTATGCAAATGTAACGAACTTCATAACTTTTATGTAGTATAGCACACGAATATCTTCCAAAGTACCAATGTATGCAAGTTTAACAAACTTCGTGACATTTATTCAGTATAGCACAATAAAATCTTCATAAATACCAAGGTTTGCAAGTTTAAAGAATTTTGTGCTTTTATGTAGTATAGCACATGAAAATCTTAAAAGAAACAAAAAATTTTAAGTTTAAATAACTTTGTGACTTTTATATAGTATAACACAAGAAAAACTTCCAAAATACCAATGTATGCAAGTTTAATGAACTTTTATGTAGTATATCACACGTAAATCTTCCAAAAGACCAAATTTTGCAAGTTTAACGAACTTCGTGACTATTATGTGGTATAACACACAAAAATCTTCAATAGGACGAAATTAATAAAGTTAAACGAACTTCGTGACTTTTATGTAGTATAGAACATAAAAATCTTCCAAAAGACCAATGTATGCAAGTTTAACGAACTTGGTGACATTTATGCATTATAGCACATGAAAATCTTCAAAATGATAAAATTTTGTAAGTTTATATAACTTCGTGACTTTTATATAGTATAACACATGAAAAACCAATGTATGCGAGTTTAACGAACTTCATGACTTTTATGCAGTGTAGCACACAAAAATTATCCAAAATACCAATGCATGCATGTTTAAAGAACTTCGTGACATTTATGCAGTATAGCACAAGAAAATCTGCATAAATACCAAAGCCTGCAAGTTTAATGAATTTTGTGACATTTATATAGTATAACACAAGAAAAACTTCCAAAATACCAACGTATGCAAGTTTAATGAACTTTGTTTATGTTATGTAGTATATCACACGTAATTCTTTCAAAAGACCAAATTTTGCAAGTTTTACCAACTTCGTGACCTTTATGTAGTATAACAAAAAAAATCTTCCAAAATTCCATTGTATGCAAGTTTAACAAACTTCATGACTTGTATGTAGTATTACACACGAATATCTTCCCAAATACCAAAATTTGCAAGTTTAACGAACTTCGTGACTTTTATATGGTATAACATACAAAAATCTTCAATATGACCAAATTAATAAAGTTAAACGAACTTCGTGACTTTTATGTTGTATATCACACAAAAATCTTCCAAAAGACAAAATTTTGCAAGTTTAACAAACTTTGTGACTTTTACGTAATATAGCACACGAAAATCTTCCAATATACAAATGTACGCAAGTTTAACGAACTTCGTAACTTTTATGTAACATAGCACACGAAAATCTTCCAAAATTATAAAATTTGCAAGTTTAACGAACTTCGTGACTTTTATGTAGTATAGCACACGAAAATATCTAAAAGATCAAATTTTGTAAGTTTAACAAACTTCTTGACTTTTATATAGTATAGCACACGAAAATCTTCCAAACTTTCAATGTATGCAAGTTTAACGAAGTTCGTGACATTTATGCAGTTTAGCACAAGAAAATTTGCATAAATACCAAAGCTTGCAAGTTTAACGAATTTCATGACTTTTATGTAGTATAGCACATGAAAATCTTCAAAAAGACAAAATTTTGTAAGTTTAAATAACTTCGTGAATAATATATAGTATATCACAAGAAAAACTTCCAAAATACCAATGTATGCTAGTATAACACACTTCGTGTATGTTACGTAGTATGGCTCACGATTATCTTCACAATACCAAAGTTTGCAAGTTTAACATACTTCGTGACATTCATGTTGTATAGCACACGAAAATATTCGAAAAGACCGAGTTTTGCAATTTTAACAAACTTTGAGACCTTTACGTAGTATAGCAAACAAAAATCTTCCAAAATACCAATGTATACAAGTTTAGCGAACTTCGTGACTTTTATGTAGTATTACACACGAAAATCTTCCAAAATACCAAAATTTGCAAGTTTAACAAACTTCATAACTTTCATGTAGTAAAATACAAGAAAATCTTCCCAAAGACCAATGTATGCAAGTTTAACGAACTTTGTGACATTTATGCAGTATAGCACATGAAAATCTTCAAAAAGACAAAATTTTGTAAGTTTATATAACTTCGTGACTTTTATATAGTATAACACATGAAAAACCAATGTATGCAAGTTTAACGAACTTTATGACTTTTATATAATATAGCACACAAAAATCATCCAAAATACCTATATATGCAAGTTTAACGAACTTTGTGACATTTATGCAATATATCACAAGATTATCTTCACAAATACTAAAGCGTGCAAGTTTAACGAATATCATGACATTTATGTAGTATAGCACATGAAAATCTTCAAAAAGACAAAATTTTGTAGGTTTAAATAATTTCATGACTTTTATATAGTATAACACATGAAAAACCAATGTATGCAAGTTTAAAGAACTTCATGACTTTTATGTAGTATAGGACACGATAATCTTCCAAAATACCAATGTATGCAAGTTTCGTGAATTTTATGTAGTATAGCACATGAAATTCTTCAAAAAAACAAAATTTTGTAAGTTTAAATAACATCGTGACTTTTTTATTGTATAACACAAGAAAAACTTCCAAAATACCAATGTATGCAAGTTTAACGAACCTCGTGTATGTTATGTAGTATAGCTCACGATAATCTTCCAAAATACCAATATATGTAGGTTTAACAAACTTCGTGACTTTTATGTAGTATTACACACGAATATCTTCCCAAATACCAAAATATGCAAGTTTAACGAACTTCGTGACTTTTATGTACTATAGCACACCAAAATCTTCTAAAATATTAAAATTTGCAGTTTAACGAACTTCATGACTTTTATGTAGTATATCACACAAAAATCTTCCCAAAGACCAATGTATGCAAGTTTAACGAATTAGTGACATTTATGCCGTCTAGAACAAGAAAATCTTCATAAAGACCAAAGCCTGCAAGTTTAACAAATTTCGTAACTTTTATGTTGTAAGCACATAAAAATCTTCAAAAAGACAAAATTTTGTAAGTTTATGTAACTTTGTAACTTTTATATAGTATAAGACATGAAAAACCAATGTATGCAAGTTTAACGAACTTCATAACTCTTATGTAGTATAGCACACGAAAATCTTCCAAAATACCAATGTATGCAAGTTTAACGAACTTCGTGACATTTATGCAGTATAGCACAAGAAAATCTTCATAAATACAAAAGTTTGCAAGTTTAACGAATTTTTTGACTTTTATGTAGTATTGCACATGAAAATCTTCAAAAAAAAACAAATTTTGTAAGTTTAAAAACTTTGTGACTTTTATATAGTATAACACCAGATAAACTTCCAAAATACCAATGTATGCAATTTTAATGAACTTTGTTTATGTTATGTAGTATAGCACACGTAAATCTTCCAAAAACCAAATTTTGCAAGTCTAACCAACTTCGTGACCTTATTGTAGTATAGCAAAAAAAATCTTTCAAAATTCCATTGTATGCAAGTCTAACTTTTATGTAGTATTACACACGAAAATCTTCCAAAATACCAAAATTTGCAAGTTTGACGAACTTCGTGACTTTAATGTGGTATAACATACAAAAATCTTCAAAAGGACCAAATTTATAACGTTAAACGAACTTCGCGACTTTTATGTAGTATAGCACACGGAAATCTTCCAAAAGACCAAATTTTGCAAGTTTAACAAACTTTGTGACTTTTATGTAATATAGCACTCGAAAATCTTCCAAAATACCAATGAATGCAAGTTTAACGAACTTCGTGACTTTTATGTAATATAGCACACGGAAATCATCCAAAATTATAAAATTTGCAAGTTTAACGAACTTCGTGACTTTTATGTAGTATAGCACACGAAAATATTCCAAAAGACCAAATATTTTAAAGTTTAACAAACTTTGTGACTTTTATAACACATGAAAATCTTCCAAAATTATAAAGTTTGCAAGTTTAACGAACTTCGTGACTTTTATGTAGTATAGCACACGAAAATGTCCAAATATCAAATTTTGCAAGTTTAACAAACTTCTGGACTTTTATATAGTATAGCACACGAAAATCTTCCAAAATACCAATGTATGAAAGTTTAACGAACTTCGTGACATTTATGCAGTATAGCACAAGAAAATCATCCAAAATACCAGTGTATGCAAATATAACGAACTTCGTGTATGTTACGTAGTATGGCTCACGATTATCTTCCCAATACCAAAGTTTGCAAGTTTAACATATATACTTCGTGACATTTATGTTGTATAGCACACGAAAATCTTCCCAAATACCAATGTATGCAAGTTTAACGAACTTCGTGACTTTTATGTACTATTACACACGAAAATCTTCCAAATACCAAAATTTTCACAAGTTTAACGAATTTCATGAGATTCATGTAGTATAATACACGAAAATCTTAAAAAATATTAAAATTTGCAAGTTTAACGAAATTCGTGACTTTCATGTAGTATAGCAAACAAAAATCTTCCCAAAGACCAATGTATGCAAGTATAAAGAACTTCGTGACATTTATGCAGTATAGCACATGAAAATTTTCAAAAAGACAAAATTTTGTAAGTTTATATAACTTCGTGACTCTTATATAGTATAACACATGAAAAACCAATGTATGCAAGTTTAACGAACTACGTGACATTTATGCCGTCTAGAACAAGAAAATCTTCATAAAGACCAAAGCCTGCAAGTTTAACAAATTTCGTAACTTTTATGTTGTAAGCACATAAAAATCTTCAAAAAGACAAAATTTTATAAGTTTATGTAACTTTGTAACTTTTATATAGTATAAGACATGAAAAACCAATGTATGCAAGTTTAACGAACTTCATAACTTTTATGTAGTATAGCACACGAAAATCTTCCAAAATACCAATGTATGCAAGTTTGACGAACTTCGTGACATTTATGCAGTATAGCACAAGAAAATCTTCATAAATACAAAAGTTTGCAAGTTTAACGAATTTTTTGACTTTTATGTAGTATTGCACATGAAAATCTTCAAAAAAAAAACAAGTTTTGTAAGTTTAAAAACTTTGGGACTTTTATATAGTATAACACGAGAAAAACATCCAAAATACCAATGTATGCAAGTTTAATGAAATTTGTTTATGTTATGTAGTATAGCACACGTAAATCTTCCAAAAACCAAATTTTGCAAGTCTAACCAACTTCGTGACCTTATTGTAGTATAGCAAAAAAAATCTTTCAAAATTCCATTGTATGCAAGTCTAACTTTTATGTTGTATTACACACGAAAATCTTCCAAAATACCAAAATTTGAAAGTTTGACGAACTTCGTGACTTTAATGTGGTATAACATACAAAAATCTTCAAAAGGACCAAATTTATAAGGTTAAATGAACTTCGCGACTTTTATGTAGTATAGCACACGGAAATCTTCCAAAAGACCAAATTTTGCAAGTTTAACAAACTTTGTGACTTTTATGTAACATAGCACTCGAAAATCTTCCAAAATACCAATGTATGCAAGTTTAATGAACTTCGTGACTTTTATGTAATATAGCACACGGAAATCTTCCAAAATTATAAAATTTGCAAGTTTAACGAACTTCGTGACTTTTATGTAGTATAGCACACGAAAATCTTCCAAAAGACCAAATATTTTAAAGTTTAACAAACTTTGTGACTTTTATAACACATGAAAATTTTCCAAAATTATAAAGTTTGCAAGTTTAACGAATTTCGTGACTTTTATGTAGTATAGCACACGAAAATATCCAAATATCAAATTTTGCAAGTTTAACAAACTTCTGGACTTTTATATAGTATAGCACACGAAAATCTTCCAAAATACCAATGTATGAAAGTTTAACGAACTTCGTGACATTTATGCAGTATAGCACAAGAAAATCATCCAAAATACCAGTGTATGCAAATATAACGAACTTCGTGTATGTTACGTAGTATGGCTCACGATTATCTTCCCAATACCAAAGTTTGCAAGTTTAACATATATAATTCGTGACATTTTTGTTGTATAGCACACGAAAAATCTTCCCAAATACCAATGTATGCAAGTTTAACGAACTTCGTGACTTTTATGTACTATTACACACGAAAATCTTCCAAATACCAAAATTTACACAAGTTTAACTAATTTCATGAGATTCATGTAGTATAATACACGAAAATCTTAAAAAATATTAAAATTTGCATGTTTAACGAAATTCGTGACTTTTATGTAGTATAGCACATAAAAATCTTCCCAAAGACCAATGTATGCAAGTTTAACGAACTTCGTGACATTTATGCAGTATAGCACATGAAAATTTTCAAAAAGACAAAATTTTGTAAGTTTATATAACTTCGTGACTCTTATATAGTATAACACATGAAAAACCAATGTATGCAAGTTTAACGAACTACGTGACATTTATGCCGTCTAGAACAAGAAAATCTTCATAAAGACCAAAGCCTGCAAGTTTAATAAATTTCGTAACTTTTATGTTGTAAGCACATAAAAATCTTCAAAAAGACAAAATTTTATAAGTTTATGTAACTTTGTAACTTTTATATAGTATAAGACATGAAAAACCAATGTATACAAGTTTAACGAACTTCATAACTTTTATGTAGTATAGCACACGAAAATCTTCCAAAATACCAATGTATGCAAGTTTAACGAACTTCGTGACATTTATGCAGTATAGCACAAGAAAATCTTCATAAATACAAAAGTTTGCAAGTTTAACGAATTTTTTGACTTTTATGCAGTATTGCACATGAAAATCTTCAAAAAAAAAAACAAGTTTTGTAAGTTTAAAAACTTTGTGACTTTTATATAGTATAACACGAGAAAAACTTCCAAAATACCAATGTATGCAAGTTTAATGAACTTTGTTTATGTTATGTAGTATAGCACACGTAAATCTTCCAAAAACCAAATTTTGCAAGTCTAACCAACTTCGTGACCTTATTGTAGTATAGCAAAAAAAATCTTTCAAAATTCCATTGTATGCAAGTCTAACTTTTATGTAGTATTACACACGAAAATCTTCCAAAATACCAAAATTTGCAAGTTTGACGAACTTCGTGACTTTAATGTGGTATAACATACAAAAATCTTCAAAAGGACCAAATTTATAACGTTAAACGAACTTCGCGACTTTTATGTAGTATAGCACACGGAAATCTTCCAAAAGACCAAATTTTGCAAGTTTAACAAACTTTGTGACTTTTATGTAATATAGCACTCGAAAATCTTCCAAAATACCAATGAATGCAAGTTTAACGAACTTCGTGACTTTTATGTAATATAGCACACGGAAATCATCCAAAATTATAAAATTTGCAAGTTTAACGAACTTCGTGACTTTTATGTAGTATAGCACACGAAAATATTCCAAAAGACCAAATATTTTAAAGTTTAACAAACTTTGTGACTTTTATAACACATGAAAATCTTCCAAAATTATAAAGTTTGCAAGTTTAACGAACTTCGTGACTTTTATGTAGTATAGCACACGAAAATGTCCAAATATCAAATTTTGCAAGTTTAACAAACTTCTGGACTTTTATATAGTATAGCACACAAAAATCTTCCAAAATACCAATGTATGAAAGTTTAACGAACTTTGTGACATTTATGCAGTATAGCACAAGAAAATCATCCAAAATACCAGTGTATGCAAATATAACGAACTTCGTGTATGTTACGTAGTATGGCTCACGATTATCTTCCCAATACCAAAGTTTGCAAGTTTAACATATATACTTCGTGACATTTATGTTGTATAGCACACGAAAATCATCCCAAATACCAATGTATGCAAGTTTAACGAACTTCGTGACTTTTATGTACTATTACACACGAAAATCTTCCAAATACCAAAATTTTCACAAGTTTAACGAATTTCATGAGATTCATGTAGTATAATACACGAAAATCTTAAAAAATATTAAAATTTGCAAGTTTAACGAAATTCGTGACTTTCATGTAGTATAACAAACAAAAATCTTCCCAAAGACCAATGTATGCAAGTTTAACGAACTTCGTGACATTTATGCAGTATAGCACATGAAAATTTTCAAAAAGACAAAATTTTGTAAGTTTATATAACTTCGTGACTCTTATATAGTATAACACATGAAAAACCAATGTATGCAAGTTTAACGAACTACGTGACATTTATGCCGTCTAGAACAAGAAAATCTTCATAAAGACCAAAGCCTGCAAGTTTAACAAATTTCGTAACTTTTATGTTGTAAGCACATAAAAATCTTCAAAAAGACAAAATTTTATAAGTTTATGTAACTTTGTAACTTTTATATAGTATAAGACATGAAAAACCAATGTATGCAAGTTTAACGAACTTCATAACTTTTATGTAGTATAGCACACGAAAATCTTCCAAAATACCAATGTATGCAAGTTTGACGAACTTCGTGACATTTATGCAGTATAGCACAAGAAAATCTTCATGAATACAAAAGTTTGCAAGTTTAACGAATTTTTTGACTTTTATGTAGTATTGCACATGAAAATCTTCAAAAAAAAAACAAGTTTTGTAAGTTTAAAAACTTTGGGACTTTTATATAGTATAACACGAGAAAAACATCCAAAATACCAATGTATGCAAGTTTAATGAACGTTGTTTATGTTATGTAGTATAGCACACGTAAATCTTCCAAAAACCAAATTTTGCAAGTCTAACCAACTTCGTGACCTTATTGTAGTATAGCAAAAAAAATCTTTCAAAATTCCATTGTATGCAAGTCTAACTTTTATGTTGTATTACACACGAAAATCTTCCAAAATACCAAAATTTGCAAGTTTGACGAACTTCGTGACTTTAATGTGGTATAACATACAAAAATCTTCAAAAGGACCAAATTTATAAGGTTAAACGAACTTCGTGACTTTTATGTAGTATAGCACACGGAAATCTTCCAAAAGACCAAATTTTGCAAGTTTAACAAACTTTGTGACTTTTATGTAACATAGCACTCGAAAATCTTCCAAAATACCAATGTATGCAAGTTTAATGAACTTCGTGACTTTTATGTAATATAGCACACGGAAATCTTCCAAATTTATAAAATTTGCATGTTTAACGAACTTCGTGACTTTTATGTAGTATAGCACACGAAAATCTTCCAAAAGACCAAATATTTTAAAGTTTAACAAACTTTGTGACTTTTATAACACATGAAAATCTTCCAAAATTATAAAGTTTGCAAGTTTAACGAATTTCGTGACTTTTATGTAGTATAGCACACGAAAATATCCAAATATCAAATTTTGCAAGTTTAACAAACTTCTGGACTTTTATATAGTATAGCACACGAAAATCTTCCAAAATACCAATGTATGAAAGTTTAACGAACTTCGTGACATTTATGCAGTATAGCACAAGAAAATCATCCAAAATACCAGTGTATGCAAATATAACGAACTTCGTGTATGTTACGTAGTATGGCTCACGATTATCTTCCCAATACCAAAGTTTGCAAGTTTAACATATATACTTCGTGACATTTTTGTTGTATAGCACACGAAAATCTTCCCAAATATCAATGTATGCAAGTTTAACAAACTTCGTGACTTTTATGTACTATTACACACGAAAATCTTCCAAATACCAAAATTTGCACAAGTTTAACTAATTTCATGAGATTCATGTAGTATAATACACGAAAATCTTAAAAAATATTAAAATTTGCATGTTTAACGAAATTCGTGACTTTCATGTAGTATAGCACACAAAAATCTTCCCAAAGACCAATGTATGCAAGTTTAACGAACTTCGTGACATTTATGCAGTATAGCACATGAAAATTTTCAAACAGACAAAATTTTGTAAGTTTATATAACTTCGTGACTCTTATATAGTATAACACATGAAAAACCAATGTATGCAAGTTTAACGAACTACGTGACATTTATGCCGTCTAGAACAAGAAAATCTTCATAAAGACCAAAGCCTGCAAGTTTAACAAATTTCGTAACTTTTATGTTGTAAGCACATAAAAATTTTCAAAAAGACAAAATTTTATAAGTTTATGTAACTTTGTAACTTTTATATAGTATAAGACATGAAAAACCAATGTATGCAAGTTTAACGAACTTCGTGACATTTATGCAGTATAGCACAAGAAAATCTTCATAAATACAAAAGTTTGCAAGTTTAACGAATTTTTTGACTTTTATGCAGTATTGCACATGAAAATCTTCAAAAAAAAGACAAGTTTTGTAAGTTTAAAAACTTTGTGACTTTTATATAGTATAACACGAGAAAAACTTCCAAAATACCAATGTATGCAAGTTTAATGAACTTTGTTTATGTTATGTAGTATAGCACACGTAAATCTTCCAAAAACCAAATTTTGCAAGTCTAACCAACTTCGTGACCTTATTGTAGTATAGCAAAAAAAATCTTTCAAAATTCCATTGTATGCAAGTCTAACTTTTATGTAGTATTACACACGAAAATCTTCCAAAATACCAAAATTTGCAAGTTTGACGAACTTCGTGACTTTAATGTGGTATAACATACAAAAATCTTCAAAAGGACCAAATTTATAACGTTGAACGAACTTCTCGACTTTTATGTAGTATAGCACACGGAAATCTTCCAAAAGACCAAATTTTGCAAGTTTAACAAACTTTGTGACTTTTATGTAACATAGCACTCGAAAATCTTCCAAAATACCAATGTATGCAAGTTTAATGAACTTCGTGACTTTTATGTAATATAGCACACGGAAATCTTCCAAAATTATAAAATTTGCAAGTTTAACGAACTTCGTGACTTTTATGTAGTATAGCACACGAAAATCTTCCAAAAGACCAAATATTTTAAAGTTTAACAAACTTTGTGACTTTTATAACACATGAAAATCTTCCAAAATTATAAAGTTTGCAAGTTTAACGAATTTCGTGACTTTTATGTAGTATAGCACACGAAAATATCCAAATATCAAATTTTGCAAGTTTAACAAGCTTCTGGACTTTTATATAGTATAGCACACGAAAATCTTCCAAAATACCAATGTATGAAAGTTTAACGAACTTCGTGACATTTATGCAGTATAGCACAAGAAAATCATCCAAAATACCAGTGTATGCAAATATAACGAACTTCGTGTATGTTACGTAGTATGGCTCACGATTATCTTCCCAATACCAAAGTTTGCAAGTTTAACATATATACTTCGTGACATTTTTGTTGTATAGCACACGAAAATCTTCCCAAATATCAATGTATGCAAGTTTAACGAACTTCGTGACTTTTATGTACTATTACACACGAAAATCTTCCAAATACCAAAATTTGCACAAGTTTAACTAATTTCATGAGATTCATGTAGTATAATACACGAAAATCTTAAAAAATATTAAAATTTGCATGTTTGACGAAATTCGTGACTTTCATGTAGTATAGCACACAAAAATCTTCCCAAAGACCAATGTATGCAAGTTTAACGAACTTCGTGACATTTATGCAGTATAGCACATGAAAATTTTCAAAAAGACAAAATTTTGTAAGTTTATATAACTTCGTGACTCTTATATAGTATAACACATGAAAAACCAATGTATGCAAGTTTAACGAACTACGTGACATTTATGCCGTCTAGAACAAGAAAATCTTCATAAAGACCAAAGCCTGCAAGTTTAACAAATTTCGTAACTTTTATGTTGTAAGCACATAAAAATTTTCAAAAAGACAAAATTTTATAAGTTTATGTAACTTTGTAACTTTTATATAGTATAAGACATGAAAAACCAATGTATGCAAGTTTAACGAACTTCGTGACATTTATGCAGTATAGCACAAGAAAATCTTCATAAATACAAAAGTTTGCAAGTTTAACGAATTTTTTGACTTTTATGCAGTATTGCACATGAAAATCTTCAAAAAAAAGACAAGTTTTGTAAGTTTAAAAACTTTGTGACTTTTATATAGTATAACACGAGAAAAACTTCCAAAATACCAATGTATGCAAGTTTAATGAACTTTGTTTATGTTATGTAGTATAGCACACGTAAATCTTCCAAAAACCAAATTTTGCAAGTCTAACCAACTTCGTGACCTTATTGTAGTATAGCAAAAAAAATCTTTCAAAATTCCATTGTATGCAAGTCTAACTTTTATGTAGTATTACACACGAAAATCTTCCAAAATACCAAAATTTGCAAGTTTGACGAACTTCGTGACTTTAATGTGGTATAACATACAAAAATCTTCAAAAGGACCAAATTTATAAGGTTAAACGAACTTCGCGACTTTTATCTAGTATAGCACACGGAAATCTTCCAAAAGACCAAATTTTGCAAGTTTAACAAACTTTGTGACTTTTATGTAACATAGCACTCGAAAATCTTCCAAAATACCAATGTATGCAAGTTTAACGAACTTCGTGACTTTTATGTAATATAGCACACGGAAATCTTCCAAAATTATAAAATTTGCAAGTTTAACGAACTTCGTGACTTTTATGTAATATAGCACACGAAAATCTTCCAAAAGACCAAATATTTTAAAGTTTAACAAACTTTGTGAATTTTATAACACATGAAAATCTTCCAAAATTATAAAGTTTGCAAGTTTAACGAACTTCGTGACTTTTATGTAGTATAGCACACGAAAATATCCAAATATCAAATTTTGCAAGTTTAACAAACTTCTGGACTTTTATATAGTATAGCACACGAAAATCTTCCAAAATACCAATGTATGAAAGTTTAACGAACTTCGTGACATTTATGCAGTATAGCACAAGAAAATCATCCAAAATACCAGTGTATGCAAATATAACGAACTTCGTGTATGTTACGTAGTATGGCTCACGATTATCTTCCCAATACCAAAGTTTGCAAGTTTAACATATATACTTCGTGACATTTATGTTGTATAGCACACGAAAATCTTCCCAAATACCAATGTATGCAAGTTTAACGAACTTCGTGACTTTTATGTACTATTACACACGAAAATCTTCCAAATACCAAAATTTTCACAAGTTTAACGAATTTCATGAGATTCATGTAGTATAATACACGAAAATCTTAAAAAATATTAAAATTTGCAAGTTTAACGAAATTCGTGACTTTCATGTAGTATAGCACACAAAAATCTTCCCAAAGACCAATGTATGCAAGTTTAACGAACTTCGTGACATTTATGCAGTGTAGCACATGAAAATTTTCAAAAAGACAAAATTTTGTAAGTTTATATAACTTCGTGACTCTTATATAGTATAACACATGAAAAACCAATGTATGCAAGTTTAACGAACTACGTGACATTTATGCCGTCTAGAACAAGAAAATCTTCATAAAGACCAAAGCCTGCAAGTTTAACAAATTTCGTAACTTTTATGTTGTAAGCACATAAAAATCTTCAAAAAGACAAAATTTTATAAGTTTATGTAACTTTGTAACTTTTATATAGTATAAGACATGAAAAACCAATGTATGCAAGTTTAACGAACTTCATAACTTTTATGTAGTATAGCACACGAAAATCTTCCAAAATACCAATGTATGCAAGTTTAACGAACTTCGTGACATTTATGCAGTATAGCACAAGAAAATCTTCATAAATACAAAAGTTTGCAAGTTTAACGAATTTTTTGACTTTTATGTAGTATTGCACATGAAAATCTTCAAAAAAAAAACAAGTTTTGTAAGTTTAAAAACTTTGTGACTTTTATATAGTATAACACGAGAAAAACTTCCAAAATACCAATGTATGCAAGTTTAATGAACTTTGTTTATGTTATGTAGTATAGCACACGTAAATCTTCCAAAAACCAAATTTTGCAATTCTAACCAACTTCGTGACCTTATTGTAGTATAGCAAAAAAAATCTTTCAAAATTCCATTGTATGCAAGTCTAACTTTTATGTAGTATTACACACGAAAATCTTCCAAAATACCAAAATTTGCAAGTTTGACGAACTTCGTGACTTTAATGTGGTATAACATACAAAAATCTTCAAAAGGACCAAATTTATAAGGTTAAACGAACTTCGCGACTTTTATGTAGTATAGCACATAAAAATCTTCCCAAAGACCAATGTATGCAAGTTTAACGAAATTCGTGACATTTATGCAGTATAGCACATGAAAATTTTCAAAAAGACAATTTTGTAAGTTTATATAACTTCGTGACTCTTATATAGTATAACACATGAAAAACCAATGTATGCAAGTTTAACGAACTACGTGACATTTATGCCGTCTAGAACAAGAAAATCTTCATAAAGACCAAAGCCTGCAAGTTTAATAAATTTCGTAACTTTTATGTTGTAAGCACATAAAAATCTTCAAAAAGACAAAATTTTATAAGTTTATGTAACTTTGTAACTTTTATATAGTATAAGACATGAAAAACCAATGTATACAAGTTTAACGAACTTCATAACTTTTATGTAGTATAGCACACGAAAATCTTCCAAAATACCAATGTATGCAAGTTTAACGAACTTCGTGACATTTATGCAGTATAGCACAAGAAAATCTTCATAAATACAAAAGTTTGCAAGTTTAACGAATTTTTTGACTTTTATGCAGTAATGCACATGAAAATCTTCAAAAAAAAAAAAGAGTTTTGTAAGTTTAAAAACTTTGTGACTTTTATATAGTATAACACGAGAAAAACTTCCAAAATACCAATGTATGCAAGTTTAATGAATTTTGTTTATGTTATGTAGTATAGCACACGTAAATCTTCCAAAAACCAAATTTTGCAAGTCTAACCAACTTCGTGACCTTATTGTAGTATAGCAAAAAAAATCTTTCAAAATTCCATTGTATGCAAGTCTAACTTTTATGTAGTATTACACACGAAAATCTTCCAAAATACCAAAATTTGCAAGTTTGACGAACTTCGTGACTTTAATGTGGTATAACATACAAAAATCTTCGAAAGGACCAAATTTATAAGGTTAAACGAACTTCGCGACTTTTATGTAGTATAGCACACGGAAATCTTCCAAAAGACCAAATTTTGCAAGTTTAACAAACTTTGTGACTTTTATGTAATATAGCACTCGAAAATCTTCCAAAATACCAATGTAAGCAAGTTTAACGAACTTCGTGACTTTTATGTAATATAGCACACGGAAATCTTCCAAAATTATAAAATTTGCAAGTTTAACGAACTTCGTGACTTTTATGTAGTATAGCACACGAAAATCTTCCAAAAGACCAAATATTTTAAAGTTTAACAAACTTTGTGACTTTTATAACACATGAAAATCTTCCAAAATTATAAAGTTTGCAAGTTTAACGAACTTCGTGACTTTTATGTAGTATAGCACACGAAAATATCCAAATATCAAATTTTGCAAGTTTAACAAACTTCTGGACTTTTATATAGTATAGCACACGAAAATCTTCCAAAATACCAATGTATGAAAGTTTAACGAACTTCGTGACATTTATGCAGTATAGCACAAGAAAATCATCCAAAATACCAGTGTATGCAAATATAACGAACTTCGTGTATGTTACGTAGTATGGCTCACGATTATCTTCCCAATACCAAAGTTTGCAAGTTTAACATATATACTTCGTGACATTTATGTTGTATAGCACACGAAAATCTTCCCAAATACCAATGTATGCAAGTTTAACGAACTTCGTGACTTTTATGTACTATTACACACGAAAATCTTCCAAATACCAAAATTTTCAAAAGTTTAACGAATTTCATGAGATTCATGTAGTATAATACACGAAAATCTTAAAAAATATTAAAATTTGCAAGTTTAACGAAATTCGTGACTTTCATGTAGTATAGCACACAAAAATCATCCCAAAGACCAATGTATGCAAGTTTAACGAACTTCGTGACATTTATGCAGTATAGCACATGAAAATTTTCAAAAAGACAAAATTTTGTAAGTTTATATAACTTCGTGACTCTTATATAGTATAACACATGAAAAACCAATGTATGCAAGTTTAACGAACTACGTGACATTTATGCCGTCTAGAACAAGAAAATCTTTATAAAGACCAAAGCCTGCAAGTTTAACAAATTTCGTAACTTTTATGTTGTAAGCACATAAAAATCTTCAAAAAGACAAAATTTTATAAGTTTATGTAACTTTGTAACTTTTATATAGTATAAGACATGAAAAACCAATGTATGCAAGTTTAACGAACTTCATAACTTTTATGTAGTATAGCACACGAAAATCTTCCAAAATACCAATGTATGCAAGTTTAACGAACTTCGTGACATTTATGCAGTATAGCACAAGAAAATCTTCATAAATACAAAAGTTTGCAAGTTTAACGAATTTTTTGACTTTTATGTAGTATTGCACATGAAAATCTTCAAAAAAAAAAAAGTTTTGTAAGTATAAAAACTTTGTGACTTTTATATAGTATAACACGAGAAAAACTTCCAAAATACCAATGTATGCAAGTTTAATGAACTTTGTTTATGTTATGTAGTATAGCACACGTAAATCTTCCAAAAACCAAATTTTGCAATTCTAACCAACTTCGTGACCTTATTGTAGTATAGCAAAAAAAATCTTTCAAAATTCCATTGTATGCAAGTCTAACTTTTATGTAGTATTACACACGAAAATCTTCCAAAATACCAGAATTTGCAAGTTTGACGAACTTT